>NC_057861.1:618063223-619263223 GCF_019393635.1 Dromiciops gliroides | reverse complement strand
TCAGAACTGAAGACACAAATACATTCCTCACTCTCAAGGATATTAATGGGAAGGGGAAGGAAGGAAAGAATAAGATACATATAAACAAACACGATATATGGTAGAATGTAACACATGTAAAGGAGAGATCCTAAGGAAGTATTATCAGAAGCTTGAGGAAGGAGAGATCAGTCTTCCCTAGGCATGATAGGTGACAACTCTTCTTCTTTAAAAAGAAGAGTTCTCACCTGAGCTAGGCCTCTAAAGGAAAAGAAACTGTTCTATCCACAGGATGGATAAAGAAAACATGTTCATCCATCTTTATTCATCCAGTAATAATAGAAAGCCTTCATAATAGATCAAGGGCCTCTCACCCCACAGTGCCATATTTATGAGTAAATGTGGAAGTGTAAGATACTCTTAAGTGGTGTGACTAGTCATTACAAAGATCTTAGGAGATAATCCATAGATGGTTGCTATGAGATACTGCTTGGAAGTGAGCTGACTAGTAAGAGTATTGTTAACATCCTTCTTGGAAGTAGATGACACTCATTGTTTGTGATACTTGAGAAAGTGAAAAGCTTAGGGAAAAGGGATGCTCCTTCTTATAGTCCCAGTTCCTACAGTATTTTTCAGAATAAAGAGTACTCATGTCAAAGTACTCTAGATTGGGAGTCAGCAGAACCAAGCTGTTGTCTTGACTCTGTTACTAAATACCTTAGTGAATTTAGTTAGGTCACATACCTTCTAGTTTTTGTGAGGCAATTGGGGTTAAGTGACTTGCCCAGGGTCACACAGCTAGTGTCAAGTGTCTGAGGTTGGATTTGAACTCAGGTCCTCCTGAATTCAGGGCCGATGCTTTAACCACTGCACCACCTAGCTGCCCAGATCACATACCTTTTTTAGGCTATAGTTGTTTATTTGTTTTTTTCCATTGGCAAAAGCAAGGGGCTGGACAAGATTTCCAAAATACCTTCTAGCTCTGACATTCAATGCCATATGTCCCTTGGAACATGCCTCTTCCAGTCTACAATTCAATATTAATAAAACTACTCCTTGCTTTTCTACTAAATGGCTGCTTCCACATAATCCAACAATTTCTTACACTATTCAGCATCTAAAAGGTCACCAGTTTTACCTATGTGTAATAAGACTGAATGTTACATGGAAACACTTGTAAGACATTTTTCTAGGGATTAGCTACTAAAAAAAAAACTTGTCGAGGTTAAATTCTTGAGGAGGAAAACAGAATATTCTCAATCACAATGTTCATCTTTGACAATTTAGAACTGAGCTCAGTAGACAATAAAGGGAATGAATGGGGATCTTAAGAAGAGGAATTGAAAGGAGTAATGATTTCATCTTTATGAAATCTCCAAAGAGAAAAACTGGTTCAATTCATTCTCTGGCACATACAACTGGAGGGGCAATTAATAGACTTAGCAGATAGTGAGATACACATGAGGTGATCCACATTTCATTCAAGACAAGAGCTAGGTCTGTAGTCAAGTGGGACCAGATGTGAAACTCAGACTTCTTTTTGTCTAATCTGGAGGAGGCTTCATAAAGCAAGTGAACCTTTTTTTCAGAATTTAGAAGGATTTCCCTTCAATTCAGTATCTATTAAGCATGTACTATGAGCAGATTTCTGTGCTGGGCACTAGGGCACATACGATATTAGACATAGCTCCTGCCCCTTGCCATAATGGAACTTACAGCCTGGGAAATGGGGGTGGGGGGAAGGGGACACAGATTAAGAGGACATATTTATAGATCACCAAGATGAATGGTTAGGAATAATAGCTCACAGTTTTATATAGTGCTTTAGAGGTAAATATTTTATATCTCATTTAATACTAACAACCACCATACAAGGCAGTAGAAGAACTATTAACCCCATTTTATAGATGACAAAACTGAGACTTAAAGAGGTAAGTAAGGTGACTTGCCCAAGGTCATACAGTTAAGTGATGAAGTCAGCACTTGGGCACACATATACCAGGCTTCTTTTGCAGTGTCTGTCTCCCATGCTTGGAAAGCACTCCACCCTTACCTTGGCCTCTCATAATTACTAATTCCCATCAAAACTCAGTTCAAGTGGCACCTTCTATATGGGGTTCCCCCCACACCCCAATCTCACCCCAGTTAACCATTGCCTTTCTCTGTAATGTTTTCTTGTGCAGCCAACGGCCATTGCATTGAACAAGCTGAGTTGTTCTCCTTTGCCACTTCCAGTGACACACATGGCTCAGGAGTTAAAGACTTGCACTTTGTAATGACACAGCAATGCCCTTATTGGTCCCTTGGTTTCCATGATGGCAGCAGGAGTAAGGGATTAGTTACTGGAACAAGGAGTCCTGGCCACTGAATAGGAAAAGCTGCCTACTTGGTTGGTGTAAAAATAGGAACAGCTGCTGACTCTCTCTCTTCCTGCCTCTCCCTTGGACTTCCCATAAAAGAAGAAGCTCCTACTCCACAGCAACATCAGTTATCCTCACATAGAACCGAGCTCATGTTTTTGTATGGTGGATCCCAAGACCCCAGAAGCCTCTTCCAGTTTGTGTCTCTTTCCTTGAACACAAATGACAAAACAGCAGTACCAAAATGATCATTTCAAGCCTGCTTGTGAAAGTTATGGAGTTCCTTGGCTCCTCAGGAGATTCTGGATACCCTCTAAGAGGTGCTCCCTACTGCCACAATATCTCAGAGGAGAAAATTATTTCAGATGAGAGAATGAACTAAGTGTGCAGGGAAAGCCAGAAAACATAGACATTGAGTTAATTGCTTCGACAGCCAATCTGAAGTGAAAGTGAAATGCCTGTTTGGCAGTCCCACAAAGTGTTTCATATTTTAATGTTTAAGAATAAACCCCTTAAGAGAGTATGATAGGAGTTATGAATTATATCATGCTTTAATATGCCAACACACATTTATGAATCTTTTGTTTTAAGGGGTTTTTTTGTGGTGGAGGAAGTAAATAGCTGTCCTATACTTGATCTTCTTTATATTATGAATATGTTTCTGGTAGGAACCCTGTTAATCCCTTTTAGGGAAACTCTAAGCATAAGTGAAACCTAAGCTTTTGTAAATTGACTCTTCCCAGAGCACTATTCTGCCAGTGACAATGGGGAAAATGTTTGATCCCTCTCTGTGAAGGCCAGGCTCCACTAGGTTTGAACCAGTCCAGTACCCATGAGTCTAGAGAGAAGGCTCATGAACCCCCTGGAACAGTGAGTCTGTTAAACTTATATCTATTTTATATATGTTTGTGTATATACTTATATATGTATAAGTTGTCTATCTCATTAAAATGTCAATTCTTTGAAGGTAAGGATTCTTCCATGTTTGTTTATGTACTGTGCTTGGAACCTAGTAGGTGCTTAATAAATACTTGTTTTATTGATTCATCCCACTACACTGGTTTTCTAGAAGTAGCCTGATATATGTGTTTATATGCATGCTATTGTAAATATTGGGAGACAGAGAGAGATAGAGATAGAGACAGAAACATAAGGAGAAGGGGAGAAGGGGAGAAGAGGAAAAGAGGGAGGAGGGAGAGGGAAGAGATAAGGAAGAGTAGAGAGAGGAAAGAGGAAGCAGGGGATACTATATGAGTCCAAGACACTAGACATGAGAACAAGCTAGAAATGATAAAGAATGACCTTTTTCTCCTAAGTGAAAGTTTCCTGGCTGATATGAAGTGGGGGACTACAAACTCAGAATGATTTAAAAGAACAGGACTGTGGGACTTTGGGTCAGGAAGCCTCCTCGCTCCCAGCTGTACTGTGGATGAAGCAGGAAAGGAGATGGGATTGCAGATGGAGAGATCCATAAGGATAGAGACTCAGTGAGATTTAAGGAATTATGAAAACTAAACAGTGCAGAAACACTGTGCCAACTTTTAACACAGAAAGGATTGTGGGGGGAGGGAAAGACAGTTTAGGGTAAGTTTAAGAACACTGGAACTGATGAAGTAAATAGCACTGTAATAGAAAGGAACAAAACTCATCGGGGTTTGAAATCGTCCCATTTGTTTAAAACCCCTCTCCTCCCCCTTTATCCAGGGCCTGCCTCCTTTAGGCATCAGGGCTGGTGTTGGAACTTTCCCATCAGTCAAGTCTGGCATTTGAAACATCTCATCTTGGCCTGATTTCAGATATCATGCAAATGAATTTTTTCTCCTTCTTCATTGTGAGAAAAATACCCCCTCACAACCAGAAGCATGATGGGAGACTTGGTGGGAGAGACTGTCAAAATAAAGTAAAAAAAAATTAGGGTAGAGCCTAAAGTATTTTTTTAGAATTTAATGCAAGTCAGAGAGAGTTGTTCTTAAAATCCAGATGTGCATTAAGAATCTGTGAAGATACTATTAAAGAGGACCTGGGAGTACACGGGCCTGGTAGGAACAGGTGGTGGTGGGTAGTTAGACTCTCACTCAGAAGAGATGACAAAAGTGAGGGAAAAAGAATTGGGAATTAACATATGAATGCAATACCAGCAAGAGATGAAATGTTAAAGTGGACCAAGAAAAGAGAAAGGAATTGAGGGGAGGAAAGTGAAAGGCATTTGGAAGAAGACCGGAATTCAGTTCAATAAGCAAATTTTAGAGAGGAAGTTTGATGTAGAAAATAGAAGACACAAAACCAGGATTTAGAACAGCTTCTTCCATATACTGACTGTATGTCTCTGAACCTCTCAGTACAGATGGGGTCTAAGTGATTTCTGAGACCCCTTCCTAGTCTCTCAAGTAATGATTCAATTCTAAACTGAAGTCAACTCTTGTCAGTGGCCACTAATCTGACAATTCAGACCAAGTCAGAATCTGCTTCCAAATCCTCCTAGCCTCATGCAGAGACAGAGGTCTGCAGAGCAGCTCTGTCTTCCTAGGGATGTGATGGCCCAGACTCAGCTCTCAGTACCAACACCCAAAGTTTGGGCCCAGAAAGAAACACTCAAATTTATGACACAAGGCAAGAGAGGTCCCGATCGAGCAATCAGATGTGATGCTTTGCTGCAGGTCAGCGTTTCAAAGTGATGTCCATCTACACACATCCCCAGAACTCTCCCTGAATCCTGGTTCTACAAATCTCTCCCCTCAATGGGATGCAAGCTGGGGTTCTATAACCAGCACTGAAAGGGCCCTGATGCTAGGTCCTCCAAATGAGGGTCATTAAGCTGAAATGTGGGGGATGAACTATAGCAAGATGCTTGTTAAGTGTCACAAGGGCTTAAGTGTCCTTGGGCTTAAGGAACTAGGGCATCCTCTCCCACTGAGGTGCCTGAACCCTGGACTCAAGCAGGGACTGGGTTCAGTTCTGGGGGATCCCAACTTCTAAAGAAAAGGGTTGGGCTCTTTTTTCTTTTCTCTGGCTTTTTCATTTCCAGTCTAGAACCCCAGAGCCCCTGGGAAAATCACTCAAAGCTGAAGTTCGGCTCACATACATTGTCTCCCCAAAAGGGAATCCAAAGGGAAGGTAGATCTGGAATAGAACAGCTATTTATTCCCAGCACACAAAAGAAATGCTTAAAACACAAAAGACTCATAAGCGTGCACTGACAAAGACTTAAAATGTGACATAGTAACCTATAACTCCTATTATGCTCTCCTTGGAAGTCGATACTTAAAACATCAAAGGATGAAACATTTTGTGGGATTACTGAACAGCCCTTTCACCTTCCCTTTGGCTCGGTACTTTCCAACCTGACAAAGGTCTGTGTCTCCTGGGAACTAAGGCATGGCTTCTGTTCGGTCTCCTGTCAGTGATCATTTTCTCCTCCAAATAGAGTAAAATTGCAGAAAACCCCTCCTGTTGCCAATCAGTTCTGCTTGAGAAACCCAGGGCCTCCTGACCTCTCCAACTCATGAGACTCCTGCCTAAGCCAGGAGCATCCATCCATTGCAGGATTGCTGTTTGGTCACCTGCTCTCCGAGAAAGAAAAATCTATGCTGACTTGATTTGATAAAGAAGGTGCAGCTGATGCTTTGAGACCAAGTTTCAAATACACCTAGGATTGAATATGCAAGTATGCCTGGTGCATGTGTAGTCATCGCTGCAGCAGTGCAAGGCAGAGGAGGTGGAATGGGGAGGAGAGCCCAGAAAAAGTTCTAAGCAACATATTCTGAAGAAAGGAGCAGAGATTTTCTCTCTCTTTAAAGTCTATTGGGTGGGAGGACCTGAGTTCAAATCCGGCCTCAAACATTTGACACTTACTAGCTGTGTGACCCTGGGCAAGTTACTTAACCCTGATTGCCCTGCCCCCCCCCAAAAAAAGTCTATTGGGTGGGCAGCTCTTCCCAATTCAGTGGGACATGGTCTGACACAGATCCCTCCCCTACTGCCATGACACATATCTAGGTGATTCCTAAGACCTTCAGTGCTGAACTCAGGTGTGCACAGAAATGTCCCAGGATGCTCATGACATGCCTACTCTGTGGGATGTGGTCTACCTCCATTACATAAAAAGGGGGCAGGGGAGTTCAATGTTTGGAGGAATTTTGTCCAAGCACTGGATCTTATTCTCTGATACATTGCCTGGTTTGCATGTCCAAATCCCAGCTGGAAAGACCCAGTTTCTAACCCTGAACTGTTTAATCACCTCAACATAAGAATGCTTCAGCCTAGATGGAATATTAGCAAATGACTCTCTATGTAGAGTTCTCCACAGTGCTGACTTTCTGCTTCTCCGTCCCATCCACACCAATGTCTTGGCTCCAGTGGCTTTCCATTACTTCCAGGACAGGAAGTCCTAACATCTTTTGTGTCATGAACCCCTTTGGCAGTCTGGAGAAGCCCACGGACCCCTTCTCAGAATATTATTTTAAGTGCACAAAATATGAAGGAATCGAAAGGCAAGTAATTTTATTGACTTAGTTATTAAAAATTATTTTAATTCACAGACCCCAGGTTCTGAATTCCTACTGAAGGATCAGCTATGAGCTATTTTTTTCACCTAAAGCTTTTTGCAATCTGCCTACATCCTATTTTCCTGATATATATTATTTCCCTCTAAGCACCCTCTGATTCAGCCAGATTGGAGTTCTTGCCAGTCTTCAAAGATAGAGCTCCATCTCCCATCTCTGTGCCTTGGTACTTGGCATCTCCCATGCCTAGAAAGCACTCCCCACCTACCGCTGCCATTAGAAATACCTGCTTTCGGGGCAGTTAGATGGTGCAGTGGATAAGCACCGGCCCTGGATTCAGGAGTACCTGAGTTCAAATCCAGCCTCAGACACTTACTAGCTGTGTGACCCTGGGCAAGTCACTTAACCCCAATTGCCTCACAAAAAATAAATAATAAAAAAATAAAAAGAAATACCTGCTTTCAAAAAAAATAAAAAGAAATACCTGCTTTCTATCAAGATTAGCTCAAATGGACTCCAATGGCCCCAGTTCCTATTATCTTCCCATACAGTTACCCTGTATCTGCTTTGTTCATTTTGTATATGCCTCTAGATGTAATTATTGCTTATAGCATTGCTTCCCCAACACATAGCACAGTGCCTGGATATAGAAGGTACTTAATGTATGTTTGTCGATTGATTGACACCAACTTGACAGTGTCAATGGAAAAATAATTGGTCTTGGAGTCAAGAGACCTGGATTTGAATGAAAGTCTTAATCCTAGCCATGTAACTGTAAACCAGTCCTTTTAATCTCTCTAATCCCTTAGTTTCCTCTTCTATAAAATGGGGGCGATAATCAGGATCGTATTGCCTCTCATTACAGAGAAGTATTCTGTAAATCTTAGAGCTCTCTATAAATGTACATTGTTATTCCAGGTCACATTCCCAAGCAGGGGATTCTTTCCCTGAATGTTTCTACCAGTAAGCCCTTGATTCCCTGTAGTGAAGCCATGGGATCTTATATCTTGCTCTGCCTCTTAGCATCCCAGGTGTTGACCCTGTGTATAACCTAGGCTGTCCCTCTACAATTGCCCTCCATCTTGTGAGTCTCTCCTGCAGCCACACAAGGACCTGATGTAGTTGTGGCCTTTACAGCTCACTGTTGAAACATCAGTTTTGATGCTGAGACTGTGTGTACAAAATTGTAGAAAACTAGATGGGGAAGCAGCAGAACTGATGGAGAAACCTTGGTAGAGGGAGAAAATACTGGACAGAGGAAGAGATTGAATCTGTGAGGTATTCAATTGCCTGCCCTGTGCAAGCACTGTGATGGACCCTAGAGGTACAAAGACAAAATTTAAAACAGCTCCAGCCCTCAGAGAGAGCACATTCTACTGCAATTCAGACATTTGTCCTGGAGGAGATATATTCTGGGCATGGAGGGAAGGAGTAATGTTAAGGTACAGGGTATAAGATATGACTACAAGTGAAAGTGGAAAAGCACGATGTCTGCTCTGGGTTTCCCTAACCCAACTTCTAGGTCTTGGGGACTACTGAGGTTTAATGTAAAGTGTAGATGATTCAGAATCAGAAGGCCTGACTCTGAGTTCCAATTCTGTTATGCAATAGCTATGTGACCTTGAAGCAACTTAATTTCTCTAAGTTTTCATTTCCTTACCTGCAAAATAAGCTTATTTTACTTTAAAATAATTTTATTAGTGTCTGCACTGGGTACTTCACAGGGCAAGTAGGATCAATGACACTGTGAAAAGAAGGCAGGGGTCAAAGGACAGGAGTTCAAATCCTTGCTTTGTCATTTGCTATACAGGGGACCCTGGGCAAGTCATTTGAACTCTTTAGGGTTTAACTTTCTCATCTTTAAAATAAGGGTTTGGGACTTGATGACTTCTAAAGTCTGCCATCAGCTCTAAATCTATGACCATAAGTTCAAAATGAGGTAATTTATATGAAGATATTGTATATCCTAAAGAGCTATGTAAATGGTGGCTGTTTTTAATCACCGCATAGAGAGACCAGCACTTTTGTCCTAGAAAGAACGCATGTAATAATAATGCTGGGTTTGGTTTGCCTGGACTGGACCTGTGATGTCAATGGTATATAGAACTCCCAGTGAGCAAAGTCCCTCTGCCAATGCAGACAGGCATCTACTCTGCATTTTTTCTTAGAGAGTTCTCTAAGGGCCATGATAAAGTTAAATTACTTGCCCAGAACCATTAAATCAATATGTATCAGAGGCAGGACTCAAAGCCAGATCTTTCTGATGCCAAAATCAACCACCTATCCACAGCTCTCTAATCACTGCATTATGGTTGTATACTCTGTCAGTATTATTGGTACTGATAATAGTAATGATTACATCATGATATATAAACAACTATTTTAAGGCCAAGAAGAGTAAAGCCTGGGAATTTTAACTTCTGACTCCTGATCTTTCAGCTCTTATTGTTCCCTGTGTAGTACCCCTTTGGGGAAAATCTCCCCAACTTCCTCTTTCACTTCTGGGTCAAATCACCAAAAGGATACTTGCTACTTACTCCCAGGGTTCTACAGGGAACCCAGAAGGGCTGAGTTTTTAGTATTGTCACTCATAAGCCCCTACTGGTGTGTTTACCATTGACAAATACTCAGTCCGACTTAATTGGCTTAAAAAATAAAAACCTATTTCCTGAGAAGGTATAGTAAGAACAGAAATTACAAAAATATTATCCTAAATTTGATGTCGGGGGGGAGGGAAGGAGTGCTCTCCTCTTATACACAGAGTCCCTTGGGAAAATGAGCTCAAACTTAAAACACAATATTAGTGAATCATATGTGTGTAGAACATATTGGCAAAAAAAGATATCTCATGGCTCTTAGTCACTAAAAGTACTTTTCTCCTTTTGTAGAGTCCTCATGGAATTCCCCTTAGCTACAGTTCTCTTCTGGGCTCCAAGTATACTTGTAGTATCTACTCCCAAAAGTCATGCTGCCTGTAGCAGCCTTTCCTCTATATAGCTAATTTGTCTCTAATGTACCTCTCAGCTCTCAGTGCAGATGCTTTTGTCAGCTACTGGTGGCTCTGTCAGAAACTGCTGCTGATGTAGTGGGACTGCCAGATTTTCTGAACTTTCAAAGTGTGGAGATTATACTGTGGTTATAAGTTTGTAAGATTATGACCTATTCCATCTCTGGCTATGATCAGGGAACAAACAAAATAAGAGAGAGGCAGCCAAGTATTCATAGCTTCCATGGTTGCAGGGTAGATAGAGCAGCCATACTTCCCCTGTAGCTCCCTTAGGGCATAGCCATAAAACGTGTCACCTTCCAGGTAGGCAGTGAAAGAACAGGAGGGCAGTTTCTCTTCTTTTTTTTTTAATTTTATTTATTTATTTTAGTTTTCAACATTTGTTTAGATAAGATTTCCAATTTCAAATTTTTCTCCCTCCCTCCCCTCCCTCTCCCCCTCCCCTAGACAGCAGGTAATCTGAAATAGATTATATATATATATATACATATACATATATACATATATATACACATAATAACATTAAACATATTTCTGCATTAGTCATGTCATACAAGAAGAATCAGAGCAAAAAGGAAAAACCTCAAAAAAGAAAAACAGCACCAAAAACAAAAGAAATAGTATGGTCCAATCAGTGTCCATATTCCACAGTTCCTTTTTTTTCTGGATTTGGAGAGCCTTTTTCATCATGAGTCCTTTGGAACTTTCTTGTACTGTTGGATTGGTGAGAAGAATCTAGTCTATCACAGTTGATCAACACATGATGTTGATGATACTGTGTACAATTTTCTCCTGGTTCTGTTTATCTCACTCATCATCAGTTCATGCAAGTCCTTCCAGGTTTCTCTGAACTCCTCCTGCTCATCATTTCTTACAGCACAATAGTATTCCATTATGTTCATATACCACAACTTGTTCAGCTGTTCCCCAATTGATGGGCATCCCCTCAATTTCCAATTCCTTTCCACTACAAAAAGAGCAGCTATAAATATTTTTGTACATGTGGGTCCTTTTCCCTTTTCCATGATCTCTTTGGAAAAAGACTCAAAAGTGGTATTGCTGGGTCAAAGGGTATGCACAGCTTTATAGCCCTTTGGGCATAATTCCAAATTGCTCTCCAGAATGTCTTCACCAACAATGCATTAGTGTTCCAATTTTTCCACAGCTTCTCCAACATTTATTATTTTCCTTTTTTGTCATATTAGCTAATCCGATAGGTGTCAGGTGGTACCTCAGAGTTGTTTTAATTTGCATCTCTCTAATCAATAGTGATTTAGAGCATTTTTTCATATGGGAATAGATAGCTTTGATAGTGTCTCTTCTTAAGAGTCCTTCTGAGGGGGCAGCTAGGTGGCACAGTGGATAAAGCACCGGTCCTGGATTCAGGAGGACCTGAGTTCAAATCTGGACTCAGACACTTGACACTTACTAGCTGTATGACCCTGGGCAAGTCACTTAACCCTCATTGCCCCACAAAGAGAGAGAGTGAGAGAGAGAGAGAGAGAGAGAGAGAGAGAGAGTCTCCTTTCTGTCTTGGGTATGTAGGCCTCTACTCTTTCTACTGGTCCGATCTCTCTGATAACATGACCAATGGGGAGGAGATATGAAAAAGAGGGAGAAACTCTATTCTCCCCACTGTCCTAAGAGCAATTCTCTCTTAATTGGCCTGGACATCCCAGCTTCAGAATTCAGAGGCCTCCATTCAACTGTATCACTGCTCAAGCAACTTGCTGTTTTTATATATAGCCCAAGATATGTAAGCATATCGATCTTCTAAGCTAAATCACATCTCAGATGTAGTAGCATTTGTCATATGTACAATCACCTAAAGTCCTATGCTCCTTTCAAATCATCCACATGCTGTGATGAGGTTACAGGAAAATTCCTTAATACAGAATACTCTATTTGTCGACTGATTCAATTAGGCTCTCTGTGCCTTCTGGCTACATTGGTTAGAGTAGGGATAGAAACCTCCATTCTTATACTTGGAAAAGGAAAAAGAGGAGGGGGCAAAGCTCAGAAAGTCCTGGGTTACAGTTCCTCCCTCGTCTCTGTAATTGTCTGCCTATTACCTTTCTCTCTCACATTTCACTAGAGTCAGCAAAGAATGGACAGTTGGGCCAGGAAGGTTAAACTAAGCAGCATTTATCTGTTTGGTCTCTCTCCCCAGCTGCCTCCTTACTCCTGAGGCAGGATAAAGAAATTCCCATATAGCCTGGGAAAAGGAATAGGAGATAGGGTTTTTAATTCATGAAACCATGTCAGTAACTCCTTCATAAATGTTCAGGGTCTCCTCCCATTGTCTACCAAATAAAATATACACTCATTTGTCTAGCATTCTATCTACCCCCAATTTATCTACCTAGCCTTCTCTCATACCACTTTCCTTTATATTTTTTATATTTTAGATGAACTAAATTACCAGCCATTTCTCCATCTGACCTTATGCTCTCCTGATTTTATGTGGGTTTTGCCTTTTTTTTTTTTTTTTTTTTGCATCTCTGGTGCTTAGCACAGTGCCTGCCATACAGGAGGTAGTTAAATGCTCGATGACTTGAGTTATTGACCACTTTTCACAGTAGGATCAAACTCTCTCACTAACTCTCAACCCCTGGAATTTTTCCCTTTCCTTTAAGGTTCAGATAACATGCTACCTTCTTATTTAAACTTTCCATGATTCCCTTAGCTCTAAGTAATCTTTGATTCTTCTTAACTCTCATGCCTCCTTGTCTGATTGTTTACTAAGTGTTATAAAACTGTATACATCTTTCCCCCCCCCCATTAGCCAGTGAATTCTGTGAAAGTCGGCATTGTTTCATTTTTCTCTGTAACTGTCCTAGCACCTAGAAGAATGTTTATGTGTCAACATATGTACACATGCCTATGTATACATATATACACATATATAGCATTTAATAAATCATTGTTGAATTGAATTCGGGAATGAACATATACATATATGGGGATGGATATATACATATATATGGTAGCTATGATTATTATTATTAAATGCATTAGCAAATTAAAAATAATAACAGCTAGTATTTATATAGCACTTTAAGGTTTGCAAATTGATTGACAAATATTACTTCATTTGATCCTCACAACAATCCTGGGAGGTAGGTGGTATTATTATCCCCATTTTACAAATAAAGAAACTGAGGCAAATGGGGCTTAAGTGAATTGCCCAGGGTCACACAGCTAGTAAGTGTTTGAGGCCGGATTTGAACTTGGGTCTTCCTGACTCTGGGCTCAGTATTCTATCTATTGTGTCTTCTACCTGCTACTACTTGAGAACTTTGGAACTGATCCACTGACATTCTTGACATACATCGTCGTACTCTGAAAGCCACCCATTTATTAAAGGACAGTGATTCATCTAGAGTTACACAGAAATCAGTGGTTAACTGAGGCATCACAGTATAGTGGATAAGGTACTGTACTCAGAGTCAAGAAGATCTGGCTCAAATCTCACCACAGACACTTCCTATCTATGAGACTTTGAACAAGTCACTTGATTTCTCTTATGCCACAGTTTCCTCATGTGGAAAATAAGAGGATTGAACTGGATGGCCTTGAAGGTGCCTTCCCCCTCCAAATCTCTGTCCCTATAATATCTCAGTTGTAAGTACCCCTGCTGCTAGTATTTCTCTGCTAATACTGCTTACAGGGGGAAAAACATTTAAGTAAGACTGTAAGCTTCATTTATGCTAATGACAGAAAAACAAAGAATAAGAGAATGAAGGTCATTTAGAAGTCATTTATCGATTCAAAAAATATTGATTGAAAGGTCCTATGAACAAAGTATTATGCAATATACTCCAGGAGATAAAGGGCCCTGAATTCAAAGAATTTATAATTTCATGCATACATGTGCCAATGAGAGTTCAGTTACTAGCTCTGCTACTTATTGGTTGTGTGACTTTGGGTAAGTCACTTAACCTCTCTCTGCCTCAGTTTCATAATCTAAAAAATGAGGTGGGTTGGGCTGGCTATTCTTGAGGGTTCTTTTGTATTCTGAGATTCTATGACCCTTAGGATCAATTTTGCATGTATTAAGCACCACAGAGGTCCAAGAGGGGAAGAGACCAATATAGTTTGGGAAAGCCAAGAAGGTTTTATAGAGGAAGTGAGATAAATTGGAGGAAGTGACATTGAAGGATGGAAACAGTTTCTATCTGCAGAATATCATGAGCACAGTCATGGATGTGAATGGCATGTGCAGGAACAATAAACCAGCTTGGCTAAAAACAGGGGGCCCATGTTAGGCATGGTGGAAGAGTGAGCTATTGTTATCACATTGAGGAAAGCCACGCATCTGAGCTTTAGGACAGGACAGGACAGGACAAGTTGCATTAGTTAGGATACCATCCTTGCTTTTGCTCTGAGGTAGGTGATAGGCAGCAAATAAAAACTGGGTGAACTCTGGTTTGGTTTGGTCCATTATACCATTGTGGTTAAGCTGTGTGTGATGGAAAGAGGAAAAAGAAGAGTAAGAAAATGAGGTGAGACTTCTATGTAGTAGAGCAATAGGAACCAGATGTTCTTATATGGGCTTCTATAAGTGCTTGTGTTTTGTTCACTCTGTTGTTTGTGTCAAAGCTTTATTGTAAGCACTAGAAATACCAAAGGCTGGATGATAACTACATGTTCCTGGGCTAGCACAAGCTATACCCTTGCCTATGTCCTCTAAGCACCCTCTTTTCTCTGGAGTGTTTGTCACATGGGTCTCTAACATCTGGAGAAATTGAGTAGACCCAGATTATAGAGGGCCTTGAATGCCAGGCAGAGGAATTTAGTCTTTTTCTTATTATTTGTTTCTGTAATCAAGAAGTCAGGGTAATTGACCTGTGGGAACAAGAAATCCCCTGAGTGAGGACACCAGACTTTGGCCCCCTCTGAAGCCTCCTGCAGACAACATCAGAGCCCAGAACTTCAGAGCTGATGTTTCTGAAATGGTGTTTATTATTGAGGGTGATTATTTGAGGAAGGAAAAAAAACAGAGCCAGCTGAGAACCCTGTGGCACATCATTGCAATTTAAGAGAGTCAGATTACCTTGGATCCCAGTGAAGGAAAGAAACTCACACTGCTGCTGTCTCTCCATAGAGCTAGAAGCACTTTTGGGGTGAACTTTACCACCCTGCATCTCCAACCCAAAGGAAATAAAAGTGAGTCAGAGACAAAGATGGAGAAGGTTGAGAAGCAACTGAAGTCACCAAAGGTTCATTCTCTATCCCTTTTCATCACCCCACCCCAAACAACGTTGAGCATTTCCTCCTTCAATTGCCTTCCCTGGCAAACACAGAGCATATCCTGCTTAAGGGAGCTGACACCTGCAGTAGCAGCTGCTATCTCAAAAGAGAAACATTGGAGGTTAGATGGTTGGGGGAGGAGAGAGTGGGGAAAGGGGTCATGTGGGGAAAACATTCATTTTGATCTCAAAGAAGGACCTGCTATGCTGCTGCTAATTCCCCACGTCTGTTCGCAGGCCAGTTTAGGTTATGGCTAAAGACAATAGGGAGTAATGTCCATAAATAGGGAAGAATAATTAACACATGCATTAATTATGGTCCTCTTTGCAGTCACACTCTGAAGGGCAATCATTTGTTAGCTTCTACCTTGATTACAGCTGCAATTTTGTGAAAATATTAAAGGGGCTGAGTCCCTGGTAGGACATGGAGAGTTTTGAAATTCATACATGCACTCCTTGGAGAAATCAAGCACATTCTCCCTTAGTGACAAATATTAATGAACTAAGGAGACCTTGGTTCAATGGAGCCAGCTTCGGGTAGGACCTAAAAGGATTTCTATGATTTTAACAAGGAGATAAAGAAGGTGGGAGTAGGGAGGAAGGCATTCCAGATGTAGGAAAAGGTATAGAGGTGGGTACAGAGTATGTCCATGGCAAATAGCTGACTTTGTCTATAGTGTATCACAAGTACATGTACATGAAGAAGAGTGTGAAATAATAGTCTGTGGAGAAATTGGAAAGGAGATGGAGTACCACAATAAGGAGTTTGCACTTTATTCAGCAAGCATTAGGGAGTCATTGGAGAGTGAACATTGGAAACAGATGTCTGGAATACATGCTTCAGTAACATGTGATGGAGGGTTTCCTGAGACTCATCAAATATGGTGACTTCTAATGACTCATATGGAGATAAATAATGCCATCAGGAGGAACCTAGAAGGCATTCATGGGAATCTTGAAATCCTGAAATGAAACTGAAAGTTATGGGCATAAGCGGTGTTTTTCTCAGGAGAAAAAGGAAAGATTTGGAAAATGAAAACTTGTTTAGGAGGAAATTATCTAAGATTTGGATTTGAGGATCAAGATTTATAATATAGGAACATGTCGGTCTCTTGGTCAGGGATGGGATGTACCTAATGAGAGTCAGCAAATATATGTGTGTATATATAAATATATGTGTATGTTTATATAGGTATATATGTAGCTACATGGATGTGTATTTCAGTGACATGTGTTACATGTATGTATAGATATATAATATCTATACATACACATTTAATTTACATATATTGGGGGGTAGCTAGGTGATACAGGTGGATAGAGCTCTGGATCTGGAGTCAGGAAGACTTGAGTTCAAATTTGTCCTCAGACACTTACTAGCTGTGTAACCCTGGGCAAATCACTTAACCCTGTTTGCCTCAGTTTCCTCATCTGTACAATGAGCTAAAGAAGGAAATGGCAAACCACTCTAGTATCTTTGCCAAGAAAATCCCAAATGAGGTCACAAAGAAATGGACATGACCGAAATGACCAAACAACTCTAACTCTCGCTCTCTCGATATATATATGTATGTATGTATGCTTGTATATACATGCATATAGACACACATATATGTATAGACACACACACACATATATATTCTTTTTTACCTTGCCTGGCAATTGTGATCAAGAGAAAATGGAGAGGGGAGGAGAAAACAAAGTAATAGAAGGTAGCAGGTATAATATATAAAAAGGGAATCATAACAGAAGAGACTGATAAAGTCATAGGAGACAATAGTCAAAAAGAGCCAGCAATAAAGCCTATGGATTCAGACATGTGTTATACATAAATGCATAAAGTATGGCTAGTAAATATGATGAGTAATGCATCATAATGCAAGGAGTCAAATTCAATTCCATAGGTATTACTTAACCTTGGTAAAATGGGACTCATGAATAAGGCAGTTATGGCTCAAGAAGGGTATACCTTATTCAAAAGGAAAAGATAAATATAAAGAAAAGTAGGGCAGCATTATACAGTTAGAATATATATTCACATGAGAAAATGGAGGAACTGAAGAAAGTAGAAAATATAGTAGAAAGTATTTGAGAGAGAAACAATAGAGTTGTCAATTTATTGATGATGGACAGCTGGGTGGCACAGTGTCAGGCCTGGAGTCAGGAAGATTCATCGTTATGAATTTAAATTCAGAGAACATGAGTTCAAATCTCACCTCAGACACTTGTTAGTTGTATGACCCTGGGCAAGTCACTTAACCCCAATTACCTTAAAACATCCAGGGTCAGCTCTAGGTGTCCTGATGTATATCTTGCCACTGGAGCAGATGGCTCTAGAGGAGAGAGTGAGGTTGGTGACCTTGCAAAGGCCTGACTCACTTAAATCCAATTCAGTTCAAGTCATGACATCCCCTCCTGATGTCATGGTCCTCTTAGAAAATAAAGGACAAACAACAATCCTTGTGGATAAAATGAAAAGATATAGTGGTTCAGTTAAATAGATTCATAACTATCAACCAAAATTGTTTGTATTTCAGGAATCTAAGAGTCTTGAATGGATTGATATCAAATTGGAGGAAGCTCTCTAGTGAATTGTCCCAGGGATCTATCCTTGATCCTGAACTGTTCGATGTCTTAATCAATAGCTTGAATGATGGAATGTTTACCAAATTTGTAGATGACACAAAGCTAAAAGGAATATCGAACATGTTGGGATGACAGTCAGGAACCAAAAAGATCTCAATAGGCTAAAATATTGGATTGAATCCAAGAAGATGGAATTAAACAGGGATGAATGTCAAGTCCTACACCTGGTTTCAAGAAAATCAATTTATCATCTAACCTATAGGAAAAAGACAAGGTTCTTCTGAGAGATCAAAATTATTTCATTGGGCTACAAGCTCAATATGAACCAAGAGTGTGATATGGCAACCCAAAAGAAAAGGGCTACATCACTACATACTGACTTGGTGGAAACATAGTACTCAGGATAAGGAAAATAATGATCCTATTGTGCTTGCTGTGGTCAAATCACATCTGGAATATTGTGTTCCATTCTGGGCATCACAGTTTAGGAAAGATGTTGACAAACTGGAGTGGATCCAAAGGAAGAAGACAAGGGTGTGAGAGCGATAGAAACCATGCCATCCAGCGATCAGTTATAAAAGAATATAGAGAACCAAATAAAGAATATAGAAGACTAAATGGAGGACCTGATGGATGTCTTCAAGTATCTGATTATTGCATTGTTGAAGGAGGACTAGGGTTGTTCTGCTTGACAAAAGAGAGCAGAAGTCAGAGAAAAATGTGGGAGTTGCAGAGAGGTAGAGTTGGACTAAATGTAGAGAAAAAACCACCAATAGTGAGCACTATCCAAAAGTATAATGGGCTGTCTCAGGAGGCAGTGGGGTTCCCCAACATGGAAGGTCTTCAAGAGGGCTGGATGATCACTTTTCAGTGATTGTTGTTGAAAGGATTTCTGTTGAGGTACAGGTTATACTATATGACCTCTGAAGTCTCTTCCATTGCTAAGATTTATTGAGCATGATGGCTTTGAATAGTAGAGTGATTTGATCAGATCTGTGCATTAGGATGATTAATCTGGCAGAATATGCAGGGAGATTTCTCTAATCTTCTCTTCCTTTCCCCCAGCCCAGGTAGAAATGTCCCCTCCCTCCTCAGAACCCTTTTTTGGCACCAATTTTATGCATTTCAGATTCAGTTCAACATTTGTAAACATCTAGTACTGTACCTGGGCACAAAGACCAAAATAAAAGTGCATCTGCCTTCAAGGAACTTTTATTATAGGTGGGAGAGGCAAGAGAAAACAAAAGGCAGAAAAAATGTGAGATGGAAGCAAACACATACAACTGGGGAGATTGGGGAAAACTTCCTGGAGGAGGTAAGACTTCATGTGAGAAATAAAGGAAGATAAGGATTCTGAAAGACAGAGACAAAGACAGAGGGAATTTCAGGCATGGGAGATGGTTTGTACAAATCCACAGAGGTGGCAAATGGAATATTGAGTTCAGAGGACACTCTCCAGGTTAGATGCAGTATTTTTTGGTTTTTGGTTTTTGGTTTTTGGGGCTTTTTTGCGGGGCAATGGGGGTTAAGTGACTTGCCCACGGTCACACAGCTAGTAAGTGTCAAGTGTCTGAGTCTGGATTTGAACTCAGGTACTCCTGAATGCAGGGCTGGTGCTTTATCCACTGCGCCATCTAGCTGCCCCCTAGATGCAGTTTTAAAAATATTTATATGCACATATTATCTACCTTCACTAGATTGTAAGTTCCTTTTGTGCAGGGGCCATGTTGGGAGAAAGCATGGCACAATATAAAGAGAGGCAATGTAGCACAATAGAAAGGGCATTAAATTTGTAATGAGAGCACTAGCATTAGAACTTTGGTTCTGTCACCTGATCTATGTAACCTTATATATGTCATTTAACCTCTCTGTTCCTCAGTTTCCTTATCTGCAAAATGCAGAAGTTGGACTAGATAATCTCTATGGTCCCTTCTAGCTATAGATCTACGGTCCTGTTCCTCTTTCTGTTATTCTTGGTGGCAGTGGCTAGCACCATTCTTTACACAAAGCAAGTACTTAATAAATATATGTTCAATGAATAACAAATGATTCCAATTGGTGAAGTCAACATGACCCTACATTAATAAATTTGCTCATCCTGTCCTCTTGTCTCTAGAAATGGTATTAGATAAAGTCTATCCTAGCAGCAGAAGCCAAGGCTTATAGACAAAGGCAGAAGCAGCCGATTACCAGCAGATACGTGCATCTATTATCTCATAAATATAGCCTAACAGAGTCAGCCAAGGAGAGCCCTGAGAAAAGCCTAAAGAGATTGTCAAAGGATATCTCAAAGGGTGACGTTATAAACTAATGAGTCATACCTGACTGCACACACCTGTCCTTAGGATAAAGAGATCATGGCATCCAGCATCATAAGGAGACAATCACCTGCTCATGGAAACCTCCCAATAACTCCTCTGGTGACTATTCAACAAGTAGGCTAGATTTTTCTCTGACCAGTAGGTTTTATGGACATGACAGCTGTCTTCAAGTTTGAAGGGTTTTCATAAGCATAAAAGACCAGACCCATTCTGCTGCAGAAGGCACAACTGGATTGAAGCTTGTGGGGATAGAGAGGACAGATTAGGGTATGGTATAAAGACTAACTTGTTAACAACAAGAGTTGTCCAAAAGTGGAATGAGTTCTCCATTACTGGTGATCTTTCTTTCTTTTTTTTTTTTTTTTTGCAGGGCAATGGGGGTTAAGTGACTTGCCCAGGGTCACACAGCTAGTAAGTGTCAAGTGTCTGAGGCCAGATTTGAACTCAGGTACTCCTGAATCCAGGGCTGGTGCTTTATCCACTGTGCCACCTAGCTACCCCCTACTGGTGATCTTTCATTGAAGGCTGCATGACTTCTTGGTAATTGTAGAAGAAAATCCTATTCAGCTTCAGGTTAAACAGGATGAGTTCTGATGTCACTCTCCTATCTCCCCAAACCTACCATTTCAACAAGAAAACCCTACTTTGTAATGAGAATTGCAATAAAACAAAACAAATGAACACATTATCAATGTCTGACATATTCATCAGGCATGGTAGATGTACTGCAGAGTCAAAGGGTCTGCACAATTTAGTGGCTTTGAGGGCATAGTTCTAAACTGTTTTCCAGAATAATAAGTAAATCACATCATGCTAATATGTCACTGATTGTGTCACTGCCTTCCTTAGGATCTTTTATCAGACTCCTTAGTCTGAGATATAAGGTCCTTCACAGCCTGGTTCTAACTCATGTTTTCAGCTTACATCTCCGATTCTCTTCTATATGAATACTATACTCCAGTAAAGCCAGTCTCTTCCTTGTACCCCTTACATGCCATCTTCTCATTTCTATTCAATGATCACATTGCCTCTTCCCACATAAAATACCATCCCATCTGCTCTGCCTTCTCAAATCCTTCAAGAGTAGCTCAACTCCCAGTACCCAACTGCTCTATTGTTTTTGTTGTGGTTTCTGATTCTTTGTTCTCAAAGCTGATCAATGACATCACAAGGGTGATGTTTTGACTTACATGAGAATGGAATTCAAGCGAGGCAGGGCTATGCAAAGTGATCAGCTTTACCCTCTCCTCCAGAGTCATCAAAGTCCGGTGACAAATCAAGAGCCAAGACAACTAGCAATGGCCCAGGATGCAGGGGGGTAACCTTGGTCTTTCTAAAATAAGGTCTTTATCTTTTTTAATCACCCCCAAACCCATCTCTGAACTTTCAAGTGTAAAAATAAATGTGCTTGGGGATTCTTATTAACATAGATCTCAGAGGTCTAGGTGATTGATAGCAACATTCTTCCCCTGTTTGCAGGCTTTTAAATTGTTTGCCTTTCTCTAATTTCTGTATGCTTGGGCTTGCTTATGCATCACCACTGTAACTGTAATGGACTTCCTTTTGTAATTACTTAAACCTTGACATTATTCCACTTTGTAGTGCTCAAATGCTAGCTTTAAAGTCTTCAAAATTGCATGGGTATTATAAGTCCCATTTTACAGATGAGGAAATTGAGGCTCATGCAGTTTAAGTGACTTGTCCATGATCACTCACAGTTTTAAATGTTAGAAGCAGGATTTTTAACCCAAGCCTTCTTAATTATAAGTCCAGCATGCTATCCACTGCACCACATAGCCTTGTCTGTTATGTTATTCCCTCAGGGCTATTTATGTTGAGTCATGTCACTCACAATATTAAAATTTATCCCTGGATTTGTCCCAGCCAGGCCTCCCAGCTCTTTGGTATGTGCATTTTGCATCTAGCAAATATTCCAGGGACAGTTCTGCCATAGTGTGGCTCAGAGGCCAAGGGTTCCAGGACCCAAGGGGCTTACTATACAGGGAGAAATGGTACTTTGTTCCTTTGTCTAATAAAATAGTCCATCGGTACCATTAGTAAACATGTGTTCCTTGCTTGTATATTCCTTGGCTCAATGTCCAGAACTGAGAGAGCCTATCCATTTGATCAATATTGGCTGATGCAGTCATCATGCCAGTTGCAGTCAGCCAACTACAGTTGGCATAGAAAAGTACCTTAATTACTCACAATTTTTCCCATGCCATTTTCATTTTAGAATTGGTGACTTTTTTGCATAAAAATTATTCCACTTAAGTTATAAGAAAATAAAATTTCTAAGTAAATGAAACCATAGGCACAAAGCCTTGAAAGGTTGTTTTCTCCATTATGTGATGATTTTTTTGTCTGTATATAAATCTGTCACACCTCCTCTACCTGACCCCCCCCCAACAAATGCACTTTCTCATGACATGTATATGATGCAAAAAGGAAATGTAAATATAAACATGATTTATAGACCGTTTCCAAGCTTGTGACAGGTTACATTCCTGGGGAAAAAAATGGTATAAGTTGAAATGCTTTAGGTTGAATCTAACTTTCTCATGGAAACAATGTTATACTAACAGATAAAATTTCCAGCCCAGGGCCCAATGGCTATCTTTAAAAATATAAAGTGCCAAATTAATTTGATTAAATGAAGCACAACCTATTAATGCAGCACTAGTAGAGCTGTGATTTACTTATTATTCTGGAAAACAGTTTAGAACTATGACCTCAAAGCCACTAAATTGTGCAGACCCTTTGACTCTGCAGTACATCTACTATGCCTGTACTCCAAAGAGGGGGAAGAGACAGACAGAGAAATACAGACAAAGAAGAGGGAAGAAAGTAAGGAGAGAAGGAGGGAAGGAAGAAAGTAAGGAGAGAAGAAAGGAGGCAGGAAGGGAGGGAAGGAAGGAAGGAAGGAAGGAAGGAAGGAAGGAAGGAAGGAAGGAAGGAAGGAAGGAAGGAAGGAAGGAAGGAAGGAAGGAAGGAAGGAAGGAAGGAAGGAAGGAAGGAAGGAAGGAAGGAAGGAAGGAAGGAGGGATGAAGGGAAGGAAGGAAGGAAGAAAAGAAGGAAAGAAGGAAGGGAGGGAGAAAGAAAACTCATATGCAAAAGTATTTTAATAGCTCTTTTTTTGCAATGTCAAAGAACTGGGAACTAAATAGATGCAAATTATGGTTCAAGAATGTAATAGTATACTATTGTGCTATAAGAAATTGTGAAATTATTTCAGAGAAAACTGGGAAGACTCCTGTAAACTGATGCAGAGAGAAGTGAGCAGAATCAGAACAACTTATATAACAATAACATTGTAAAGACAAACAACTCTGAGGGAATTCGGAATGTTGATCAACATAATGACCAATCACAATCAGAGGACTAATGAGGAAGCATGCCCTACTACCTCCTGATACAGAGGTGATGGACCCAGTGTTCAGAATAAGACATACAGTTTTTGGACATGGTCAATGTGGAAATTTTGTTTTCCTTTACCATGTATATTTGTTAAGAGTGTTTTGTTTTTCTCTTATTTTCCAATAAGGGGTAAGGTAGGTGGGAAAGAAAATACATCATTGTTAATTTAAAAAATAAAATTTCATTTACAACCCAATACCCTCCCCTTTCATTTTACAAATATAGAAGCCAAAGCCATTACATTACTTTCCCAAGATCACTCAAGTAATAAGTGGCAAAGTAAAAACTAAAATCATCTGACTCCAAAATTTAGGATTCTTTCCACTGTACTATATTGTAGTATCTCTCTTCCTACTCCCCAATCAATATTTTATTTCACCCTGGCAATGACCCTAGCTTTTCAAAGTCAACCTGGAGGGAGCCCTCTAGTGGAGAGCCAGAAGACTCTAAACTCTGATAGGTCCTTCAAACTGGAAAGGCTTCAAGTAAGGACCTGGTCATAGACTGGCTAAGTTCAGAGCCATCCATGATTGGGTTATCAATAGAATTGTGAATTTTTCAATCATAAGAACACTAAAATACCATCTACTGAATTGTAATTAGAAGTTATAGGCAGCATTTTAAGTTTTGCAAAGTGCTTTACAAATATGATCTTGTTTTGCTTTTCCCAACAATCCTAGAAGATATTTGCTATGATTATTATTATTCCCACTTTACAAATGGGGAAAATGAGGGAGATAGAGGGTTCCACAACTTGTAAGTACCTGAGGTCAAATATGAACTCAAGTCTTCTGGCTTTGTGTGGGTGGGGAAGAGATACATATCAATGAAATGATATGTTCTTGAAGTATTAAAGTCCACAGTGATATGACTGTTTGCTGTACAACACAATATGCCCAGCAAAGAGCAATGATAATGGAATTTGAAGACCTGGTTTTAAGTTCTTACTCTAACTTTAAGATCCTATACAAATAATTCAGCCTTCCAGAGCCTCAGTTTCCTCCTCTATAAAATGAAGACCACCTATATCAGAGTTATTGTGAATAAAGTGATTTGCAAAGATTAAAAAGACTACATATATAGAAAGATTCTAGCATTATGATTTTTTAGTCATTTTTCAGTCATGTTTCTTTTCTTTATGACCCCCGTTTGGGGTTTTCTTGGCAAAGATATGGGAGTGGTTTGCCATTTCCTTCTCCAGCTCATTTTACAGATGAGGAAACTGAGGCAAACAGGGTGAAGTGACTTGCCCAGGGTCACATGGGCTAGTTAAGTGTTTGAGGCTGGATTTGAACTCAGATCTTCCTAACTCTAGACCCAACCCTCAATCCACTATGCCACATAGGAACTTAATAAATGTTTTTGGATCGAACTAAAGCGGATGTAAGAGTAACTCTGAATTTCTCAAATTATGTTCCATAATACATTGCAGTTCCTTGGAGCAATCCAAGTTTTCTAAGTTTCTAAATTCTAGTTTCTAAGTTGCTAGCCTTCTGATACCTTAGAACCTCAGGCAGCTTGCAACACAGCACAGCACAGCACAGCACAGCACAGCACAGCACAAAAGGCTTTCATATGAAACATAAAAGAATAGACACACTGGGAAAACCAACTAGGAACAACAAATTTCCTTGAAGAACAGCTTCCTTGAGTTCTCACCTATCTATCTGTCTCTGGCCCTTGTGTCTCTGGGTGTATCTCTCCCCATCCCACCCTCTTCCCTCCTCTCCTCTTCCAAGATGAGAAATTCTATATATAATAGCAGTAAAATGGATACTTCTTTCTTATACCTTATACTTGCTGCCTGAAGGCTGCCTCAGAATACAATAAAGGATGGCACAGTCCTCAGAACAATTGCCTGCAGCTGATTCTCCAAGGCTCTTCTTACCCAGTTTCCCTATGGTACAAACCCTGTGGACTTTTGCTCATTTCAACTGGACAGCTATGCCTCCTGACTTTTTGCTTTATTCACCTTCTTACCTAACCCAAATTGTCCTCTACATCCTTGCCTACTGCATCCTATATTGTTCAGTGTTATAAGGACTGGGCTACTTTTCTCACTCTTTCCTTGTCTATTACAAAGGAGAGGTTTTTTTGTTTGGTTTGGTTTAGCATTTTCTAATGTCTGTAGTGAATATAGGATGATTCTTGCTGGGCAAAGGAAATCCAGATTTTCACATCCAATACCTTGCGGATAAAACAAGATTGTAGTGAATTCCTATAATATGCTTCTTTATTCCCCTAGTGTCTTATTAATCTTTTCTTCTTACAAGTTTCCCCTTGACCCTCTCCCTTCTCACAAAGCTTTGGATAGCCAGAGGCAACTATGTCTCTATCCTCAGCAGTCATCTTACAGAAGTGTAACTCATTCCTTACCTGGAGGAGAAGGAGGAAAGGGCTATGAGTTGGTGGGTGATAGGCAAAGAGACAAAGAGCAGCCTAGGAAAATGGGTTCTGTCTAGTCCAGAAAGTGACAGTAGATGGTATAACAGTGCATGTCTCCCCTCTGGCTACTAGACAAGACTGAAAAACCTGTATAAGTACTACCCTATCATGACCAACATTCCCTGTATTTGCTTATATAAAAGGAGAAAGAGGGGGAAGGGGAAAACATTAGTATTAACACCTAGGTAGTCCAAGTTGCTAAGACTAAAGTTGATTGCCTCCTCCAGTAGCAATAGGAGGGGGAGATTTAGGTCTAAGCATGCAAGTTCTGTTCCCTAAACTGATTTGAGAGCATTCCCATAGACTAATAAGCTTTTGGATTGCCTAATTTAATGGGGGTAAGGGGAGCACGTGATGCATAAGTACTTCAGTAGTTGTTTTGATGTATTTTATTTTTGTCCCCTTTTCATCTACAGCTATGATTAAACAACTATATAAAGTTCAGTCATGCTGGCGTGACTGACTCTATTGAAATACATAAGCAAGGGGTAAAGTTTCCCAATGGTCATAGGGTCGACGAGTCATATGACTATAATATGGATAAATAATATATGCATCCCTAAACAAATGAGATAAGTGCCACCATTTGCAAAAAGTTCAGAGCTAGGGAATAGAGGTAACCAGCTCTCTGAGAGCCAACAAGAGCTTGACATGTCCCCACCCCCCACCCCCTGCCGAGTTCCCTCTGGCATTCAGTAGAAAACAGAACTGCCAGAATTAGCATGGACTGCTAATATTCAGCCCTCATCACTGGATGGTCTTAGACATTTAGTTAACAGGGACCCATGGCTGTTATACAAGAAACCAAAATAGGTCTAAAGCTTCTATCCAGATGTTTGATTGGCAAAAGTCTTCCTACCAGTAAGTAGAGACTATAGTTATACAACTACAGATTCATTAAATGCTAGATCTGGAAAGTATTTTGGAACACAGAACAATAACTGTCAGGATTGGAGAGGACCTTGGAACATAGAGCATTGAATGTCAGAGTTAGAAGGGACTTGGGGATACTTTAATCCATCTCTCTCATTTTAAAGCTACAGAAACTTAGTCATAGAAATACAAAGTGAATTTCATACAACCAATAAGTAATTGTGTAACTACTAGAACCTAAGTTTTTGAATCTCAGACCTGTTCTCTTCATTGAAACATGAGCAGAGAAGAGGAAGAGGAGGAAGAGGAAGAAGGATAGTAATAAGGGATAATAAGCAACATTTACAATGCTTTAGTTTGTAAATTACAAATAGTATCGTATTTGATCCTCACAACAATCCTGGGAGATAGGTGCTATTATTATCCTCCCCATTTTACAGAGGAAACTGAGGCTGGCAGAGGCTAAGTGACTTACCCAGGATCACACAGCCAGTAAATGTCTGAGGCTAGATTTGTACTCAGGTTTTCCTAACTTTAGGCCCAGCACTCTGCGAGAAAATTATTAATAATGGACTTTTTGCAGACACAGGGACCCCCACTTGAAGGCTTAGCTCAGAAACTTTAGCTAATCTCTTTTGGGACCAGCCCAGCAGCCCATGGGTGGAGCAACAGAAATAGAAATCATTCTAACTCAGTAGAAGCAATAGAAACCACACCTACCTGAAAGCCTTTGCCATTAGAGGATCCATTTTTCACTAGACCCTGAGGTCAGCTGGGTATAGCTCATTAATATAGACCACCCCCAAGTCATGTCAATCATCAGAGTTGAATGATGCTGGCCAATTAGCTTTGAGCGGTGTGTAAGAGCCTCCCCTAGGGAAGGAGGAACTGGGGTAGACCGCAGCAGGCTTGTGTTCTCTTGCTCTGGCTTGAACCCCTGGGGGACCCACTTGAGTTGGCCATTCACTCTCCTCTCCCCTTTGGAAAAATGTGCTAGGTATGTAACTAGTAGGGAAGTCAGTCAGAAAAGTGGTCAACTCTTTACTAACATTTAATATGATTTAATAAACACTTAATGCTAAAAATTTGTACAATAGCCATTACTTTATAAGTAGCAATATCTTTGAAACCCCAGCCAAGTTCTCCAATAATTTAGAACAGAAAAAGGCTAGTCTCCCTAATATTTCAGATGACACAACTCTATCCACTGTACCTAGTTTCATCTCCTCCCTGTCTCCACAAAGAAGTATAGCTAATAAATTAAGGTAGAAAGCTTTGCCCTTTGGAATATAGGCTGAATCTCAGTCTGTCACATACTCCATGTCCTTCCATGTCATTTTTCTGCAGACCCCAGACTTGAGATGCATAGCAAAAGTGACCCTTGCCTCAGCTGGCTGGTTGGCCTCCTTTAAAAAAAAAAGGCTCTATTTTCCAATGACATTGAAACAAAGCAAATGGAAAAAGCTATCATACTTTCTCCTCTTTTTTCTGCCTGCCCTGTAGCTTTTTCTCTCATCCTAGGAGCAGTACACAGCAAAAATCTTTTATAAATATTTAAACTTCTGGAGCTGCCAGGTGGAAACACAAGTTGCTCTTTGGAAGTCCCATTGGCAAGAGATGCCATGATCTCATCCTGCTGCTCCTCCTCAGTGTTGGATGGGGGCCTGGGCAGTCTATCCAGACAGGGAGGGCAATGTTATGTCCATGTACTAAAAGCCTTAGTACCCATACCTTCAAATACTGCCCACATACTTTACCCAAAAACACAACACACATGTCCACAAATGATATCTACAAACATATCAATACACCCTCACAGAAAGAAAGACACCATGTATGTAAACCATATGTGTACACAAATGAAGCACACATATCATCCACATACATACACCTACCACCACACAGCTCAGTGCCTGCTGCTCATTCACAGAGACCATAGGCTTTAAGACCGAAAAGAAGATCAGAAATTATAGCAGGGCCAGAAAAAAATAAGCTAAGGATTGAAGGGAAGTAAAAGGGGAAAAGCAAGCCATTGTCTGCATTTTGGCATTAGTCAATTCTTTCTTGCCTGTGCTAATGGAAGCAGAGTAAAGATGAACACATTTTCTCATCTTTCCTTCACAGTCAACATTCTCAAAAGAGTGACCTTTATCTACTATCTTCTCTTGGGGGGGAGGGGCAGGGAAATGAGGGTTAAGTGACTTGCCCACGGTCACACAGGTAGTAAGTGTCAAGTGTCTGAGGCCGGATTTGAACTCAGGTCCTCCTGAATCCAGGGCCAGTACTTTATCCACTGTGCCACCTAGCTGCCCCCTATCTTCTCTTTAATTAACATATCATCCATCACCCTTCTTAACCACCCCCCTACCAGAGATAATCTAACATATTGGCTTAGGGGAGGGGAAAAGAGAATACTCTGCTGATTTTTCTCTCTTGGATGTCACAAGCAACATAATGATCTTTTCTCAGGTCTCATCTTGTTTGGCCTGAAACATTGGCCACAGCTAACCAGTTTTTTTCCTCTCAGAAATTCTCTCCTCGCTTAATTTCCATAATTTTTCTCTTATTTCTCTGACTGTTCTTTTTCTGTCTCTTTTATAATCCATTCATTTGATCGAAATTTATTGACTACACTACAAAGCAGTATGTATGTTATACACTCCTCTTCTTCCTCCTATCCGCTAACTGTTATTGTTACCAATACTCTAATCTTCATTAGGCCAGTGGTCTTGACCTTTGTCTTACCACTGGACTTCAATGACTCTGGGAGGAGAGAGTGAGGCTGACAACTTGGTGTGACTATGCCCACTCATATCCAATTTACAATGAAGTCAAGACATTACCCTGGTGATGTCATTAGTCCTCTTTGAGAACAAAGGACAGACAACAACAATCTCCATTGTTAGTTGTTCTTTCTCTGTACTAACCCCTCCACCTTATTCACTTTACAGGCTTCACCTTTCAGCCTCTAATCA
Source organism: Dromiciops gliroides (assembly GCF_019393635.1). Classification (NCBI taxonomy): domain Eukaryota; kingdom Metazoa; phylum Chordata; class Mammalia; order Microbiotheria; family Microbiotheriidae; genus Dromiciops; species Dromiciops gliroides. Next base: position 619,233,505 of record NC_057861.1, on the reverse strand, counting down.
TACATCTATGTAAGATAGCCTCCCAAATCTACAGTTAGAGTTCTAGTTTCTTACCCAAACCCAGCTCTCAAATCCAAGGAGGTCACATGGAAGAAGGAACAGACTTGTTCAACCTTACCCTAGAGGACAAAACTAGTACTTACAATGAGAAGTAATAAGGAAGCAGGTTTTAGCTCAGCAAGAGCAATATTGGCTTGTCAGGGATATTATTGAGAGAATTTTTGATCAAGTACAGGTTGAACTAGATGCCTCTGAGGTCTTTTCCAATTCGGAGCTTCTAGGATTCTGTTCCCAAAATGAAATTCAGCCTCTTCTCCACATAAAACTGTCTCCAATTCTCAACCATTCAATTTAATTAAACACATTCAATTGAGTAAATGTTTATTGATTCGAAAAAGTTTGAGTGCCTGCTAGTCCATCAATTGTGCCAGTGTTCCAGTCTACTAGGCTAGAAATCAATCCATCTATCAACAAGAATTTATTAAATACTTTCTATGTGCCAGGCACTATGCTGGGTACTGTGGATACAAAAACAAAAGGGAAATAGTACCTGCCCTCAAGGAGCTTACAGTCCGATAATATGAACGTATATAGAAACTATAAGGTTACCTTTGAGTCTTCCTTCTTGATTCCCTTTATTCCCTCTATTATAATAGGTTTTTTTCCACCTCTTCATATGATATAATTCATCCCATTCCACCTCCCCTTTCCTCTCCTCCCCATAGACTCCCTTTTTATCCCCTTCTTTTGTATCATCACATCAAAGACAATTTATATTTATACCCTCTATATAAAGTCCTTCTCTCTGCCCAAATACATTTACAGTTCTTAAGAGTTATGAGTATTATCTTCCTGTGTAGGGATATAAACAGTTTAACCTAATAGGGTAACTTTTTTTTTCCCCTCTGTTTACCTTTTTAAACTTCTCTTGAGTCTTGTATGTTGAGATCAAATTTTCTATTCAGTTCTGGTCTTTTCACCAGGAAAGATTGAAAGTCCCCGATGTCATTAAATGTCCATCTTTTCCCCTGAAAGAAAATGCACATTTTTGCTGGGTAATAGATTCTCAGCTGCAATCCAATCTCCTTTGCCTTCCGGAATATCATATTCCAAGCCTTGTGGTCCTTTAATGTTGAAGCTGCCAGGTCCTGAGCAATCCTGACTGTGGCTCCATGATATTTAAATTGCTTCTTTCTGGCTGCTTGGAGTATTTTCTCCTTCACCTGATAATTCTGGAATTTGGCTACAATATTCCTTGGAGTTTTCCTTTTGGGGTCTCTTTCAGGAGGTGATCGATGGATTCTTTCAATGATGATTTTATCCTCTGATTCTATGATATCAGGGCAGTTCTCCTTAATAATTTCCTGGAATATGGTATCTAGATTCTTTTTCTGGTCATGGCTTTCAGGCAGTCCAATGATTCTCAAATTGTCTCTCCTCGATCTGTTTTCCAGATCAGTTGTCTTTCCAATGAGGTATTTCACATTTTCTTCTATTTTTTCATTTTTTTTATTCTGCTTGACTGATTCTTGGTGTCTCATGGATTCCTTATCTTCCAACTGTCCCACTTTAATTTTTAAGGCATTGTTTTCTTCAGTGAGATTATGCACCTTTTTTTCCATTTGGCTAAGTGAATTTTTTAAGGTACTGTTTTCTTCAGTGAGATTATGCACCTTTTTTTCCATTTGGCTAAGTGAATTTTTTAAGGTATTGTTTTCTTCAGTGAGATTATGCAGCTTTTTTTCCATTTGGCCAAATGAATTTTTTAAGGCTTTGTTTTCTTCAGCTTCCTTTTCCAAGCTGCTGATTCTTTTTTCATAGTTTTTTTGTTTTGCTTTCATTTCTCTCCCCATTTTTTCTTCTACCTCTTGCAATTGATTTTTAAAATCCTTTTTGAGCTCTTCCAGGAAGGCTTTTTGTTCTTGCGACCAATTCACCTTCCCTTGTGAGGCTTCAGATGTAGACAATTTGAGGCTATTGTCCTCATCTGAGTTTGTGTTGGCTTCTTCCCTATTGATACAGAAGCTCTCAATGGAGAAGGCTCTTTTTTGCTTCTTATTCATTATTGCAGCTTATTTATTTATTCTTTAAGTTGAGGTCTGCTCTGGGGGCACCAGGGTCCCTATTTTGGGCTTCTTGTGCAGGTGTATAGGTGCTGTGTGACCGGGCTTTTACTCTGAGGCCTTTATGGTGTGTGGAGATGCCCCGCCCTGCACTTCCTGTATGATTGTGCTCGGCCAGCCAGGCGCCAGACCCTGGCGTCTGATCCCGCCGTTCGTGGCCCTCTCGGCCGGTACAGGTAAGTTTTTCCACTGTCCTTCTTGGCCACCAGATTTTTGAACCAGGTTCTGGGAGCCTCAGTTGTTCGGCTGTGGCCCACAGCTCCTGCTGACTTGCCCCGACCCCCTCGGCGCTGGGTTGCTGCCCTGCGCTGGGCCTCCCTTTTGCCCGAGTCAGACCGACCTTTTCCTGAAGTCTTCTAAATTATCTCTGGTTGGAGGACTGTGTCTCTCTGTCTCTTTGCAGGTTCTGTAGTTTCAGAATCCGTCCAGAGGCTTGATTTAATGTTCGTTTTGAGGGAACAGAAGGAGAGCTCAGGCAGCTTGCTGCTTCCTCTCCGCCATCTTGGCTCCGCCCCCCTTGATTCCCTTTATTCAATTTATTAGGGAGTTGGGGGGGTTGTTTCCTCCTTCAACATGTTTCTTAGAGTGCCCTATTCTTCTCTGCTTCCCAAGGGTTCAAGACTCTAGTTCAAGACCAACCCTTGAGAGGACAGCCTCAGGAGACAAAGAATTTCCCATAACTTTAAGTTTTCAAGTAGAAGCCAGATGAGCCTTATGTGGTTCTTGTAGAGGTGGGTTATAGGATTGGACCTGATGTTCCCTGTGGTTCCTTCCAGCTCAGATGATTCTGTAAGTCTAGATTTCTAAATCTGTGATCCATCATTCTGGAGTTACTGCATAGTGGCTACTGCAAATAGTATGTATCAACTGTTGACTGAATTGGACTAACAACGTCACATTGCTTAAACAGTCCCTTTCTGTCTTATCCTCCTACCTAAACTACACATCATTTATATGTTGCCTCTCGCATTAGAATGGGAGTTCCGTGAGGGCAGGGAGCCAGATTTTTACTTTCTTTGTATCACCAGTACTTATGTATCTAGCACGTGATAAGCATTAAATATATGGTTGTCCATTGATTAATTTATTGGTGTGCAGAACTATGTCCCTCAACTAAATCAAGGCTTTGCACATGGTGATCACTGCTTCCATTTTTATAGCACCTTATTTACCAAGTCTTTCCTCCTTTACTTCTGTGAAGTAGATAATATAAGTGTTTGTTGAATGAATGAATGAATGAATGAATGGAACAAGGGTCATGAATTTTAGTGCATGGTGAGGGTAGGGGGATATGTTATCCTGTGATGCTGTAGAATATGATTACTCCATTTTTCCCATTCTGTAAACTCAACTATATATTCTTCCAACAATCCTAGAAATATTTGGCCTTTCAACCATAGAGTAGACTCTCTAAGCAAATTCATGGCCAGAGACCCTACCAAGGCATAAGGCCTAAGAAGGATGAGAAATTCTCAAGAATGAAATTATAAAGTACAATCAAAAAATTATCCCACTAAAGAAAAATAACCCATGTGGCTGCATGAGGTGCTCTTTGATCATCTCAGAATTAAAATGTTTTTTACAATCCTAAAAAATTATTTGGTTCTGCTCTAATCTTCTGCCCAAGAAGATGTCCATTTTCTAGTCATGCCTTATCTTCCAACATTATTCCCTCTCCCTTGTTTCCTGCTTCTTCTCTGGAAATACCTTCACCACAAGTAGAACCTTCTACACTCAGAACAATCCAGGCTATAAAACTCCAGTTTCCTAGTTTTGATGTCCCTAGTCAGTTCTGCCTGAGCAAGAGACCTCCCCTATAAAACATCTGAGCTGCTCATCTCTGACACAGCAACTTCCATGAAACAGAGATCAAAGAGTACTAGAATCTTGCTGGCTTAAATTCAACCTTGATGGTGTGGGGTCCCTGGAGACTCTGGAGGACTGACTTAAGGTTGGAAAAGAACAGAGAAGGGTGGCATACTGAGTAAAGTTACTCAGCATCAAGAAGAATAAGATTCATATTCTGCCTCTAGCCTAACACATAGTACTTATATAATCCTGCTAGCCCCTTAACCTCTCAGTGCCCCCCAAGGATACTCTCCAATGCTAAAAGTACAGAGCAGATGCTGACCTGCATTGTTAAAGGGACTTTCCTTATATTGAGAGAATTGTGGTTCTTATTTTTTAAAATGCTTCTAACAGTGATTGGGTTATTTTAATTCTTTTGTAAAGCAACTTTTAGTTTCAACCATGGAATCATATATATATATATATATATATATATATATATATATATATATATATATATAAAATAGATGAATCCAAGGACAAGAAAGTGAAGACAAATAGAAAAGAGTAGCATCTTCCTGTAAGAAAAGTGTCAGAAAAAACTTTCAAAGATGATAAGGATAGTTATGTTCAAGGCAAGGAGATGACCATGAAGGATTTAAGGGGTGGGGGGGGGGGATGTAACATGAACAGATAGCAGAGCGAAAGGAGAAGGATTTCTCTCCTGTTTTGTTTTTAGCTTCTATATGAGGGAGGATTATCTTCAAAGTGGAAAAAGTAAAACAACCCCAGATAACAGGAATTTGAGGTCCAAGGTTGATGAGATAGGCAGAGAAGAGCTTAAATTAGTGAATTTTAAATGAGTCCAAGTCTCTAGGGACTGAGAGACTACACTTTGTTAGTTTAGTCTCAACATTCAAGTCTGCCAAGATCTTTTTTAATTCATCCAGCAACGCTACCTATCACTCACAGCTTTGTGTTATCCATACATTTCATAAACATTCCTTCAGGGACTTCAAATGATAAAAATGTTGAGCAAGACTGTGTTATAGAAGTAAGCCTGTGAATTTCATCATTAACTCAATATTAGTAATCTTTCAGAACCTGTATCGGGTGTCCCAAAAGTCATACTTCAGCTTTAATCAATTAAAGATTAAAGTTTCATTAAGGCTTTGGAATACCCTGTATAGCAACAGAGACGTGCTAGAAAGAATTTATTGTTGTTGTTCAGTTGTTTCAGTCATTTCAAACTCTCCATGACCCTATTTGGGATTTTCTTGGCAAAGATAACAGAGTAGTTTGCCATTTCCTTCTACAGTTCATTTTACAGATGAGGAACTCATACAAACAGGGTTAAGTGACTTGCTCAGTCACATAGCCAATAAGTATCTGAGACTAGATTTGAACTCAAGTCTTCTTGACTCCAGGACCAGTGTTCTATCTACTTCACCACCTAGCTGCCCTTGCTAGGGAGAAGGGGGACAAGCAAATGTTCCAATTTTCCAAAAAAAGAAAAAGGTTTTTAAAAAAAATTTTGGCGGGGCAATGAGGGTTCAGTGACTTGCCCAAGGTCACACAGCTAGTAAGGGTCAAGTGTCTGAAGCCAGATTTGAACTCAGGTCCTCCTGAATCCAGGGCTGGTGCTTTATCTACTGTGCCACCTAGCTGCCACTTAGCTGCCCCCTAAAGGTGGGAGGATTTTAAAAGCTACAAACCAACTGGGGAGTTTAACTCCATTTCCTGGGATGATTCTAGAATAAATTTTTTTTTTTTTAGTGAGGCAATTGGGGTTAAGTGACTTGCCTAGGGTCACACAGCTAGTAAGTGTTAAGTGTCTGAGGCCGGATTTGAACTCAGGTACTCCTGACTCCAGGGCCAGTGCTCTATCCACTGTGCCATCTAGCTGCCCCTAGAATAAATTTTTAAACAAACAGCTTTGTGAATGTGTTTTTTAAAACCCCCACAAAGCCAAGTCTCTGGGGACAGAAAGACAACATCTTGCTAGTTTAGTCTCAAAAAGCTACAAACAAGCTAAGAGTTTGACTCCATTTCCTGGGATGAATATAGAATAAATTATTGAACAATTATTATGTAAATGCTTTTAAAAAAGAAGGAAAAAAAGCAGTGATCACCAGGAACCAGAATAAGTTCACTAAGAAAAAATCCTAACAACCTAATCTTATTTCCTTTTTTAATAAGGTACTAGACTAGACAAGTAGATCACAACTGCAGACAAAATACATACACCACTAAAATCCCATTTTATAAAGTGCCTCATGATATTCTTAAGGAGAAGATGGGAAAATGTGGACTATGGTCAAATGTGATATGTACAAATGTGATAGTTCAGTTGAATGGATTCATAAACAAGAGGACCAAAACAAAGTTCATTAGTAGACTGATATCAATTTTATGTGAAGTTCCTAGTGGCATTCAATTGAATTCAATTGAACAGGATTTATTCCACAGATTTACTTCTTCAGTTCTACATTTTCATCGGTTGTTTAGATGAAAGCCTCAAAGGCATGTTTATGAAATGTATGGACAACATGAAATGAAAGTGACAGATAAAACATAGGATTGAAATTCAGGAAGGTTTTGGCAGACTCAAATATTGAGACAAAACTGATAAGATGAAATTTATAGGAAAAATGGCCAAGTCCTGGACTTGGGTTCAAAAAAATCAATTTTTCAAATATAAGTGGGGAAAATTTGACAATAGTGATTCATGTAGAGAAGAAGAAATAACAGCTCACTACAAGCCAACTGTGTAACATGACTGCAATAAACAAACAAATGCATGAACAAATAAATGAATGAATGAATGAATGAATAAAATTATGGTGTCCAGAACAAGGAAAGTTAGCAAAGGTGTCACTACTCAAAGTATATAGAGAGTATTGTGTCTCATTCAGTTTTATAGGAATTTTTATCATAAGGGGCACATCTGGAGGAGGGTAACCAAGATGGTGAAGGGACTTGAAAACATCTACTATGACAACTAACTGAAAGAACTGGAAATGTGAACCTTGGAGATGAGAAGACCTAGAGAGACATGATCACTCTCTTTAAATAAAACCTCAATAGACTTGCTGTCCCCAGATCCCCTTTTAATTCCCAATATTCTACAAGTGATTCTATGTATGTATAAATCATGGAGCACAACCATTTAAGAAAAATCAGAATTGCTGATGACCCAAGGGACAATGAAAAGACATATGATGGATATAGATAGGCTATAGAATATTACCAATGATTCCTCACACAGAAGAACACATGAGGATAGAAAAGGAGATGGACTGGGCACAGACAACTCAAATGCCATATTAGTAGACATGAACTAGTAAAAGAACGAACCACCATTGAGTTGGTTAGGTAAAGGATGGCATATTGGAGGGAAAGGGGTGTAGATAATTAACAAGAATTACACAGAATGACAAGCATAATTGGGTTGTGGTCTATATCAATGAAATGACTATTAAAACCAATGATCATGATCAAGAGTCCATTAAAGTATAAGTCATATAGCTGAGGGTTTGACTTAAAAGTTTTTTTCCAAAAGGCAAAACCAGGATCAGTGGTTGAAAGTTAAGGACAATAAAAGGAAGATTTTCCCCCCATAACTAGAGCCATTCAAAAACAGAACTGAGGGGCAGCTAGGTGGCGCAGTGGATAGAGCACCGCCTTGGAGTAAGGAGTACCTGAGTTCAAATCCGGCCTCAGACACTTAACACTTACTAGCTGTGTGACCCTGGGCAAGTCACTTAATCCCAATTGCCTCACAAAAAAAAAATAAATAAAATAAAATAAAATAAAAAACAGAACTGACTTTCATTAGATATTGAGCTCCCCGACACTGGATTTATTCAGGCCGAGGCTGTATCTGTAGAGAAGATTCCTTCAGTAGGTGAAAGATTGGTGTAGATACCCTTTACAATTCTTTCCAAATCTAAGAATCAATTAAAGATAAATAGGTAGCATCTTAATTAGTTTGGGCTCTGTGTATGTGTGTGTTTATACTAGTAAAGTGCTGCCCAATAGAAGCCTTCAGTAAACCTGTATTTATAAATAAATAACAACAGTTATTCATTGGTTCTATTGCATAACTCTAAACGGATGCTTCTGAAATGCATGAAGTAGAAGTAGTTGAAACATGTCCCCTGCAATCATGTTTAATTCAACAAAAGTTGATTAAGTTCCTGCCGTGTTTAAGGTACTATTAGGCACTCTGGATACAGGGATGAAAAATGACATCATCCCTATCCTGAAGGAGCTTAGAGTTTACTAAAAGGTTGAAGCTTAGACACAAATGACCTCTAACAAAGGTGAGAAGGTGGTCAGTACATACATAGGAGAGGTCAAGCAGAGTACCATGGGGAATTCAGGGAGAAAGGGATGGATGACTAGAGGAGATCAGGAAAAGCTTCATGGTAGAAGGGGTGCCTGGGATGGTCCCTGAAGGTTGGAAAGGCTATCAGTAGGCAAAAATGGAGGAGGGGGTCTCTCCCTAAGTGTGAGGGATGATGTGAGAGAAAATAAGGGGTTCTATAGGGAATCAGTTAAAAATTCAGAATGGCTAGAGCAGAGAACATGGAAAGGGAAGTATACATTCAACACTCAGAAAACACTATCTTCATTGATAAAGTCCAGCCTTCTATCAAAGTTATCACAAATTTCCAATACTGTCAGCTGGGCGAGAATGTCCCCATCTGTTATGGGGAACTCCAGCATCCTCAGAATCATTCCCTGAGAAGCTGACACCTTCCTTCTCTAATCTCTCAAGGGTCTACCTCCTCTGGGAATATCCTAGTCATCCTCTAATTTGTGACTTTCCCTGGGAAAGTCTTTGTTAACCCCTAGTACTGTGCCATGGGCTGGAACATAATAATAATAGAAACTGACATTCATGTATATAGTACTTTAACACTCACAAGGACAGAACATGTTTTCTCATTTGAGCTTCACAATAATCTTGTAGGGTAGGTACTACAGGCATTATCACTCCCATTTCACAGATGAGGCACCAGATTCAGAGATGTTAGCCTACCTTCTGGTGGTCATACAATCAGCAAGTGTCAGAGGTGGAATTTAGACCCAGGTATTCTCGATTCTGATTCCACACTCTACCTACCCCAAATTGCATGATAGATGATGAATAAAGATGTGTTGTTTGTCCAAATGAGACACTGGATTAAAGTATTCTGCATTTTATAATATGCTAAATAAAAGCTAACTGCTGCTAGGCATTGGAACACAATCTCTCTAAAACAAACTAGGGACAGAGATCGTCATCCCTTTGCTGCAGATGGCAATGCCTTGACACATGATGGAAAAGTTATCTGCCCACAGGCACAAAGCCAAATCTAAAGAGCCAGGCTAGAACCCCCAAATCCTCTTTTTATTTTTTTATCCCAATACCTGCCTTTCTTTGGCATTATTTCTCTCTTAAATCAAACCTCATTACATTAATTCTGGCTGTGCTTATTTGTCATCTGGAATCATTCCCACAGGGACTGAGCTCAAGCATGTCTTTTTTTGTTAACTGTGGATTGCAAAGTAAACACTCCTTATGTACCTTGGACAAGTCCCTCTCCCTCTCTGGGCTTTGATTTTGTCATTTATAAAATGAGGATGTTTGGACTAGTTCATCTAAGTGCCACTTCTGCTCCACCATTTCATGTTCTAAAAATCCCTTCCAGTGTTCTTGTACCTCATGACCCGACCAAGGATGATGAGCTTTCATATACAGGGTTTCATCTCAGGGAACTGCCTTAAAAGGGGTCATTAAACTTTCTTTGACTTGTACTCCGCACCCCATAGTCTCATTCCAGGGCATCTCCAAAACAAAACTTAGATGTGACTGGAGTCTAAATTTCCTCAGAAAATGGATAACAGGCTTTCCATCTTCTGCAGAGACACCCAAAATATAATATTGACATCAAGTAATCTCTGTCTCTGTCTCTGTCTCTCCCTCTCTCTCTCTCTCTCTCTCTCTCTCACACACACACACACACACACGCACACACACACACACACATCATATGATCCAAAGAACTCCCAGAAGCCAATGAACAAATACAAAAATATAAAATACTCATTCCATTAGACCCTTCCTCTAGTTGGTAAAGACAATTTGGGGGACTGCTGAACAAATGATCCCCATTTACCTTCAACCTGCACCACCTGAGCAACTCTTTACAACAATAATGTAGGTTGTTCCAGACTTCTTTCCTTCCTTATGATGCAGTTTTAGTCCATCAGAGGCTGGATAGTTCTCTGGGGAAGAACCTCTTCTTTCTCCAAAAAGCAGGCAATATCTCATTTAAGCTACATGGCAAACCTATGAAGTGAATTATACATATGCATACATATATATACACATGTGATATATGCTATATATGTGTCTGCTATGTAGCCTATCCTTCACATGCATCCATGTGCATATTTGTATACATATACATGCATATGGCTCAGAGAAGTAATTTGTTCAAGGTCATACAATTAACAAGTGTTCAAGACCTGAAGCTAAGTCTTCCTGTCTCCAAATTCAGCACTCTATATACAGTGCCATACCACCTGCCATGATCTTTCAACTATGATATTCAATTTTGTAGGATCCCTTGGAGTAGAGTAGGGAGTGGTGATGGAGCAGGGAAAGATTTAGAAAATCTAATCTAACACTATCTTCCAGAATGATCCAGGATGTTTAAACTACTTAAAAGAAGAAAAAAATTAAAGCAAGTAATGAAGCATTTTAGAAACATTTTAGACCACAATTACAAAACATTCTCATTTATTGATTAAAATAAGTCCCCTAAGGAGTCCTAATAGGCAAACTTTCTTAGTTTAGTTCCAGTGATTGTTAAGAATTCAAACTTCTCATTGAGCAGCCCACTTTCACCTTTTCCTGAAAATCCTACAATTCAATTCCATTGAACAGACATCTATTAAGCTCTAATTGTGTGCAAGGCATTATACTTGGCACCAGAGATGCAAAGACAAAAAAACCAAAATGTCTATTGTCAATGAATTTACTTTCTATTAAAGGAAAATAATGTTTACAGGTAAGTAAATAGAGTACATATGAAATAATGCAAAGTAATTTCAAGAAGGAGACAGCCAAGGGTGTGCTAAAGCCCACTCATACTAGCGAAAGATGAAAGGAGATTACTCAATTTTCAGTGTGAGAGTTTATACTTCGGAAGTCAGGAAATGGAAAAATCAGGGTTTGATGTTTTGTTGATTATCTAGACTTAAGAAAGTAATGGGGAAAATGTTAATAACGCAAATCCAACTTATAAGTGTGTCCTGAATACCGTTTCCCACCTCCACCCCAACCTTAACATTTGCCAGCACACCCCTGGATACAATGTCACTAACTGGAGAAGAGCCAAAGAATTCTGGGGTAGAGGTAACTATATCTTGAAGAAAGCTAGGGGTTCCAAAAAATAGTAGAAAGAGATGAGTTCCTTTTAGCCATGAGAGAACAATTGTGCAAAGATACAGAGGTAAGAGACAGAAGGTCTTATACAAGGAACAAGGAACAAGGAACAAGGAACAAGGTAGTTTGGTTGGAACAGGGAGAATGTAAATGGGAGGAGCTACATGAAATGAGATAGGAAAAGTGAGTGAGCCTTCTAGGCTGTGGAGTGCCTTAAATGTCGAGTTAAGGATTTTATCATTCATTCTAAAAGCAACAGGGAGCCATTGAGGATTTTTTGTGGTTTTAATCACAAAAATAGACCTATTTTGTTAAGTTTTGATGACCTAAAAGTGGTGATACCATATGACTCCCTTTTTCCTGTCCTCTTCCACCAATATATCAAATACTTGAAACAAAGTTCAATAGAGTTGTTATGCTTGTTTGAAGTCTTCTGACCTTCATCCAGACAATCAAGATTGCATTTATACTGCAATGATAGAAGCCCCCAAGTCCCATCTTAAAACTGTGTTTATAGTAACTTGGGGACAGAATTTCCCTTCCCCCAAAAAAATATGCTTAGAGGGAGCTAAAATCCATCCTTCTAAAAGAAGTCTTTCCCAGCCCATCAACTCTAGTTCCTTCCTTCTTTTAGTTATTTCCTATTTATTCTGTATGCAGCTTGTTTGTATATATTGGCCATTAGATTGCAAGCTCCTTGAGAGCAGGGATTTGTCTTTTGCCTCTTTTTGTATCCCTAGCACTTAGCATAGTGTCTGGCACATAGTAGGTACCTAATAAATGTTAGTTGACTGGCAGACAACAGAAACCATCAAAGGAAAATGTCCTTATTGTGTTGTGAGTCACCCCATATGGGGTTGTCTTGGAAAAGATACTGGAGTAGTTTGCAGTTTCTTTCTCCAGCTCATATTACAGATGAGGAAACTGAGACAAAAGCATTAAGTGAATTCCCCAGGGTTACATAGCTAGTAAATGTCTGAGGATGGATTTGAAGTCAGGTCTTCCTTCCTCTAGGCCTAGTGCTCTGTCCATTGTGCTGCCTAGTTGCTGCAAGAAAAAAAAGCATGTAGAATCATAGAATATCAAATGTGGAAAGGATAACAGATTGCAGAATGTTAGCATTGGAACAGTCCTTAAAAACCATCTAGACCATTTTACATCGAGGCCCGGCATTTTAGGTGGCCTTCTTTTTGATCAGTGTGATTACTACTACCTACCTCCCAATTCTCTATAGGATGTACTTCATAATTTAAAATGCTATTAATGTATGAATTTCTACCTGAAGAGTAAGGTTAAGTGAGGGGCCAAGCCCCTGTACTTTTCACTTATTGTATCCTGAAACCACAAATACAACCCTCATTTTGGCAGAGTGTTCACACAAAGAGAAAAAACATTTGTATCAAGGACAGTTTATTGTAATCCTTGCTTTTATGCTGAGTTAAGAGTTTTCTTAAAAGTTTCTGCTGGGTAACTTCATAGTTTGTATGCTATAAGTTCAAAAGTTTGGGCTGGTTTTTTTTTTCTTTTTATAACTTTTACAAGAAGCCTAATTTGGTATTGTCTTTATCCTAAACTCACTCACTCCCTCTCCCTCTCCCTCTCCTTCTTCCTCTCTCTCACAGATAATGGTAGCTTTTTTCAAGGTCATTCTCAGAATAATTATTAGTCCTTGAAGCAGGCACACTGCCAATTCTGAGATAACAGCCACCTGGCAAGGTTACTGAATGCATGTCATCCTTATGTTAATTATGAGAAACTGCCCATTATACCTCCCTCTCCTTCCCACCCCCAAAATAAAGCCACCTGTGTTTGAGATCCCTGGGGGTCTTCAATGTGAGCCAGGATGAGTTGCCTGAAAGAGCAATCATGAATTCAGAAAGGGCTTTCCACATCTACCTCAGCCAACTCAGCCATGTGTATTCTCTCCAATAAGCACTCCCTTCAAGGCCAACTGAAAAGTGAGACTCTGCCGATGAGTGACTGACATCAGAAATGGAGCCTTTTCTTTTCATAAGCAAGATTAATTCAGCCTGAAATTGAATTCTGCCAAGGATTCATTCTGCTGAGTATGACTACTGCTGGTAAAGAGCAAACCTGCCCTCCCCAGTCACAAGAACGGAAGAAACATGAAGACCTCTCCCAGGCCTTAGAGCAGCACTGAAAGCAATGCTTAGAGGAACATTGAAGGTGGTCACATTCTAGCACCTTTCTCCTACCTCTGGGGATTTGGCTGACTATATTATATGTTTTAATTGATCCCACTTGGTCATGTCAATTATGCACTGGCCTTTTCTTGTCCTTTTTAGTGGTGCTGTGGTAAATGCTTACCACACAACCATTCATTTAGAGAGCATTTCATGTGAAATGATGGGGAATGAGCAGGAGAAACTGATTACTTCTCCATCCTCTGAAATTATCCCCATTGAGTAATATTTATCATGGGGTGGGGAAGAGGGATGAAGGGCGTGATTTTCTTAAAATCACCAGTGAGCTTGAGGCAGATCCAGGATAGTAACTCATGGTTCACACATCTCAACCCAGGTTGCCTCTCTACAGTATGGAATTAAGTCCTATTTTTGTGATTTTATTCTCCTAGTCACTCTTTCACCCTGACCCTCCAGCCTAGGGTCCCTCCTACCCCTGTGGAATATCAAAGGAAGGTTTCTTTTCCCAAAGTCATTAAATAAAGCTATTTTCTGTGTCTTACCCCCAGATGATCTGACTATGTGATCCACATTTACTAGCTTTATCACCTTGAGTATATCACTTCTCATTCTACCTAAGACTCAATTTCCCCATCTACAAAATGGGAATGGGAATATTCACAGTACCTATTTCATAGCATTGTTTAAAACTGGATAGTGCTATCTAAATGTGCGTTGTTAATGTGTAGTGCTCCCTACCACCACTACCATCATTTTATAGCTATAGCTGCAGTTCAAATAATTAGCTATCTTTGGAAATATTTATGATTTCCTTGCCCTTACACCTTGCATGGAAACACTACCAATATGTCCATTGGCTCTCCAGAAAGTACAGAAATCAAATACCAGTCAGCCTGAATTCTTATTATGAACAACTCCCTTCTATAGCATTTTAAGGTTTGCAAAGAGATTTCCTATAGCTTTCCAAAAGCTAATTTGTAAGTTGGTTGCTGAAATTTGGAATTCATTTTCCCAAGGAAACAATATTATACATGGTGGTTGGGCTCCAGGGATAAACCATGAAAATATATTTAGCCCAGAATGTACCTGAAATAAAATACTGCATTAATAGTAACATAGAACCTAACTTCACATTTGATAATATTTCTATGGAGAAATGCATTAAGAATTCTAATTTAGAATGCTAGGTAACCATCTTTTCCCACCACACTTCCAATGCTAAATTTTATTACAATTCCTTCCCCCAATCCCCCAAGTCAACAGTGACCAGGAGCTGTGGTAAGAAATTGGCGGGGTTTGGGGGGGGGCGGTGTTTCAAGGAATTCTGAGCATGAAGATCTGAATTGAATAGTGGAAAGTTGAATAGTGGAAAATTGAAAGGAGGAGGGTGCAGCTTGTAAAGGGTGTCAGGAAGTAGAAATGTGAGGATGGCAGCAAGGACAGGTGAGGCTATGAGGCAGGAAGTGGGATTATAAGGGAAGGAGCCTTAGAATGGGAGAAGGACATCAGAGGTTAGATAGACATTTGCCTTCTTCCCCTTCAACTTCACCATCTTTCTTCTCCATTGAAGACCTGGAGCAAATCCGTGGGGCCACTTTCCTTTCCTAAGACCCACAGGAACTAACTTTGACCGATTCTCTTTACAGAGCCACAATTAAGAACATCTCCTTCTCCCTGTGGCTCTACAGAGTAGAGTCCCTGCTTCTCTCCACCCCCTTCCAATCCCTGAAACTAGCACAGAGCCTCTTAGAGGTTTGCTGAAAGCACAACAGGAAACAAACTGAGTAAAAAAATCACTAAGAAGGGGCAAGTTATAGTTTCAAGAAGTCTCATATGTGGATGTAAATGAAACAGCCTTCTCTTTCTTCCTCTCTAACAAAGGTCCTGCTCTCCCTCCACAGAGCCTCTTCAGTGATTTATCTTCATCTGTCTGTTCTTTGTCAAATGGGAGATAGGGATCCTGTCTCTCTAAGAAGCTTTGAGCTTAAGTCTCTGTTTTACCCAGCTAGTTGCCATGTCCCACCCTGCTCCCTTCCCTAGCCCCAGGCCACCCCTCCAACCTCCAACACAGACAGCCTCTTTTGTATTGTTTCTCTAGGTAAAATTGGAAAGACCTGCTTATTACACTGGGCAGCTAGTTGGCACAGTGGATAGAGTGCTGGGTCTGGAGTCAGGAAGACTCCTTGAGTTCAAAGGTGGCCTCAGACACTTCCTTGCTGTGTGACCCTGGCCAAGTTTCTTAACCCTGTTTGCCTCTGCTTCTTCATCCATAAAATGAGCTGGAGAAGGAAATGGAAAAACAAACAAACAAACAAACTCTAGTAGGTCGCAAAGATTTGAGCATGATGAAAAATGACTGATCAACAAAACTATTACACCGGGTAAAGTCTGGGTCATTTGTTTCACTCATGTCATACCAGGGACCCTTTAATCATCCTGAGAGTCAACTATAGTGCAATGAATAGAGAACATCAGATTGGAAGTCAAGAAATACCTGAACTCTCTTGGACATTCCATTTTCTTGTCATCTGAACGAGAATTGTAGTCACATTTTAGTTCCTTTACCATTAATAGATGCCCCTCTCATTGCACAGAAGGGAAAATTCAGATCCAGAAAGAGGAAGTCACAGTCAAAAATCAAGCAACCAGTTAATGGCAGAATGGGGCCTAAAAGTCAACCCAATTTAGCCAATCAAGAATTATCTGCAAGTGAGATTGCCCAGCAGAAATTATTACCCATCCTGCATAATATAAAAGAACCAGGTGAAGGTAGGGGTTGGGGTTAAGATGATACAATTTACAGAAGGCTATGGATGGGCTTTCCTTCCTAGTGGAAGAGAGGTGAACTTACATATGGAGAAACCGAATAACAGATTAAATGTCTTCTGACAATGGCAAACTAAAAGTCATACACGAAGTAACCACAAGAACTAGGATTGGACCCCAAGTTGTCCTGCTCTAGTGTTCTTTCCATCACATGATGCTATTTCTAGAAAGCTTTCCCATGTATAATAGGGTATCTCAGCAAATTTCAAAAAGACTTTCTGGAGAAAGAGAGAACATTGAGGCTCCATAGTTCTAGAATTTTGAGTTGCCTCATCCTACATGTGCTTCCTACATGTACACTATCATACTTTGAGTCTGTACTTACTCTCCTTATGCCCTACAGATTCTGTATGTATCTGTAGAAGTGGTTGGAGGGATCCTGAACCTCACTCTTAAAAAAAATATTATTGATATTTGAAGCAAGTTTGTCATTATAAAGGCTTCATTTCTCAAACATATAGAGAACTAAGTCAAATTTATTCAAACGAGAGCCATTCCCCAATTGATAAATGATCAAAAGATAGGAACAGTTTTAATATGAAATAATCAAAGCTATTTATATCCATATTTTTTTAAATGCTCTAACTCACTATTGAGTAGAAAATAATTCTGGAGTACCATCTCATTTTGGATTAGATGATAGGACAGCAGAGGAAAATGATAAATGTAGGGGATATGAGGAAAATGAGACATTAATGCAATATTGGTGGAGTTGTAAACTGATTCAAACATTCTGTAGAGCAATTTGGAACTATGGCCAAAGGGCTATAAAATCATGCATACTCTTTGACCTAGCAATACCATTCTGTATCCAAAAAGAGATAAAAAACAAAGTTAAAGTACCTACATGTCTAAAAATATTTATGGCAACCCTTTTCTGATAGCAAAGAATTTGAAATTATGAGTATACTCATTAATTGGGGAATGGCTGAACAAGTTGTGGTATGTGGTTGTGATGGAAGGATATTGTGCTATAAGAAATGATGAGCAGGATGCTCTCAGAAAAACCTGGAAAGACTTACACGAGCTGATGCAAAGTAAAATGTACTGTGTACTAAGTATGGCAATATTGTGGGATGATCGGCTGTGAATGACTTGGCCATTCTCAGCAATACAATAATCCAAGATAACTCTGAATGATTTATGATGAAAAATTCTATCCATCCCCAGAGAACTCATGTTGTCTGAATACAGATTAAAGCATAATTTTTTAACTTTATTTTTCTTGAGTTTTTTTGTCTGTTTTCTTTCACAACCTGATTAATATGGAAATGTTTTGTATGACTCCACATGTATAACATATTGAATTGTTTGCCTTCTTAAAGAGGGGAGGGGGAGGAAGGAAGGAAGAGAATTTGGAACACAAAGTTTTTAAAATGGATGTTAAAAATTTGGTTTTATGTGTAATTAGGGAAAAATAAAATTCTAAATAAACAAAAAATATTATTGATAGCTTTTGTTTTTACATCAGTCATTCCCTTGTAAGAAAGAGAAACAGCTAAGAAGAAACAACCAATAATGCAACCACTTCCAAAAATATATATAATATTCCATAATTTCATGTTCAAGGAGCAACTTGCTTCTACATCTTCTCGAAGCTTCTTCTTTAAAGCATTCTTCTTTGGGGTTGGCAAAGGAAAAGACAAAGCTATTATCAATTAGAAGTCTTACCTTGTATGAGAGTCATTGAGACAGAAAAAAATAGAGAACATATATGTGTGTATGCATGTGTGTATGTATGTAGATATTTTATATCTGTTTTGTTCATGGGTATATACATATACGCATGTGTTTGCATATACATGTATATACATATGTGTATGTGGAGGAACATGCATACTTATACACATATATGTACATACACACATATCTATGTATACACATGAATAAACCAGAGTCTACCATTTCCTTGAAGGGGAAAGAACTAAGGGAATAGGAAGAAATGAATTAATAATGTTTGAAAGGAGCAGCACAGATCAATTTTATCCATATAAAAGAAATGAGTGGTGTGGATAATAGAAAGAATCCTAAATTGCATGTTAATCAGTCTAGGAAGGAGAAGATTTTTTAAAAAAGAATAACAATAAAAAGAGAATCAAAGAATGTGGGCTTTAGATGGGCAGCAGAAGGAGAGGGGGTCTGTGAGAAGATATTGAGAACAGATTGTGGTAAGCAAAACAAACCTAGTGCTATTTTTTTAATTTAATATAACAGAATATGATGGAAGGAAACACAAACTTAACAAGTTTAACTTTAATTTATGGAACTCATCCATAAAACACAAGAGTGACAGAATGGATTAAAGAATAGGACCCCCAAATTTACTGCTGCAAAATACACACACGTTTTTCAGCTGGAATAAAATTTAATATGCTTTAGATAAATGAAAAAAAGAGAGGGGGCAGCTAGGTGGTGCAGTGGATAAAGCACTGGCCCTGGATTTAAGAGGACCTGAGTTCAAATCCAGACTCAAACACTTGACACTTACTAGCTGTGTGACCCTGGGCAAGTCACTTAACCCTCATTGCCCCACCAAAAAAAAAAGAAAAAGAAAAAAAACAAGGGTTAATCATGAATTTGAATGGAGAAACAGTAAAAATAGATAATGTTAAAAGAAACAATAGTTTATGAAACAATGTAAATATTAAACATACATTCACCAAGTGGCACAGCCTCCAATTACTTAAAGAAAAAGTTAACCAAAATGTACAAAGACCTCAATAGCAAGACAATAATAGGTGACTAACATTCATTTTTTGGAGCTTGATAACAGATAACAGGTAACAGAAATATAAGTAAGAAGGAAATTAAAGATAGAAACAAAATGTTTGAAAAAATAAATTTGATAACTCTTTGGTTATTGTTGAAGGGGAAACATTAAAAAATAGTTGTAGGGGGCAGCTAGGTGGCGCAGTGGATAAAGCACTGGCCCTGGATTCAGGAGGACCTGAGTTCAAATCCAGCCTTAGACACTTGATGCTTACTAGCTGTGTGACCCTGGGCAAGTCACTTAAGCCTCACTGCCCTACAAAAAAAAAATTTTTTTAATTTAAAAATGTTTAAAATAAAAAGTAGTTGTTTTTTCACATGTGCCTTGACAAAGAACTGATAAATAAAGAAAAATTAAATGTATCCTTTATATAACATTTATATAACATCCTTTATATGCAATTAAATGACAATCAAGATATGAATAAAAGTCATAAAATTAAATTGTAACTAAGTAAATATCCAAATTAGTGAGTGGGTTAAAGAACAAATTATAGAATCAATTACTAATTATAGTAAAGCTAATAAAAACAGTTAGACATCATGATAAAAAAAAACACGGGATGAAGCTAAAGTGATCCTTAGAGGAAAATTCATATCACTGAAAGAAACAAGTTAACAAAAGAGAAGGTTAATAAACTGAATGTGAGACAACTTCCTGCCAAGATAGCTGGCTAAATGGGAGGCAGGCTGTCCAGTTTCCCCATATGTACTCTACCAAAACACTGAAGTCCACATCAGAATGAAAAATGATCATGAAATCCAATGAGAAACTATATTCAGTGACATCTTCCACCTCAGAACTAAATTAAAAAGTCAGGGAAAAGTTGTCAGTAGAGAAGGGGACAAAGTAAACAGCAGCATGATGAGAAGTGAGACATATGTAGGTATCCTACCAGGTTCTATATCCACAGATAGTAAAAATGGAGTGCTCCTATAAGAAACAATCAGAATGGAGGCATCTAGATGGCGCAGTGGATAGAGCACTGGCTTTGGAGTCAGGAGTACCTGAGTTCAAATCCAGCTTCAGACACTTAACACTCACTAGCTGTGTGACCCTGGGCAAGTCACTTAACCCCAATTGCCTCACTAAAAAAAAAAAAGAAAGAAAAAAAAAGAAACAATCAGAATGGTCAGAAACCTTCAGGGGACCTTGGAATACCCAGGGATTGACAGTAAAATGCCACAGAACTCAACCCAGGAAAGCCTAGCTACTGGGGTTCTGAAGTTCCTAACATTTTGTCCTGAGATATCAGAGAAGGCCCTGACGATCCATTGCTTTGAACCTCAAAGATCCTGAGGAGGGGTGGCCTAAACCTAAGAAATAAAGGCCAAACCTAGAGGACACAGGGCAAGATCAAGGAGGGCTGACCACTCCAACTAAAAATGCAATATAGGGCAGAGTCTGGCCATGGCACAAAAACCCAATTCAGTAACTAAACCTGGAGAGATTAGCAAATCAAAGAAAACATCACCCAGAATTTTTTTAAATTACTGTAAATCAAATTCCTAACAATTACAAGCAGAGATTCAAAGGATAAAGAAAAAATAGATTTCCCACAAGGGCTATATGAATACCTAGAAGACATGAAGCAGTAAAAATAAAATAAAATAACAACTCCTGAGGAAACAACTGGAAGCAGAATAAGTAGCTTAGCAGAGAAAGTTGTAAACCTTTCTCAAGAAATAGAATTCCTGGGGGCAGCTAGGTGGCACAGTGGATAGAGCACCAGCACTGGATTCAGGAGTACCTGAGTTCAAATCCGGCATCAGACACTTAACACTTACTAGCTGTGTGACCCTGGGCAAGTCACTTAACCCCAATTGCCTCACTAAAAAAAAAAAATTAAAAAAAAAAAGAAATAGAATTCCTTCAAACAGAAAACAATTACTTCATGGGACAAAAATAAATCAAAACAAAATCAAAAGACAAAAAAAAAGAAACAATTATTCTTTTAAAATCTGGACATTATTTATCAAGAAATCATAACTAAAAACTGCCTAGGCCATTAGAAACAATTGGCAAAGTAGAAATCAAAAGAATCCACCAATCATCTCCTGAAAGGAATCCCAAAAGGAAAAGTTCCAGGAATGAAACAGCCAAAGTCCAAAGCTATCACATGAAAATAAAAATATTGCAAGTATCCAGAAAGAAGCAGCTCAAGTACCAAGGAACTGCAGAAAGGATCACATTAGAACCTATAAGTTTCTACTAAAAAACCAGAGATCTTGGAATACAATCTTCCAAAAAGCAAAAGATATAAGATAATAGCCAAGTTATTGTATTTCCAAGTTCCCATTAAGCTCAGGTAATTTCATCAGAAACTGTTGAAAGTCTTATTTTCATTAAAAGTTTGTTTTTTCGATTCTAGAATTATGTTCAGCTTTGTAGAGCTGTTTCTTTCTGGATATTTGCAGAAGCAAATGTAAGATATCTGGTCTAAAATATCAAAAACAAATGATCTTGCAAAGAGTTCAAGGGTTCCTTCAGAATCTTGATGTCTTCACATATCATTAAGGGACTAAATTAAGAATAAGAAAAAAAA
Organism: Dromiciops gliroides; assembly: GCF_019393635.1. Taxonomy (NCBI): domain Eukaryota; kingdom Metazoa; phylum Chordata; class Mammalia; order Microbiotheria; family Microbiotheriidae; genus Dromiciops; species Dromiciops gliroides. Next base: position 619,211,847 of record NC_057861.1, on the reverse strand, counting down.
CAGAGGCTTTGGGAATAGATTGATTCTGCTCTGAGTGCAGAAGCTGGAGAAAGAGAATGGAAGATAAAAGAGAATCCACTAGGGTAGGAAATAGGGAGAGGAGAAGCTTGCTATTTCTCCATAATTGGGGTATCTGAGAAGAACATACAAACACGGAGGAAGGAATGGGGTGAGTAGACATCAGATGAACTTCGCTCTTATCTGAAACAGACCAAGGAAGGCTGAACATACATATATACATACATACATACATACATACATACATACATACATACATAGAGAGAGAGTCAGAGTTTTGGAGATAAGCAAATAAGCAGGATGGGGAGGGAGTATTAAGACAGAAGATATTGAACAAGCCATCAATGAACTCCCTAAGAAGGAATCTCCAGGGCCAGATAGATTTATAAGTCAATTCTACCAAACATTTAAAGAACATTTAATTCCAAAACTATATAAACTATTTGAAAAAATAGGCTGAGTCCTACCAAATTTCTTTTATGACATAAATGTGGTGCTGTTACCTAAAACAGGAAGAGCCAAAACAGAGAAAGAAAATTAAAGACAGAAGATAATATATGGGAGGAGAAAAACACAAGTAAAACAAACTTCCTGATCCTAAAAGAGGATTAAAAATGGGGGGGGGGGGGTGGAAGAAGTGGAGAAAAAAAAAAGAACTAGAATCTAAGAGGATACCTTCATTTCCTTGTAGACAGATGGGGAATGCAGAAGAACAAATGATGGATGTATAGGAATGTAATAGAATAGTACTGCACCATAAGAGATGAGACAATTTTAGAGAATCCTGGATAATATGAACTGATACAGCCACCTCCAGAGAGGTAATAGATTGGGTAGAAACATAAATTTTCAGACATAGCCACTGTAGATTTGTTTTGTTTGGCTATGCTTATTTATTTCAGTGATTCCCCTGCCTCCCCACTGTTTTTTCTTCTTTCAGTTTAGAGGGGAAAGGTGTAGTCAGAGAGGAGAAAATAATTACAATAGTGATTTTTTAAAAGGACCATTGAAAGATTTTTTAAATACACAGAATAGAATGGAAGGAATGTTGGAAGACAAGATAGATAAGCAAAACTGTTTTGAAAGTAACTTTTAGAATTTATTGTATACTTTTTTTTGTGTGGGGCAATGGGGGTTAAGTGACTTGCCCAGGGTCACACAGCTAGTAAGTGTCAAGTGTCTGAGGCCGGATTTGAACTCAGGTACTCCTGAATCCAGGGCCTGTGCTTTATCCACTGCGCCACCTAGCCACCCCCATTGTATACTTTTTAAAAAGAAAGTAACATGAAATGAAGATTGATGGCTTCATATGACTTTCTATGTTCTGATGTGTATATGGAAATACTCTTTGTTTTTAAGTTCAAAATAAAAACATTAAATTTTTAAACAAGCATTTTATTAAAAATTAATATATTAACTGTCATAGAGGGAAGAGGTAGTTCTTAGATATTCCTCAATAAAGAATTACACTCTCCCACACAGTCCAATTAGAATTAAAGTGGTCTTATATTTGGTGCTAGAGAAAGTAACCAAGTGGGAAATCAAAGACTTCAGCCCTGGGGAATGGGGCTTAGAAACATTCTTCTCCATGAACAGAAAGAAGGCAAAAGCTTTTCTAGAGGATAGATGGGGCGTCCACCTGAAAACTGGAAAGTTCCCTTTTGGGGTAGGGTGGGGAAGCTTGGATGCTTATCATATTCCTGAGAGTCAAGGGAGGTTTTCTGGAATGATGGTCCCGAACTTTGGAGTTATCTCTATCTCCTAGCTCCAGTCAGGTAGTAGCCACTCCTAACTGATTTTCCTGCTATAAAATTTTATCTCCCCTTATTCCTTAGGTATGTCTGTGCCAATATCTAGTTGGTCAATCTAAACTTTAATAATCCCTTTATTCTTTGATAGGTCTGTCCTGTTATCCAATCATCTTTGGTTTTGCTTCTCACAGGTGAAATTTTTTCTGATTTATCCTAAGCCCTATGTCATTAACAACATAAAAACAGGCACAAAAGAAGAATGATCGAAGAAGAAATAAAATTGAAAGCAGACTAACTGTTTAAAAGAGCTGATTTTAAGAAAACAAAATTAATAAACCATTAGCTGATTTTACCAAAAAGAGAAAGAGCAAAATCAAATTGTTAAAATAAAAAATTAGCATTAGGAATTAGTAGAAAATAAAATATCTCAAACTACTATACCCAGTTATATGCAGGCAAAAGAAAGTAAAATGAACAATTTTCGAAAAAGAAATATAAACTGCTCTAATCAACAAAACAGGAAACAGAAATCATGTAGACCTTAATTTCAGAAACAGAAGTAAAACAAGTCATAAATTGACTCCCAAACATAAAAAAAAGATAGCCTCACCCAGCTGCATTTACAAATTAACTGTATCAAATATTTTGAAAGCAAGTAATTCCTATGTAAATAAACTTTTCTTAAAAACAGAGAAATAAGGCATTCTATCAAACTTCTTTTATGAGATAAATATGGTTCTGATGCATAAACCTAAAGGGGATAAAACAGAAAAAGAGAACTATAGTCCATTATCATTAAAGAATATTGAAGCAAAAATTGTTAGTGAAATTGTAAGAGACTACTACTATGTCCAAAAAATATATTCATTATGTTCAGCCCAGACATCAAAGTTGGATTTATACCAGAAATGTAAGAAAGGTTCAACATCAAGAAAATAATTAGTGTAATTAATGACATACAAAACAATATAACAAAGCCCATATAATTATAGCAAGAATTTCACAAATAATCCTCCAAAAATATGATAGCTTTTTATAGTAAAACCCCCCGAAATAAGACATTTTTTCTAAAACCAAGAGCTAACGTTATTTGTAATGAAGAAATTCTGTCATTTCTTTCGGGAAAGCTTCTGTATTTCTGGTTGTATTTGAAAATCATGTTTTTCTTGCCCTTCTGTGAGTTTGGGTTAACTCCCCTGTGTTGTTCTGATATGAGGTAGGAAAAAAGGATCAGTCCTTTGTGTGGGATAGCCTAGAAAATGAGGATGCCCTGAGGAATATTTCATTGGTGTTGTTTGTAGGCTGTGGGAGCTGAAAACATGATCTGATTGGGTAAAGGAATTAATTCTGATTATATTTTACAACCACTTTAGCCAAATGTAAGCAAGTTTTAGCCATACTAGGGAATATCTTCATGAGGTATTTCCCTCTCCCATATCTAGCAGGGAAAGGAGGCAGTATACAAGTAGGTTGAGAGATAAAAGGGAGACCAGGGGAAAAGATAAAGGGGAGAAGCTTACTCAATCCCCTTTAGATAGGGTCAAGCAGGGTTAAAGAGAAGAATATCTCTAATCCTGTTTTAACTTTAATGCCTTCAACTTTGCCCACTTTTTAAAAAAAATAGATTATTCTTTCCCATAACTCTGCTGTAAAGCTTCTTTTAAACCCCAAATGCCCTAGACAGGAATTGAGAGAGACATGACAGAGTTCTTTGGAGTTTAGGGATAGGCTGATGGCAATGAGAAAGAAGAAACCTCCAGGGTACTTACTTTAGAATTCAGTACATTCTGAGCTGAGATAGAAGAAAACCGGGTCCTATCTCCTTATTTTGCAGGGGAGGAAACTGTCATACAAAAAGTGGCTCTAAGGTTACTTGCTCACATTGGAAAACTGGGAGGGGGCACTATCGAGTGTGCAAGAGTAACAGGAATTGTGCTGCATTCAGCTGGGTCGGGGGAGAATGGATCTGCCCAACATGCTGACCTAGCATAAAAGATGGCACCACAAAGACTCTAAGTAACACAAACTGTACCCTCAGCATCCCTAATGCTTGTATATATAGATCTTTCCTGATCTATGTTTTGCTCTAGTTTATATGACAAACAACCACTTTTTTGCTTTCAATTTCTTTCTTTTTTTTTTTTTTTTTAGTGAGGCAATTGGGGTCAAGTGACTTGCCCAGGGTCACACAGCTAGTAAGTGTTAATTGTCTGAGGCCGGATTTGAACCCAGGTACTCCTGACTCCAAGGCCGGTGCTCTATCCACTGCGCCACCTAGCTGCCCCTTGCTTTCAATTTCTAACCTTATTTTGTCCCACTGTAACTGTGTGGTCATCTTGATATTGATGGATAGAAAAATAATACAGTGGGTCCAAAAGACTGCATAAGACAGAAAGATGTGAATTAGGGCTCAAGAATCAGCTTCTAGCAAAACAACTATTTTTAAAGGCAATTTCATTTCATTCAACAGACATTTATTAAGCATTTTCTGGATGCAAAACACAAAGTTACACAATGGAGGGGGTACACAATTATTCAAGCACAAAAATATATTTAAAACCAATAAGATTTCAAAATTCTTAAGCAAAAGTCCGTACAATTAGAATTGAGGCAACACCTTAATGAAGAGGCAATGTGGAGTAGCTGATTGAATAATGGATTTAATCAGAAGAAATTCTTCTGAGTCCCTGCTCTGCCATTTATTAGCTATGTGACTGTGGGCAAGTCACTTAGCTTCTCTATTTATAAAATAGGCATAGCTATTATTGTTTTATACTAAAGTCTCCTAATTTCTGATCATGGAATAGAGGTGAGAATGAGTTCTTGATGACTAAGATAGTGGAACACCGGAACATCTTTGGGTATGAGTTGGGTAGCAAGCTATGACTAGTCAAGAATAAGGAAGGAAATCTTACCTCTCATCTCACCATCAACCATTAGTGTTCTACTTCCATTAAAAAAAAAACAACCTCTGGAATTGCCATAACCATGACTGCTTATCATTCCATCATTCCCTGTGCCTTGTTCCTCCTAAACATATTCTTCATCCTTACTATAACCTCTATTCTCTTAACCAAACCAAACCCAAACCCAGTATTCTTCAGGCCATCATCCACTTTGCTTCTTTCAAAATATTATCCTTGTAGGCAACTAGTTCAATTATACATTGTCCTCTAAGCTTGAATCTTTTTCCTTGCCCTATCATTCATACCTTGCCAAAATCCATACCTGGATTGTCCCCACCATCTATTTTCTCTACTCTTATTAATTTGTTGCTGAACAGTAATGAAGTAAATAACAAACCTTGGCCTAATTTAGACATTTCAGTCATGTTTGATCCTTCTTGATGGCATTTGGTATTTTCTTGGCAAAGATACTGGAGTGGTTTGCCATTTCTTTCTCCAGTATATCTATTGGATCCATTTTGTCAGGCAACCAGAGGTTAAATAACTTGCACAGGGTCACAGATGTAATAACTGTCTGAGGCTGAGTTTGAACTCAGGTCTTCCTGACTTGAGGCACAGTACTCTATCCACTGAGCCACCAGCTGCCCCACAGCTTACTAGATCTACTACAAATTTGTTATCCAATCTCAACTGGGTCCTCACTGCTGCACACCAGTCTTTTTACTCCTTCCAACTTAATTCACTATCAATTATGACAGAACATGCTTTCCAAACGTTTTCTCCTCTGTTCTGCCACCTCCTCCCATTTCCTTTTAGCAGAGGATCCCATCTCATATTTTGCTGAAAAAAATGGAGGATGTTCACAAGCTCTGTCTTTTTTCCTAGTCTGCATCTCAAAACCATCTGATAAGGCAGCTAGGTGGAACAGTGGATAGAGCAGCAGCCCTGAAATCAGGAGTACCTAAGTTCAAATCAGACCTCAGACACTTGGCATGTACTAGTTTTGTGACTCTGGGTGAGTCACTTAACCCCAATTGCCTCATCAAAAAAAACAAAAACATTGGCTATCCATTATCTCCTTCACCTCTGCTTGAGCTTCTGATAAAAATATAGCCCCTTTTGTAAAGACCAGCCCTCCACTTATACCTTTAATCCCATCTTTTCCATCTTCTTTATCAGCTTATTCTAGCAATCATTCCCCTTCCCAATTTTCATTCTCTCAAGATCAATGGACTCATTCCCCAGTGCCTGCAAACATGTCAAAATCTCTCCAATCTTAAAAAAATCTTCCCTTAACCCAATCACCCGGTTAAGCCATATCTCTTGTCCCTTTTACGCTCAAAAAACCTGGAAAACATTTGCTTCTGTTCATTGCCTCCACTTCCTGTCCTCTCATGCTTTTCTAAATTTTTACAATCGGGTTTTAGCACTCATCACTTAATTGAAACTGCTTTCACCAAAGCTACCAATGACCTCTTAGTTCTGAAATCCAATGCTTTCTCTTTTGGTCTTTCAGAATCATTTGTCACTGTTGACCCCTCCTCTCCTCTTGGATTCTCTCCTCCTTAATTTTGATAGCATTAATCTGTCATAGTTCTTTGCCTGTATGTTTAACCACTCCTTTTTTACATCCTCCTCTTACATGTGTATGTACCCTAGTGCTCTGTCCTGGGCCCTGTTCTTTGTTGTTTGTTTTTGTTTTGTTTTGTTTTTGTGGGGCAATGAGGGTTAAGTGACTTGCCCAGGGTCACACAGCTAGTAAGTGTCAAGTGTCTGAGGTCATATTTGAACTCAGGTCCTCCTGAATCCAGTGCTTTATCCACTGTGCCACCTAGCTGCCTGGCCCTGTTCTCTAGATACATTCTCTCTCATCAGATCTGGTAGATTCAATTATCATCTCTAAGCAGTTGACTATATATTCAGCCCTCATCTTTTTTCTGAGCTCCAGTCAGTCCTACATTACCTACAGCCTATTAGACAGCTCCAACTAGAAGTCCCATAGGCATTTTAAACTAAAATCTAAAATCAAGCTCATTCATCTTTTCCCTCAAAAGTGAGATAAAAGTAACAGAGAGGTCCAAGCATAATGCTGTGAGAAATCTGAGGAGTGAGAGATGTCACTTTTACCTAGATGAAGGGAAGGGAATCTTGGAAGGACTCATGGAGAAGGCAACATCTAAATAGAGCCTTGAAGGACAAAGAGGCATTTCTACAGATGGTGGAGTTGGAGAGCAGAATAGTACAATCCAGGCTTTAGGGATGACACAAGCAAAGGCAAAGAGGCCTGAATGGGCAGGATGAGAATAGGGATGGGAAAGGATACAATTTGGCCAGAATGTACACATGAAGGTGAATAGCATAAGACTAGACAGATAAGTTGGAGTCAGAATGCAGAAGTCTTCAACTTCCAGAATCAATTTAGGCTTTATTCAGTAGGTAATGTAGAAAAGATTTTGAGTGGGAGAGTAACTTGACTGGAAGTACATTAGGGAGATCATCTGGGAAGGACTAGAGAAGGGATAGGCTAGAGACAGGAAGAGCAGTGAGGAGACTATTATAAATAGTCTAGGAAAAAAGAGAGCTTGAAAGCTAGGCTGCTTTCAGTGGGAATGAGGGTAAAAGAAGGGATAAAGAAGAGAGATCATGGAGGCAGAAACAACATAACTTGGCAATTCACTGGACCTTTGGGGTAAATCTGTAACTTCCTCATGGTTATTTTTATCCATTAGTTCCCCTGTATTTACTGGCAGTAAAAAGTCCCTATTAAACCTACAAAGAGCTGTGTGCTTGTTCCGGGACAAGAAGAGAGTTGCTGTGAGACTATAGTGTTTTGGAAAAGCTTAACAGAGGGGAAGGTGGTGACAGTAGAAGGGTATACATGAACCTTTCCTGGAGTCCCCCAGGAAAGAGTCATTCAACAAACATTTATGAAGCACCTACTATGTGCAAGGTCCTGTGCTAGATACTCGGGATACAAGTCAAAAAAAACCCCAAATTTTAATAAACCCTGCCCCTGCCTTCAGAGAATATATGTTCTATTGGGGAATATTGGCCAAATACATGTACGCATAATAGATAGGAGGCAGTTAAGGAAGATCAAGGAAGACCACCACAGAAACAAGGACTGGATAAAGTAAAAAATGAAAACAGAGGCATTCACTTCTTCATTCACTCAACTGAGCATTTATTAAGATCTTACCATGCTCAGCCCCAAGCTAAGCTGGAGGTTCATAGGTTTCTAGCTTACTATCTGTCATATACTCAGTGTCTACACCAAGGAAATGAACATGTCTTTTGGTATATAAATTTAGGTGGTTCAAAAAGGGCTTTCCTCAGCACAGTTCTGTGAGGCAGGGTCATGCTTCATTTACAGGTGAGGAAACAGAGGCTTAAACAGGGGCAGACGCTTGGCTTAAAGCCAAAGTCTTCTGACTCCAAGTGCAGGACTCTTGCCACTAAACAGAATCCCTAAGCACTTTCAAGATTCTCTGAAGAGAGAGAGAGGCTGAAGAAAGGCAAAAATCTTTCTTTTATGGACAAGAAATGGTGCTTCCTGTATTTCATCCAGGCTATTGAACTTTCGGGGAACTAGGTGGCACAGTGGATAGAGCAGCAGATTCAGGAGAAGCTGGGTTCAAATCCAACCTCAGACACTTACCAACTGTGTAACCCTGGGCAAGTCTCTTTACTGTGTTTGCCTCAGTTCCTTATCTGTAAAATGAGCTGGAGTAGAAAATGGCAAGACATTCCAGTATCATTGCCAAGAAAACCCCAAATGAGGTCACAGAGAGTTGGACATGACTGAAACAACTCAACAACAAAAGTACTGGATTTTCATTGGTGGAGAGGATGCAGAAGAGATGGAATATAGGGAGTTATGAAATAAAATCACAAGGGCATCTGCCCCACTGAAAGTTTAATTCCTCTTGATGGAGAGGAAACTTGGCCTAATAAAATATTACCCCTGGTCCTCTCACTAATCATTGCCCTCAGGAAGGAAAATAACTTTGACCCTTAGAAGATAAATAGTATCTTCCTTCACTTGAATTGCCCAGGCTAAAGAGAGATGACCCTAGCCCCTAAACAACCTCAACATCCTTGCAAAGTTGTCTTCTTTTATTCCACTTCTCTATACCCATATTCCAGATTATTCTAAAATAACAAGTCACATCCCTTCTCAAAGTCTTAGTTCCCTCAACTGTGAAATGGAAATGATTAATCAATCAACTATTAATTATTTACTAAGCAATGTTATGTGTCAAATAATGTTCTAGGTGCTGGGTTTGCAAAGGCAAAAATGGAGCCGTTTTCTTATCTGTAAAATGGGGGAACTGGATGAGGTGGTTTCTGAGAACTCTTCCAGCTCTAAATCCACGAGCTTAAGATCAAGTCCTTGCCATCTTACATTCAGTTGGGGGGAAGCACATGCATATATAAATATCTACAGATGTTAACAATAGCCATGGGGAACCTACAAAAAGGATCCATATATGGACTCAGGGAAATCAGATTTAGTGCTGGATGAACCTGAATCCCAAGTGAATAAGAGCGTTCTCAAACTCTGTGGCTCATTGCCTCAACTCCGGAGTAAAACTCTGGGGAAATTTCCTTAAAATATAGCTTAAGTATGGCTCCCTCCAGTGTCTTCCCAAAATTGATTGTCGGATATCACTTCTAGAAAAGTTACTCAATGTACTAAGCAGTAGATATTAGGCATGGGACTGCTATTAATTTCCTTCATGACAAAAGAAAAATTTAAAACACAAAAAGTTGTCAGTGTACATTGATAAATACTAAAAACATAAAAACAGCAACCTGTCTTTCTTGTTATACCCTCTGGGTGGGCAGAAAAGATTTGCCACAGACTTGGGGGGATGCTGAACAAATTCCACTTTTACCTTAGTCTGTACTAAGCAGGAACTCACTCTTCAGGTGCAGATCTTCCAGTCAGCTAAGCAGAAATGACACATCATCCAGCTGATGGTCATTGTCTCCAACAAAGGTGTAGCCACAGAAAGAATTTCCCACTGGACCTCTCTATGACCTTAAATTTCTTGAGCTCACAAGGGAGCCATGAAAGCTTGGGACATCCATCTCAACATCACTTTTCCATTCTCTGTGCTCAGGGAAAGAAACATAAAGCAGAGATGGCTGAGGACCAGAGATTCCGTCTTGGGGTCACTTAGGCAAGCACATGTTTTTGCTACCATAGAGAGATTGCCACCATTACTCCGCCTGTCTCACAATGTTGTGGGGAGGTTCAAATGAGATTATCTATGTAATACACTTTGTAGGCAAGAGTAAGCTATTTATTATTGCTGAGAATTAGAGGATCTGTAAGACCCTGGCTCCTTCTGGGACCTGAAATCAAGCAGAAATTCAGAAACCCTGCCACCAAAGAGCATGTTTTTAACTGAAAAAAGAATATTATTTGTAAGAAACAAAAATGAGATTGCCTTTAAATGCCTGGCCAATGTGAGCTCATTAACTGAAATACAATGAGATGCAATCAGTGAGAAGGCAGCTTTGGTAATTACTCATTAGCCTTATGGACCAGAATAATTACCATAGCAGAATCCTACATATTTGATGAGCTGCAGCATCACCCAGTCTTTTCCCCCTGAAAGAAGTGAAATATCCCCCATGTGAATGTTTCTCTCTCTGGAGGAAATCCATTTTTCTCCAGAATCACTACACAATAACTCCAGAGACAATTTCATGATCACTCCGTTTCCTCATCTGTAAAATAAAGATAATAATAATAGCACCTACTTCCCAGAGTAGTTCTGAGGATCACATGAGATAATACATGTAAAGCTTTGCAGACCTCAAAGTAGTATATAAATGTCAGCTATTATTCCTGATTATTTTAGAAAGACACAAGATTAGGGCAGCTAGGTGGCACAGTGGATAGAGCACTGGCCATGGAATCAGGAGGAGCTGAGTTCAAATCCAGCCTCAAACACTTGACAGTAGCTGTGTGACTCTGGGCAAGTCACTTAACCCTCATTGCTCCACAAAGAAAGAAAGAAGGAAAGAAGAAAGGGAAAGAAAGACACAAGGTTTGAATTGGAAGGAATCTTGGAGAATAGAACACAGAATGTTAAGGATTAAAGGGCCCTTAGAACGAAGAATGCAGAACATTGGAGCTGCAAAAACCCCCAAAATAAAAAGCACAGAATTAGCATCACCATGATCATGATTATCATAAATAGCTAAGATTTATATAGCACTTTAAGGTTTGCAAAGTGCTTTACAAATATTATTTCATTTTATTCTCACAACTACTCTGGGTTACTATGAATTACTATGTTACAAAAAGCAAATTTCTCAGCTGTCCCCATTATACAGATAAGGAAACCAAGGCAGACAAAGGTTAAGTGACTTGCCGAGGAACACATGGCTATTAAATATCTGATCAGATTTGAAAGCAGAAAAGTTACTAGCTATTTGACCCTAGGAAAATCACGACCTACAACTGCCTCGGTTTCTTCATTTGTAAAAGAGGATAATAATAACACCCAGATCCTAGTGTGGTTGTGAGACTGCATTTGAACTCAGGTCTTCCTGACATCAGCTCCACTGCACCACCTAGAGGCCATGTCTGGTAGAGATGAATGAAACCTTAGAACATAGGACAGAATATAACGTTGGAAAGGATCTGGGAGATCCTCCAGTCCAGACCCTTCATTTCAAAAATGAGCTAAGACAATAGTATCAATACTAAGGAAGAGGATAAGGAGGGAGCCAACAAAACGCTAATATAGGGCAAGGCTTGATCTATCTCCTACCCTCCCCCACCTCCCTCCCAGAGCTCATTATGGGTCCAGGCCTGTCAGGGAGGTGTCACAGAAAAGCCCCAAATACCCTCATAATAGAATGGAAAGAGTAAGGGCACTACAGTCAGAGGACATGGGTTCAAATGCTACCTCAGGCGCTACCTATGTGACTGTGGGCAAGTCACTTTCCCACCTTTCCCTCAGTTTCCTTGTCATATAGTAAGCCCTCAATAAATTCTGGTACATAGTAAGCCCCTAATAAATACCAGCACATGGTAACTTCATAATAAATGTTCCTCAACTCTGTGTGACCCTGGGCAAGTCACTTAACCCCCATTGCCCCGGAAAAAAAACCAACAACAACAAAAAATAAATGTTCCTCAACTGATTGATCTATAGAATGTGGGGTGGGGCAGGGAGGAGAGATGGATGAAGCATCCTTTGAGGTTCCTCCCAGCTCTAAATGAATGATTCCATGATTCAGCAGTTCCCCTCCACCACTTCTCCCCAAATAAAGGCACCTCCCCTACAAAAGCATGATCAGAGTAGTTTTGTACCCCAGGGAAGAGCAGATTCCTGGATGACAAAAGAGAATTCAGGAGGAGAGACAGGGTCATCAACAGAATCCAATACTGCAGAAGAGTCAGAGGACAAGGAGAAAAGGGCCCCTCATTTTGTGAAGTAAGAGGTTACCATGACCTAGGAAAGAGCAGTTTCAATAGAGCAATGGTGGTTGTAGAGTGGACAGCTAATAAGGAAGTGGAAATGGTGAATGTAGGACTGGCTTTTTCTAAAAATTTGGCTGTGAAGGAGAGGAGATATGGAAGACAGTCATAGTTCAAAGGGCTAGAAGAAGATTTAAGTTTTGGAAGACAGCAAGGTATCCAAGTCTGCTTGTAAACAGAGGAGAAATGAGCCTATGCAGAAGGAGAGATTGAAGATATATAAAAGATAACTGGATTTGGCAGCTAGGTGGCGCAGTGGGTAGAGCACTGGCCCTGGAGTCAGGAGTATCTGAGTTCAAATCTGACCTCAGACACTTAACACTTACTAGCTGTGTGACCCTGGGCAAGTCACTTAACCCCAATTGCCTCACTTTAAAAAAAAAAAAAGATAACTGATGCATGTTTCTGGAAGAGATGGTGGAGCGAAGGTTCTTAACCTGGTGCCTGTGAACTTGTGCTCTTTATCTTTTTGAAGTTTAAAACTGCACTAAGACTTCCTGGGATATGCTATGTTTTGATAACTATCTCTATATAATTGGTTTCTGTGGTAATCTTATATATTTTATTTTATGCATTTCAAAACATTATTCCAATGAGGAGTCAATAGACTTCACCATGCAGCCAAAGGAGTCCGTGACACCAAAAAAAAAAAAAAAAAAAGCAAGGAGCCCTGTTTAAAAGGATTAGCCCTCCCCAAAGTGGGTCAGAAGGGTGGCATCTCTTCTTTTGAAACAAAAGAGAACGAAAAAACCCAGAGGTTTGAGGGGGGTGGGAATGGAGGGAAGTGACATGGAGATGGGACCTTGAAAAGAACACAGGTTTGGATGTAATGCTACCTTCTTTTATCTCCCCCATGTCATAATCTCACACAAGGTCAAGCACACAGGAGGTCTCAATTGGTTGATTAATGGATTGATTTTGTGGGTGGGTCAGTTCCAGCTATTTATTCTTCAGGGAATACAGATAGGGTGCCAAGACCCCTGGTTTTATGCCAACTGCCAGGTCTACCCATTTTTTATAGATACAGAGAATTGCTTTAAAAGTTCTATGATCTCCCTTCAGTGTCACAAAGGGCCAAAGCATTTGGAAAAAAGAGGACATTACATCACTCACTAAAACTCTGGTCTATAATTTAAGAAGGGTGAACATCTGGACTATTAGAGTTGAAGTCCAGTGCCATTTGTCAGGGGAAGAAAATTTCTCCAGTCGACCTCTGGCTTTAATGTCAAAATTAATTCTGCCATTCTTCATATTTCATGAGTGGGTCACAGCATGGTCTGACTGTGGGGAGTGGAGACCTTAATTTAGATCCTGTCATCATATGTGGGTTATAAGATAAGTCCTTGGTCACTTCATTCAGGGAATTTGAAAATTCCCCTTCAGTTAACTCAGCTTCCCTGGAGATTATAGAACATAAAATGTTAGAGCTAGAAAGTGCCTTAGGGCATAAAACATAAAATATTATAACTGAAAGGCTCTTCGGAACCAAATATCTTAGGGGTGTAACAACTAGTAGCATCCCCCAACCCACAGGGTTGATCGTCTAGGGGATGGTCATTCCAGGTTCAAGGTTCTTGGTGGCTCCACTAGCCTTTACTAATATGTTTATCTTTAAACATTGGTTAGTCGATTTTCAATTGTGTCCAACTCTTCATGACTCCATTTGGAGTCTTCTTGGCAAAGATTCCAGAGTAGTTTGTTATTTTCTTCTCCAACTCATTTTACAAAATGAGGAAACTAAGACAGAGTTAAGTGACTTGCCCAGGGTCACACAGCCAGTAAGTATCTGAGGCTGGTTTTGAACTGACAAAAATGAGTCTTCCTGACTCCAGGCCTGGTACTCTATCCACTGCAGCACCTAGCTGCCCCAGTCAGCCAGAGGTCACAACCAATCCAAAGCAAAGACATAGACAGGAATAGTTCATAGGATCATAAGAACTGGAAGAGACCTTAGAGGCAATCTAGTCTAACCCCCTCACTTTATGGATGAAGAAACCAGGCCTCAGAGAGCTTAAATGACTTGTCCATTGACTTACTACCTCCATGCTCTGACTCCATAGACAACACACTTGTCCATAGTGCTAAGAGAAGCAGCAACAAAACATTTCCATTATAAACCTTTGCCCCCCTCCTCCACAAAAGCATAAATCAAGAGGAAGAACAGACACACATGGGGAAGATGCTGGGCAGGACATATACATAAGGAACATGTGTGGCCAGGACACACTCAAAAGAGAACTCATACTTCTGATGCTGCAGGGCCACTGTCTTCTAGTGATGCCATCCTTCTGCCCACCAGGCCTATTCCCTACCAGTCTTATATTTCACCTCCCTCCCGTGGCAGTCTCTCCACCAGGAGCCTGCTTTCCTATCTACAGCCTGAGAAAAGAAAGGAGACAGATGCCAAATTTGATCTCTACTGCTCACCACTAGTTAGGCAGCTAGGTGGTACAGTGATTCTGGAATTAGGAACACCTGAACTCAAATTCAGCCTCAGACATTTCCGAGATGAATGACCCTAGATAAGTCACTTAATCACAGCCTGTCTCAATGTCCTCAACTGTAAAATGGGGACAATAATAGCACCTACCTCCCAGCGTTGGTGTGAGGAAGATAATATTTGTAAAGTACTTAGCACAGTGCCTGGAACAGAATAGATGTTTAGTAAATACTCCCTCCTTTTCCCTTCTCTTATATACTACTCACAGGACTCTGCTCTACTGAATAATGTTCTCCTGATCCTGCTCAGCTGAGGCCAACTTCTGTCTCAGAGCAAATTCTTGACTATATCTCCCTCCTTGCTACCCTCTCTTCCCATCAGGAAGGTTCTTGAGTAAGTTAATGAGTCCTCAAGAGGATCCCAATGACGAGATCTCAGAGCAAAGCTCCCCACAGTCCCAAAGACCTCAGTAAAGTAAGATAAACCATCCTTTTCCCATCACTGACAAATTTTAGCTCTGATTAAGTCTCTCTCCCTTTCCAGACAATACCAGGGACACAGATAGAACTTTCCCCATTCAGACTGCCTCCTTTCTAAACTCTGGGAAGACACTTGACATTTTATCACTCATTCAATGTGCTCAGTTTCTATTGAGTCATATCTGGGCCTGGCTATGCCCTGACTTAAATGGAAGTGGATAGTTCCATGGTACATGACTCTTCTTCACTCTCTATTTTCTATCTTGGGCTGCCTCTGTGCTTCTAGGAAGATCCACCCACTGGAAAGGGAGCCTAGTGCTAACTGGTTTTAACATTGGTCAAGGACCATATTCTCCTATATTAGTCAACAATTGACCTATTATATGAATCAGTCTTTTCCAAATGTATTAGGCCAGAAATGAATTGACAAAATCAAGTGGATTTTTTGTCTGTTTTTAAAATTCCAGATGGAAATCCTGGAGGTTAAAATAACAGCTTCCCTTAAGGTCCAGATTTCATACAGTTTCTGTAACAGATCACTTATTTCCTCGGGCTATTATCTTTCCTCTGACAGGAAGATCGTGCCTGGAATTTTTCAACTCTCCTAATAATGTTGATGAAAAAAATCACAGATTAATAATTAATCATCTATTAGGATAGATAAAGCTTTAACACCTATTTAGCAAAGAAGCATTTTGTCCTGCTGCTAAGTCAATCAATCAGCAAGTATTAAGTGCATACTATATGCCACCATAATAAATTAGTCTCACAGGATTGTTGTAAAGAAAGCACTTAGTAAATGTTGTAAACCTTGAAGAACTATAAAAATGTGTGCTGCTATATTGTGAATTCATAGTCGCCTGAAAAGGTGCTAGCCTACATCCAGAAAGAGAGGGAAGGGGTCATAGAATGGGTCACAATAGAGAGGAGTTGGACAGACGCAAGAGCCTCCCAACCGAGATGATTGCTCCACTCCCTGAATCTGTTCCCTCCCTTGGGAAAAACACAAGTTTGATTAATTTGGTTCAACAAATTCAGTATTTATTCAATTCAAAAATATTTGGTGAATTCCACCTGATAGCTATCTAACCTATTAAATAATAAGTGTTGGATATCACATTGTAACTGTCTAAATTATACTGTTTGTGTACAAAAATATTTATAGCTGCTCTTTACGTAGTAGCAAGGAATTGGAAGTTGAGGGGGTGCCCATCAATTGGGGAATGGCTGGACAAGTTGTGGTATATGAATACAATGGAATACTATTGTGCTGTAAGAAATGATGAGCAGGAAGAGTTCAGAGAAACCTGGAGGGTCTTGCATGGGCTGATGATGAGTGAGATGAGCAGAACCAGAAGAACATTGTACACAGTATCATCAACATTGAGTGTTGACCTACTGTGATGGACTATATTCTTCTCACCAATGCAATGGTACAGAAGAGTTCCAGGGAACTCATGATAGAAGAGGATCTCCAAATCCAAGAAAAAAAAAGAAAGAAAGAACTGTGGAGTATAGATGCTGATTGAACCATATTATTTCTTTTGTTTTGGGTGCTGTTGGTTTTTTTTTTCTTTCTATTTTGAGGTTTTGCATCACTGCTCTGATTCTTTCTCTTGTAACAGGATTAATGCAGAAATAGGATTAATGTTATCATGTGTATATATATCTATATCTATATGTATATGTATAGAGATATATAGATATAACCTATATCAGATTACCTGCTGTCTAGGGGAGGGGGGAGGGAGGGGTGGGAGGGAGAAAAATCTGAAATTGTAAAGCATGTATAAACAAAAGTTGAGAACTATCTTTACATGTAATGGAAAAAATAAAATACCTCATACATTAAAAAAAATAAATAGATAGATAGATATAGATAGATAGATAGATAGATAGATAGATAGATAGATAGATAGATAGATAGATAGATAGATAAGTAAATAAAAAAATTATACTGTTTGCTGCCTATCCCAGGCAACTTAGAGTCTGGATCACGGTCCGGGGTCCTTTCTGTCTGTTTTCTCTCCCTCATCAGTAACCTCAAATCCTCAGGTCCTCAATGACTCCTTCCCAGTGGAGATGTGGCAAATTAGGGAAATGGTGGTTTTACCCCACCCAGGGCTATTGTCCTTTCCTCTAGAATATTCCTGTCTAAAATTCTCCCATTTACTTCTCCTTCCTTAGTGAAACCTTCATCTAGCATTCTCCCCTCTACGAGAGCTATTACCTGCCCCCACCTAACAATTACTATCTAACAGATTCACTTCTTTCAGGATTGTAGTTCTCTTTCCTAGGATTCTGTCTTATCTACCACCCCCCCCCAGTATCTTTAAGACTACACAAATTCACAGGCTTTAAGAAATGATTACATGTTTGGTGTTTCCCATCTCACTCCCACCATTGTCTCTGTTTTCCCTCTTCCCACCCACCCTGAGTTATGTATTCTTTAAATTGGTGGGCTCCAAGAGGGGAGAGAGTCTATCTGGATGGGAATATAAATTCCTTAAGAGTAGAGACTATTGGGGCAGCTAGGTGGCGCAGTGGATAGAGCACCGGCCCTGGAGTCAGGAGTACCTGAGTTCAAATCCAGTCTCAGACACTTAACACTTACTAGCTGTGTGATCCTGGGCAAGTCACTTAACCCCAATTGCCTCACTAAAAAAAAAAAAAAGAGTAGAGACTATTTCTTTGTTTTTCCTTTGTATTCCCAGTAAAGTATCTTTTATTGAATAAAGTTGTTGAATCAAATAATAGACAATTTTAGCCACCCATTATGATTTAACAAGGGAGATACATTCAAGCAGAAGGAAGCCCAGGAGCACCAAAGGATTGAGCTAGCCTGAGCCTGGACAACTCACTAGGCAGGGGCATGTGCTGGCATCTTTAGACTAGGATCAGTGCCTAGCAGCACATGCTGGGCATAAACCATACGGTTGGACATTTCAGGGAGAAATGAGTCCAAGAAAACTTAGACCATCTGTGAGGGTTCTGGAGTGGCTAGCTCTAGTGACTGAAATACCTGAGGAGGCATGGGGCTATGAGAAAGAAATAGGCTGAGATGTGCCTGAGAAGGACCTACTAGGAAGGAGGAATGAAGAAGGGGACAGCATTCTCCCCCCTTTCTATATTGTTTTCATTAACTTCAATCATCATTCCCCTGCTTGCTGTCTCATAAACTCAATCACACTGAGATACTGGAAATTCAATAAAGTGGACTCACACTTTACCAGGGGCTACGTTCTGAAGTCACAGGATAAGCTTTGACAATTGTGTATAATCAAAGTTACCCTTGAAAATCCCTTAAATCTTTGTACAGCATAGTAATCTTTAAACAGTTGTACCTGGAAAGGAACTAGGGTCTCTTTAAAAAGAAGGTTGTCTGTATCAGACAACAAATGTGTTGGAAATGGTTGCTATGGAAACAAACGAAAATTTTATTTTTTCACACACTCAGCTCAAGATATTGATCAGGAGAAAGGGAAGACCTAGGACTTTTACTCAAACAGAAAATAAAAACAGGTGAACACTTAGCTGGCAGGAAAATTAATGACTAAGGGGAAACTATTCTTAATGGACTTTTCACATAATTGTGATTACATTCACAACACCTTAGAGCTCTTTCTTCTTCCATAGCACATGGGAACACAAAAGCAGGCATGAAATGATGGCTAGTCAGGCACATCAGCTCCCAAAGTCTCACTGTTCTTCTCTTAAAGGGTCTCATCTGATTCCTTCCCTCTTCCTTCTCCAAGAATAACCACATTAGTATAATAGACCAACCACAAAGAATCCTTGCTTCTCCTAGTTTCTAAATGTGGTCAGCCTCAGGATGAGAGAGCTTGGTGCCCTTTTCAGGGCTCCTAACCACCGCAACTGTCATGCCTTTCTTATTGTGGTAGCCACAGAGGGCCTTCTCTGAATGCCACATACATGACTATCTGTTCCCCTCCATATAAGGTCAGCCCTAGTCTGAGGGCCACGAGTTTCTTGCCTTTGTTAAACTCCTTTATTTACCTTTTTTAATATACTTTTTTCATTTTTTAAAAATTTTTTTGCAGGGCAATGAGGGTTAAGTGACTTGCCCAGGGTCACATAGCTAGTAAGTGTCAAGTGTCTGAGGCCAGATTTGAACTCAGGTCCTCCTGAATCCAGGGCTGGTGCTTTATCCACTGTTCCACCTATCTGCCCCCTCTTTATTTATCTTTTGTGCTTAATATTGCCACCCCCATTTTGGTAGAGAAGAGGCTGAGATGGCCCTAGGGATGAATGACTAACAAAGTAGGAGAGAATTATCAAGTGTCTTGGAAATGTATGGAGATCATCTAAGTACAATGCCCAAGAATCAAATAGAAAAAGCCAGAAATCTAATAGATACCAACTCCATGGGGCCTGGCAGGAAAGTTGATCTGAGTTCAGAACAAAAAGTCCAAAGCCAAGGAAAAGGGAGGAAGAGTTCACACGGAGTAAGAAACAATAGAGAGATATTTTATGCCATGCCCCACTTTTGATGCAGCTGAAGGTCATGCCATTTGGGATTCAGACACCATGTCTTATTTTCTTTTCCCATAGGCCCCAAGGCCTGGTCCCACCACCTAGGTTCGTGTTAACACACCTGCTCTGCCACCTGGATTCTCCTTCACCCAATACCCATGCTGAAAGGGTTACAGGGGTCCTGCCTTTTCCTCACATCCACTCTAATAACTCAGAAATAAGCACACTGACCTCTTTAGGTATTACAAAAGGGTGTTTTGTTGTTTTTGTTTATTTTTTTAAGAATGTGGGATAATAGAAAACTATCAGAGCTAGAAGAGACTTTACATGGCATCTCAGAGATGGAAGGAACCTAAGAACACAGAATGTGAGAACTGACAAGGACCTTAGAAATTATCTGGTCTGGCCCACCTCATTTTATAGGTCAGATGAAAGTATGGAGAAGCAAGCAATTTGCTCTAGGTTATATTAGTTAATTACAGGGTCAGGATTCAAACCTAGTCCACTCAAATACCAGTCCAGTGCTATTTCCACTTATGAGGTACACAAAATGTAAGTAACTAGGGGAATGGTATCTAGGTAGGGCTCATACCCACCTCATTACTGTCCCCATGCCAGATGGTATTCTCAATTGCCCCAGTGCTGTAGTGAACAGCCTAACTCTGAGTGCCAAAGCTCTCTAGGGATCTGGTTAGGTTTTGCACATATTCATTACTGATACTTCTCCAGAGCTATCTGTATTTCTCAAACTCTTGATCTTTGCAAAGTCTTGTCTCCTCCTCTTTAGTCAGACTGACAGCTGACAACAAAGGTGTTCCTGAGCCTGCCTTTTCCTCTTTCCCTGTGGGAAGCCCAGGCAAAACCCAGGAGATTCTGTGGCACTCAGTCCTCATCCTATTCAACTGTCAGGAAGCCCAGAATGAGTGACGTTTCTCCCTCTTCTGAGACAGGAACTGTGTGAAGGATTGTTTTCACTCTTCTCCCAGAACAGCTGTCAAGGAAATCTGTTTACGAGGCTAACTGTATGCTTGCCTTGTTATGAAATGATTTGGGACAAGGAGGTTAGGGGCAAGTACACACACCCACAAATGCATGAACAAGTATACTGAAATATGTACACAGAGGCACATGTGTACACACACATGTACATGTGTGTACACTAAGGCATATGTATGTGTATGGGTCTCTAGAGACATACACAAACACATATAAAATCCATGAGGGAAGGAACTGTTTCATATTTATCTTTATCCCCAACACCAAGCATAGCACCTGGCTTATAAATACTTACTGATTGATTGATTGATGGTTGATATACACACGTGTAGGATATTCACAGAGACACAAACAGCATTGCAATATACACATGAATTCACATACATGTATGTGTATATTTGTATGTAGGAAGGGTGATGCATATACCCAAGGCACATATGAATATACAAATGGAAACACATCCACATTTCTATACCCACTAAAGACACTAATAAATACACATAGGCCTACAGGCCCATAAGCTATAGAAAGCTTGGAAACCAGAGTTTCTCTGTGTCTTGAATGAGGAAAGATTCTCGGAACTTAGCAGTTGGACACATGATTCTTCAATATTAACATGTTTCTTTCTTTTTTTTTATTTTTCGGGGCAATGAGGGTTAAGTGACTTGCCCAGGGTCACACAGCTAGTAAGTGTCAAGTGTCTGAGACCAGATTTGAACTCAGGTCCTCCTGAATCCAGGGCTGGTGCTTTATCCACTGCACCACCTAGCAGCCCCTTAATATGTTTCTCTTTGTCTGGACAAGGTACTGGGGAAGAAGGAAGCAGGAAAGGAGCAAACCAAGCCTCCTGCACAGAGGGAAAAGGGTTCCTCCTCCCTTCCCCCTGATGTGTTGCTTATTACAGGTGCAACCTGAAGCAATCTCATTTGTAAGATGAAGAAGATGCACTGGATGACCTTTCAACTCTAAATCTATGGTTCTCTCATCCCTTAGTCCCTCTTGGGCTTTTGTTCTGGGCAAGGTGGGGAGGGGGGAGGGTTCACAGGCCACATTCAAGATTTCTCCTGGATACATGACCCCGCCTACTTACAATACACATTCATTTACAATACATCCTTCTTGAAGAGGACCATGACATTGAGGTTCTTGACTTGCAGTGAATTGGATTAAAGTGAGGGAGGGTTGTGAAAGGTCAACAACCTCACTTTCTCCTCCAGAGCCATCTGGGTCCAGTGGCAAAATGTATATCAGGAAATGGTCCCAGATGTTTTAAGGCAATTGGGGTTAAGCGACTTGCCCAGGGATACAGAGCTAGTAAGTATCTGAAGTGAAATTTGAACTCAGGTCCTCCCTATTTCAAGGCCAGTGTGCTACCTAAGCTGCCCAACAACACACACATCCTCTAAGGAATGGCCAAAAACCACAATAGTAGAACTAGCCCAGACCCAGTCTCACCCAAAGTTAAGTTGGAACAATTAATAATGATAATAACAATAATGATGATGGCTAGTACTTATATGATGTTTTAGGGTTCACAAATTGCATTTAAAATTGAGTCCTGATTCTTGGGCTGTTATGTCTCAGTTGAGGAAACCAAGAGTGAGAAAAATTATGTGGTTCTATGAGGGTCATACAGCTAATAAACATCTCAGGTAGGATTCAAACTCTTCCTGACAACTAGTTCCATGTTCCATTCATTCTGCTGCCTCGCTGCCTTCTACTGACATCTCTGCTGTAGTCTTCTTGCACACTATATAACACAGGCATGCAGTCAACCTTAAATCAGAGCAAAATAGCGAGAATCACAGGTCCTGAGGATAGAGAAGAGAATGTCAAAACCCTGCTTCTTTCCTCCTCATCCTCTTTATTCTAGAAGGAGGAAACCACTTTACTTTGCAAAGAAGGAACCTCCCTAGAAAAAAACTCACTGAGATCTAGTGTCTATCTTCCATGCACTCAAAGCCCTGCCATTAGGTCTAGGATTGTTTTTGTCTCCCCCTAGTGGGACCTTGTGCAGGAGAGGTGAGGAGGGAAGTCTAGCAAGGAGTCTTTCTCATCCAAGGGTAGAAGGATCCATGAATACAGGAGGAACAAAGAGGCAGATCCAGGATCAGAAGAAGGAAAATGATACAAGTGCATCACGAAGAGAGCCAAGAGACAACAATCCCAGCTCCAAATATTTTCAGATTTTTAATGAGACTGTGGAGGGGTGGTAGGATTTTATGATTTTCCTCATGTGTGTTATTTTTACTTCCTGTTTGCTTCTCTGCGGCTGCTGGCAGTAATAACACCTAGAAAATGCAGCAGGGCTTGGTCCAGGGAAAAGAGCAAAGTAGAGGAAAGTTCCACAAAAACCACCCAAGTGGTAAATATGACACCCATCCTGGGAACTCTTTCCAGGTGACACAAGATGGAGATCATGACAGCCATGCATTTCAGAGGCCAAATGTGCAGAGCATGTCATCGCTATTCAGATCGCCTGTTGTGATCTCCTCTGTGTTCTGGTTCCAGAACAGCATGGGTCTTGACCATGGTCCATATGCAGATCCTCAGGGAAATACAAACAGGCCACATGAGCTCCTGACTGTATTCCCCAGGAGGTCGGCAACCAAGACATTAAAAAAACAAACAGGGAAAAAATAAAATACCTCATACATTAAAAAAAAAAAAACAGGGGGAAAAGGGAATAAACACTTGGTTAGGAATGGATTATATTAAATTACCTCTGAGGGCCCACCCAACTCTTAGAGTCTGTGATCCTATAGCTCTATAAAACCCCAAATGACCATAAATGAGTCACTGCATGCTTCTCAAAGCCTAATAATAATAATAATTTTTAAAACTAACATTTATATAGTGTTTTAAAATTTGAAAATTATTTTATCTATATATTTGGTTCTGTAACGATTGGAATAACGCCAATTGGAAACATTTTGTTTCTTGAGGAACAACAGGGGGTACTGTAACGATTGGAATAACGCCACCTGCTGGATACTTACAGTAGAAGAGTTCTGCCCATGAAGCGAAGGTCTTTGAGGGCAAGACCAGGAGTCTTTTCTTTGGCATCAGGAAGTGACACGGACTAGTGGGAGGAGGAAGGAAGAGACTGGCGCTCACTCTCGCTCTCTTTCCTCTGGACTCTGGTGGAGAGCGGAGCTAGAAATGTGCTCTCCCTTTAATAGATAGGAATCTAGGCCTTTTTCTCTCTCTTTACCAAATTCTTATTCTCCTTAATAAATGCTTAAAAGTCTAACTCTTGCTAAAGTTTATAATTTATTGGCGACCACTCATTAGATATTTTAGACAGACTAGCTAGAATTTTAGCCCTTAACAGTTCTCATAATAATCCTGTGAAGTAGATGTATTATTATTCCACTGAGACTGAGAAAGATTAAATGGCTTATCTAGGGTCACAAAGCTAATAAACATTTCAGGTAGGATTCAAACTCTTCCTGACTCCTAGTTCCATGTTCTATCCATTATGCTGGCTAGCTTCCTCATACTGACATCTCTGCTGCAGTCTTCTACATTGTATCATTAATTTCATAAGGATAGACTGGTTTGATAATTGTATACCAGAAATTTATACAGGAAAACCTTTTGGAGGGGTGGAGCAATGAGGGTTAAGTGACTTGCCCAGGGTCACACAGCTAGTAAGTCTCAAGTGTCTGAAGCTAGATTTGAACTCAGATCCTCCTGAATCCAGGGCCAGTGCTCTTTCCACTGTGCCACCTAGCTGCCCCCTGGAAAATCTTAACTCAATACCTTCCCCATTTAGGTTCAGGTGGACACTTTAAAGCTTATTTCCATTACTCAGCTCTATGTTCCTTCACCTATCCAGCCATTGCTAGCACTGAGAAGGGAGAAAAATCCAGGTAAAAAATAATGGTTGGTGATAATTTTAAGGGAGGAACTAAGCCAATCTCAAGGTAGCATAGGAGAAAAGATGAAAGTGGTAGGAAAGATGTCCTAGATATGAGAAATATCCTCTTTGGAGAAAGAATGGGGCAGGACTTGTGCCAGCAGGAGGCAGAGTGCGCAAGAACCTGTGTTCCTGGTTACAGAGTTGAGAACAGTTCTTGGAGTCCTATGTCCCTGGGCAGGGTGAAGAACTTTGTCCTATCTTGAATGCTTAGAGATACCAAAGGTAGATACTCATGGCTTCTTTTTCCTTGGAAACTATAAAGAACAGAAGAAAAGTCTAGAATAAATGAACAAGGATTTATTTGGTGCTTACTATATATAAATACTGGGTTTAGTGGTAGGAACAGGGGCAGGGGAGGGGATCTTGGCTCCTCATGTCACCAGCTCTTATTAGGTCCTTCAGATACCATAGATGGTCCAAGATCACCTCTAAACATGGTTTCCAAGGTTCTTAAGGGGGTTCAATGAGACCTAGTTGCAGAATCATATAAAGTGATGTCCCAACCAGTGTTACTTAGAAGTGAGGAATCTATGTTCAAATCCCAGCACTGGTATTAGTTTTGTCAGGTCATTTAACCTCTTTGATCATCAGTTTTCTCATCTATAAAATGAGAATGAGACAGTTAAATTATCTCACAAAGTCATTGTAGAGGAACTACTTTGAAAACTATAAAGTACTACATGAATATGAGCAGTTGCTATAACCCATAAGCATCCCTTTAACCACCAAGTCCTTACTTCTTAAAAACATTTTTTTTAAACTAGACCTGAGATTTCATTGCTGTAGGAAAATCCCAACAAGGAATTTCTTCAACTGATACTGGTCATGTTTGTTTTGCAACTTCTGGTCTTAGAGAGTTGTTTGGGGATACTGAGAGCTCGAGACTTCCTCAGAGTCACAAAGCCAATATTTATCAGCAGAGGGGCTTAAACCCAATCTCTATCCACTATGCCATGTTGTCTCTCTTGAAACCCGAACATATAAATAATTGAAAATCAATTCTCACTCTAGTCTTCCCTATATCCTACTTCTCTCACTTCCAGATCTCTCTTTTCACCTTATTCTAGGTCAATCCCACCTTGAGCAATAATTGTGTTGAGATTGTGGGGCTTGGAGCCGTCCAACATAGTCCCACTCTGAGGTTTCATTGTGGTGGGGTTGTAACCTTAGGGTCTCAAAGGTTATGCTACTGGAACAAGAAAGATTTAGACTAACAAATTGTATCAGTTGTCCAAGTACTGAGGGAAACAAATATGGAGTGGCTTAACCCTAGACATACAACCACCAGGTTGTTTTGTTTTGTTTTGTTAGAGTAACTCTTAAAGTAGAAAGAGGTTCAATCTATACAAGTGTAGGAAGTAACTACTCTGATAAAATACCAGCTCTTTACATTTAAGTCAAGTCAACAAGTATTTATTTAGTGTTTCTATATGGCAGATACTTTGCTAAATTCTAGGAATACAAATACAAGTAGAAAGAACAACAGGTTCTGACCTCAAGGAGCTTACGTTCTAATGAGGAAAGATAGCACCCAAAAAGGGAGCTGAAAAGCAGGGGGACAGGTGTGGAGCAGAAGTGGTAGAGAAAGGGCAGCTAGGTGGCATAGTGGATAAAGCACCAGCCCTGGATTCAGGAGGACCTGAGTTCAAATCCAGCCTCAGTCACTTGACACTTACTAGTTGTGTTACCCTGGGCTTAACCCTCATTGCCTCACCAAAAAAAAAAAATGGTAGAGAAAGTATGGAGAATCAAGAGTGGAGTCTGGAGAGGATGAAGACATAGATGGCCTGATGGTTTGGTTTGGTTTGGTTTGGTTTGGTTTGGTTTTCTTAAAATGGAGGTCCTGGGAGGAACCAGCCAATCAGAGAAAAGGGCCTCAGGGACAAAGAGTTTTTCCAGTGTGAGAAGTCCAGGGGAAGAGTGGACTTCTAGTGTGAGGAGGAATCTGTGGCATAGCAGGAGAAGTTTGTAGAGACTAGAACCTGGAGAGGAATGAAGATATGACTGGCCTAGGCATATTCCTTAAAATGGAAGTTCTGGGTGGAAGCAGTCAAGTAGAGAAAGGGGCTCCCAGGGCCTTAAAGTATTTTACTTGAAGCACCAGGACACAAAAAGTTTCATTTGAAAAATGGTGATATAATAGATCTCAGTGTCCAAGATGGACACTAGAAAGACTAGAACCTGAGGGCAGAAAGAGACAAAAATATGGTCATTGCAAATGGTTGTCTTTCTCCCCCTTCTATACCCAGGGCTTTCTCTGACCTATACAACATTGATTAGGTGGATCTGAATATGATGAGTGAGTGGAAAAAACCAATCGAATCTGGCTGTATCTCACAAAGCGTGTTGCTACGCATATCTATCACAAAGGATTCTTCTGATTATGATCCTCAGCTTTAGGGTTTCTCCTTCAACCTACCTTTTCCCTTCTATGCATTTCCTCCATCTCATTTTCCAGGATCTCTCTTTGCCAACATCTCTCTAAATGCAAGAATGAAGATATCCTGCCCCCACTGTATCTCTTGCACACACACATAATAGATATTTGATAAATGGTAGTTGAATTGAATTGTCTCCACTACTCTCTACTCCAGATCTACTGCCTAAGCCCACCTGGGAAGTCCCCCTCTTACACTTTTTTTTCTAGATCACCTACCAGGCTCTGTTGCAAAATATGGAAAAACATGGAGAAGGTTCTCAAGAGTTAGCCTAAGATGAGCATGTACCATCCCAAACAAGGCTGTTCAACTTGTGTGCAGATGAACAGGGACCATTTCCACTGCCTCTCTCAGTGTGGTAGGAACATCATCCACTAAAGTCCCTAGCATGTAGAATGGGATAGTTTTCCCAAAAAGGCTGGAAAACTGTCTTAGATGTAATTGGTTCAAAAGACAAGGGCTTGAGCTATTAGTATGGCTTCCCAGTCATCATGGGCATAAAAGGGCCCTCCTATGAAGAATCAGCATCTCTCATACTTGAAAGATGTCTCCCTGCCATAAAAGTCAGCACAACCTCTTGGCCCAACACTCCCTTCTGACCATATATATTTCCTCATGTAGGCTGGGAGAGGCAGCGCATGGATTTATCTAGTCTGATACTATATTCTTGTTAAGTATCCTTACCATGCAACTATTATTATTTTTTTTTTTGGCGGGGCAATGGGGGTTAAGTGACTTGCCCTGGGTCACACAGCTAGTAAGTGTCAAGTGTCAGAGGCCAGATTTGAACTCAGGTACTCCTGAATCCAGGGCCGGTGCTTTATCCACTGCGCCACCTAGCCGCCCCCTACCACGCAATTATTAAGAAAACTTTTTTTAAGTGCTGGCTGGCCTACAAATGCCTGATTTTATTCCAGTCCTGGTCCGAGTCAGGCCTGATTCACAACAGTTTGTAACTCTCCAAACTTTCTCTGAATTTTCCCAGAACTACCATTCCAGTGGTACAGGCTCTCAAGATGTTGCTCTAAGGCACTCAAGGGAAATCAGTTTCTTTCTCCCTCAGATCCCCTCTAAATCTGATAGGAATTGTCCCAGAGAATTACATCATTTCCGGCCCAACCAGATCACATACTGAGTCTGGCTAGTGACAGGGATTGGAAGGAGGAGGGGAAAGGGGAGAGAAAATAGACAATTTAATTTTATCCTGTCTCAGCCTCCAAAGAACATCCCCTCCCTTGATCAATGTCAGCAGCTTGGGGGAGGGAATGTCTCCTTGAAAGTCTAGTCAATAGTGCAAAAAGGGAAGACAATGGCCTACACAGATGACATGTGAGATTAATAACTCACATTTATATGATGTTTTAAGGTTTACAAACCACAACACTGTGACATGGGCAATTTGTGTGTTTTTAGATTCTTTATTTGATGGATAAAGGAACTAAGGCTCAGGGGAAGTTCCTTGATGAAGGTCACATAGTTAGATAGTTTGGGGCCTAGGATTCAAATCCCGGTCTCCTGA
This sequence comes from Dromiciops gliroides, assembly GCF_019393635.1. Lineage (NCBI taxonomy): Eukaryota > Metazoa > Chordata > Mammalia > Microbiotheria > Microbiotheriidae > Dromiciops > Dromiciops gliroides. The sequence goes on along the minus strand of NC_057861.1, from coordinate 619,183,377 downwards.
TTCAAACCCAGGTTCCCTGACTCTAAATCCAAACTTTTTTCCCACTGCAGTAGATTTAATATTGAGTGTGTCAATCTTACAATGAATGGGTGTGTTCATTACTCCATTTACGTGCACTGACATTTTAAATTTTGCTCCAAACCTTTTCTTGAAGTATTTTGAGACAGTCTTAAATCAAGTGGCTTCTCACCAAATCTCACATTTCACAAGGCTTTTATTAGTTCTGATATTTTTCTTTGGGGATGTGGGAGTGGGAAAGGAAAGAGCAAGAATGGGAGAGGCAGATCTCCAAATGACCTGGATTTCTGCCTATCAATGGGTGATCTCTCAGTCTTGCATATTCCCCTCCATTCCCCCCTAACCTAGATTAGGTCCCCCAGTCACCCTGCCTAGGTCACTGCATGGTACCTCTATTAAAAAGGCTTTCTTCCCTTTAGCCATATTTATGCTATATACTAGGAATAAGATGAGTACTGGAAAATCTGTAGAGCAGTATCTCAGGAAGGGCTTGAGTGGTGGGAGAGACATAACTCACTTCCCCATGGAATAAGATCTCTAAAGATTCCCCCAAAATATTATGATACCCTGCTTTGCCCCATTAATCTGGACCCTCCCTCCAACAGTTCAGACTGAAATCTACCCTTGCCTTCTCATCCTGTGCAATTCTTGCCCAATGTCCTTCCATAAATATCCCATGGGAAGACCTTCTAATGCAGATTTCTTTCCATTTGAAGAATGTGGAATGCCCATCAGTGATTCCTTGCTCATCCCTCCTCCTTTTCCATTCATACATCTCACTGATGCTATCCTTTAAACCATTTCTTCTATGCCATTCTTTGTGAGTAATTTTATGGGTTTTTTCTTTTTTAATGGGTAATAGAGGTCTGGCCAACATGGGCCCAGTCCCCACAGCATGTGCAATATTCCTTGTTTGTTTCCCTGTCACATATGGAATTTGGGGGGATTCAAAATTCAGGCTATGAGGGACAGAGGAACCAGTTCTGTGTGGTGAGGAGACTCTTTCTTGTTTACTTCAGAGGTAGAAGGATTGGAGCTGAAAATAAATCGAAAAAGAAAAAATCTCAATGTGCCCCTTACTTGTGTATTTTTGTGCTTTACTTCTCTCTGGGGGCTATCACTGCACATCAACTGAGTCCGGTGAGGGGCCAGCCCTGAGAGCAACCTGCCTGATCCAGCCCAGCTATAAACTGATTCGGCAGATAAGGAATGGTATACTGCAACTCATTCAATCAGCTCTGCTTCACTTGGAAATGAACTTGGTAGAAAGTCCTCAAAAGGACAAAAAGACTCTCAAAGCCAGAAGATACAGGGAACTGGACATTGAGGGACCATTCCAAATATGAATTTAATAATCATCAACAAACACAAACATTGAATATATAATGAACAAAAAGAAGACTATATAAGAAACCTTGATGGGGGCAGCTAGGTGGCGTGATGGATAAAGCACTCAGGAGAACCTGAGTTCAAATCTGATCTCAGATACTTGACACTTACTGGCTGTGTGACCTTGGGCAAGTCACTTAACCCTCATTTCCCCCTGCAAAAAAAAAAAGAAAAAGAAAGAAAAAGAAAAAAGAAATCTTGAGCTGTTACATACAAAGTGTTATTTTAAAATGCATATTAAATTTAAGACAGTAGTAATAAAATTTCCCCTTCCAGACTTTTTTTGTTTTCTTCTGTGTACTTGTAAATGTTGTATTTTCTTTTCTTTTTTCAGTCTCCATCACTACTCACTCTTACCCCATCTAAAAATGTATCTACCCACTATGTCCTCCTAATCCCCTCTTGTAACAAATAAGCATAGTCAAGCAAATTTTGTTGCTGATTTGTTTCAGACTACTCATGCCCACAATGTGTCTCTTGAATTTATTAAAAATTAATGAGTGGGGGACAGCTAGGTGGCGCAGTGGATAAAGCACTGGCCTTGGATTCAGGAGTACCTGAGTTCAAATCCAGCCTCAGACACTTGACAGTTACTAGCTGTGTGACCCTGGGCAAGTCACTTAACCCTCATTGCCCCTCAAAAAACAAAACAAAACAAAAATAAATGAGTGGGGCAGCTAGGTGGTGCAATGGATAAAGCACCAGCCCTGGATTCAAGAGGACCTGAGTTTGAACCTAGCTTCAGACACTTGACACTTACTAGCTGTGTGACCCTGGGCAAGTCACTTAACCTTCATTGCCCCGCAAAAAAAAAAATTTAATGAGTGATTCCATTTTTATAGTGACAAAGCTCTGTTATATCAATTTATCTGGTCCTCAGAACAACTGTATACAGCATGCAGGGTTGAGATTATATTATTTCCAATTGACAGATGAGAAAGTTGAGGATCAAAGAAATTAAATGACTTGTTCATGGTCACCATGTTGTTGTTGCTGTTGTTGCTGTTGAGTCATTTCAGTTGTGTCTGACTCTTCATAACCCCATTTGGGTTTTTTTTGGCAAAGATGCTGGAGTGGTTTGCCATTTCTTTCTCCAGCTTGTTTTGCAGACGAAGAAACTGAGGTGAAGAGGGTTATGTGATTTGCCCAGGGTCACACAGCTAGTTAGTGACTGAGGCTAGATCTCAACTCAGGTCTTCTTGACTCGAGGCCTGGTGCTCTATCCACTGTGTCATGTAGCTGCCACTTGGTCAAAGTGTTAGTAAGTGACAATACTTGGCCTAGCACCCTGATTTCCTGACTTTCTACTCCAAGATTCTTTCCACTATCTCTCCCTGCCTTTCCTGATATCTCTTGGAACCAGGATTTTTTTGTCTTTGTACATTTTGCTCAGCATGAAGTTCAGAAAATAAACAAAAAAGACTGAGAAGGGGAAATGAAACTAATAACAGGACATAGCGTCTAGTTCATGAAGGCTAAGGGGAATTAAGAGGGACCTTGGCAGGGCAGCTAGGTGGCACAGTGGATAGAGCACCGGCCCTGGAGTCAGGAGTACCTGAGTTCAAATCCAGCCTCAGACACTTAACACTTACTAGCTGTGTGACCCTGGGCAAGTCACTAAAAAGGAAAAAAAAAAAGAGGGACCTTGGCATAATGGAAAGTGTACTAGATTAGACTTATAGTTAGGAGACCTCCGTAATGCCTACCCCTCTCTAGGATTCATCTGTAAAATGGGGGCAGCAGCATTTTCATTACCTACTATTATTGTACGAAAAGTATTTTGCAAGCCTTGTATCACTTACTAAAGAAACATGTCTAATTATCATAAAAATGCACCCAGAAAAAGCAAATCTGTTTTCAAAAGGTCATCCTGAGTCTTTGTTGGGATATATAGCTATTACCAGACATTAGGTAACTGCTTCAGAGGAAAGGGGTCACATTAGAGTAGAGGTTCTTCATCTGAGGAAGTTTCACCTTGCTCCTAAAATCACAGCACATAGAAAAGGTCAGCCTTATTCTGGAAGACAACTCTAACCAGACCCCTTTATAGGATCTGGGCATCTAAGTTGAATGACTTTGGACAAATCATTTCCCCACTCATAAATCAAGGGAACTGAGCTAAATATGAGAAATTCAAAGAATTATAGAAAGATTTATACAAACTGATATAGAGTAAAATAAATAGAACTAGGAAAACAATATCCAAAATGACTTAATGATGTAAATGAAAGTCAATAAAACAAAACTAAATGCTCTATAATATTAATAATAGCTTGCATTTAATAGCACTTTATAAATATTACCTCATTTTATCCTTATAACAACCCTGGGAAGAAGGCAATTTTTTTTTTTTTGGTTTTTGGTTCTTTTTGCGGGACAATGAGGGTTAAGTGACTTGCCTAGGGTCACACAGCTAGTAAGTGTCAAGTGTCTGAGGTCGGATTTGAACTCAGATCCTCCTGAATCTAGGGCCAGTGCTTTATCCACTGCACCACCTAGCTGCCCCCCAGAAGGCGTTATTACTATTCCCATTTTACACAAGAGGAAACCTTGGTAGACAAAGATTAAGTTACTTACCTAGGGTCACACAAGTAGTAGGTATGTGTGGCTGCATTTAAACTTCAGTCTTCCTGAATTCTGATCCAATACTCTATCTACTATGCCACCTAGCCACCCTATAATTATAAAGACTACATATTACTCTAGAGAAGAGATAAGAAAATATACCTTGATCTTTTTTTGGAGAGGTGAAGAATGATACATGTGAATTATTGCATATCACTGTCAGATGTGTTTGATCTGTAGTAGAGTTATCTACTGAATTAAAAATATATATCTTTGTTACAAGAGTAGGCTCTTTATGTAGGGGAGGGGTGGAGTAGTATATTCAGCAATGAACATGATATAAAAAGAAAAGATATTAATAAACCCTTTTTAAAATATGGGAGTTGAACAGGGGGACCCATAAAATTATGACTCTGTAAACTGTAGGCCATGGGTCAGCAATCTCTCAGAGCCCTGAGAGAAGTTATAAATAATTTGTCTCAGGGAAGAAGGGAAATGATGAAATCATATAATAGACCATAACCTCACCTGAGATTTTCTTAATATCCTGGTAATAAGTCACATCTCAAAACTGTTGGGAGGATTGACCCCTGTGTCTCTTCCCATAATGCTACCAAAGAGAGAAAGAGAAGTTGATGGGAGGAAAGAGAGGGGAGACCATGAGAAAAGGGAAAATGGAAGAAGGAAAGGGAGGAGAGACAGAGGGAGAAAAAGAAAAGAGGGAGGAGAGGAAAAATAAAGAGAAAGGAGGGAGAGGGAAACAAGAGACAGAGGGAGGGGGTTTTCCATCTGATGGAAGTAAGTGCTTCACCATTTCCATGAGGGAGAACATAAAGGAAACTTCTAATTAGGATATTATTGAGAATACATCTTTAAGTACTGGTCCCTTGAGAGGAAATGGAAGCCAGGTAGAAAAGGGCCAGATGTAGCAATCTGCTAATCTGCTCTTATCTGCTGAGGGTGGAGGGCTCTGTGTTTCTACTGGGGCTACTAGCCTAAACCTAGCTTCTATATTCTTCAGTGCAAATAGTAGAGCCAAGATTTGAATTCATATCTTCTTGCTTTAAACAACACTGCCTCTTGGTTTAGCAAAATGAGTTTTCCATACCTAAGAGCAATGAAAGTTCAGTATAATGGGTGGTTGAAGAAAGGCAGAAAAGTGTCTCTGAATCATAAAACTTTTGAATTAGACCAGAGCCACCTAGGACCCCTGCACCTGAAGCATGAATTTCTTCTATGACAGTCATCCAATCTCTATCTTAACATCTCCAGGGATAGGAAAATTCATCATCTTCTATGGCAAATTGTTCCATTTTTTGACAGCTCTCTAATACTTAGGAAGTTTTCTTATATTGAAGTAAAATCTGTCTTTACTTGCCACTGAAATCAATCAATGAATCTACAACCATTTATTACGCACTTATTACATGCCAGACACTGTGCTGAGAACTGGGGATACAAAAAATGCCCCCCCTAAAAAAATCTAGTCCTTGCCCTTAAAGAGCTGACATTCTAATAGACAAGACAATATGTAAATAAATAGGTAAATACAGGATACTTACAGAAGGAAACCATAAAGAGGAAGGATGTAGAAGCTAGGGGAAAGTGGAGTGTATAGTGAGTGTGCAGTGGAATGAGCACTTGCCATGGAGTGACAAAACTGCGCCTCAAATCCCACATCTGATGCTTACTACCTGAATGACTTTAGCAAGTAACTTTTTTACTTTTAAATTTTATTTTCCAATTTACAAGCTTTTATTTCCTCTTCTCAAACTCCATTCCATTAGAAAAAGAAAAACAAAACCCATGTAAGAAAGATTCATGGTCAAACAAAACAAATTCCCACATTGGCCCTATTGAAAATGGATGTCTCCTTCTGCATCCTAAGTCCACCACCTCTTTGTCAGGAAATGGGTAGCCTGCTTCGTCATCAGTTTTCTAGGATCATGGTTGGAACAATGTATCGATCAGAGTTCTTAAGACTTTTCATGACTTGTTTCTCTCCACAATGCTGTTGTTATTATGTAAATTATCCTCCTGGTTAGTTCTGTTCACTTTTCTCTGTATCAGCTCATGCAAGCTTTTTCAGTTTACTCTTAAACCATCATCCCTTTCACCATCTCTTATGACAAAATGATACTTCATTATATTTATGTTACACACAATCGTTCAGCCATTCCCAGGATGATGCTCCACCCACACCCTCTTAGTTCTTTACCATTCTAAAAAGAGCTGCGATAAAAATGTTTGTACATATGAGTCTTTTTTCTCTTCAATTTCTTTGCAGAATAGGTCTAGTCATGGTATCACTGTGTTAAAAAACATACACAGGTTAGTCATTTAGGGGGTATAACTTCACATTGTTCTCCAGAATGACTGCACCAATTCACAGCTCTAACAATAGTGTATTGATGTCATTGTTTTCCTGAAGCCCCAATATCTGTTATTTTTTGTCAATTTAGCTAATCTTTGGGGTGTGAGATGGAACCTCAGAGTTGCTGTAATTTTTATTTCTCTAATTATTGGTGATTTGGGTCATTTTATATTACTATTGTTGGCTTGGATTTCTTCCTTTGAAAAGTACCTATTTGTACAATGCAGTGATATTGGACAGTTTATAATTGTACAGTTTGAACACTTATCAACTGGGGAACTGTTCATCATAAATTTCAAACAGTTACTAATATAACTTGGAAATGAGAATTTTATCAAAGTAACTTCTGAAAAGTTTTTTCTACTTAATCAATTACTTTCTTATCCTAGGTACATTCAACCTACATATTCCTTTTCAAAAAATACTTTATTATTTTATTGATAGAAATCCACATTCTCCTCCTCCCACTTCCCTTTCTCCAACTGAAAAAAGAAAGAAAAACAAAACCATTGCAACAAATATGCATAATCAAATAAAAAAATTCCCCCATTGGCTATATATATATATATATATATATTTTAAGTCTTAGTCTGCACCCTGATTTGATCACCTCTCCTTCAGGAGCAGTCATTATGTTTCATCATGGGTCCTCTTGAATCATGGTCAGTCATTTGTTTATCAGGTTTTCTTGTCCCCTCTTTTTTTTTTTTTTAGTGAGGCAATTGGGGTTAAGTGACTTGCCCAGGGTCACACAGCTAGTATGTGTTTAGTGTCTGAGGCCGGATTTGAACTCAGGTATTCCTGAATCCAGGGCCGGTGCTTTATCCACTGCGCCACCTAGCCGCCCCAACTTGTCCCCTCTTTATAAAGAAGGGGATGCTCAGCACCAGTGCTCTAGGTCTCATATGATCCACTTCTCCCCTCTTCTCTTTCACTCATCTAGAGTCCAATGAAAGATCTTTATCCTTTCTTTCTTTCATTTTAAACTCCTCTTTGTAACCTACCCTCCACATTCAGAATTTGTTTTACTTTGGACTGATTTCTTTTTTAATCTACCCTCCCTCTTATTCTCCCTTACCTCTTCTTCTCTTTTCCAGTTTCCTAGTGAAATGTATTAATGTACTCAATTGTGTGTATGTATTCTTCTCTTCTTAGACCAGTTGAAATGAGAAGTTCAAGTGTCAGCCACTCCCCAATGTCATTGGAAATTGTTGGAGATGACCAGTGGGTAGATTCATTTTGTTGACTATACATATTTATTACAAGAGTTTTTTCTTTCAGTTTTTAAATTGGGGTAGGGTGGGGAAATGAGGTTAGTAATAGTGATACCAAATAAAAACAGCCAATGGAACATCTTTAATGGACAGAAGATAAGGAAATTCATAAATACAAATAAGCAGATATTTAAAAGGAATATCTGGAATTTATTATATCCATTTTTAATTGGAGATTCATGGTTTTATATACAATCCCTTTTGTGTTCTAGTGTATATATGGAAATGTTCTTTAGTGCAAAATAAAATATAAAACTAATTTTTTAAAGAGAGACAGAAAGTGACTGTCCAAGATCATAGACGTAATATGTAGCAGAACCAGGTTTTGGTTTTGCTTTTTGTTTGTTTGTTTTTGCTGAGCAATGGGGGTTAAGTGACTTGCCCAGAGTCACACAGCTAGTAAGTGTCAAGTTTCTGAGGCCGAATTTGAACTCAGGTCCTACCTGAATCCAGGGCCAGTGCTTTATTCACTGCACTACCTAACTGCCTCCCAAAACCAGGTTTTAAGATCAAGTCTTCTACCTTTAAATCTAGCACTCTTGCCACTGTGTTATGCTTTCTCTATAACTGTAGAAGCTTTCAAACCAAGAATGAGCAAATGTAAGGGATATCATTGAGGGTATCATGGCATAGGCTCACATGTATACTAGATAACCTCAAAGGTTCCTTCCAATTCCAAGAGCCTATGACTGATTCTCTTTGCCTTAGTCCAACAAAATGTTTCTTTGGAACAAAGAAATCTATCTCTTCCTGTTACAACAAATTGGTGTATCCCAGTTTTAACAATTGGAACATCTTTCTGGGACTTTTCACTTACAATGTCAGAACTAAAATGTAGATTCAAGATCAACTAGGCAAATCTCATTTTACAGATTAGGAAACTGAGAACCAGAGAGGGAAAGTGATTTGCCCAACATGACACAGCTAATTCATAGCAGGATCAGACCTACATCTCAGGTCTCCTAATTGGCAGTCCAGAGCTTTTTCCTTTTCAGCACTGTTCTTACATTTCTTAGCTGCAGCCCGATTGACCAAAAAAGAGATCTAAATCAGATAGTGATACATCTACTTAAGAATGACACCTTGATTAGCTTTGTGACCTCGAGTCACAAAAATGGCTTCCTCCCTGGATCTCAATTTCTTCTATAAAATGAGGAGATTGGACTAAATGATCTTTAAGTTCCAGCTCCAATATGTTTTATTTTCTATGTTCTAAAGTGCTTTCTAGTTTTGATATTTTAGGTTCTAAAGTTTCCCTCCTAGCTCTGACATTCTATGTTCTATAGTATAGGGTGTAGAGTCTCACTCCATTAAATTCCAAACAAAAGGGGGCAGCTAGGTGGCACAGTGGATAAAGCACCAGCTCTGGATTCAGGAGTACCTGAGTTCAAATCTGGCCTCAGACGCTTGACACATACTAGCTGTGTGACCCTGGGCAAGTCACTTAACCCCCATTGCCCCGCAAAAAAAAAAAAAAATTCCAAACAAAAGTGTTTTCCTCTTGGCAGAGACTGATGGCCTGCAGAGGGAGCAATAACACTGCCTGGTAAAGGGTATTTTAGGCTGAGCCAGGGGGTCTGCACCAAGCAGACAAGCTGGATCTTTACTCTCCTGAAGAGGCTGCTATGACCATAATTGCTATGGACAAAAATCAACCACTCTATTACAACTCTTCAGAGCCTTCAATCCTCTTCTGATAAGAGGACTGAGGTCTCTAACCAAGACCTTCTCGCTTACAATTTACTTTCTTTCTCAATAGAATCAAGACGCTGAGTCTATATAGAATGAATATTGTCTACATAGGATATAAAAGATGGAAAAAACCCCTTAGAACATGGCGGGGTGAGAGATGGAGGAGCCCATACATACACTCTCATCACTCCAGTAACCTAAGGGGAATTCCACACCAGAGAAGACTGAGAAAATCCCCATTCCTTCTTCATCACTCTCCCTCCACTATAATTTTCAGCTCTCCTCCAGAATAAATCATCTGAGCAAACTTCCCAAAGGGCAAGTAGAATAGACAATATTCTATTACACTAACATTCTAATTAGAATTTTTGGACCAATTTAGTCTATAAGCGTCTCCATATTTGGAACTTCCCATATGCTGTGGCTACCGTGTCCCTATCTCCTATTCCTTCAATTCTTGTCATTCAAATTTACTGCCTGCCTGGGTGAAAATCCCTTCCTCCTGTTACTACTCCCAATATTATTATCCCAATCCACCTCAGCTCTCCCCCTTTCCTAGTGTCTACCTTACCATGCCCTACTCCCACCTGCAGTTGTATATTCACCCCACATATCTAATCTGATGCCAAGCCTTGTCCTTTCTACCTTCACAATATCTCTCCAATATATTCCCTTCTCTCCATTCAGACAGTCACCATGGTAGGGCAGACCCTCATCACTGGTTCATTATTTCTAATCCATCCTATACATTGCTTATTTGTACAATGTTGTTTGCATGTTGTTATGAGGATCAAATGAGATAATATTTGTAAATTGCTTGGCAAAGATTCAAGCACTATATAAATATTAACATAATTAATTAGCTAATTATATTGATATTCATATGAGTTATCACCATGCTGAACCTGCTCTTTGGCATCAGTGTAGGCCCCGTTCTTCCTTTTCTATTCTTTTTTTTTTTTTAGTGAGACAATTGGGGTTAAGTGACTTGCCCAGGATCACACAGCTAGTAAGTATTAAATGTCTGAGGCCGGATTTGAACTCAGGTACTCCTGACTCCAGGGCCAGTACTCTATCTACTGCGCCACCTACCTGCCTCCTTTTCTATTCTTTTAATACATTGTTCCTGTACTTGATTCACTTCCCTCCCTTTAATCCTTCACAAATTTCATAGATTTAGAGCTTAAAAGGGACCTCAGGGGGCAGCTAGATGGCGCAGTGGATAGAGCACCGGCCCTGGAGTCAGGAGTACCTGAATTCAAATCCGGCCTCAGACATTTAACACCTACTAGCTGTGTGACCCTGGGCAAGTCACTTAACCCCGATTGCCTCACTAAAAACCAAAAAACAAAAACAAAACAAAAGTGGGCATGGGGCAGGTAGGTGGCGCAGTGGATAAAGCACTGGCCCTGGAGTCAGGAGTACCTGAGTTCAAATCCGGCCTCAGACACTTAATACTTACTAGCTGTGTGACCCTGGGCAAGTCACTTAACCCCAATTGCCTCACTAAAAAAAAAAAAAAAAAGAATCAATAAAAGGGACCGCAGGGTCATCTAGCCCTTCAATTTACAGATGAGGAAACTAATTCCCAGAAAAACTAAAAGACCTGATATAATCAAATATGTCTTGGTACCTCATAGATAACCATTTCATCCAAGTCCTGTCCTCCACCTTACTTCCTTGTTCTACTGCTGTTACTGGCCTGCTATAACTTAACCCAGAATTAACCCTGCCATGTGCCTCTCTGCTCCTACCCTTGAGGCCTATTGCTGATGGAGGAAGTCACAGAAAGGTTAAATGGGTCCACTGTAAGTTCATTCTATTTAACCTCAGTGCTATAGTCCTTTGATTCATGTCTAATTGACTCCCTATCACATTCCCCAAAGCCACTTCTCTATCTTCAAGCCTCCAATTCCACCCCTGTCTCCCTCTCTCTCAGCAAATAAACTCACCTCCAGCTAGCACAGGGTCTGACACATAGCAAATGCCTAATGAGGATTGTTGAATTAATGAACGAATGACTTTACTCAGAAAACTGCTATCCCCTTTCATCATTAGTTCCCGTATGTGTGAGCCTTCAGATCTCAAAACTTGTCTCTACTCATTATCTTCTCTGTTCCAGATGCAAAAATTGAGGTGGCCCTTCTCCTTACCAAGGCCAAAGCTTCTATTTGTGCCTTTGATCCCTAGCTCCTGTCTCCTGCAGGACCTTAATCCATGAATCATTGTCCCTCTTTTTTCACTCTCCTGTCCTGGCTCATAGGCATAAGGAGAGCTGGAAAGATAGCAGAAACCATCTAGTCCCAATCCTTTGCTTTACAGATGAAGAAACTTATGCCTGAGGATATTAAATGACATGTCCAAGGTCATACAAGTAATAAGCATGAGAAATGAAATTCCAAAGGCTTATATACATACACATATGTACATATATTACATATAGATATGTGTACATATATACATATACATACACACATTTGTGCCTATTTGTGCCTAATGGTAGCCACCTGTAGGGAAGTGGTGATGGGGGAAAGAAAAAAAGAAATTTACATAATAACTATTATATATTAAAAGAAATTTAATGATATATTTAAATTTTATGATAAATTTATTTATTTAATTATTTTTGGTGGGGCAATGAGGGTTAAGTGACTTGCCCAGGGTCACACAGCTGCTAAGTGTCTGAGCACAGATTTGAACTCAGGTCCTCCTGAATCCAGGGCAGGTGCTTTATCCACTGAGCCACCTAGCTGCCCCTTATGATATATTTAAAAAGAATAGCAAATTATACATAATAGACTTGCAGCTTCATTTGCAATCATCTTTTTGTTATACTATGTTATGGAAATGCTTGTTTTATTCCATAAATTTTAAAGAAATGTTTTTAAATGAAAAAATAAGAGAATCATAGAGCAGAAAATTATCTCAAGGGCCAAATAAGTCAACTGACCCATTCTACAAATGAAGAAACTGAGGTCCAGGAAGGTGAAGTGACTTGCCCAAGATTACATAGGTAAGAGTCAAAAGTAGGATTTGAACCCAGTTTCTCTGACTCCAGAGCCACGGTTCTTTCCCTAATTGTAGACCTATTCAAACCACTTTTTTCTTTAAAAAAACAAAATCCCTTTGTTATTCCGTCAAGATATTATCCTCTATATGTACTTCTCTTCAATGCTAACCCACTAAAACCTAAAATGAGTATACCACATTCACTACCTCACCTACTCACTTCTCAACTCCTTGTGATCTGGCATCCAACCCCACCCCACCCCCAACTCTACTAACACTGCTTTCTCCAAGGTCACCAGAGACTTATTCATTGCCAGAACCAATGATCTTTTTCTCAGATTTCATCCTTCTTGACCTTTCTGCTCGAGACTGATATTATTGACTTCAAAGAAGCAAATTCAAGAGAAACTCTGTGAATAAGCAAACAGCTCTTCCTCTGTTACAAATATTTACACTCAGCTGCCTTCTCTGGAGAATGAACTGGACAAAGAGAGAAAGTACAACTGATAGAAGTAGGGAAACTCAGAAGCACAAGGCACCACAAATGGCTTTGGAGGAGGGAGACAGGCAGAAGAAGCAGCATTTCCAGTGGAGAGGGTGCAAATGCAAGGGCTGAGAATTTGACCAGAAAGAAGTATCCCTGAGGTCTGGAAGTAGAAAGCAAATCTCTACTCTCCTGAGCAGTCCCAAAATACAGAAGAATAACAGAATCTCACAGCTGGAAGGACTTGAAAAGGCCACCTATCTAACCCAGACTTTGACAAGTATTCCCCTCCACTATATATTCTACAACAATCACAGAATGAGACATTTATGTGTATACATACATACATATATTTGTGTGTGTGTGTGTGTGTGTGTGTGTGTGTGTGTGTGTGTATAGGTAGGTAGGGAGCAGCTAGGTGGCGCAGTGGATAAAGCACTGGCCCAGGATTCAGGAGGACCTGAGTTCAAATCTGGCCTCAGACACTTACTAGCTGTGTGACCCTGGGCAAGTCACTTAACCCTCATTGCCCCACAAAAAACAACAAACAAACAAAAAAACAAAGAAAAAACAAACAAATATGTGTATGTAGGTATATATGTATGTGGATATGTAGGTATACATGTTTATGTACATACACATATGGGGGTATATATGTTTGTGTATATACAAATATACATACATACATATAAGTGTGTGTGTGTGTGTGTGTATATGTGGGACATGGCCAATGTAGAAATTTGCTTTACTTAAAAATACATGTTTATTACAAGGGTTTTGTTTGTCCTTTTGCGGGTGAGGAGATGGAAGGGAAAGAAAATTTATTTTTCTTAATTGAAAAAAAAAAAAGGAAAGAGTTATCTGACCTTGAGCAATCAGGAAGACTTGGAAGACTTCTGAAATACACTGGCTCCAAGTTGCCCTCATTGAGCCTCATTCTCTCTTACTGAGTCATCAAAGTCCAGTGGGAGGACAAAAGTCAAAATGACTAACAATGGCCCAGGATGCACTGGATGACCTTAGCATCTTCAGCGTCTGACCAAGCTCCAAGCATTCCACAGGGACCTGCTTCAGCTGCCTTCATGGCCATGGGAACAAACTGTTCTCATCTGCCCATTCAGCCAAGGGGAAGTCTTCATGTGCTGGGCCTAGACATTCCCCTAAGTTACCCTAAACCTGATTTAGCCCATCTGCCATCTAGATGATTTGCCAGGGTGTGGCTGCTGTGCATGCTCCAGCTTCTTGGAGCCCCAGGTAAGAGCTGGGTGAATCAGGTGGATACCAAAAAAGTTGGATGAGCAATCCTGAAAAGGATTTAGCAATCCCTCATACCAGAGGCTCTAGTTCTCCTGAAGACCCCATACACCCCCATACAAGCCTGGCATACAGCTAACATTTGATAAATGCTTTTTAATTCATCCATCTGTCCTTTCCATGCAAAATATTATCTATCCATGCCTATTTTATATTCTACTTATAAAACTAATTTTTAAAAATACAAATATAGGGGCAGCTAGGTGGTACAGTGGATAGAGCACCGGCTCTGGAGTCAGGAGTACCCGAGTTCAAATCTGACCTCAGACACTTAACACTTACTAGCTGTGTGACCCTGGGCAAGTCACTTAACCCCAATTGCCTCACTTAAAAAAAATACAAATATAGGGGTGGCTAGGTGGCACAGTGGATAAAGCACCGGCCCTGGATTCAGGAGTACCTGAGTTCAAATCTGGCCTCAGACACTTGACACTTACTAGCTCTGTGACCCTGGGCAAGTCACTTAACCCCCATTGCCCTGGAAAAAAACAACAACAAAAAAATACAAATATAGCATTCATTTCTACTAAATTTCATCCTTTTAGATTCATACCTTGCTGGTAACCTATAGCAAGATGTTTTGGCATCCTGATTGTCATTCAAGACATGGACAATCTTTCCCAGTTTTATGTCATCTGTAAATTTGTTAAATATGCCAAGGATGCCTTCGATGAAAAAATATCCAAAACAGATATTCAGGTCACCTCTGGTTGACAAATGACATAGGATGTGTTAAAAAGAAGAATGATCATCAAAGATACAGCTACAGAGCTTCAGACTAGTCACCCAAAGTATACCTTACTTGCTGCTTCTTGGATGCCTTGACAAGAGAGATATTATCCTCCCAAGTCCCCAGCTCTCCAGTTCTCCAAGGTGGAGTGTTGTGGAGTCTGAGGTACATTATGTCCGCAGATTCAGAACAAAGAGTCACAGGGTCATAGATTTAGAGCTGGAGAGAACTTCAGAGTCATCTAGTCTAACACCCTCATTTTACAGATTCGGAAACTGAGGCCCAGGAAGGTTGAAGGACTCAATCAAGGCCATGTAGGCTGTAAGTGGCAGAGCTTCCATTCAACCCTACATCCTCTAATTCTGGATTCCTCAGTCTTTCCACTGCATCATATTGTCTCTTATGGGGAAGGAAAAGAGAAGAAAACAACCATTTATTACTATGTCCCAGGCACAGCGCTAAATGCTTTACAAATATCTCAAGACAACCCTGTAAACAAGGTGCTATTATTATTTCCATTTTATAGTTCAGTTAATCAGAGGCAGACATTGATTAAGTGACTTGCCCAGGGTTACATAGCTTGTAGGTGTCCATGTCTGGATTTGAACTCAAGTTTTCCTGACCCCAGTGCTCTATCCATTGCCTCTTGGTGCTAAATCTTGACCCTTTGCCCTCTTCCATACTGACACCCAAAGACTACAAGGAGATGAGGACATGGCCACTTTGGCTCTTTCAAAAGGGCTCCCCCTGAAGGGATGCTCCATCTGTTGAGAGGAGAAGGTTGTAGCATTTTTTTTAGCCTACTCATTTAGGAGATGATCCAGTTGGCTAATGACGTTTTCTGCTCTTTCCATTCTTCTTTGTCTCTGTCCATCCAGCTGTGCCAGGCTAGAAATTTGTGCCTGGATTAAAAACATGTGTCTGTAGTTCCTACTCACATCATGGTGATCTGGGGTGGAGGAAAGGAGAAGCAAACAGCTACATTTAACGTGGTTGCCAAGTCCCAAAACCAAATGAGAATAATCTCATATAGGTCACGGACCACAGACCATAGTCCCAAATTCCCAGGTCGCAACTCAACCCAGCCCAGTGAAACTCAATTTTCCACTAAGAATTCACAGCAATTCTCCCAACAGGCGCCATATGAGAAAAGACAATTAGCAGCTGCTCTTTGCAAAGCCTCTTGGAAAAGGAAGGTAGAAATCGCTTCTCTCGTTATTGTTTATCCAGTCTACACACACACGTGAGGCTAGCCACATCTCAATGTTTATATAAAACTGTGCCAGAGCCTGGAATCATCAGCAGATCTGGCTCAAGACCAATTATTTTCTGTGATGAGTAATTAAGCACTCAAAAGGCTATTCCCTCTGGGTACTTTGACTGAAATTAGGGTGTGATGCAACAAGGTAAGCAGTAATGTCTTGGTCATATCTTCCTGGTTCCAGAAGTCAGGATCCCAGGTCAGACAAAAGTAATAGAAAATGATCAATAAGCTTTTCTCACTGTCCTTTTTAAGGAAGACATTTGTGGGGCAGCTAGGTGGCGCAGTGGATAAAGCACCAGCCTTGGATTCAGGAGGACCTGAGTTCAAATCAGACCTCAGGCACTTGACACTTACTAGCTGTGTGACCCTGGGCAAGTCACTTAACCCCAGCTGCCTCCCCCCCCCCAAAAAAAAAAGATAAGGTTTTTTTTTTTTTAAAGGAAGACATTTGTGTTCCCTATGGGGGACTACATTTTCTATAAGTCTTTTATAGCCAGACAACATCCCAATCTCACCCCACATACATATACTGATCTCAGAATAAAGGTTTTCAAAATGTGTGGAGGTTCTGAGAATAGTACAGGAGACATTAGGAAGCTAGAAGACGAGGATTTCTGTGCTAGGCAGCTAGGTGGCACCATAGTTCATAGGACACTGAGCCTGGAGTCAGAAAGATGTGTTCAAATCTGGCCTCAGATATTTAACTAACTGTATGACCCTGAACAAATCAGTCAATTTCTGCCTGCCTCTGTTTCTTCAACTGTAAAACTGAGATAATAATAGCATCTACCTCCCAAGGGTTGTTGTGAGAATCAAATGAGATAACATGTGTAAAGATCTTAACACAATGCCCAACACATAACAGGAGCTTAATAAATGCTTGTTTCCTTCCATCCTAGCATAAGTGAGAGAAGCAAGAGGCACAGGGCAAGCAGATGCTTGCTTTTAGGAAACAGCAACATGTGCTCTTATCCTACCAGGCTGAGAGTATAAAGAAACTAGATTAAAAAATAAAGTACAAATTCTAAAACTCAGCACTCGTTCCACAGTTAATTGCCTGTGTCCCTCTTTGATTGTATATGACTGCTGGAAAAGTCCGGCGTGACTAGTCTGGAATCAAAAGTTAATTGACTCAGTGCTACTACTGTGCACACCAATTGAACACTCAGCAATTATTAGTGACTTGCTGTATACTGCTTCTTCTGTGATATGGAAGAAGAGGAGAAAGGAGGAGGAGGAGAGGGAGGAGGAAGAGGAGGAGGAGAAGAAGGAAAGGAAAAAGGAGGAAGAGAAGGAGGAGGAGGAGGAGAAGGAGGAGGAAAAGGAAAGAGAAAAAAGACAAAAAGACAGAGAGACTATTAATTTATTAATCACTTACTTAATACAAATTTGTTATTAATCACTTCCTTAATGCAAACACAAGTAATCAGATCGAAGGGAGGGTCAGAAATTCTGTTGGTCATGGAAAGAACAGTGTCCTTGACACTGGTTCAGTTTTGTTTATGTGCCTCTACCCCTCCCACTCATTTGAATGGGAGAGAAAAAGAATGTGTGCGTGGAGAAACTGAGGACCCTGAATCACAAGAGCTCCTGGCAGTTTTTTGGATAGATATCCTCCAAATCTGATGCTGAGCAGAAGTAGCTCAGCCATCAGCAATTAAAAAGTCATATGGACTTCATGAACCAGACAGAGATGCACACCTTGGTGAACATTAAATAGAATTTTTTTTAATTGAAGCCTGAAAGCACTAGCTATCTGGGTTCTGCTCTGTATCCCAAAGCTATAGGCATCTGGGGTGAATCTCCTGCTGGAGGGTAAAGCCCATTCTAGCTAAGCCTCTGAGAAACAGACAAACCCCTGCTTTGGAGAGGAGGAAAAGGCAGGAAGGGGTTTCTCTACTCTGACGATCAGTGATATGTTAAGGTTTTCTAAAAGAGCTATAGCAGAAAAGGTCTACGGCCCTTAAACTAAGAGCAATGGCATAGCCATCCTTTTATGAGACAGAGAGATAGCACCCATCCGTCTGTGGGGAAGAGATAGCACTCTCTTCCCAATCTGAAATCAGAGAGTGGAATCAGAGAGAAGCTACACAACCTTGTATCCAGTGCAGCTGCCTCTCACAGCAAAAAAAAAAAGGAACCACAGGACTAATAATAATCATAATCATATGGCACATTAAAATTTTCAAATCACTTTATAACATCATCTCATTTGATCTGCACAACAACCCTGGGAAATAGATAACTGTTATTATTCTGATTTTACAGTTAATAAAACTGAGACAGACCAGTTAAATGACTTGCCCAGGGTCACACAGCTAATAAGATTCCAAGGCTGGATTTGAAATCTGTTCTTCCTGTCTCCAGGTATAGATCTCTCTGTTACAACACTGAGCTGCCACAATGCTGAGCCACAACTATGAGAGACAAGCAGGGAACAATGCGTAACAGAGAGTATGTATCTGGCACAAATGACATCATGGCAATACATCTGCAGTCTAGTAGAATCAAAGGTAGGAGTTATCTCTTCATGAGTGTGTCGTGGTCACATGTGTTCCCCACAGGTAAGCCCATCCACTCATATCCTTGGACTCACGTGTTCCCTATCTACACATGTCCACTCTTCCCACTGATGGTGTGTAAGTTTGCAGGGAGGTATGTCCCAGTTTTATAGCTGCTTTTCCTACTATGCTATTTCATCAAATACCTTTGCTTTCAACTAATTGTGCCCAATAAAGATAAGCTCATTGATAGGGTTTCATGAGCTGTGGTTTGGAGTGGATGCAGACCCTCCCTGGAGCAGTACCTTGAACCTAAGGGGGCCTCGTCTGAGCAATCTGCAGAGAAAGCTGGAGTACGCTTCTCCAGATCCTCCCAAAATACATGTATATAGCAATATGTTAAAGAAACAAACACCTGGGTACATCGCTCATGAATTAAGTACATTGCTCATGGATCCTAATTATTATCAATCACTGGTTTTATAACCTGGATGAAATAGAAGGCTTCTTTTGAAGGAGGTTGGCTCAATTCCCCAGATTACCACCTTGGGGCTATTTCTAAATGGGGTTAGAGAGGGAGAAATTTCTCTTCCTCTTCCTCTTCCTCTTCCTCTTCCTCTTCCTCTTCCTCTTCCTCTTCCTCTTCCTCTGAAAGTGGTATCATCAGGACCTGGCCGGGCAAGTAGTCAAGCTGTAGAGGGAGGTGCCCCCCCCTTTATGAGGACAAAGTACTGAAATGACCTATTCCATCTCAATGGTCTTCTTTCCTCTCTTCCATTCTCTTTTTCTGTCTATCCTTCTTGTATTGCCCCTTGAGAAGTCTTTTCCTCTCCCTTCTTTGCCCTTCCCCTCCCTCTCCTATCTTTTTCTCCCCCCCCTTTCCTCTCCTGCCTCTTTCCCTTCCTCTCCCCTTCTTTCCTTTTCTCCCCTCCTCTCTCCTGTCCTCTCCTTTCCCACACCTCTTCTCCCCCTTGTCTCTTATCTATCTTCCCTTCTCCTCCCTTTCTTTCCTTTCTTTTCCTCCCTCTCCTGTCCTCTTCTTCCCCATGTCTCAGCTCCCCTCTCTCCCTCTCTCCTCTCCTTTCCTTTTTTCCTCTCCTGTTCTATCTTTGCCTTTCTTTCCCCTTCTTTCTTTCTCCCCACTCTCCATCCTGTCTTCTTCTTTCCCTCATCTCCCCTTTCCCTCTACTAGGGCTATCTTCATCCAACCCAGTCCAAGGGCCCCACAGGACACATTTTTGACATTGCTAAAATTAAAAAGAGAGAGAGCCGGCAAATGTGTAAAAGGGGATTGAAAAATACTGTTTATTGGAAAGTAAGCTGAAGTTTTGCATATCAGTGGAGAGACTATAAGAAGGTAGCTTTGAACAGTACCTCATTGCCCATAGCAAAGAGGAGAACCAAGGGGAGGGAACTTTGCGGTTCCTAAAAAGAATCCCTCAGAAATTAAATAACTGACTTTCTAGTTTCCCTCCCCTCCCTCACCTCTGTACAAAGTGTGAATGGAGCAACCTTTCCCTCTTCTGCCTGCTATTACACCTCCTGCCCCCCACCACCTTAGTAATTTCATTTTATAGGAAAAGCAATTCTATCATCCCTGCTGTCTCTTCCCAGGCCACCTGAAATGATGATAACACTACTTGGGCTTTTTCTAGAACCTTCGGAACAACAAATAGCTATCTAGCAGCCAGAGAGGTGTGATTCAGCATCCCTTTAACAGGAAAGGAATTGAGGTGCTAAGGTAGAAAAGCAGGCCACCGCATTCAGGGAGCGTCCCAAAGCTGGCTTGTCAGTCTCTGCTTTGGGCCAGACTAGGAGATAAAGCAGACTATCGATCTCTCCTGGGGCCCAGAGGGTGCTGTCCACCTGACCAGTCAGATTCTTGATTGAAGTCTTGGGAAATCACAGGGGAGAGGCCCAGGGCAGGCTCATTCTCCAAGGTGAAGGACTCTGCCCAGGCAGAGCAGAGCAGGCCCCACTCCTGAGAAGCCCACCCCCCTTCATTGTTGCAGGCTAAGGCGAACCAAGACAGAAGAATGCAGAGGTGGAGCATTGGTCTTGTGTCTATACAACAGATATGTTTCACAGGTGTTTTAGAAACAGGCGAATTTTCTGATCCCCAATGAGAGTCCTGAGAGGAAGAACAAACCCAGTGAGGGCAGGTCCTGGTCATCTGCAGAGAACGTTATTCTAATAGGGTTGGGGCGGAGGGGGGGGGGGGGGTGGCGAAGAGGAGGGCAATGAATTCCTCTTAACTGTCACAAAAATTCACCTGACTCCTGCTCCCTCCCCTTTAATATTCAGAAGATTTTGGGGGGAGTCACTGAATCTTAGAATTTGGGGGAGGGAATCTAGTCCAACCACATCATTTTATAGGAATTTCAAAGTGCAAAAGCAATTTGCTCAAAGTCACAAAACTATCCAGCGGCAGAGGTGGGACTAAACTCAAACCCAAGACTCTATCGAAACAAAAGAAGCCCCCCACACACACCAAGTTCAGTTGAGGAATCACTGTCTGTGCCTATAACTGGGAGTGAAGTACAAAACCCCAGTGCTATAAATAATAATAAATGACCATTAAAAGTTACCTTAGGGGGGCAGCTAGGTGGCGCAGTGGACAGAGCACCAGCCCTGGAGTCAGGAGGACCTGAGTTCAAATCTGCCTTCAGACACTTGACACTTACTAGCTGTGTGACCCTGGGCAAGTCACTTAACCCCCCCATAGCCCCACAAAAAAAAAAAAAGTTACCTTAGGGTCTGCAGACCACTTAATAAGGTTGAGAGGTAACACTTGTCCTCTGATCTACAAATCTTAGGAAACTGGTGAGTTCTCAAATCTGTATTACATATTCATCATCTCAATTGACCCTAATACCGCTGTGAGGTTGGAGCCACAGGCATTATGCTGATTTTACAAATGAGGACTTGAATCTTGCCTCAGATATGCACCAGTGGTGTGACCAGTGGCAAGCCACTTGCCCTTTTCTGCCTCAGTTTATTCCTCTCTAAAATGGGGACGAGTCAGCCTGGCTTAGTCAACAGAGAGCTAGCCTGAGAGTCAAGAAGACCCAGGTTTAAGCCCACCCAGGGCACAAATTGACTTTGTGACCCTGGGCAAGTAACTTAACCTCTCAATCCATCCAGATAACTCCCTGTGAGCAGAGGATGCAGAAGGGTGCCAATCTGCATTGCCAGTTGTCTCTCACCCTCTCTAAGTCTCAGTACCCTTATTATCAAAGTGAAGGGAACCCTTATATCCTGCACATTTGTCTACTTGGAAGTATTTGGTCTTCCCCTGAGCACTATGGCCCAACCAGATGGTGTCCCCCTCTCTCTTTCATACCTTATCAGTATTCCCGCAATCAAACTAGCTGCCAACGGCCCCAGCCAGTAGACCCACTGGTACCTCCAGTGGTTGGACATCACTGCAGGCCCAAAAGCTCGGGCAGGATTCATGCAGGCTCCAGATATAGCCCCTCTGTGAAGCAACATGAACACACATCTGTAGCTATACTCGCCTACTTGTTCACACACACACACACACACACACACACACACGCACTGGCTTTCCCTATGCCTGGCATGCTCTCTTCTATCACCTCCAACCCTTACCTTTCCTGTCTTCTTTCAAGCCTCAGCTCAAATCCAACATTCTATAAGAGACCTTTCCCAGTTCTCCCCTCTCAGCCCCTTCCCTCTGAAATAACCTTCCACTCATACTGTACAGGGTGTCCCAAAAGTCTTAGTGCAGTTTTAACAACATTAATTTTTAAACAGCACTTAGAGCACTGAGATTTTTGACACATCCTGTACATATCTTGTAGATACGTGGCTATTTGCATGTTGTCTCAGTCATTTGAGTGGGAGCTCCTTGAGATCAGGGACTGTGTTGTATTTTCCATGCTTAGTAGAGCCTAGCATATAGTAAATGCTTAATAAATTCTGGCTGTCTTGGCACACCCAAGATTTACCCTGGAATTTAAGTCAAATCACAGGTTTTTTTGGATATCATCACAATCTACATGATATTTCTTCAATGTAGTCATCTTCCTGTCAGTGACATCAAGAGTCCCCATTGGCTTAGGTTAGATTGCTAAAGAACTCAGCACTGATAAGAGCATAAGTCTTGGGCAAAAACCTTGGGTTCCAATTCTGACCCAAAAGCTTACCAAGTGTGATCTTAGAAACAGCATTTAACCTTATTCAACCTCACTTTCCTCATCTGTAAAAGCAAATATGAGAGGGCAGCTAGGTAGCGCAGTAGATAAAGCACCAGCCCTGGATTCAGGAGGACCCGAGTTCACATTCCGCCTCAGACACTTGACACTTACTAGCTGTGTGACCCTGGGCAAGTCACTTAACCTTCATTGCCGCCCCCCCAAAAATGAATATGAGATCTAGAATGGTATAACTGTTAGAGACCTGGTCCTAGAGTCAAGAAGCCCTGGGTTCAAATACTGCCTCTTATACAGACTGGCTGTGTGACCAAGTCACTTACCCTCTCAGAGCCCCAGATAACCTTCTAAGATTATTAAAATGAAGAGCAGATGCTGTTCAGCTTGGGCAGAATTTCCTTACTGGAAGTCCCCCATACCAATGAATTTACAGGTCTAGCCCCTATCCCCATCCCTAACTTTTTTAAATAGAATTTTATTTTCCAAAATATATGGAAAAACAAAATTTTAACATCAATTTTTTAAAACTTTGTGTTCCAACTTCTCTTCCCCCTCCATTTCCCACCCCCCACCCACAAGAACTCATCCCTAACTTATTAATAATGATAATTATAATAGCTTTTTGAGGTTTAAAATGTTTTCTTCCCAACAATTCTGCAAGTTAGATTGTGTAAATATTATCACCTTCTTACTGAAGCTCAGGGAAGTTTGTTAAATGTCTCGAGTATATTGGCACAAAGCTAATAAGTGTCTAAGCTTGAACTTTGGTGGAATTCATAGAATCCTAGTTTGAGAGCTGGAAGGGATGACTAAGTTCACAGAGTCCAACCCCTACATTTTACGGAGCAAAATGAAGTAACTTGGGGCAGCTAGGTGGTGCAATGGATAAAGCACCGGCCCTGGATTCAGGAGTACCTGAGTTCAAATCCGGCCTCATACACTTGACACTTACTAGCTGTGTGACCCTGGGCAAGTCACTGAACCCTCACTGCCCCACTTAAAACAAAAAGCATTAAAAAAAAATGAAGTAACTTGCCTAAGGCGAGGCAGATAATAAGCAAGATTCAAACCAAAGTCATCTGGCTCCAGAGGCAGAGCTCTTTACCACCGTACCATTCTGCTTTTTTCAAACCTAGGTCTTCTAACTCTAACGCTAGTGGTATTTCCAAAAAAACACCGTGCTTTCTGCGACTTCCAATGACGGAATCCCCATAGTTAGATGACACCTAAGTCCTCTCCATCCTTTAGACCTGAACTAAACACACATTTCCTTGACTACACCCTACATTCCTCTACTAATTCATTTAAGCATCTCACTCATTATGACTCAACTTACCCTGCTAGGATATCCACAGTCACAGTGAAGCCAATGCAGAACGGAGCCAGTGGACTCTTGGTCTTCTCATTGACGGCTGCCATACAGACGGTCAAGAGCAGGAACAATGTCATGATGGCCTCAGCTACCACGGCACTACCCAACTGGTCATCCCCTCTAATGGCTGTAAAGGCTGCGCCAGAAGCATTTAAGAACCTCCCTTCTGAGCTCACTACCTAGAAGGAGAAGCATCTCCATTAGTGCAGAGACCAAAGCAACAGGGTCAGAATCAATAGACAGAGTGGGGAGAGAGAGGGATAGGGGGAGAAAAAGAGAGAGAAAAAAAGAGAGGGAGAGAAAGAGAGAGGGATAGGGGAGAAAAAGAGAGAGGGGGGAGAGAGGGACACAGAGACAGAGACAAAGAGACAGAGAGACAGAAAGAAAGAGAGAAAGAGACAGAAAGAGATAAGCGTACATGGACACAGACACAAAGAGAGACAGAGACAGAGAGGGAAAAAGACAGAAAGAAAGAGACAGAGATTTGATCCAAGGAACAGGGACAAGAATGGAAAAAAACCAGCCAAGAGCTCCCTCTTATGTTTCAAAAATTGACAAACAAAGATCAACCACTTATCTATCTTCTGGAAGACCAGGTGTAGAAGCAAATGAGCTGAGTTGTTTGCCAAAGTCTTGAGAGCTTAGATTAGAGTGGAACAAATGGATGAACCCCAGCTTATCTCAGCCATAAATTAATCAAACACACTGCTGCTCTCTAACTCAGGTAGCATAGGCAGAAAGGGAATGGAAGCTTATTTGCTTCTTCTTTTCAAAGACACACACGTACACAGAACCCAGCATGAAGGCCCTCTGCCCACTGGGTGGACCTTTTGGAATGAACTCATAGGAGGACATGGCTAAGGGTTACGCAGAGTGGAAAGGCATGTATGGATCTTGATCTCAGTCATTGGAAGAAGTGTACTTATCAATAAGATCATGGGCCCATTGGAGTATGTCACACAACTTCAACTGGCCCTGGCCTCCCCAGGGAGGAAGAAAAGGTTGGAAGGAAAGAGAGAAGAGAAAAGAACATGGTAGAAAAGACAAAAGGACTTTACATTGAGTTCTCAATCATTCTTATAATTCTCAAAGCTAAAGTAGAAGTCTGACCAATGGTTCCCAATCTATACTCCAAACCCCATAGACCACTGTAGGACCTCGGATATATTGCAAGAATTTGCCCAATCAACGTGAAAATCTATAAACACAACTTCTGTAGGCTGACTGTCTCTATTTTTCAAAAGTATGTTGTAATTATTAAAATGTAAATTTATCTGAAAGCATTACTGGATTCATAGTAGTTCTTGTCCATATATTTTCTCAACTGATGGATTCTAATAGCATAACTACTGTTGTATGGAGATCCTCAATTTTTTACCTTAAAATAGGGTTATCTTATGCAAAAAAAAAATGGTAACTACTAGATTTATCTATGGATGTGATTGTCTGGTAGACTTCAAGGGCCATTCCAGATAGATGAAATTTAGGCAACTAGTGCCCAAGGAACATGGGCAGGGGGTGAACAAACGATGAGAACATTTGAGAATTCAGTGGATAGTGTGTTTGCCTTATCCTCCATGAGCCACTATGTGCCTACCTACCTTGGCTAAAGCAGCTCCGATGATTCCTCCACACAGCTGTGAGATACAGTATGGGATGAGCATCATGTAATTCAGACCCCCAATCAACATGACAGCCAAAGAGACAGCTGGATTGAAATGACCACCACTGGAACCAATGGGAATGAATCAATGAAAAGCATTTAAGAAGCAATACCACAAGTCTGCCCCCTCTACAATTTCTTCCTGCAAGAACCAGTGTTATGACCAAGGCAGTATGAAGTAATGAAAAGAGCTCTGGATTCCAAACCAAAGGTCTTAGGTTCTAATCCCGACTCAGTAACTTGCTGGTTTAAATGAGTCACTTACAATCTCTGTGATCCTTAGTTTCCTTATGTATGTATGTGTATATATATGTGCATGTATTTATGTATATATGTATGTGTATATATTACATGTGTGTATACATATACTATACATATACATGTGCATATATATGTATATATGATAATACTTACACTACCTTCCTCCCAGAGCTGTTGAGAGGATTACATGAGATAATTATCAAAATAAACTGCTCTATAAAGCACTATAAATATGAGCTATTATTATTTTCAAGGCAGTTAGGTGGTACAACAAAGAGAATGCTGGACCTGAAATCAGTAAGAACTGAGTTCAAATCTAGCCTCAGATATTTACTAGCTGAGTGACCCTGGGCAAATCACTTAACTTCTGCCTTCCTCCATCTTTTCAACTGTAAAATGGGGCTAATAATAGCATCTCCCTCCCCCTAGTGTTGTTGTGGGATCAAATGAGATGTCAATTTTAAGCTGCTTTGCAAACCTTAATGCATTATATAAATGTTAGCTATTATTAACATTAAGGCTTTTGTCAAAGCCTTAGCAGAAGTTAGACAAGCACAGCTCCCTGTCCTCCCTCACACCAAGAGATGGGGTCCCTGCCAACCTCTCTGAGCCTGTTTTTTTTTTCTTCAAAATTTACAGCCCTTCATTCCCATCGGTGTTTACAGCCTCCTGTCTCCAGTAAAGTTCACTGACCTCCAGCTCCTGCACTCTGGACATGGGCTACCCTTACGTTACTTCAGACTTAAAAATAAATGTGACTCTGGCACCTGCTTTAGAATTCCTGCTGCCTCTCCACTCGTCCCCCACTCTCTAGGCTCAAAACAGATATAATGAGGCAAACTGAGAGTTTCTAACTAGCTAATAAGAAGTCAAATTGTAGCTAACAAAACAAGCTCAAGGGTTCCCAGGATTCCTGAGGAACACAATGTGCTGTATCTACCTATCTAACCAAACCAAGGCCCTAGAGCACGAGTCCTTGTCCAGTGACCTAGATGACCCTCCTCCCCCATCGTGCAATATCTATATACAGGTCACATCCTATTTCAGCCAAACTCCTATTTATACTTGAGTCTCAGTAGACTGGGGAGCCATTGTCTTATACCCATTGAAAACTTTATGGTCCCTCAGGGCTGAATCTCCAAAGAGTATCAGAAGGATGTCTTATGGAACCATCAGTGGGCCACTTGTGGGGGCAGTTCATTGACAAAGGGCTGGATATGGAGTCATTAAGACTTGAGTTCAAATCCTATCCCAAACATTTACTAGCTGTATGACCTTGGGTACTTCCTGTCTCAGTTTCCTTATTTATAAAATAGAGATAGGGACAGCTAGGTGACGCAGTGGATAGAGTACTGGCTCTGGAGTCAGGAGGACCTGAGTTCAAATCTGATCTCAGACACTTGACACTTACTAGCTGTGTGACCCTGGGAAAGTCACTTAACCCCAATTGCTTCACCAAAAATAGATAGATAGATAGATAGATAGATAGATAGATAGATAGATAGATAGATAGATAGATAGATAGATAGATAGATGGATGGATGGATGGATGGATGGATGGATGGATGGATGGATGGATGGATGGATGGATGGATGGATGGATGGATGGATGGATGGGTGGGTGGATGGATGGATGGATGGATGGATGGATGGATGGATGGATGGATGGATGGGTGGATGGATGAATAAATTAATAAATTAATGGACAGATGGATAAATAAATGAATGAATGAATGAATAAATAAGTAAATGAAAATGGGGATGTTTTGTTTTGGTTTTTTGGTGGGGGCAATGAGGGTTAAGTGACTTTCCCAGGGTCACAATATCTAGTAAGTGTCTGAGGCCGGATTTGAACTCAGGTCCTCCTGAATCCAGTGCTTTATCCACTGCACCACCTAGCTGCCCCAAAAAAGGGGGTGTTAGCAGCACCTACCTACTTCCTAGGGTTGTAAAGATCAAATGAGATAATATTTGTAGCACTTTGCAAACCTTAAAGCAGTCATGAATGCTAACTATTATTATTGTTAATAACCCAGAGCTGACATCCATCACAGACCAAGCAAGCCACACTTCTCTAGACTTAGTATGATTTAAGAATGTGAAAGAGGGGCAGAGTCAAGACATTCTTGGGTCCATCTCCAGCTCAAGTCCAAGTGCTTCACCTCTTGGAATAGGATAAATCAAGTGCCAAGTCCTATGATTATTCAGGAACTAGGGATACAAACGGGGCCTGCGTAGTTTCAAGGCTGGTCTAAGCCCTGGGCCCTTCTGGGCTATCAGATGGTAATATTCAGATGGAGGAGGAAGGCAATATGGAAATATTCAGGAGACAAATTTAGGAACTTTTTTAGAATACCTCCAAATGCAAAGTATTGACCTCTGTTTCTCTGGGCACATTGAAGCTCAGGTTACCTGTCATTGGTAAGTGAGAAAGCTAGATCACACAGATCTTTAACTTCCCTTGAGAAAGCTGGGTAGAATTCTGCACTGGCTGTTCATCCAATTGTTGTATCACTAGCAGTGTTTAGCATGGTGACTGGCATATAGTAGGTGCCTAGTAAATGTTTAGTAATTGATCCATTGATTGCTTTTGCCCTAAATACATTTTATGTACACAAGCAATCAGAGGAACATAGGGTAATACAATTGAGAGGTGGAGGAGACCTTTAGGGTAATCTAGCCTAGCCCCTTTATTTGACAGATGAAAAAACTGAGGCCCAGAGAAATTAAGCAATTTGACCAGGTCACAAGGGCAATAATAGGCAGAGCTAAGACCTGTTTTCAAAGCCATGTTCTTTCCACTGTAACATGTTGCTTCCTTCAATTTCTATTCCAAATTTCTTGGAAATCTGATTTTTTTAAATCTACCTACCAACATATATTTTATGGGCAAGATGAAAGAAAGATATACATTCAGTCATTTCAATGAAATAGCCTGCATTCACTTGAGAAGTACCAGGGCTCACAAACTAATGTATTTTCCATTTAAAATTTCATAGTCTAATGGAAGTCAGAGGCCACTCCAGGAAGAGAGAAATGCTCCCTGTTGTTAACAATGTAAAACAGGATCATGGATTGAGAACAGGAAGAACACACAGTCTACCCCCCTTGTTTTTCAAATGAAGAAACTGAGGTCCAGGGAGAATAAGTGACTTGACCAAAGCACCACAGGTTGTGACAGAGGCAGGGTTTGAATTCAGGTCCTCTGACTCCAAAGCCAACACTCTTTCAACTTTAGGTCTCGGGAAAAAAAAAAAAAAGGTTTATCAGATTTGCCTGTCATGCACAGTGCCTGGCTTTGCAGAAGGCACCAAAGGGGACTTCCTTATGCATCTGTATGCACCATGATCCAGCTCCATTGACCCACTTGATTTTCCTCTCCCAGGATGCTCCATCTCCCTTCTCCATGAGAGACGGGCCTGTCTCTCCATCCCGAGAATTCTTTCCCTTCTCAAATCTACCTCTTATCTTCCGTAACTACCTTCGAGATTCAGCTCAAATCCTATTTTCTGCAGGAGGTTTTTTTCTGTCCCTTAAACTGCTAATGTCTCCCCCTCTGAGATTATCTTTCCTCTATTTTGCACATGCTGTGTATGAAACTATTATTTACATGTTGTGTCCCTTGTTAGAACATTTATTCCTTAAGAACAGAGACGATGTTTTTGCCTTTCTGTGTATCTCTAGCACTCAGCACAATCTCTGACATATAGCAAAATGACTAGCAAATAATTATTGACTAACCTCACATACCTTTGTTTAACAAGACATTATGCTTACTATCTATGTGATCCTGGGCAAGTCATTTAACCCTCATTGCCTCAGGGAAAAAAAAGACATTATGGTTGTATCAGCAGCTTCAAGAACACACTCCTCCCTTAACTATTTTTCCCTCTCTTCAGTCACTTCCTTGGCTTTTTCTTGTCTGCCAGTCTATCTCCAACTCTGGGTTTGACTTCATCATCTGTCTTACCCTTAGGTGAAAGGAAGAAAAACACAGCAGCAGTATCCAGGGTGCCCAAATAGAGAGCAGGAAAATCACCCCAAAGCACAGAAATGACAGGAGGAAAAATAGCATCTGTTTGGATCTGGCTTTTCAAAGCAGCAAGTGTAGGGGGCAGCTAGGTGGTGCAGTGGATAAAGCACCGGCCCTGGATTCAAGAGGACCTGAGTTCAAATCCGGCCTCTGACACTTGACACTTACTAGCTGTGTGACCCTGGGCAAGTCACTTAACCCTCATTGCCCCACAAAAAAAAACCTACAAAGCAGCAAGTGTGGTGGGAAAAGCACTAGGTCTACCATCAGAAGTCCTGAGTTGAGGTCTCGGTTCTCCATGACTACAAGTGCATTGCCCCAGTTTCCTCATTTGTAAAATCGGCTAATCATACCACTTCTTCCTACCACACAAGGTTGCTTTAAGGAAAGTGTTTTATAACATGTAAATTCTCTATGATTCCAAAATTAAGGAGGATTTGATGATTTCTGGTCTCATCATTTTACAGATGAGGAAACTGAGGCCAGAGAGGTTAAGTAACTTGCCCAGGGATCACACAGCATCTAAGGCAAGGTGCAGATCCAGGTGTTCTTGACTCTTGAATCCATTCCCCTAGCAACTATAGCACGCTGTCTCTCAAGTGCCCCTATGATCCCTATTTATGGTGACCTGATACCTGGAAGTGCTGACCTGGATGTGGGCTCCACGTGACCCCAAGGGAGGTGGGGCACAGCCCCAAGGATCCTAGATTCAAAATTTCCAAGAGGATCTTACCTGATATTTCCCCAAAATGGCAATGTGAGACTGAGGGCCAGCCCAATGTGCCAGTGCAGGGCTGAAGCCGACCAAGGCCCTCAGCATCCTCGATGACGGACAGGCAGCCGATGAAGATGAAGAGAGCTGAGCCCAGCAGCTCCACTACACAGGGCTGGAGGTACTGTTCATACCACTGAGACTGGTATGAGTCATAGCTGCTGTCCAGCTCTTTCTCCTTGATTTCCATGCCCCCTGACTTTGGCTCATACATAGGGATAGCTGGTGGAAAGAAAACACAGAAATCAGGGGTGCTCAGCATCTTTGGGCTCCTCCACAGCCTTGCCTGAAAGAAAAATCACCAGTCTCAAAATGATAAGACATGGGGGCAGCTAGATGGTGCAGTGGATAAAGTATTGGCCCTGGATTCAGGAGGACCTGAGTTCAAATCCAGCCTCATACACTTGATACTTACTAGCTGTGTTACCCTGGGCAAGTCACTTAAACCCTCAATGCCCACAAAAACAACCAAAACATTATCATCAAAATATTAAGACGTACTTTTCCCCCACCATCACCAGAGTTTCCTTAAAAACACCAGTCATAAAGCATGCAAGTGAGCACCCACTCTGACACTTACTAGCTGAGTGATCCTGGGGAAGACATTTCATTTCTTTGAGGCTGAGTCTCCTCATCTATAAAATGGGGACAATAATAATTCCATTACCTAGATCACAGGGATGTTGTGGGGAAAGGTTTTTGTAACTTTTAACGGGTTAGAAAAAATGGGAACTATTGTTATTACAAGTTGATTTAAAACAAAAGAAAACAAAACAAAAATCCGTAGAAATGGAACCCTGGACTTCCATACTCCAGGGCTCCCCTTATAGAGAAAGTCTCCTATGGGATCAAGAGGAGTTCCCATAGGATGTCAACAAACTCTTTTGGTTTCCAATTCAAAGAAAAAAAAAAAAAGAAGACTGTCAGAATTAAAGAGCCAATAATGGGGGGCAGCTAGGTGGCACAGTGGTTAAAGCACTGGCCCTGGATTCAGGAGTACCTGAGTTCAAATCCAGTCACAGACACTTGACACTTACTAGCTGTGGGACCCTGGGCAAGTCACTTAACCCCATTTACCCCCCCCCGCAAAAAAAAAAAAGAGCCAATAATGTTGGCGAACTTACATTTTCCTATAGGTCCTCCTGTCTCAGAAAGCTGGAAAATGAACAGTCTTCTTGCTCTTCTGTAGACTGCAGAAGTTCAATACTTCTTCTGTGGTGGTTATCTCCTAGGTGATGGATGTCTTAAGGCTCTGCTTGTCTCCTCCCAAAGGCTGAGCTTTTAAGAGGCTGGAGGATTTGCCTAGTGCTGAGACAATCATAAAAAAAGGAGGGGGCTCCTCCAGGAGAGAGAAGTGGAAATTCACCTTACCCTCAACAAGGCTAGAGTTCAAGGATCACTAAACTGTGTGTCAATAGAGGGAAAATACAACTTCTTTTACTGCCGTGTCATCCCAGAACCCTCAGTGACACTGCTTAAGCCTTATCATGCCTCACAGGAGCCCGTTAGAAAAGGGATAGAGTAGAGGATTCATGAAAGAGACAGCTTTTTCCAAGAAAAGCAGAAAAGCCAAGCCATTCACCTGTGTCTGAACTGTGTAGCTAGAAAGACTATTAAGTAGCTTTAAAAAAGACGGGGCCCACAGGATGTGGCAGAAAGACTGCTGGATCCAGAGGAAGGAGACCTCAGTTCAAATCCCACTTCAAATACCGTCTAGCTGTGTGTGAACCAGAGGGCCATCCCTTACCACTTTACAGGCCTCTGTTTTCTCATCCATGTAATAGGAATTATAATACCTGTGCCAGGTTATTTTATGGGTTTATTGGAAGGAAAGCACTTTGTGAACCTTAAAGTGCTTAAAGTTACAATCATTTTTAACATGTTATTGTCATTTATATGCCTCATTTTTTTATTCTAACGACAGACAGCTTTATGAGCTCATCCCCATTTGAAAAGTGAAGAAACCAAGACTGAGGGAGGTTCTGTGCCTTCCCCATAGTGTGACTACTGTTATTAAGCTTTGTAATGATTGGAATGATGCCACCTACTGGAGACTTACTATAGGAAAGCTCTACCATGAGGAGAATGCCTCAGAGGGCAAGGCCATGTGGCTTTTCCTTGGCGTCAGGAAGTGATGTTTGCTCATGGGTGCTGTCTATCAAGGCTACCAGCCAATCAACTTGAGGAGCCTCCTATTTTCTGGGAGGGGGACAGGGAGGAGGAAGGAGGGCCTGCACGGAGAGCTCTGTGTCTTTTTGGTTCCTGACTTTGATGGTGGTGGTGGCGGCAGAGGACTTCATCAAGGAAATTTGAGGAAAGATAGGAATGCCAAGCTGTTGGAATTCTGTTCTCAAATCTTTCTCTTTCTATCTTTCAATAAACCCTTAAAAACCTAAACTCGTTTATCAGTGATTTTAATCAGTTTTCCCCCCAAAACTGGGGGAACAGATTAGAACCCACATTTAAAACCTTAAATTACACAGCTTCAAAGAAGCATTCCTCCCAATGTCTCACTGTAAAGGAATTATGAAAGGACCTTAAAACAACAAAGAATATAAGACTTGGAAGGGACCTTAGAACACAGAACCTAACACTTTAGATCTGGCGCTTTGAGCATAGACTTTTAGATTTGGAAGGACCCTTGGAACGCAGAATGTTAGAGCTGGAAGTGATCTTAGAACAAAGTAAACAGAATACTAAAGCTGGATCCTAGAACACTGACTGTTAGGACTGGAGGGGATCTTAGAACACAGAATGTTAGTGCTAGAAGGAATATTAGAGCAGAGGGAGAGACATTGGACGTAACCTTCCATCTCAACATCTGAGATGTCATTGCCACTAGTTCTAGCTTTTTTCTGATTCTTCCTTTTTATTATCTTCCCTGACTTCTCAGAACTGAAGGTCTGTTTTGCCCTGAATTGGAACCAAATTTCATGAGTTTATTTTCAGAATGGATATGAATGCTTTCAACCACAGGCCAATTCCTTTTATGTGTTGAAATCCTGGGCCAAGGCTCCCCTCTCTCCCCTGGAGAGATGGTGGGGGGGAAGCTTTGTATTCTGCAATGTTGCAAAGTCCAGTTCCAACATTAAGTCAATAAGTCATTACCCATTTTGTCAACTAGTCTACTACTGGAGTTGGGCTAGCATCCCAGGGATTTCTGGCTGTTACAGCTAATACACACTTCAATAAATTTGATCTCTTCTATTTCTTTTTTTGTTTGTTTTGTGTGAGACAATTGAGGTTAAGTGACTTGCTCAGGGTCACACAGCTAGTAAGTGTTAAGTGTCTGAGGCTGGATTTGAACTCAGGTCCTTCTGACTCCAGGGCCGGTGCTCTATCCACTGTGCCACCTAGCTGCCCCTGATCTCTCCTATTTCAATGGTTCTATAAAAAATGAGGCAAGGAGTTTGTGAGACATAAATACCTGCCATGTATAACTTTTTAGCACCTCTTTTGGGTCTAAGGTTAGGTTGGAAACATAAAAATATATTTATAACAAACTGGGTTTGTTCATGTTATCATATTTGGAAGTCAGGACACTTGTGATTAAAATCCTTACACAGTCATTAACTGTGTGACCTTGGGTTAGTCAGTCAAACTTTCTTGCCCTCGGTTTTCTCATCTGTAAAGTGAAGGCTTTGAATGAGATGACCTCTTTTCTTTTAATAATATTTTCCCAATTACATGTAAAAACAAATTTTTAACATTCTTTTTTTTAATTTGAGTTTCAAATTCTCTCCCTCTCTCCCCTTTCCCTCCAGATGGTAAGAAATTAGATATAGGTTATATATGTGCAATCATATGAAACATATTTCCATATTTGTCATGTTGTGAAAGAAAACATAGACAAAAAAAACCCACAAAAATATAGAAAGTGAAAAATACCATGCTTTGATCTGCATTCAGACTCCACCAGTTCTTTCTCTGGAGGTGGATATCATTTTTCATTGTGAGTCCTTTGGAATTGTCTTGGATCATTGTTTTGCTGAGAATAGCTGTCATTTGCAGTTGATCTTCATACAATCTTGCTGTTATTGTGTATAATGCTCTCCTGGTTCTCCTCACTTCACTTTGTATCAATTCATGTAAGTCTTTCCAGGTTTTCTAGATGACCTCTACAATACCTTTAAGCCTAGATATTCTATGTTCTTAAGCCTCTTCCAGCTCATAAATTCTATTACTTCCTTCATTCAATTTTAAATTATGGTTTATTCATTGAAAAAGAACAGAAATGGGGGCAGCTAGGTGGCGCAGTGGATAAAGCACCAGCCCTGGATTCAGGAGGACCTGAGTTCAAATCCGGCCTCAGACACTTGACACTTACTAGCTCTGTGACCCTGGGCAAGTCACTTAACCCCCATGGCCCTGTCAAAAAAAAAAATTTCTGGACTTTTTTCAGTCCCCAGTGGAGGGGAAAATTCACCTTTACTGCAGTGCCACAGTAGACATTAATCTTGGTAAGGCCTTTCCATAGCTCTTGTCTCATAGCTGAATGGTGATGGACCTTTACCGGATAAAGCTGGCACACCCTGCCCTTGAACTTGAATCCCAAACCAAATGATCCTCCTCTCTGCCCTGTCCCACACATAAGCCCTGAACTTGAGTCCTTTGTAAACATTTTTTCATCCTATCATTTGTCATTCACTAGCTTTCTGAATCAAAAGGTTCTTCAAATATCTCTCCTCCAGACTAGCACCAAACAATAAAAGTAGCTCACTATAGCCCAATATAACCCTTTGAGGCTTGTCAATGATTAGGATGCCATTTAATCTCACAGCAGCCCTGTGAAATAGATGCTATTACTTGCATGGTAAACATTAAGAAAAGCCCAGAGAGGATAAATTATTGAACCCGGGATACAAAGCTAGGAAGTGCCTAAGGTAGGATATGAATCCATGTCCTCTTGACTTCAAGTCCAGGAGGCTATCAACATTGGTATTCTGTCTCTCAAAGAGGAATAAAGATGATGGCTGCTACTCACATCTCTTCCAAAATCAATAATACTCACTCTCATTACTACCAGAGTTAGTGGACACACCTTATTGGCCCTGGCTATAATACTTAGTAAAAAAGAGTCTTCTGATGCCACCTGATAGATAACAATGATTATCAAGTAGTTCAGGACAGAAATATCCCTCCAGCAAGAAAGAATTATTTGGAGTAAGTCGTTTATTGAAGACAGAAAATGGATCTCTTTAATTCAGGGATTCTTAAATTTGGGTCCACTTGGGGTCCAGCTCTAATAGATAGATTTCAGGAGGCCCATGAATTTGTATAGGAAAAAGTACATTTTTACTTTTACTAACCTCTAACTAAAATTTTCATTCAATTTTTCATTCAATTCATTCAATAATTTAAAAACATAAAAAATGTTCAAAAAATAATTTTTAAAGGTTATTCTGAGAAGGAATCCATAAGCTTCACCAGACTGCCAAAGAAGCTTATGACACACATAAAAATTAAGAACCCTAGCTTTAGTGTAAAAGAAAAATCATCAAACAGTTCTCAAAATAAGAATTTCAGGCCATGAACCATATGAAAGAGTGTTATAGATGACAAGAAGATAAAAGGCAAATCAAAATAACTCTGATTATCACCTCATCCAGGAAATTAGTAAAGAAGGCAAAAGATAAAAATGGTCAATGTTGGAGGGGTTATAGAAAAATGGGCACATTAATGTATTATTGGTGGAGCTGTGAATCAATGCAACCATTCTGGAATGCAAAGAAATTTACTAACATGTCCATACTCTTTGACTCAGCAGTTCCTCTGCTAGGCATATACCTGAAGGAGGTCAGTGATTAAAAGAGAAGAACTTTTTGAATTAGCAAAAACTAGGGACAAAGTAGGTACCCATCAATTGGGTAATACTTGACAAGTTTTGGTACCTCATTGTTAAGGAATACCACCCAGCCATATAAAGAAAATAATAAATGATGAATACAGAGAAATATAGGAAGCCATAAGAAGTGATATAAAGTGAATTAAATAGAATCATAAAAACAATGTACAGTATCTCAAAAAGATTTTTTTAAAAAAGGAAAAGGATCTATTTGTACTCAAATGTTTATAGCAGTTCTTTTTGTGATGGCAAAAAATTGAGAATTGAGGGCATGCCTATCAGTTGGAGAATGGCTGAACAAGTTGTGGTATATGACTGTGATGGAATATTATTTTATTAGAAGAAATGATGAGCAGGATGCTCTCAGAAAAATCTGGGAAGACTTATATAAACTGATGCAAAGTGAAATGAGCTGAACCAGGAGAACATTTTACACAGTAAGAGCAATAGTGTATGATAATCAATTGTGAATGACTTAGCTAATCCCCACAATACAATGATCCGAGACAGTTCTGAAGGACTTATAATGAAAAATGAGGTCCATCGCCAGAGAAAGAACAAATGGAGTCTGAATGCAGATCAAAACATACTTTTTAAAACTTTATTTTTCTTGTTTGTTTTTGTCTGTGTTTTCTTTCACAATATGACTAATATAGAAATATATTTTGCATGACTGCATGGGTATAACATAATAAATTGCTTGCCTTTTCAATCTCAATAGAGGGAAAGGAGAAGGAAAGAGAGAATTTGGAACTCAAATTTTTAAATGAATGTTAAAATTTAAATGTAAATGAGGGAAAATAAAATATTTTTTAAAATTAAAAAAAAAACCCAGTCCAACATTCTTCATAACATTCTAACGGCACCTATCCTTTCAGGTAGATTCATAGCTTACATTTAAGCCTTCTTCTGAGTGGTACACAAATAATTGTTTATAAATAAAGTCTTCTTCTGATCATTCATTATGGAGCAAAGATGACACTGGGTAGTCAATACCTATGTCAGTGGAGCACAGATACACCAAGCTGGAAACACCTAAAGTATGGGTCCAGCATTGGTCCAGTCAATCATTCAGAGGAGCATTTATTAAGTACCTACTACTAAGTACTGTGCTAGGGACTGAGAATACAAAGATAAAAATGAAGGAACTGTCTGAAGGAATTGTCAGACAAAAAGCCTAGCTACGTATAGAGATGTCATCATCCTAATGTTGTCCACCAGTGATGAAACTTTTTGGTCACAATAAGTCACAAAGACAATAAGACAGAAAGACAGTGTGGGAAGGTTGCATTATGGGAAAGAGTAGCCACATTAATTAAATCATAGCTTTTTAAAGTACTGAAATATAGATACATAGAATGTTAGAGCTGGAAGAGCCATTTCAGATGATAGAGGCCAACATTCCCATTCAACAGAGAAGGAAAGAGAGATGGTGCTACATGGCACATTATAAGCATAATAAGAGCTTG
Source organism: Dromiciops gliroides (assembly GCF_019393635.1). Classification (NCBI taxonomy): domain Eukaryota; kingdom Metazoa; phylum Chordata; class Mammalia; order Microbiotheria; family Microbiotheriidae; genus Dromiciops; species Dromiciops gliroides. The sequence continues at coordinate 619,145,173 of NC_057861.1, read as the reverse complement.
GAGAAGGGAGAAATTACTATGGTTGAGAGCATCACTGACTCTGGAGGTTCTTAAGACCCTTTCAGGGGGTCTGCAAGGTCAAAACTATTCTCGTAATAATATGAAGATGTTTCTTTTCCTATAAATATACTCTTCCCTTCTCCCTTTATCAACTACATATCTGTATGAGGCTGGATTTTCTCCATATACATTACTTTGACCAAAACAGCATATTGCAACAGATGTGAGAATCCAGCTGCCTTCTGTTAAGCTAGATATTAAAGAGATTTGCAAAAATATGTAAAAAACAATGTCTCTTTCTTTCACAAGTTATGGATACCTATCCATGATAACAACGGTGAAGTAAAGATAACTAAAAGGAAGTCTAACTCTAAGTAATTTTAATAATAATAATTCCAGAGAACAAATGATGAAATATAACTGCCTACTCTTTGCAAATACAGGGACTACTAGGGCTGAATCTTTTAAACATTGACAAGTGTCACCTTTGTTCCATAATGAATGATCAGAAGAAGACTTTATTTATAAACAATTATTTGTGTACCACTCGGAGTAAGGCTTAAATGTAAGCTATGAATCTACCTGAAAGGATAGGTGCCATTAGTTATGCTGATCAGATGACTTCACTAAGTACAGACAGCATCAGCGTGGTGAATCTTTGAGAGTTGAAGAGAGGACAGGGCAGATGACTGAGCTGCCTGGGCAGCCTGGCTTGGAATCAGGAAGATTCATTTTCGGACACTAACTAGCTGTATGACCCTGGCCAAGTCACTTAACCCTGTTTGCCTCAGTTTCCTCATTTGTCAAATGAACTAAAGAAGGAAATGACAAACCACTCCAGTATTCTTGTCAAGAAAACCTCAAATGGGGTCAAAAAGAGTCAGACATGACAGAAATGACTGAACAACTTTGTTTATTGTATCCTTCCTAGCTCCAGAATAAGGTCCCTTCCGAGTTCTGACATTTTAGAATCCTACCCAAATCATGTCCCTCTTCCTTCTTTCAATTTTCTATTGCAGTTATGCTCAATGCCAGCTTTTCTGTTTCCCTGACAGTGGGCACATATCAGAATTTTTAAAAAAGAAAGCGCTTAATAATGGATTAACTGCTCTATTAATGAGATATGATCAGTCAAAAATGGGCTCTGAACCTGACTCATGGTGAAATAGAGGAGCTGATCTCTGAGGTCCTTGTCAACTCTGATACTCTGAATTAGACAAAATTCCATGTAGTAAAAGTTGTATTCAGTGATACTGAGCCACCTCCTTTTACTCCTTTTTCTTCCTTGGTTTCTTTTTCTGAAAATGATCACCTTGCTTATTTACCCAAAACTGAGAACACCAAATCCAGAAACTTAATACTTTCCTTTGGTTTTACTCTAACGCAAATGGTTCCTTTTCCCCAAAATTGTCCTCTTCTTTCAATACCACCCATCATCTGCTTTCTCTATTTCTATTCCTAAACTGGGGAGCATGACCAGAGAGATTAATGAAATTATCCTGAGTCCACTCCTATCTAGCCTGATTAAAAAAAGAAAGAAGAAAACCAAATTACCAGCATCAAAAATGAAAGGGGTGAACTCACCACTGACGAAGAAGAAATTAAAGCAATAATTAGGAGCTATTTTGCCCAACTATATGCCCAACTATATGCTAACGAATTTGACAATCTCAATGAAATTAATGAATATTGGGGCAGCTAGGTGGCGCAGTGGATAAAGCGCCGGCCCTGGATTCAGGAGTACCTGAGTTCAAATCTGGCCTCAGACCCTTGACACTTACCAGCTGTGTGACCCTGGGCAAGTCACTTAACCCCCATTGCCCCTCAAAAAAAAAAGAAGTTAATGAATATCTACAAACATATAAACTGTCCAGATTAACAGAAGAGGAAAAAAAATCCTTAAATAAGTCCATTTTAGAAAAAGAAATTGAACAAGCCATCAATGAACTCCCTAAGGAAAAATGTCCAGGGTTATTGGGTTTACAAGTTAATTCTACCAAACATTTAAAGAACAATTAGTACCAATACTATACAAACTATTTGTAAAAATAAGTGAAGAATGAATCCTACCAAATTCCTTTTATGAGACAAATATGGTGCTGAGATCTAAACCAGGAAGGGCAAAAACAGAGAAAGAAAATTATAGACAATCTCCCTAGTGAATATTGATGCAAAAATTATAAATAGAATATTAGCAAAGAGAATACATCGATTTATCACCAGGAAAATATTTTCATTTCCCCCCTCTCTATTGGCACCTTTCCCTCTGCCTATAAACATTTTAATTTGGGGGTGGGGGCAGGAGTGCTGATGCATGATTTCATTAATATAGGGAATTCTCGGGGGCAGCTAGGTGGTGCAGTGGATAGAGCAACAGCCCTGGATTTAGGAGGACCTGAGTTCAAATCTGGCCTCAGACGCTTAACACTTACTAGCTGTGTGACCCTGGGCAAGTCACTTAATCCCAATTGCCCAGCAAAAAAAAAAGAAAAAGAAAAAAATATATATAGGGAATTCTCCTGGGAGGAGACTCTTGTCTACTGATGCAAATCAACAACTGTCCTGTGACCTTTAGTCTTAGAGAGTTGTTTGAGGCATTGAGAGGTTAAGGGACTTGTACAAAATGACACAACCAGTCTCTACCAGAGGCAAGCCTTGAAGCTTGGTTTTCCTGACTGCAAGGCTTTATTCACCATAACAAGCTACCCATATCTTTCCAAAGAGCACTAAAGGGAGGGGGAGGGGAAGGGGGAAGGGGAGGATCAAGTGAAGTCCTTCCTATGACTGACTCTGTTATCATTCCTTCTCTCCCCTCCCATTCACTGCCAAACTTCTAGAAAGAAGAGTGCACATATTGTGCCCCTACTTCTCCACTACCTATTTATTCTTTATTATCTATGTGTACATATCTCCCTGATATCTATCTTCTTTCTCTTACCTTTGCTGTACTGAAACAGCACTCTCTAAGGTCATTAATGATCTGATTATGCGAAATTCTGATGATCTTCTTCCCTGAGTCCACATCTGCCTTGATTTCTTTCAGCCATTTGTTTCGGCTCACCGATAATCTCTCCTTATTCTACAATCACTCCCTTTTACTAGATTCTTTTCCTCCTCCTGGTACCTAAATGTTCCTGCCCCCCCCAAAGCCACCATTTCTTTTTTCTTTACTTTCTATTTTACCAACTCATCCAATCCCATGGCTTCAGTTATCTCCTCTCTGCAGATGATTCTCAAAGCATAGGTATAAGTGGAAAGAGCAAAGGCTTTGGAGTCAGAGAATCTGTGTGACATTGGACAAAGAACCTAACTTCTCTGGTCTTTGGTTTCTTCATCTGTAGGGGAAAAGGTTGGATGAGATAACCTTTAAGGTCTCCTTCCACCTCTAAATCAAGGAGCCTATATAACCTTAGCTCTAACATCTCTTTTAAGCGCCAGTACCACATTTCCAATTTCCTAGTGAATACCCACACACATACCTAGCTGTCCCACTGGCAGTCAAAACTCATAATGCATAAAACAGAATTTAGCATCTTCCTTTGAAAAATATAAAACAAAAACAAAAACAAAAAATGTACCCATTCTCCTAACTTCTCCATTTTTATTGCTATCACCCATGCCCAAAGCCACCACCATCTTTAACTCTTCCTTCAACACCCATGTCCAATCATTACACTTCATCTTATTAAAGAGAAGCCTCTAGATAAAGACAGAAAAGGTTCTTTACCTATACCTATATTAAAACCCACTTTCCACTGCCAATGTTAAGACAGCTTGCACTATTAGTCACCAAGTCTTATAAATTCTGTCTGCACACTATCTCTTGCATCAGCGCCTTCCTTTTCATTGCCATTGCCATCATTCCATTTTAGACATCATCTTTCATACAACCTACTTTGAGGACAGCTATAGTTGCACAAGTGCTGGTCTTAGATTTAAGAAGATCATGGATGGATGGATGGATGGATAGATGGTGGTATATGAATATGTGTTAAATAAATTTCTATCTGTCCATCCATAGAGATGGATGGACAGACAGATGAGGAAACTCAAGCCCCAGAGATTGAAGGACTTGATCCTCTTAAAGTTCACACAGGTATTAAGTGACAGAACTAAGATTTGAACCCAGGTCCTCTGATTCCAAATCTGGCATTCTTTCTCCTGTACCATGCTAGAAATGCTTCCTTTCCTTCAAAGAAGGGCCCAGATCTGAGTTATGAACTGCATGGAGCCTTCCTTGATTCCCTGCCCCCCACCAACTAAGAGAGACCTCCCCTCTGTACTCACTAGTCACTCACATTTGCAGAGCCCTTTAACATTTGAAAATCAATTTACATACATTGTCTCATTTAAGCCTCACAACAACACAGCAAGGCACACACGAGAGGTATTATTATCTTCATTTAACAGATAAAGGTGCTAAAAATTAATAAAAGTGAAGTAACTTGTTCAGGATCACAAAACTAATCAGTCTTGGAGTTAGGACTTGAACCCAGGAAGGGCTTGTACTGGTAGATGTTTAACAAATGATTCTTGGGGATGGGGATGTATGCAAGACACATTTTTAAGTTTAACAGGCATTATTAATATTTTCCCCATCTCTTTAAGTAGAGACTATCAACAAAATAATAGCATTTGCCGATTGCCAAGGTGTAAACAAATGATCACAATGAAAATTTAACAATCAGCTCTCACAAGGGGGCAGTTGGAGTTGGCTTCAGCATCCCTGAACCCAGGTCTTCATAATTCTGAGTCCAGTACTCCATCCGCTATGCCATACTGTCTCCCTGACAGCATGTCTTGTATTAGTCACTCCCCCACCAAATAGTGAACTCTTAAAAGAAAGGACTGTGTCTCATCTCATTTTTTTAATTGCAAGCACTGAGAACAATACCTTGCAGATAGCAAGAGCTTTTAATGAATATTTGCTGGATTAAATTAAAGTGCAGAAATGGAGATGCTGGGATTCCTGAAGATCTGCAGTCTTATAGCTCCATCCATGAGAAAAACACAAAGCCTTGGCATGGGAATTCAATTTGTAAATTGGAATTATTGCCCAAGGGCAGCTAGGTAGCACGGTGGATAAAGCGCTGTGCCTGAAGTCAGGAAGAATCATCTTTCTGGGTTCAAATCTGTTCAGACACTTACTAGCTGGGAGGGATAGCTAATGCATTAGACAACAAAATCAAGATCCAAAAGAAGCTTAATAGGCTAGAACATTGAGCTTCTCTCCAAGACCATAGTCAGTAGTTTAGGGTAAGACAAATTTCCTCTTTGTTAACTTATCCGATTGCTTCCAAGTGATATCTACATAGCTGAGAGAAGGCTTTGATATAAGAGACCTGGAAGAAAGTTGAGCCCAGGGTCCTACCAAGGCAAACCAACAAAAGAGATGGTTTCAGCTTGGCTGGGTACTATAGAGAGAGGCCACACAGTTACCATCTCTATGGCTCCTTGACCATACAGTCAGGATGTAGGTCCAGGCCTATCTTCTCCACGAAGCACTCCCTGGTATCTCCATTTCTCCTACCATTTTGTTCAGCCCCTTCATAAACATTCATGCAATCCTCATGTCAGAAATTATCTCCTGATCCCAGGCATTTTTGAGAGGATTGAGGATTTTCTCTCTCTCTCTCTCTCTCTCTCTCTCTCTCTCTCTCTCTCAGGCAATGAGGATTAAGTGACTTGCCCAGGGTCACACAGCTAGTAAGTGTCAAGTGTCTGAGGTCACATTTGAACTCAGGTCCTCCTGAATCCAGGGCTGGTGCTTTATCCATGTGCCTCCTAGCTGCTCCCTTCTCATTCTCTTAGTACATAATCTCCAGTTTGTTCACTCAATATACTAGACCAAATCCTTGCCTTTAAGCGTATGAGCATGTAGTTCATAATATGATTGAAGAAAGTTTTATTAAAAGAAAGAAAATGAAATGGAATGCCTTAAATGCACAGTCATCAGTCCCAGAGGAGTAGATGAATCCAGAGTCACTTACAGTCTGCTGCCCCAGGTAGCTCAGAAGAGGAGGGTTGGGGACATGGTTTTGATCATTCTCCACCTTCCTGACATTTCTCATGAAGTTTCCATCTTTTTAGCCCTCTCGGCCCATCCCAGTCAAGGCAATGAGTCATTTCATTTTTCTGGGCCATCTCACCCAGTGAGATAAGGAAAAAAAGCCTCCTGAATCTCTTCTGAATTGCCACTGCTCTCTTCTCATCTAACTTTACTGACTTGCTCAGTATCTGCCAGTTCCCAGTCCCACCCACTGCCAGGCACCCTTTGAGCAGACACAATTTATTTTCTCTCATTACTCAAACTGAAGAGAGAACATGCTACATAATATTATAACTGAGGATCATAGGTTCATTTCACAAAAGCAATATATCTCCTCCTCCTCCTCCTTTTCCTCTTCTTCTTCTTCCTCCTCCTCTTGTTAGTTCTGGGCCCAACTCATTCTCCATCTGTGTGGACCAACCAAAAATCGTAGCCTGATCAATAGGCACTTTTCACTCACTTAGTTTTTCCATGTCAGGTGGAACTTTCTTGATAGATTTGAGATCTCATTTGGGAATCTCTGCAATGTTGAATGACCTGGTATTGTGGCTGTTGCTGTCATTGGTCCTTTGTTCTCGAAGAGGACCATGACATCAAGGTGATGTCACGACTTACCGTGAATTGGATTTAAGTGAGGGAGGGCAATGCAAGGTCACCAACCTCACTCTCTCCTCCAGAGCTCTCTGGGTCCCCTGGCAAGATATATATACCAGGATGACTAGAGATGGCCATGGATGGTTAAGGCAACTGGGGTTAAGTGACTTGCCCAGGGTCACACAGCTAGTGTCTGAGGTGAGGTTTGAACTCAGTTACAGCACTGGCCCTGAAAGCTGGTGCTGTCTCTCAGGAAGGAAATAGAACTGAGTGCATAGGAGAAGTGAGACCACAGAATATGAACCAGAAAAACAGAGGAATGCTTTTCTGACAGTCAAAGAGAGCTGGTAGGCTACCAGTCATGATGGCATCTACTACTGGAGGCTACACGTCCACTTGAGATATTAGCCAGCAAATGTCACCTGCAAACAGAAGGGGTTGAAGGACCTCAGCATACACAGGGAAACTCTTCATTTGCACTCTGCCTTGGACATCCTTTGTGGCAGTGGCACATACATGTTTGGCAAGCACACTTCTCCTTGTGCTGGATATTAATAATTAAAGGGTCATTGAACAGTTATCACCATTGTCTCGTCTTTTGAGGGATCTTGCAGGATTTTGACAAATGCATGAGAGATACCTTGTAGGAGAGATTTTTTTTAAGGCAGCTCATATTTTCTGGTTTCATTTATAGTAAAAATGTCACTGTTGACATGACAGTTTTCTCATTGTATATCCACTCATTACTGGACAAGGATCTCACACTTAGAGTACTAACAGCTAAGTTACTGTTTGTTTGTAGACAGTTCAAAAAGTGTGATTCTTAGCATTCTGCTCCTTTTTTATGACTACCACTGTCACAACAGAAGGAGAAAGAGGCCCTGCACAGGATTGTGGACCATTTTAATTTTTCTTTGTTTCATGGGTTGCTATGACAACTTATGGACTTCTTTACTCATCACCAATTGGCCATCCTACTGTAGATAAGCATCTCTGTAATTTACTTAGGCTGATCCTACGAGAGCAGACATCTGTTGTTGGGACCATACTGGAAGTCTTTCCAACATGGAAGGATTTGAAAGAGTTTATGCTCTGCTGTTAGCCTTCACGATCCCTAGGACCCCTCCACTCCACAAAGAGCCATTAGAGTAGGATACTGTTACACATAATGTGTATTTTTCAATTAATGTTTATTAGATTGTATTGAAGTTAATCTCCCCTCCTGACTTGCTTATATGCCGTTCAGTTTCTTTGATTCATCATCCATAGTCAGTTGTTAGGGCAGCTTTAAATTAAACAAATCTACATGTAACGGGGAAAAAATACTTTATTAATTTAAAAAATTAATTAAACAAATCAAATTCTTCTTAAGCCTCTACCATCCTAGTCAAACTTTATATGGAACTTTTTTCTACTACGTGAAAGGTACTATGCCAAGTTGGAGAAACAAACATGAAAAGATGGCACAGTAGCTGTCCTCAAAGTGCATACAATTTAGTAAAGGTTCTAATACAAACCTACAGATAACTATTATAGTCCTAGTCATATATAAAGCTCATCCCTTCGCTTTTTGCTATAATATTATATCTTATCCTAATATCCCAAGTGGGCCTATGGCCTCCAGTGGTGGGTGCCATCGTTACCAGGAGCCTTTCTATGGGGTACTAGCTTTCTTTGACTGTTCATAGAGAAGGGTTCTTTTTTCCTAGTTCATAGCTTGTAGTCTCATTTCTTCTGTGCACTAAGTTCCTATTTCCCATCTAAGAAACAATATCAGCTCTCAGTTAACTTTCAGGAAAGAGATGGCTTACTGGCACTAAAGCCAACAAATGATCAAGACCACCTGCTTAGGTTACTAACTCTGTCTACTTGCCCTAAGTTTCCCATGATGACTCATTCTTCAAGTATTCCCAGGGGAGAGGTAAATTATTACCACAATATCCTCAGCCATGGAGAGAAACACGTCCTCCTACAATAAGGGACATGATTCTTGCATACCTTCTTTACAAGATCAGGTGAGATAATGAATTTAAAATCCTTCATAAAATTGTGAAGCACTATAGAAATGTAAGTCATTCTTGGTTTTTTGTTTTGTTTTGTTTTGGTTTTTGCGGGGCAATGGGGGTTAAGTGACTTGCCCAGGGTCACACAGCTAGTAAGTGTCAAGTGTCTGAGGCCGGATTTGAACTCAGGTACTCCTGAATCCAGGGCCAGTGCTTTATCCACTGTTCCACCTAGCCTCCCCTATTCTTAATAACCTAGATTAAGAGCTGGATGGCACCTTAGAGATCCTCTAGTCTAATCTTCTCATTTATTACTTAATAGTTCATTTATATAATTAGTTTATATGGTTTATAATTATGAATATAATTATAAATAATTTGTTTATATTTTAATAATCATAATGAATATAATAATTATAAATAGTTGGTTTATAATTTTTTTTAGTGAGGCAATTGGGGTTAGGTGACTTGCCCAGGGTCACACAGCTAGTAAGTGTTAAGTGTCTGAAGCCGGATTTGAACCCAGGTACTCCTGACTCCAGGGCCAGTGCTCTATCCACTGTGCCATCTAGCTGCCCCAGTTGGTTTATAATTTAATAATTAAGAACTAGGTACAGGATTCAAATCTTGATTCTGTGGCTGCATAATCTTTGGCAAATCAAATAACTGAGATCCAGAGAAGTTGTGTGATTTGCCAAAGATTGCACAGTAACAAAATCAGGATTTGAATCCTGAATCAAGTTCTTCTGATTTTGAGTCCAGTGCTCTTTCCACCACACTAGAATGCTTTGAGGAAAGGGAAAGGAAAAAATATTTATGTAATGCATAGACATGTACATATGTTTATGAAGCCAGAGAATAGGAATAAGATGTTGTAATGATAATAATAATTATAACAATAATAATAATGAAAATATATCTATCAGAGAGCCTACTGAGTTCTAGTGGAAAGAGAATTCACGTGATATTTCAGTCCCAGCTCTATCACTTATTAGCTGTGGAACCTCTCACAAGTTTTTTTAAGCTCTCAGCCTCAGTTTCTTTATACGAAAAATGGAGGTGATAGGACCTCAGCGTCTTCAGTTTGGACTTTGCCCTCGATATCCTCTGACCATTTTTTTCACTTGTATCTTGCATACCTCAAAAGCTTGTTTTGAGGATTCAATGACAAATGTATTAAAATGCTTCATAAACAGTAGAGAGTCATATACATTGTCAGTCATTAAGTTACTATTCCAGCACCTCTTAGGGGAAAGCTGCTAGGCTAAATGGAGTAGTTGGCCTGACCAAACTAGATAGATCTGTTAATATAATATTTGTATAACATTCAAACATTATTGGCTTGACTTTCCAAAGTTCCCTCTCAACAACAATCCCCCTAATAATATATATGTTTGTTCTTCATTCTAGAAGAGGATCATGACATTGGTATGATGTCATGACTTGCCATGAATTGGATTTAAGTGAGGGAGGGCTGCTCAAGGTCACCAACCTCACTCCTCCAGAGCCATCTGGGTCCAGTGGTAAGACACACGTGAGGATGACTTGAGATGGCTCTGGATGTTTAAGGAAATTGGGGTTAAATAACTTGCCCAAGGTCACACAGCTAGCAAGTGTCTGAGGTCAGATTTGAACTCAGGTCCTTCCAATTTCAGCACCAGTGCTCTATCCACTGCACCACCTAGGGGGCAGCTAGTAATCTACCCCCTAAGAATAATTTACATGGCAACTACCAGACTGTAAGGGAAAATAACACTGATTAGTACAGTGACCAATGGTGACTTCAGAGGACTTGGTAAAATGTTCTTCCAGCCTCTTGGAATAGAACTAGGTTCATAGATCTAGAGCTTCAAGGGACTTCAAAGGTCATCGAGTTCCTTCATTTTATAGATAAGGAAACAGAGGCTCATAGATGTTAAGGGAATCACTAATGGTCACATAGCTAGTAAGTGTCTGAGCTAGGATTTGAACCCAGATCTTCATGATTCCAAGCCCAGCATTCTATACACTATTCCTATATAGGTTTAGAAGATAATGTACATGGTCAGACATAGCAAAAGTGTTGATTTGTTTGCTCAAACACTTCTTTATTACAAAGGTGGGTCCTACTAGAGATGTGGAGTGGAGAGTTACTGGGAAGTGATAATTTCTTTAAAAGCATCAATAAAACAAATAAAATCAATTTTAAAAGCTTTCCTTGACTCCTACCCCTGCCCTCCTGCCTGTCTTCCTGATTTTTGATCATTTTCAACATATTACAGGTAATGCCCATATTTTTTTAAATGGTGCCCAAAGTAGAGGATCATTATCTTTTTTTTTAATGAGGCAATTGGGGTTAAGTGATTTGCCCAGGGTCACACAGCTAGTAAGTGTTAAGTATCTGAGGCCAGATTTGAACTCAGGTACTCCTGACTTCAGGGCCGGTGCTCTATCCACTGCACCACCTAGCTGCCCCTGAGGCTCATTATCTTTTAAAATGAAGTGTCATCAAGCAGCTAGGTGCTGCAGTGGATAAAGCACTGACCCTGAATTTAGGAGGACTTGAGTTCAAATCCAGCCTCAGACACTTGACACTTACTAGCTGTGTGACCCTGCTGGACAAGTCACTTAACCCTCATTGCCCCACCAAAAAAAATTTTTTTTAATTAAAATGAAGTGTCATCATTGACCTGACTCTAATTATATAGGTAGAATTAGGGGTAAGATGAGACAGAGCTAGTAGTGAAAAACGTATGTGATCAACAAAGTTGTTAAGCTCCTAATTTAGACCTATTCTCCCATTCTCCATTCTCTATTCTCCCCCTAGGGTCAGCTAGGAGACAAGGTGGATAGAGTTTGGAGTCAGGAAGATCTGTGTTCAAATTCGGCCTCAGACACTTACTAGCTATGTGATAAGTCCAGTAACTGGTCTTCTAGTAACTAATCCTCTGTCTGCCTCAATTTCCTCAAGTGTAAAATGGGTATAATAATAACACTCCCCTCACAGGGTTGTTGTGAAAATCAAATGAGCTGTTTATCACTTAACACAAGGCCTGGCACATACTGATAACTTTAAAATGCTTATTTCTACCTTTCCCCTGCTTTTTTTTTTCCTTGGCTGAATACCAAAGAAATTTTTTTCTTTGCTACTACAAGACTCAAGCAAATTTGGTCCCTAAAATATATATACCTCGAATAAACACATAAAAATCAATCAACCAGGGGCAGCTAGGTGGCGCAGTGGATAAAGCATCTGGCCCTGGATTCAGGAGGACCTGAGTTCAAATCCAGTCTCAGACATTTGACACTAGCTAGCTGTGTGACCCTGGGCAAGTCACTTAACCCTCATTACCCTGCAAAAAAAAATCAATCAACCGTAGAATCTGAGATACACTGAATATTGTGGCTTCAACAGGACTTAGGGCATAGAATTTCAAAACCATAAGAGACCCTGGAATAGGGTATCCAAGCTAGAAGGGATCTTAGAGTATACAACTGTGCTGTAAACTTGGAGGTGAGGGACTGTGTCCTATTTCCCCCTGTATCTACAGTCCTTGGCATAAAGTAAATGCCTAATAAATGTTCACGTAACGAATATCACATGAAATATTGTGTCAGCTGGAAGTGATTTTATATAATAGAATAAAGAAGGTTAGCTCTAGGAGAGAGAGAGTCTTTAGAGAGGATTCTGGGTGAGAGAGCATGATTTGCCCAAGATTAAATATCTAACTTATAGATATTGAAGCAGAAACTCAAACCCATACCTCCTCACTCCCAGATCACAGTTCTTATTAAATTCTGCTACACTAACAATGTATGCTACTTTGAATACCAACTCGTCTCAGATGTCTCCTGATGGAGATAGCTCAAGACCCTGAACCTAAGGGTCTCAGCAAAGTCAGTAACCCTCAGACCACCAGAGCTACTTCCAACCCAGCCCTCACATCCATCATCAGGAAAATGACTCCTTTAGAGAAGGGGACAGCCATCCCAAGCAACTGTGACCAAATGCTGCCTATAAGGGGCAGCTAGGTGGCATAGTAGACAGAGCACTGGCCCTGGATTCAGGAGGACCTGAGTTCAAATCCGGCCTCAGCCACTTGACACTTACTAGCTGTGTGACCCTGGGCAAGTCACTTAACCCCAGTTGCCTCACTAAAAAAAAAATGCTGCCTATAACTAAAGAGCAGGAAAGAAGCCCAGCTGAAACACTGGGGCAACCTGGAGGAGAGATAAGAGATGGCATGTGCTGGGCAAGTTAAATGACCATAACCATCACCTTACCTCAGACCTCCACGGAGATGGCCCAGGACTCTGAAGCTATAAGAGTCCTGGGAATACTAATGTCCTCTAGGCTACTGGTCCTGCTTCCAGCCTGGACTCCACAACCATCATTGAAGGGTAAAGTCACAACGGAAAAGGGACCTGCTTTCTTCTCCACTGCCAACACCAACTGCCACTGACAGGCCAGTAAACCCAGAAGGCAGTCGCCAGTCCTGTATCCAGCACAACCCTAGCAGCCATCACCCTGAGAAACATGAAGAGGCAGCTTGGCAATTGCTTCTGCAGGGAATATAGCCACAACTGCTGGAATCCAGGGGGAAATAAGTTTGCACCAACATCTTTGAACACATGGTTCAACATCAGAAATAGCTATAATTCTATGAGTGGTACAGTGGATAGAGCACTGAGCCTGGAGTCAGGGAGACCTAAGTTCAAATCCAGCCTCAGACACTTACTAGCTGTATGACCTTGGACAAGTCACTTAACCTCTTTTTTGCCTCAGTTTACTCATCTGTAAAGTAGGGATAATTATAGCACCTATCTACCAGGGTTATTATGAGGATAAGATGAGATAAGAATGGTAAAGCTCTTAGCACAGTGCCTGGCACAGAGCAAATGCTATTATCAGTGTTAAAGATGATGCATCGCCATCTGTTTTGTTGCTGCTGCCTAAGGACCAAGGGGCTTTTCCATATGACTTGGGTTGTTTTTGCATGTGGACTCCTTGAGAACAGACTGTCTTGCCTTTCTATGTGTATCCCCAGTGATTATCATAAAGTACATAGTAAGTACAAATACTTTTCCATTCATTAACTCAGAGCATTTGAAAACCTACTTTATACACCAAAAGATATACCAAGTATTCCTGACAGAGGTCGCTATTCAAAAATCTGTGATTTCATCAGTGTAGGAACTTCTTCCACCAAGGCAAACCAAAAGCACAAGACCCAAAGAGGTCCAAAGTGATTTTCCCAAGGTCACACAGATAGTAAGTAGCAGAGCCAGAATTCGAACCCAGATACTTTTAAGTCCAAAGCCTGCAATCTTTCCACTATACCAAACCACCTCATGTTTCCTCATTTACAACATCTGGAGAATAATAGATAGAGAGCAGACTTGAGAATCAACAAGACCTGGATTCAAGTCCTTCCTCAGATGCATAATGTCTCTGCGACCCTGGCCAAGTTACTCCTAGGCAGCTCTTCAGCCCTTTGTAGATGACCTTTAAGAAAGATTCTAGACAAAAGCATCAGTCACCTTGGTGATGGACCCCTGAGCATTTAGCTAGACTAATAAAAGCCATGGGGTAGGGGCAGCTAGGTGGCACAGTGGATAGAGCACCGGCCCTGGAGTCAGGAGGACCTGAGTTCAAATCCGGCCTCAGACACTTAACACTTACTAGCTGTGTGACCCTGGGCAAGTCACTTAACCCCAATTGCCTCACTTTAAAAAAAAAAAAGCCATGGGGTCCATACTCAAAGCCTTCCCCATTAGTATGATCCTAGAGAACCCAAGCTGACCTCTAAGGCACTGGAAGAGTATATTTTTCCTGTTATGGACAGTAAATTTGTGCAACTGAAATGCATTATGTTACTTAGGCAGTGATATGTTTAGAAACTTGGAATCAAAGCTGTAGAGCTGGAAAGAAAAACCATCAAGGTCATCTGATTTTACCTTTTCATTTTACACAGAGGCCCAGAAATGTTAAATGACTTACCCAAGGTCGTATGAAAGGACATATGGAACCAATGAAAATCAGAAAGTTGAGCTGGGGTGTTGTCCCTGAAACATGTGTTATTTGTAATTATGTTGTAGAAAGGGCAATGAACTTGAAGGCAGGAACAGTATCAAAGAATTTCTGAGTCATAAGGGATGTTGGCTGCCACCTGGTCAAGCTTATACCTAGAAAAGTATTCCCTCTCCTACATATTTGGCATATGGTCATCCAGGCTTTGCTTAAAGGCCTCCCACCTATTCCATTTTTGGATAAAACTAATCATCTTTTTTTCTTTTTCTTTTTTTTATAAACATTTTTATTTAAAGTTTTAAGTTCCAAATTCTATCCCTCCTTCCCTCCCTCCCCTCACTCCTCCCTGAGGCAGTAAACAATGAGATATAGGTTATACATGTGCAATTATGCAAAATATTACCATATTAGTCATTTTGTACAAGAAAACTCAAAGGAAAAAAATGAAAGTGAAAAATAACATGCTTCAGGCTGTGTTCAACCAATATTAGATATTTCTTTGGAGGTGGATAGCATGCTTCATCATTAGTACTTTGGGATTTTATTGGACCATTGTATTGCTGAGAATAGTTAAGTTATTTACAATTCTTCATCAAATAATATTGCTGTCACCGTTCTCCTGGTTCTGCTCACTTCACTATACATCAGTTTGTATAAGTCTTTCTATGCCTTTCTGAAATCATCCTGCTTGTCATTTCTTATAGTACAATAATAGTCCATCACCATCATATACCAGTTTGTTTAGCCATTCCCCCAAGTGATGGGAATTCTTTGATTTCCCATTCTTAGCCACCACAAAAAAAAAAAAACCTGCTATAAACATATCTGTACAAATAGGTCCTTTTCTCATTTTGGGGATGTCTTTGGGATATAATACTAGCAGTGGTATTGCTAGATGAAAGGGTATGCACAGGGAGCAGCTAAGTGGCATAGTCAATAAATGACCAGCCCCGGATTCAGAAGGACCTGAGTTCAAATCCAGATTCAGACACTTGACACTTACTAGCTGTGTGACCCTGGACAAGTCACTTAACCCTCATTGCCCCAAGGAAAACAAAAAGAAAGAAAAAGAAAAGAAAGGAAAACAAAAGAAAGAAAGAAAAAGAAAGGGTAGGCATAGTTTGATAGCTCTTTGGGCATAGTTCCAAATTGCTCTCCAGAATGGTTGAATAAGTTTTCAACTCTACCACCAGTAGATTACTGTCCCAGTTTTCCTACATCCCCCCAACAACCAATATTTTCCTTTTTTGTTATATTTGCCACTCTGATAGGTGTGAGGTAATACCTCAGAGTTGTTTTAATTTGCATTTCCCTGATCAATAATGATCCTAGAGCATTTTTTCAAATGACTATAGATAGCTTTGATTTCTCTGTCTGAAAACTGTCCATATTCTTTGACCATTTATCAATTGGGGAATGACTTCTATTTTCCTAAATTTGGTTCAGTTCTCTATATATTTAAGAAATGAGGCCTTTATCAGAGATACTTGTTTCAAAAATTCTTTCCTAGTTTTCTGCTTTCCTTATAATTTTAGTTGCATTGGTTTTGTTTGTGTAAAAGCTTTTTAATTCTATATAATCAACATTATCTATTTTACATTGTGTATTTCTCTCTATATCTTCTTTGGTCCTAAATTCTTCCCCTATCCATAAATCTGACAGATAAATGATTCCATGTTCTCTTAATTTGCTTGTGGTATCACCCTTTAAATGTAAATCATGAGGCAGCAGCTAGATCGCACAGAAGTTAAAGCACCAGCCCTGGATTCAGGAGTACCTGAGTTCAAATCTGGCCTCAGACACTTGACACTTACTAGCTATGTGACCATGGGCAAGTCACTTAACCCCCATTGCCCCACACAAAAAAATTAATAATAGTAAATCATGCATCTATATTGACCTTATTTTAGTATATAGTGTGATATGTTGTTCTATATGTAGTTTCTGACATACTGTTTTCTAGTTTTTCTAGGAGTTTTGTCACACAAAGAGTTTTTGTTCCAGAAGCTTAGATCTTTGGGTTTATCATATACTAGATTACTATAGTTATTTATGCTAGTAATTTGTACCTATTCTATTCCACTGATCCACCTCGCTATTTCTTAGGCAGTACCAGATTGTTTTGATAATTACTGCTTTATAATACATTTTGATATCACATACTGCTGGACCACCTCTTTTGCATTTTTTCATTGATTCCTTTAATATCCTTGAGCTTTTGTTCTTCCAGATGCATTTTGTTATCATTTTTTTCTAGATCTATAAAATATTTTTGATAGTTTGATTGGTATGGCACAAAATAAATAGATCAATTTAGGTAGGATTGTCATTTTTATTATATTGGATCACCCTACCCATGAGCAATTAATATTTTTCCAATTGTTTAAATCTGACTTTATTTGTGTGAAAATTGCTTTATAGTTGTGTTCATATAGTTCCTGAGTTTGTCTTGGCAGGTAGATTCTCAAATATTTTATGTTGTCTATAGCTATTTTAGTGAGGCGATTGGGGTTAAGTGACTTGCCCAGGGTCACACAGCTAGTAAGTGTTAAGTGTCTGAGGCCGAATTTGAATTCAGGTACTCCTGACTCCAGGGCCGGTGCTCTATCCACTGTGCCATCTAGCTGCCCCTATAGCTATTTTAAATGGAATTTCTCTATCTGTTGCTGCCAGGCTTTGTTGGTAATATATAGAAATGCTGATGATTTATGTGGGTTTATTTTGTATCCTGCACTTTTTTTTTTGGTGAGGCAATTGGGGTTGTGACTTGCCCAGGGTCACACAGCTAGTAAGTGTTAAGTGTCTGAGGCCAGATTTGTGTATCCTGCACTTTTGCTAAAGTTGTTTAAAATTTCAAGTAATTTTTTAGTTGATTCTTTAGGATTTCCTAAGTTAACATCTTATCATGTACGAAGAGTGATAGTTTTGTTTCCTCATTGCCTGTTCTAATTCCTTTATTTTTCTTCTCTTATTGCAATGGCTAACATTTCTAGTATAATATTAAATAATAGAGGTGATAATGGGCATCCTTGTTTTACCCCAATCCATCTTTTTTTCAATGTTTCCTTATACCTGGAGGTTGAGCCTGCTTAAGCCAGCTCCCAGTTCTTAAAGTTCTAGTGTGAATTTTTATACCTGGGATATGCACAAATTTGAATTATTATTTTGTTAAATTATTTATGTTAGTTATATTGTTTTGTTTTTTTAAAAGCAGTCAAAGAAAATTATAGAGAAAATATTATCAATGCAGATTAAACTTAAAAGTGTGTTGTGTGCCTACCTCCCCCCCACCAA
Organism: Dromiciops gliroides; assembly: GCF_019393635.1. Classification (NCBI taxonomy): domain Eukaryota; kingdom Metazoa; phylum Chordata; class Mammalia; order Microbiotheria; family Microbiotheriidae; genus Dromiciops; species Dromiciops gliroides. The sequence goes on along the minus strand of NC_057861.1, from coordinate 619,127,223 downwards.
GAGCCAGTTGTTAAACATATACTAGCACATCACTGCTTATGTCAAATCTAAGCTTACAATGCCTTTCAGCAACTTCCACCTGTGGTTCTAGGGTTATGCCTTCTGGAGCCAAAGAGAATAAGTCTTAATCCTCTTATAAATTCCAGCCACTTCAAATACTTGAAGACAGCTACCATCCATATCCCTGGAGTCTTTTCTTATCTAGATTAAACACCTTCAAGTTGTTCAACCAATCCTTGTATACCATGGACATAAAAAGCCTTGAATGTTCCTCATGGCCTTTCTGTGGATGCTCTCCAACTTATGCACAGTCTTTCTTCAAAGGTGCGACTCTGAACTAAATACAATATTCCAGATATAGTCTGATTACAGCCTATCACTCCTTCCTTTCACCTCATCCACTTAATACAGCCTAAGATTGAAATAACTTCTCAGCTGCTATTTCACACTGTTACCTCATATGATATTTATAATCCATTGAAACCCCTAGGTCTTGCTGGATTCTAATTCAACTACTACTAGGTAGCTGTGTAACCATGCATTAGTCACTTAAACACTTTGGGGTTCAGTTTTCTCATCCGTAAAAGGAGGGAATTACACTAGATGGGTTCCAATGTGCCTTCTAACACTGACATTCTATAATCTATGTTCCGAGGTTCTTTCCAGCTCTAAATCTGATCCCATGATCTAATTTTCTGTGATTCCATTTAATCTCTAAACTGGTCAAAATTCTTGTCTACATGTTTTCACCATAAATGCTACTAGAGATTCACTGTCCTATTTCTCTTCAATATTTTCTCCCACTGAATGTCACAGCCTAGACCTTAAGCTGAAATATGAACTCTTACAAAGTCATGACAAGACTTCAGTGGGTTTTCTCAAGAGTTATTGATAGTGAATTTGAGGTAACAGAGTTCTACTGATCTTCACACTCAACTTTGCAGAGTTTCTAATATGGTGTCACAGCCTTCTGGGTCTCTTCTGGCTGACACCAACACCTGTGAACCTTCTTGGTGATGAAGAAGGAATGAAATTTTGGTGATAAAGAAGGAATGAAATTCCTTTTATGGTGGCCAATAAATATGAAAATCAGATTTCTCTGACTCTTTGACCAGCAGTCCTTTGCTCATATAGATAAGCTTGTGGTTTATTAGCAATTCATCAAGTGCTAGTTTACACAATTTATTTCCAACCTTACAGACTCAGCCTAAAGGAAAAGCTAAATGGGAAGCTCCACTCTTGAACACTGACCCTCCAACTCCTGTGATACAATTAGGTGAGGCACATGTGGACCAACTAGAAGCCTTTGTTTGGTTGTACATGCCATTTATCAGGATGCCAAAGCATACACTTCTTTGGAAGTGGCTGGTACACAGGATCAAAACTAGGGAAACTTGGGGGCGGCTAGGCGGCGCAGTGGATAAAGTACCAGCCCTGGATTCAGGAGGATCTGAGTTCCAATCGGACCTCAGACACTTGACACTTACTAGCTGTGTGAACCTGGGCAAGTCACTTCACCCTCATTGCTCCGCAAAAAAAAAACCCCAAAACAAAAACAAACAAAAAACTAGGTAAACTTGATGAGATGACCACTAATGACCTATTTCCAAGCATGCTCCATGTGTTGGGATCAAATCTAAACTTTTTCTCCCATTACACAAATACTACTGTTGCCAGAGAACCTCAGGAGTGATTATCTTTAATTCATAGAAGGGAGAGTCCCCAAAGATCAATCAGAAGTCTGTCCCCAGGATCTGACATATTATATCAAACTCCCACTGTTCCCCTCCCCCCACTATCATTCTATTAAACATGGCAATGGGAGTGAGGACTAGTGGTTCTATAGGAAGAAACATGATCTCATGCAGGCATGTCTTATTGGCTTCCTAACACTACAGGCAGAAAAATGCCAATTAGCAAAGGTTTCCTGGGAGATGGACATTTAAGTCACTGAACGTTCCAGGCATAGAAGATTCCAGAAAGAAGAGAGGGAATTTCTACAGAAGAGGTAACATTGCAAGAAAGAATAACCCCCTTCCAAAAAAAGAGATTTTTTTTTCAGACTTCCACATATAAGCACTACTGTTGTTCAGGTTTTCATCACCTCTCACTTGGCCTATTGCAAGAGAATCTTCACTGGATGTTCAGCCTTCAATATCATTCCTTCTAATCAATTCATCTTCCAAATAGCTACCAAAATAATTTTCTGAAGCTGTACTCAAAATTTTGATCCACATAATTGAATGAAAGGTATAGAGAATGTAAGAGCTGAATGTGCTAGTTTGTTAGTGTGTATGAAAGAAAAACGTGTTTAATTTAATTTATATACATACACATATACATACACACAAATATATGTATATGTATGTATGTATATTTGTTAGACTAAAACGTCTCCTTAAAAAACTGCCCTGCAAGGTGTTTACTATGAGCATGTTCAATCATAGATGTCTTGAGAGTTGTAACAAGACAATTTTGTTGTTTCTCTGATCAATATGAAGCAATAAACAGGGAAATATATGCTCACCAAAAATGTCAGCTATTAACAAAGAGGAGGTCCAATACAGAGTCCAAATGTAAAAAGAATTCTAAGAAGTGTTAAAGTACTCCAAATGTTCCTGTTAGCAGCAATGTGTTGATTACATCAAGCCCTTGAACATTAGCCCTTGAAAAGAGCTTCCTAAATAAGATTCACAACCACTCTTGGGCAGCTAAATGGTGCAGTGGTAAAGCACCGGCCCTGGATTCAGGAGTACCTGAGTTCAAATCCGGCTTCAGACACTTGACACTTACTAGCTGTGTGACCCTGGGCAAGTCACTTAACCCCAATTGCCTCACCCAAAAAAAAAAAAAAAGAAAGAAAGAAAAAAGATTCACAACCACTCAGAAGACTTGGGCTTAAAAATCTAGATAGGAAAAATGAAGAGGACAAAGAATGTCTATTGTCCATATTATGATTTCAAGACGTATGAACAGTCCACTGGGCTAATCATCAGTACATTATCATGGACAGACAATTCAGGTCAATGAGAGGCTAGATGTTTAGCCCAATCTGCCTACTTGCTGTTCTCTGAACTCAGCCTTGTAATTGCATAAGATGTTCTGAATTCTTGGAATGAACTCTCTCCTTATCTCTGCCTCTTAGAACCATTAGCTTCCTTCAAGGCTCAAATCAGGTGGCACCTTCTTTTTAACACTTTTCTCTATTCTGTCAGTACTCTTTTCCTACTCAAATTAACCTGAATTTACTTATCTATTTACATGTTTCATCGCTGAATAAAATTTAAGTGCCTTAATATGAATAACAAGTATAATAACTAGCATTTATATAGCACTTAAAGGTTTGTAAAGCACTTTATTTTTATCCCATTTGATTCTCACAAAAACCTGTGAAATAGGTGCTATTTTAATCCCATTTTGATGATAAGAAAACTGAGGCTGAGAGAGATTAAGTGACCTACCCAGGGTCATGTAGCTAGTAAGTATTTAAGGATGGATTTGAACTCATGTCTTCTTGACTCCAAGGAGTAAGGACTGGGTTTTGGTTTTTTGTTTTGGTTTAATTTTTGTTTGGTTGGAATTTTTTGTTTGTTTTTGTTTTTGTCTTTTGGTCCCCAGAGCCTGACAGAATGTTTTATACACAGTAATGTTTAATTAGTATTTGTTCACTTAGTTTTTGTACCTCTTTTTTTCCATTTCACCATTTCTACTTTTTTGTTGTTGTTGTTGTTGAGGCACTTGGGGTTAAGTGACTTGCCCAGGGTCACACAGTAAGTGTCAAGTGTCTGAGGCCAGATTTGAACTTAGTCGACTCCTGAATCCAGGGCCTGTGCTTTATCCACTGCACCACCTAGCCGCCCCTTCCATTTCTACTTTTAAAAGGAGTTTATTTTTCTTCCATGGATTTTTTTCCCATTTTGACCAATTGTATTTTTAAAAGAATTATTTTCCTTTTCTAAACTGTTGACTCTTGCATATCCTCTTATTTCTTTCCCCAATTTTTCTTCTCTCTTATTTGATTTTTAAAAGCCTCTTTGAGTTCTTCCAAGAAGGCTTTTTGGGTGCGCTTAATTCATATTCCCCTTTGACGGCTTCATATGTAGTCATTTTGAACATTGTCCTCTTCTGAAGTTTACATTTTGATCTTTCTTGTCACCATAGTAACTTTCTATGGTCAGAGGGTTTTTTTTCCTGTATTTTGCACATTTTTTAGCCTATTTTGTGACCACTAAAGTTGAGCTCTGCTCCTAGGGCACAGGGTATACTGTCCCAAGTTTCTTGCACTTGGGGCCAGGGGCCTATTCACTTGCTTTCTGTGCTGTGGCTTCTGGGGCTTCTGGCTTGCCCACTATCCTGGCTTGGCCTGGTCTAGTCATACCTATTGTACCCAGTTCTCAGGCTAGCAATTTGCCTTCTTCACTGAAGCTAGAGACCTCATAGCTCGTCTGCTGTACCACTAGACTGCTGAGGCAGAACCAAGGGACCTTAGTCGCTGATCTGTGCTGTGTGGCTCCTGATAGCTAGCCTGGACACCACCTGTGCTGGGCTCTGCACCACCCCCCCCTTTCTCCTAAGTGAAGCAGACCTTTCTTAAAGTCCCTCCAAGTTATCTTGAGCTGAAAAATTGTTTCACTTCATCTTTTTGTGGGTTCTCTCACTCAGAATCCATTTAGAGGCCTGATTTAACATTGTTTTTGAGGGAAACTGGGGAGAACTCAGGCAACTTCCTAGCTTGTCTCCACAATCTTGTTTAATATTTGTAGAATTGAATTGGTGAAGAGTGGGTCCTGGGTTGCCTTTACATAACTGTGCAGCACTTTCAACCTCAAACTTCTCCCTGAAAAAAAAATCCATCTTTTTTTTTTTTTACAAATATATGTGATGCGGGGGCAGCTAGATGGTGCAGTGGATAAGGCACTGGCCCTGGATTCAGGAGTACCTGAGTTCAAATCCAGCCTCCAACACTTAATACTTACTAGCTGTGTGACCCTGGGCAAGTCACTTAACCCCAATTACCTCACCAAAAAAAAAAACAAACCAAAAAACAAACAAAAAAACCAAATATATGTGATGCTATATATGCCCACCAATCATGGAAAACAATAGTAGATTTCACATCACCCAAAGGGCAGTGGAGATATGATAGGTGTAAATAAGCTACAAAATATTATCAGTGGTGACTCCCGTATGAAGAAGTATAAAAAATATGTGGTAGGTAGAAAGTAGATGAGCTACAGATGGACATGTGTTACAATGGTACCCAAATACTCATAAAGTCCTAGAATGTTCTCTGGGCTCCTTCTCCTGATGCTCCCAAAGCAGACATGCTCACTCTTCATCCTTCCCTAAATTCTACTCCTGACTCTCTGACTTACTTTTTCCATCATGCTCTGGCACAAATGCACCCCCTCCCCTCCCCACTTTTCGCTTCCTCTCTTTATATGTGTTATTTTCTCCTGTTAGCATACAAGCTTACTGAGGACAAGGAATGTCTTTCTTCTTGTATTTGTATTCCAAAATGTTTAGCACAATGCCTTCTACATTGTAAGCATTGAATAAGTGCTTCTTGCCTTGAATTGAACTAAAGGAAGGCCCTTCGGCCACATAGGCAGGACCTCCTATGGAAGATTTATTGGGAGAAGACATGGGTAAGAGGCTCAAAGTATAAGAAGGTATGGATGGGTTGTGATATACACCACTGATGCAGTCCCCACATCGAGGAGATAATAGAAATTCAATGGAAATATTAGATTCATTGTTATTTTTTAGAGATGGAAGAAGACTTAAAACACCATCCCTTTCCACCCCCTCATTTAATTTATGTCAACTAAGTCCCTGAAAGGTCATATGCTTTGCCAAACGTTACATAGCTTTGTCACCAAAGCAAGGCCTTTATGACACGTGGTTCCTGAGTTCCCCAAACTCTGATAGAGCTTTTTATCTTGCTCAGAATCAAGCCTTCAAATCACTTCCTAGTCATTTCCCAACCATGCCACCCGATATTCCGGCATCCTCCCTCATCACCCCGTCCCACTGGAACCTGGATTCTGCCCCTGGACCTGGGCTCTGATACTTGAGCTTATCACCTTATCCTATCAGAACCAAGTTTCCTTGTCTCCTCCCCCCACCCATTCTTTCCCAGCAATTCCCTCCCCATAACCAATTACTAGCTTCCTCTAATGTGTCTTCCCCATTAGAACCTATAAGCTGTTTGAGGGCAAGGAGTGCCTTGTTTAAATTTGTATTTCCAAGTAACATAATTCTGACCACATAGTAAGCACTTAATGCTTTTATATTCATTGGTTCATTCATGCCCATCTACTACTCCTCATCCAGTACGTCACACTACCTTCCTTGAGACACATAACTTTTTAGCACTCACACTGTTATGCTTCCGTATGGTTCATTTCTTTGGACCGTGGTTTCTTCCTTTGTAAAATGAGTGGAATGGATTAAATAATCATTAAGTTTCCTTTCAGCTCTAACATTCTGGATTCTATCTTTTTAAGGTTCTTCCTGCCTTTAATCTATAACTTCTTTTCTACCATACTTCCATCATACTCAATCAGGCTTCATCCAAGTAATTCAAAGGCTCAAAACCTCTTTAATAGAGAACAGAACTGAGACTAAGACAACAGGACAAGGAAATGAGAACTTCTGTACTCTGCTCTCAGCATCATCAGTGACTTATTAGGAGTTTTTGTATACTTAAGTTTACTGATATGCAAAAAGCAGAGCATCTGGTTGCCCACATGGTGTAGTGAATAGAATATCTGATTAATGATGATGTTTTGAAAATATTAAAAACATACTAGATAGAATATTGTCTGAAACACACACAGTGGCAGTATCAGAGGAGAGAAAAATGTATATAAAGGATGTTATGAAAGTGGAATAACAAAATTTGGCAAGATTGAATATGGTGGGGGGGGGGGGGTATTTTCAGGTGATGAAAGCAAGTTTAGAATGACACCTAGGTTAGGAGGCTGGGTGAGTAGGAGGATGATAGTGCCCTTGACAGTAATAGGAAAATTAGGAAGAGGAAAGGGCTTGTGGGTAAACAAAATTAATTCAGTTTTGGACTCAATTATTTTAAGATGTCTACAGGACAGCCTCTAATCCAAGATATCCAAAAGGCAATTGCTGTTGCAAGACTCAATGTCAGGAGAGGTTTAGGGCATGAACTGGACTAGACATATTACCTGGTCTGTATCCCTAATAAGGCAAGACTCAGTGCCATAGTCCAAAAGAATATATTTACAGAAGGCAAAATCCTTTTTAAATGAGGTGGGTGGTGAAGGTGTTGCCCCCATTTTGCAAATGTGACTCCCTATGCCTTTCCTGCAAAACTTACAACCAGTTTTCCCAAGTACACTTGCTAAATAATGAATCTTTAACCTAATTAGCATCACCTAAAGACTTATCAAACACCTATCTTTTGTATAGTCCGTTCTGCTATCATGCTTGTTTTGAAAATTTAAGTGTTTCGACATGACTGATATATCAGGAAACAATTTAAATGTAATGAGAATTTCAGGTTTGCGTATGTGCAATTTTGTCAGTGAGACAAAAGGACAATAAGCCATATCCATTCATGCATGGTGGCTATAACCTTCCAACCTATTTCCGATTCAGATAACTCTTCCATCACCATTTCATAACTCATAAACCCTTCAGATACCCACTTCCACAAATGCATTATTTATTGACCTATCTTCTGATGCAGTAGGAGCTGTGGTCCACATCCATCCACTATCTGCCCCCCTCATTTCCACCATAGCCAAGCCATGACCTGAGCTGTGTCCCTTCTCTCTAGGCTGCTTTCTTACCTGTATGTAGCCCTTGTCTCTGCCATGCCCAGCCCTACTGAGCAGTAGCTAGAAATCATGGACACAGCCACTATTTATTGTGGTATTCATTTCTTAACCATTTAACATGTATTAAAAAATAATGCTACTAAAGAACTGTGGTATCTAGATGCAGATTGAATCATACTATTTCCATTGTTTTTGTTGTTTTTCTTTTTTGAGGTTTTTCCTTTTTGCTCTGATTCTTCTTTCACAGAATGACTAATACAGCAATATGTTTGATGTGATTGTGTGTATATGCATATATAACCTATATCAGATTACTTACTGTCTTGGGGAGGGGGGAAAGAGGGGAGGGGGGAGAGAGGGGAGGGAGGGAGAAAAATTTGAAACTATAAATCCTATAAAAACAAATGTTGAAAACTATCTCTACATGTAACTGGAAAATAATAAAATACTTTTATGGAAAAAATGCTACTTATTTTTATTAGTTAGTGTGTCATAAATGGATTTCTCCTCCCCTCCCAGACTACAAGAACCATGGTTTTTATTGTACATTTTTTGAGAGTGCAGTGATTTTAGGACCACATATGACGGAAGAGCTGACTATACATTTGGGTGAACATCTTTTACATCTAATTCCATCCTACTGATCTATTTGGGTTTTTTTAACCAGTACTACTAAATTTTCTTAAATAGATGGCAGAGCGGATAAAGCACTGGCTCTGGAATCAGGAAAGCTCATGTTCAAATCTGATCTCATAGTTGCCAGCTGTGTGGCCCTAGGCCATGTCACAACTTCTGACTAGCTCAGTTTACTCATCTGCAAAATGGGGATAATAATAGCACCTACCTTCCAGGACTGCTGTGATGATAAAAAAAAGATATCTGTAAGGTTTCTTGTAAACTTTAAATCACTATATAATTGCAATTATTATTAAATTTTCACTTTGTAATTTTTTTAAAGTCTGGAAGTACAAAGAAACCTTCATTAGCTTTTCTTTTGTCTCCATTCATATTCTTACCCACCTGTCTTTCCATTCATATTTCACTGTATTTTTTTTGTCCAGTTAGAGCCCCTTTGTATTTTGACTGGTATTATCTTAAATATATACATTCAATGATAAGTATTTTCATTTTTATTAATCAAAATCATCCATGAATAGTTTCATGTCTCTAGTTATTTAGGTCCTCTTTTATTTTGGTCATCACAGTTACACTCTATTTACCCTATTCACTCTATAGACTCTATATGCTTCTAGGTGAATTAATTCTCAAAATAATGCAAAATGAAAAAAACTGAATCTGAAAAATAGAAAAGACACTAACATCATAGGGAAAAATAATGAATTGACAAAATTTTGAGGGGTACTTAGAGGAAGACACTAAAAAGTGTTGGTTTGAAATGCTTTGAAATCAATTTATACATAGTTATTTAAGAAAATATAGTTTGTATTACTGTTGAATGTTGAGTGCCCAATAAAAAAATTTTTAAAGTGGTTCCAGGTTGGCCTGAGGTCAGATTCTATGCTTTCTTTTTTTTTTTTTTAAGTGAGGCAATTAGGGTTAAGTGACTTGCCCAGGGTCACACAGCTAGTAAGTGTTAAGTGTCTGAGGCCAGATTTGAACTCAAGTCCTCCTGACTCCAGGGCTGGTGCTCCATCCATTGTGCCACCTGGTTGCCCCTATGCTTTCTTTTTAAAAAGGGAATTAATTATGCAAAAGGTTTATGACATGTTATAAAAATGACAAAATTGGTTACAAAATCACTACTATATGCTAATATCTATATTTTATGGGGAAATAGGATTTCAAAAAATGAATTTATTGTTAAGTCATACTGCCAAACTGAATACTGATCTGGGAGGAAGGAGATTTGGGTTGTAGTCATAACTTTGCCCTGGGTAGTAGCTGTTACCTGGGCCAAATCACTTGGCCTTGATTTCTCATCTATAAAATCAGGGAGGTAATCACTATGGACCTCTTGAGTTTTGAAATTCTACAATTTAAGTCCATCTCAAGATATCATTTTGCATGAATGTCTCCATGGTGTTTTTCCCCACTCTATTCCATCTGGCTGAGGACATAGGAGCTTGGAAAAGAGCCAAGCCATTTGTAGCAATGGAAGAAGTTTCTCTTTCTGTAGAGATAATTGCCTCCTGGGAGGGAATTTACATTTTTTGCAGGGCAATGAGGGTTAAGTGACTTGCCCAGGGTCACACACCTAGGAAGTGTCAAGTATCTGAGACAGCTAGTGTCAAGTGTCTGAGGTTGGATTTGAACTCAGGCCCTCCTGAATCCAGGGCCGGTGCTTTATCCACTGTACCACCTAGCTGCTCCCCTGGGGAGGAATTTAAAGCAGGGAATGTTGAAAGAAAACACAGTTTTGAGAAGTAGACACTTTCTCTGATAAGCTTTGAGCACCACACTGAAGACACTTGAAGCCACATGAGCAGATCAAAGCAGTAAGCTTTTGAACTTAACCATGGTCCTGCCTTGAAGCCCACAAAGATTAAGAATAGCTACTAAGTATGGCTTTGGAAGACTTGTGTCCCAAGGAAAGGAGTCAGGGCAAGTGAAAGATAATTCATTTTTTCCTGATAAAGAAAATTAGCCTTCACTAAAGTTCTACTCCTAAGCCTTATTATATCAGTAAAGGTAACTAGTAAGTGTGGCCTTGGAAAACGTTCCTTCAGAAAGGGAGCCAGGGTGAGTGAATGATAATTCATTTATACCTAATAAGGAAAACTAGCTTTCACTAAAGTCCTACTCATCACATTGTGGTAAATGATCCAGAATTTTCAAAAGCTAAGAAAGCAAGGGTTGCTCTATGAGGTCTTGAAAATTAGAAAGGCTTTGAGTATGAGTCCAGCTGTAACTCATATGAGGCTCCCTCCAAGCATGATTTTAAGCTCTTTCCTTACTGGCCAGCAGATATAACTAATGAAGATAACCAGCTAAGGTGTGCAGAGGTAATGATCTAGAAAGTAGTTCCCACAGTGATAAAATTGTACATCTTTTCAAGCATCAAAGATAGGAAACTAGAACTTTAAGCTTAACAATGATTAATAACAACTGAACAGGGGACAGCTAAGTGGCACAGTGGATAAAGCACAGGCCCTAGATTCAGGAGGACCTGAGTTCAAATCTGGCCTCAGACACTTGACACTTACTAGCTGTGTGACCCTAGGCAAGTCACTTAACCCCAATCGCCTCACCAAAGAAACAAAAAACAAAAAAACCAACTGAACCATTTCTTAGCTGAAGAAAGTAATTTGCACCTAGGGGTTTGCATTTCTTTTAATCTCACTCTATGCATAATAATCATAATGTTTACAATTAGCAATTACTAAGAAGTTAAGTAATTCAAATTCTTTTAACTTTATATTTTTTCTCTAGAACAAGCAAGAGAGTGAAAATTATGCTAAACTTCTGTTTTCCATACCTAGAGTAAGCCTTACTGCTGGTCCTACATAGCTGAACTAAATACCACCTCTGGTGGCAGCTAGTATGACCACATGCATAGTATTTGAGATGATAATCATCCTCTATAAACCCAGTCTTATGGATCAATAATGCCAACACTGTTAAGTGAATATAACTGCCCCAAGCTGATACAACGGTCACATCACTTTTGTTTGTTTGTTTGTTTGTTTTAATTTTAGTGAGGCAATTGGGGTTAAGTGACTTGCCCAGGGTCACACAGCTAGCAAGTGTTAAGTGTCTGAGGCCGAATTTGAACTCAGGTCCTCCTGAATCCAGGGCCAGTGCTCTATCCACTGTGCCACCTAGCTGCCCCCGGTCACATCACTTTTTAACTACAGATTTACCTTCCTAATCAAATTTTTAGGTTATTAAAAAAAATAAATTCATTGCCTGAGATCACACCAAATAGGCATCAGGTAGCACTGGAAGCAGCCCAAAATGGAAAGCTCACTGCAGATAAGAGTGACATCATCATAAAAAGTTAGAGCTGGGCTAGACCAATCACTAGATTGTCTGGTCCAACCCATATGTTATAAGAGCAATACTATATGGGGCAGCTAGATGGCGCAATGGATAGAGCAGGAGGACCTGAGTTCAAATCCAACCTCAGACACTTGACACTTACTAGCTGTGTGACCCTGGACAAGTCACTTAACCCCAATTGCCCCCCCAATCTCCCCCCACACACACACACACACACAAAGTTATACTATGGCCTAAAGAGATGAAGTGATTTGCTCAGGATCAAGCAGCAAGGAAATGTAAAGAATAGGAACTCAAATATTAGTTACTGGCCCAAATTTGATTATACATTTAAAAGTCCCAGGGTGAACTCCTCATTAACCTATGAGAAGCATTAATATATCAGTCCTCTGCAAGAAACACAACAATATTTGTACAGTGTTCATGACTCTGAGTCTTGCTGGTATTCATTACTGTGAAAAGAACTTAGGTGAGTATTTGAATACTGGCAAAAAGCTGTATAATAATCTACCATTCTTCCACAGTGCTCTGGTGTGCTACTGAAAGATACCACCTACTCCTACCCTAGCAAGGAACAAATGTCATTGGTTTTAATCTGCTTAACTTTACTCTTTTGGAAAAAAAGGGAATAGAGAAAACACAGGTTCCTTCTGGATTTTTGGCACCTTGACTAACTACAATATTTATGTCTTATCAAGAAACTATGAGGCTAGGATGTCAGAAGGGTTGTCCACAGGAATATGAAAATGCTGAGGTCATAAAGTCTTTGTCAAATCTTCTCTAATATAATGCTTTGCCTATCGTAGTGTTAAGGGTAAAATTCTAGCTAGTCTATCTAAAACATCTAATGAGTGGTCGCCAATAAATTATAAGCTTTAACAAGAGTTAGGCTTTTAAGCATTTATTAAGGAGAATAAGAATTTGGTAAAGAGAGAGAGAAAGCCCTACATTCGTCTATCTATTAAAGAGAGAGCACATTTCTAGCTCTGCTCTCTGCCAGAGTCCCCAGGAAAAGAAAGTGAGTCAGTGCCCCAGGCTCCCCCTTCTTCCTCCCACCAGCAAACGTCACTTCATGATGCCAAAGAAAAGACGCACGGTCTTGCCCTCAGAGACGTTCACCTCATGGCGCAGCTTTTCTACAGTAAGTCTCCAGCAGGTGGCGTCATTCCAATCGTTACAGTAGGCACACATTAAGTGTATGTTGAGCCAAAATGGGATGAGAAAAAGGCAAAACCAGGAGTCCTGTCATGCCTTTTTATGACATGTCTAGAGGATCCTCCCCCACATCTTGGCCTACTGAAATATTTCTTTTTCCTTTAGTCCTGGGTCAAGAGTACCTTCCTCAATGAATTGAGATATCCTCTGATGTCTCAGTCTATAAGAAGTGACCTATCCCCCTTTGAATTTCATACTTTTTGTTGAACCTTTTCTATGCATTTCTCATAGTATAATTTCTATTAGAGACATCTGTGTATTTGCCTTATTCCTTCTATTGGATTGCAGACCCCTTGAAGACAAGGGCCATATCTTGCTTCATCTTTGCATCTCTGTAGTGCAGAATAGGGCAGTGGTCCCAGAAGACAAAGCTAGGAACAAAGGGTAAAAGTGGCAAAGGGGCAGATTTGGTTTCAACACAAGGAAAAAGTTCCTAGTAATAAGAGGTGTCGAAAGTGGAATGATCTGGGGCAGCTAGGTGGCGCAGTAGATAGAGAATTGGCCCTGGAGTCAGGAGGACTTGAGTTCAAATCTGGCCTCAGACATTTGACACTTAGTAGCTGTGTGACCCTGGGCAAGTCACTTAACTCCAATTGCCACACACACACAAAGTGGGATGATCTGCCTTTGGAGATGATGGGTTCTTCCTCACTTGAGAACAAAGCCTGAATGACTACTTGTTTTGTAAAAAAAGAATTCCAGAAGACTTAAGTGGACTGATGCTGAGTGAAGTGAGCCAAACACAGTAACAGCAACATTGTGTGATGATCAACTGTGATAAACTTAGCTCTTCTCAGCAATACAATGATCCAAGATAATGTATATATATATATAAAAAACCTATATCATATTGCTTTCTGTCTTGGGAAGGAGAGAGAGAAAAATTTGGAACTTAAAATCTAATAAAAACAAATGAAAATTATCTTTACATATAACTGAAAAATAATAAAATATTTTTATGATTAAAAAAATTCCAGATACAAATTGAACTATAGGATCTTTAAAATCCTGTCCAATTAATTCTATTATTGTGCAAATTGAACTGTAATTACAAAAAGTTAAAGCAATACTAAATAAGGGAATTACAGAACTCATGGCAAAGAGCTCCAGTGATAGCTCAGTCAAAAAAAATAGGTCAACTGACACTAGTCATTTGTTTATATTCTTTTCTTCACTGAGTCACTGACTGGGTTACAATAAAAATAAATCGGGTGATAAAACACTTTCTAACTGATTCTTCACTGTCAATCTGGGCCATAGTTAGGCTTTTAAACCCTTAAAGGTAATAACACTTTTGTTTTGTATATAATGTTTTAATGGTTTAAAAAAAAAGATTTTAGCCTTGTCCTTCCTAGGTCCTACTGGACTTCATCAGATTATGTTTCTTGAGGGTAAGAAACATGCCTTTTTCTCCTTGGTATTGCCCAACAGAATTGATCACAAGACCTTAAGCAAAAGTGGTGCACAGTAAATGTCTGTTCAGTGAATAACCTGGCTTTCTGGGATAAGCAGCAAAAAAGCATAAACAAAATTAGTACTATTCAAAGGAAAATCTGAAAGTGTCAGAGAGAAAGGAGAACAAAGCTTTGAAGTAAGGACATAGAGACCATCTCATATCCCCAGAGAAAACAACACCAGGAGAAAGTCAGGTCCAAAAATTCAAACTTGTTTTAATTCTGGCAGCCTTCCTCCCAATGGATCATTTCACAGACTCAGAAATCAAGATGCCATCTTGCACCACTAAGCCAACCTGAGTAAAACACTGACCCCTTGGCAAACAGTTTGCACATTAGTTCTAAATGTAGCCCATGGCATAGCTCACAAGTCTGCTATGCTCAAATGCATTTAAAGAATATCCAAAGACTAAGTGAATGAGTAATAACAGCTTACAAACTTGATTTTTCTCTTTTGCTACAGCAATCTTTGTGAATGGGGAATCCTTGGGTCTGAAAATCTCAAACACCAGATTCTGATGCAGAGCAATAGAAAAAGCCAAATCTGTTCATCAAGGCAATAGAGATTTATTAACACAATAAACCACCAGGAAACATCCCCAGAAATACGGGTTACTTGAGTCTTTTGGGAGAGTGGGAGTGTGGGTGACACTAAAGAGAGGGAGATGTGTACATGCAAGGTTTTCACTGCAGAAAGCTCTAAAGCATTTCTTCCATGGAAGGAGTGGTAGCTTTGGCTTCTGGTTCAACAACTTCCCTGAAGAAATTCTTAGTAGGTGATATCCTTGAGACCTGTGGGGAGAAGAAAACAAATCATTTAAGGATGAAAACAAGAGCTGTGTCTACTTAGGATATTTGGATTCTGTTTTGTATTTATCAATGATTTGCCACATGGCACTGTGCAAGTCATTCACAAATTCATTGTTAGAACTGAAAGGGTCCTTAAAGATTACCCAACTTAAAACACATTTTACAGAGAAGGAAACTAAGGCCAAAAGATATGGTAATTTTCCAGGGTCAACACAGATAATTAATGACAAGGTCAGGCATACAACTAAGGTCTTATGAACTCTAGTTCACAGCTTTTCCTCCTATAACCAGGCAGTATTAAATATTCATGGTTTATAAACAAAAACAAGAGAAAGTCTAAAATGGGATTTGATAAATCTAGGGACTGAGTCACAATGGCAGCCAACATTTGCATTATGGTACCTAGTATTTCTAGTGTGATCTTCACTAAATGGATATATGTGTATGTCTATATGAGATACATACACATGCATACACACATATACAGAGTCCCCAAAGTCTTAGTACAGTTTTAAGCTTTAATAACTTTATAAGCGGGAGCAGCTAGGTGGTGCAGTGGATAAAGCACCAGCCTTGGATTCAGGAGGACCTGAGTTCAAATCTGGCCTCAGACACTTGACACTTACTAGCTGTGTGACCCTGGGCAAGTCACTTAACCCTCATTGCCCCACAAAAACAAAACAAAACAAACATAGAAACAAAAAAACCAAACAACTTCATAAACATGCTATAAACTTTTAAAAAACATTTCAAAAGTTATTAAAAATGTTAAGATATAGCTGTTTCTTATTAAAATTCAGCAAAAACACCATCTTGGGCTACACATCACTCTAGTTTTTATTAAAAACTTTCATCAGCTGCTACTTCATGACTGAAAGGATTGCATTTATAATCCTAGTTTTAAGAGGGACTGAAATAAAAAATTAAAATTATTCAAAATTCACAAAATCAAGTAAGAGTAAGAATAAATTTAAGTAATTAAGGTTTAAAATGATATTTTTGTAAGTTTGTAGTATTTGTACTTCCGAAGTTATTAAAACTTTAAACTTCACTAAGATTTTGGGGACATTTTATTTATTTATTTATTCATTCATTCAATAGCTCTGTTAAGGTACAGAATACAACCCGTCATCTATCATGCCTTCTTATACTGTGCATCTCTTGTTTATGTCCACCTGAAGTCCTCCAGAGGTGGTCTGCCCAAAGCACGTGGAGTTCTATCCTCCATATGAGCACCGAAGTAGCAGGAAGGCTATTCATTTGTTACGAGGACTTGTTTTTCTTTCCTTTTAAATGGAAAAATGAATTTTTTAAACTGCTCCTAAAATGTGAAGTTGACTGCTAGAGTCAGAGGAAATCTGTCAGGTCCTTAAAGGGAATGAGAAAACGTTCAATATTTTGAGGCAATGTTGACTAAGATGGGCAACGCATGTTTACAGAGGCAAAATCTCTCATGAGAAATATTTGAGAGACAGATAAGACTAAGATACATTTGCAACTTCTAATGTTAACAGATTCTAGTCATAGAAGATGTCTACTGGATACAAAGATTCTTCTACTAATCTACAATCGATAATGTCATAGGCTTGAAGTTGTTTTCAAAAGTAGAAGAAAGAGTTTTGTGCTGAAGTTAGAATAAAATTCTCTTTCCCAAACTTCCTATGTGGACATTTGGGAGGATCTTTAGCCTAGATGAAGCTAAAGAAACTGAAAAATAAGAGTGATAGATGTGCCTCTGCCATACATTAATGCCTAGATCTCTAAGTGATTTCTATTAATTATGTAGGTATTATGCAAATGTTAATAGCTTGAATTCCATAGAGTCACGGTAATGGACTTATATTAAAGCTTATGACAGTTTACAAAATAGCATCCCTCCCCATGCTTTCCTTGGTCTTGAAGGAACATAAATATGGTTTTGGGACAGCTATGTTTTCCCCTTGATAGGATGTGTGGCTTCTTAAATAAACAGTTAACATAGAACCCATTATTACTGCTGTTACTCCAACTTCCTTGCTTTATCCTAACCCATGTTACCTAAATTTTAATATAATTTAGTTAACCTGACCTCCTATTCCTACTGTTTACAGTTTTAGTCAGTGTCTGTCATTTGTCCTCTAACTCATAATATCCTTACCAGTGTTCTCAAGAAGGAACCAAGGTGGGGCGGCTAGGTGGTGCAGTGGATAAAGCACTGGCCCTGGATTCAGGAGTACCTGAGTTCAAATCCGACCTCAGACACTTGACATTTACCAGCTGTGTGATCCTGGGCAAGTCACTTAACCCCCATAGCCCCACCAAAAAAAAAAAAAAAAGGAACCAAGGGGATAAAAACCCTGATTAGCAAGCATTTGGGGATTTGTGTTAACACTTGCTGGCTTTGTTTCTGTAAGAATACTGGTGATAAAGCCCAATAAATACAAAATAAATAATTTCATTTCCCATTAATGTTCCCAACAACCATGATGTCTCGGGGTGAATAAAATGGTTAAAAAATGTCCAGAAAGTCAACATACGTAATGTCCTTTTTTTTCAGGCTGTGGATACAGACAAACTTTTCCATTCAAGGCTCCCGTTGGTGAATGGGAAGAATCCTAGAGACCACTTGCTCTGTCAATTCTACTTTCTACCACATCCAACAAAACACTCAACCGAGTGAGGTCTTTGGGGTTAGGACCAAAACAGAAGGGGATGCGTTCTAGTTCCTCTTAAAGCAGCTTTTGTTCTGGAGATGCCTTTTTTCCCCTCAGGACAGTGGGGGGGGGGGGGAGCCGCAGGGAGTTGCAGGGTCAAACACCCTCTAATCTACTATGTCCACCCTAAACCAGCTGCTTTCTACTTCCCCAAAAGCCTTGGGCTGCTCATTACTGCACAGAAACTTGTTCATAAACCCTCTAATGTTCAATGTACTCTTGTGTAAAGTGAAGATGACAGCACCTGCCCTAACTACCTCAGATCCTGCTGTAAGGAGAAAATCAGAAGGTAGTGTGGGTAAAAGGCTTTGTAAACAATGAAGTGCTACAAAAACTGCAGCTATTATTATTTTTGTAATTATAACACAAGCAATCCTGGATAATTATTAACAGTGTCAAGCACATTAGGTGCTTTATTATTTTTATAGTAATACCAACAACACAGAGGCAGTATGGTATTGTAGCTAGAGAGATGGGACTCAAAGACAGGAAGACCTGGGGCTCTGTACCCTCAGTCAATGTCTCAGTGCCCTAGGAAATTCGTTATCCTATAAACTGCTGGGGGAAGCTAGGTGGAGTAGTGGCTAAAGCACTGGCCTTGGAGTCAGGAGGACCTGAGTTCAAATCCTACCTCAGACACTTGACACTTGCTTGCTGTGTGACCCTGAGCAAGTCACTTAACCCTCATTGCCCCACAATTAAATAAATAAATGAAATAAAAAATTAAACTGCTGAACCACTACCATCTTATATTGGTAGAGGGCATTTCCTCATCTTGGTATCTGACACCAGTAATGTCAACTGAAGTAGAAACAGATCCCTGAGGAAAGCATATTGACTTAAAAAACCCACAAATTATCACTAACTATGCTGTATTATATTTTTATTTATTTTGTTAAACATTTCCCAAACACATTTTAAACTGGTTCATACCTCTTATAAGTTTGGCACCACTGCTCTATTTTACTGAAATTGCAGGTCCAGACTCTTATCCCAACAAGACCATCATCATTAATTATCATAAAAGTTTTATTTTTGGCTAATGTCAGTGGTCTCAGGGGACATGTAAAGTATTTACATTGACATCCCTCAACGACACTTGAACATCTGTGTGATCAAGTGAAGACAAGAAGTCTCTTTATTGCTTCCCTGAGTTCCCAATAAGGGCTTTTAATTACTTGAGAAGGTTACACCTTCCCATTTGAGAAGGGTCAATAGATAGTAAGTGCATGGGCAATGGACCTGAAAATCTCTACCCCATCTTCCTTTTTCAGTACAGTTTAAAGAGCTCCCTGTCTCTGGGCCACAAGGACATGTAGGGTACAAAGGCTATACTGACTAATTCTCCAAATCAGGCAGGACTCTGATAGGATGTCTATACTTTCCAGGCCAGAGAATTCGTACTTTAGGACCCAATAATGGAATGTTACATTCCTTCATGGCTGGAGTATTTCAAGTGCTTGTAATCTTTAAAGGAAAATTCCACTTGTCTGGAATAGTCAAGTCAACAAACAGCACAAATTTGGTTTAACATAAAGGGCACTGGGTGTGGAGCCAGAAGGCCCCCACCTGAGTCCTAGTTCCAAGACATACTTGATGTGTGATTGATTATTGGCCAGTCAGTCACTTGACCTCTCAGAGCTTCAATTTCCCTGTCAATCAATCTATCAACAAGCATGTATCAAGCACCAACTAAGTGCCAGGCACTGTGCTAAGCAGTGGAAATACAAAGACAAAAAATGCTACCGTCTTTGCAGCTTTCTGTGAAAGAGGACACTGTTTCATGCTGCTCACCCTTACAGAATGCTGTTGTGAAGGAAGCAGTTTAAAAACTAGAAAATATTATGTAAATGATAGGTACTATTATTCATAAGAACTTACCTAGGTTGTTTCCACCTTTTGTTGCCCAACAAAGACAGTAATGCTGCATAAGTTGCTCAAGAAGCTCCATTTCATCAAGGAATTCGAGTGATTCTATTCTGTAAGAGAATTTTAAAAATTCAAGTCTAAAACTACCAATCTGTTTATTTACAAAGAGTAAAACTTGTTTTCTCCATGCAAGTATGCCATTCAAAAACAAAATTTATTTAAATATTTAAATAACATGGAAAATAGAAATGGGCTATAGTTACAAATATTTACATTAAAAACCTAAATATTAAAATGTGACATGTTTTTCTTAGTATTAACACACTGTAAATACTGATGTTTTTCTCTCATAACTGAATACTAACAAGGAAAAAGATAGTCAGGAGTTTAAACTTAAACACTGTCCTATGAGAACAATGTCCTGAGTCTGTCTATACAGGATGCAAATTTAAGTGTTTAATTTCTTAGCAGCAAATTCAGCTATTATAAGTGTACATGCAACTGTTTTAAAGGCAAAATATTTGCAGAACTCTTTGTAAAATCAGCACTGGACTTGGAATCACAAAACTTGAGTTCCAATCCTGACTCAGGCATTACTAGCTTCATGATTCTAAAAAGGCCATTTTTGCACTCTATGCCTCTGAAGTTATGAGTTCCTCTTCTGTAAAATCATGATTTGCACATTTTATGGATGAAGAAAAACAAAGCCGAGAGAAGCTAAGTTACTCAAACTACCCATTGCAACATGATCATTCTCAGGATTAAATGAGAATAAATGTAAATCAAGTCCACTGCATAACCATAAAGCACTTAAGTGCTGGGAGGTCGTGTGTGTGTTCGTGTGTGTGTGTGTGTGTGTGTGTGTGTGTTTCTTGTTGTTGCTGTTTTTTAACTGCGATTACTACAACATCACAATGTGGGTGTCCTGTCTCTTTTATCTTGTGAATATGATTTCAAGAAGTCCAACCATAATCCTATTGCTAAGTATCTTTTCTAGGAGCTGTCAATACTTTTTTGATTTTTACAGCAGAATCTGGAGCTCACAAAGTTATGTTCTAGGCAATAATTCATAATACTCTAATACGGTTTACAAAGAAATTTTTTTTTTAATTTACCAACCAAATTTCTTATTGACTAGTTACCTATGGGAATTTAAATACTCTACAACTTTGGTCTAGCACTGTCCTTGGAGGTCCATGCTAATGCACTGCCCATTAAGACAGCAAATATTTACTGAGAGTGTACTATGAAGCCATGAGCTCGATGCAGTAGAACACATAAAGAAACAGAATACAAAGTCCTTTAGGTAGTCATTAAACACCCTCAGAAGTGGTACAAGACACATCTATCTTAAACTGAATGCAGCTGCTGAGCAAACAATGTAATAGCAAGGTTCCAAGGTAATAATGGCCACTTTTCTGTTCTTAGTGAAAGCCATTAGCTGTTAGTTAGTTACACTAGGGAGTTAGAGAAATGTAAGGATTTTACACTTACTTGTTTTCGATCTCCCAAAACTTTCAGTACCAGGGGTCACACAGTTTCATAGTAGGTTTTAAATAAGCACTTAGGATCACAGATTTAAAGTTGCAAGGAACCTTAAAGAATGTTTCATCCAAACTCTTGATTTTAGAGAAAATCACTGAGGCTCCAAGAAGTAAGTAAAACTGACCTGCCAGAGGTCACACACACAAGGACCAGGCAGTAGAACTGGGATTAGAACTGAGGTCCTCAGACTCCAGGCCCACTGAATCAGGATGACTTATCAACAAGATCAGAATATAGAAGAGTTTGCTTTATTAGCAGGACAAACCTACAACAGCAATGACATCAGGATCTAGGAAGAGGCTTCCCAAGAGGGCACACTGAGGAGGGTGGGAGCAGTGTAAGAGGCATGGCAACTCTCAGGGGTACATGGGGCCACAGAAAGTAAAACCAAAAGATAAATGTTAGCTTTAAGGAATCAAAAGGTAAAAGGTGGTATCTCTTTGTCCCTTGATACTGTAGATCCCAGAAAGATTTTGATGAAGATAAGTATACCTAACATTTGCTTTTAGGTTAAGAAAGCAGAATTAAGTTGAAGAGCCTTGGTTAATTTGGCATTTCCTTTATCCCAAATGCACCAGCAAATCTTACTGGATTTTTTTGGTGAGATTGTCTTGTGAAATATCTCAAACACAAATCCAAATTTAATACACATGGCAGTTAATGGGAGAGATCAGTGAAATCACTAGAATGGATGGGACATAACTCTAACACCATCTGTACGGGAGAACATCTGTAGCAACCTAACTCATAACCTCAGAAAACCAGGAAGGTTGAATGTCCAGGGAACCAGATGTAAAGGACCCTTCCTTCCCCACTTGCCTGTTAAAGCTCTTGGCCTTAAAAATGGTCTGTAGAGTGGACAGGAATCTCAATTAAGCACACAAAGATCAAAATATAAAACACAAGATTTAGAAGAAAAGTGACTGGATGTGGTAACAGAAGGAAGAGATGGGATATGGGAATACACATAACCACAACTGTGCTTTCTACCAGAAGTGAGAACCAGCCAGCTGTTCACACAGTATTCATGGGGGTCCAAAAAACATGATAGTATTTCCATCATAAGGGCAAAGGCAAAGGAAAGAGGCCAAAAGAAAACAAGATGAGGATTAAGGAGCCCTAGTTTTGACTTCCAGACCTGATACTTACTAGCCATGGGATCTTAGCCAAGTCAGTTCACTTCTGTAAGCCTTGATTTTCCCATCTATAAAATGGGACTTATATTACATTTCTCATGGAGGTATTATGAGCAAAATGCTTTCTAGGCCTTAATACATGAAAAGAACTATTATTTTATGTTTATTTTTTAAATTACCATTTGCTTTAAACTCTGGATTATTGTTATTTACCATTTAATAATAACAGGTTTCCTCTATAAGTACAATAGACATAGTCAATATGTACATTTGTTTTGCTTAAGCTGTATTTCTTTGCTACAAGGGAAAGTGCTACTGGGTGAGGTGAATGAGTAGATGGGAGAGGATAGCAGTATGAAAAAAAGAGCACCAATATAATATTTCTTTTAAAGTCACATACAAATAAAAGCTAATAGCTAGCATCTAAAGAGTGCTTAAGATAAACAAAGCACATTATATCCATTATCTCATTTGATTCTCACAACAACCCTATGAAGTAGGTGGTAATTATCCCTCTTTTACAGAGGAAGAAACTGAGGCTGAGAGGTGAAATGATTTGCTCAGTCACACAGTATTCAAATTCTGGCCTTCCTGACTCCAAGCCCAGAATCTATTCTGCCCCCTGAATGCATCCTTACTCTTGGGAATCTAGTCTATAGACTGGGAATATGCCTAGCATGGGCCAGTACATAGAACAGGAGCTCCATGAACAATTGTTGACTGGAGTGGGGTTTGGGGTGAGGGAGTGGGGGGGGGGAGTGCTCCAGGCAAGGAGATAATTCTATTAGGCAGCTGGGATGTTTCTTATAAACCAAGGATGCCACTCAAATTATTGAAAAGAGGCTTCTATGAACAGAATCAAAAGGTGAACCAGTGAATGTGCACTTCATGTCGTCTTAGGTGGAAAAGTCCATGCTTCACTCATGGTCCAATGACTACTAGTTGAAGGAAAAGGAGAAAGTACCCTTATGTCTAAACCACTATGGAAAAAGGCAATAAGAAAGAAAGCAGGTAATATCTAGAAAACATAACAAAACTAAAAATCGTTCCAGACTCCAGGCACTAGATTTTAAAAAGCAGAGTTCTGAGAATTAGGGAGGGAATAGTCCCCGTCCTCAGCCTCGCTCGCTCCATTTGTGAAGCACTGTGTTCCTTTTCAGAGGGACAATGCTAAAAAGAGACAACTAGGAGGATGAGGGTATTCCAAAGAATTTAGCTAGAGAAGATAAGACTTTAAGAAGAGACAAGAGAATGATTTACAAATATATAAAGGAGATGTCACTCAGAAGGATTAGAATTATCCTACATGGTTCTTAAAGACAGAACTGTTGCAAGGAGGCATATTTTAGTTTAATATAAGGGGAGAAAAGCAGTTTCTAATAACTAGAGCTGTCCCAAAATGAAAACAGCTGCTCAGGAAGTGTTCTAGTGAAGGCTGGATGACAACTTGTTGAGAATACTGGAGAGGGAACAACTGGATCAGAGAGGGAGTGAGTGAACTAGAAGACATGTAAGATCCCTTTTAACTGTAAGATTCTATAATTCTTTATCTTTCCTTAATGACACTCAGGGTAAAACAGTGAGCTCTTGCCCATTAGCATGTGAATTCCTTGAAGGCGGGGCTGATTTGCCTTGCTTTGTATCCCCAAAGCTTAATAGAGCACTTTGTACAGGGTGAAGTGCTTAATAAAGGGCTGTTGACTGACTCGGCTAAAACTACTGGTGACCTTATAGAAGTTATGGGATTTAGTAATTATTTCCATTTCAAGTGTTTCTTGGGATATTTCCATGGATAACTTTATTTGGACTGAAATAATTTGTTTTACAGGGAAGCTAGGTGGCACAATGGATAGAGTGCTGAACCTGAAATGCAAGGGAAGACTTGAATGCAAATCCAGGCTCAGACACCAGCTGTGTGACCCTGGGCAAGTCACATAACCCTATTTGCCTTAGTTTCCTCATCTGTAAAATGATCTGGAGAAGGAAATGGCAAACTGCTCCAGTATCTTTACCAAGAAAACTCCAAGGGGGCAGCTAGGTGGCACAGTGGATAGAGCACCGGCCCTTCATTGCCCCGGAAAAAAAACAAACAAACAAACTCCAAAAGGAGTCATGAAAAGTCAGACATGACTGAAAACAACTAAAAAACAACAAAATCTGGCTGGAAGAAACTTTTTCTCAAATAATAACTAATAAATTTCTCTAGAGATGTTTAAAGAGGTTTTCTTTAAATTAACAAATTCCTTATTTCAAAGCCTGTCTTTTTAGTTCTTTTCACATTAAAAAGATTTAATAAGAAAATAAGGTATGTGTTGGATTGGGGAGTGTTTACAGTCATAAATAACAATTTTAAGAGAGAAAAACTTACACATTTTAAATACACAATGAACTATCAAAGACATACCATCTGGAAGAGATTTCCACTTACGAAAAAAAGATGGTATCAATACCTGCTCACTTCATCTCGGGGTAGACTGCTATATAATTCCATCATGTCAACGGCAAAAGCTTTCTCCCATCCATTTAACAACAGACGTTGTTTCTGGAATGTGCAAGTGCAGAGAAAACAGAACCAACATACAAATCAAATCAATTCAACTAAGCTTAAGCACCTACTATGTGCACTGTATTAAATGACAGTGTGATACAAAGACAAAAATTCAGCAGTCCCTGACCTCAAGAAGCTTGCATTGTACTGAGTAGATAATAGTTTTTTAAATCATCATGAGTTTCCTGAGAAACTACCTCCTTTCCTGAGTCTGCTCCAGCCCTAATCACTGCTTTCTGAATTCCAATAGTCCTCCATGTCCATACCACACAATTTAGTACTTGATTAGAAAATGCCCCCATACTGTTCTTAGGATTAATGCCTCAGGTTCAACTGACTAGATGTGTGAAATAGCTGGGATAGTCATTTAATTTATGTGAAACTCAGGTTCTTCACTTTTAAAATAAGGATCATAAAACAACACCTACCTCACAAAGTTCTCATAAAGGAAGTAATTTTACAAACTTTAAAGTACTCTCTCCACATGTGAGATCTATGATTATTTTCTAGACATCCCCTTCATTTTAGTACAAAATAGTCAGGCTTAAAGGGACATCAGAGATCATCTAATCTAAACCCTTCATTTTAGAGGTGTACCTACATCTTTTCTTCACACTCCCTCATGGCAGTAGTGCCAACTTCTGTTTATCAGTACTTTCAGTACTTACTGACATGATTTCCCACAAGAGGAAGAGAAACATCAAATTAGGGTGCATTTACACTGATCATATAAAATGAGGGGAGGGGCCTAGGCACATGTCAATGTTTCCATGATCCTGTAACCCACAAAGAAACCTTTTTTCTAAATCCACATCTCTGGAACCATTCCTGGGTAGGCAGAGAACCTTGGTTCCTGGCATTGTGCTGTGAAGGCTCAAACAGTTCTGCAGAGGTTTTTCTCCAACTGTGAAGTATGAGTATGTGACAAAGTGCAAAACTATCTTGCTCTGACCTTGCACTCTTGACAAAGCAGATTAGGACTTGGAATGTGTAGGAGTAAAGAACTGGATTCCTCATGCAATCCAGTCAGTTGAAAGTACAAGAAAATCTCTTATAACATTTCCATAATTCTTCTATGAACTTCTATGGTTACATGGAGGAAGTCAAATACTCGCTAATCAATTCAATGATCAGATGACTGCCATTTGGTAAGGATAGAGCAACAACAAAAATATAATATTTGATTGTACCACCAAAATCTTTCAATAGGTTAAAAGTGACATGGTCATAAACTATAACCCATAGTTAATTTCCTTAAAATAAAATCCATTTTTGGGAGTTTCTCTTATATAGTTCACCAATATCTAGAAGTGCCACAAGCAATTCACTTCATCTATGGTGGCCTCAATTTTCTCATCTGTAAAATCATAGGATTAGCATAACCAATCTTTATGGCTCGATGGTTTCAAGATAATAGTAAGTTTTTTATGTATAAGAAGTCATATTCTACTGAAAATAATGGAGGATCAGGAAGATAAGAAAAAAAAAACATCTAAGGTAGAAATCTAAGGGGGACTTGGCTTAAGAAACATTAAGTCTTAAGTCCAAAGGAGTTCTAGAAAGTTAAAGCAGGTATTTTTTAGGATAGGTTCAGAAGTGATGGGGAAATCAGCATAATTATGGGTAGGTATGGGGGTATATAGAAACTATACAGCTTAAGGAGAGGAACATGTTTATCATTAATATGATTTCCCTTCCAGAAATCTGTCTTGGAAATGTCTGGAAATAATTGCTCACATAGAAAGGTTTCCTCCAGATGTAAGAATACCTCCGGGATAAAAATATCATAAGGCATCTTCCCCAGGTAGTTGCCAAGAATAGGAGAGAGAGAGTAGCTGTTAAGTTGGGCTTACCAATAAATGAGAAAAAAAGCAGTACAGTGATGTAGGTGGGGAGTTGGGAATAAATTCAGACAGGCTAGAGTACTTGATAGTCAAAAAGATTATTTGTGGGAGAGAAGGTCTGATGAATGAAGTATCTCAACAAACAACAGCCCAGAATAAGGCTCCATTATGTGTCTGCCTTTCACACGTTCAGTTCCTAGGAATCAGTCTACTCCTCTCCCATCTCCCTCAGTCATTTTATGCAAGTTTGGCACTATGAAACAGCACTCTTACAGTACATTACACTTTTAGAAAGAAAATGGGCATATCTTTGACACACATAAAGGTATTTTCAAGACACGGCAGATATAGGGAGAGGGCCTGTGGTTTCATTAGTATAAAGAATTAACTCTGATTACAAATTTCTCTCTTCCAATGCAGGTCAGCACCTCCTTTGTGACTTATGGTCTTAAGAGGTTTGCCTAGAGCCCTGTAAGGTTAAATTATTTAACCAGGGTGACACAGCCATTATGTGTCAGAAGTGAGACTTTGGGTCTTCCTGGCACTAAGGTCAGCTCTCCATCCACTATGCCACAGGTAACTCATTTTCATTATAACAATCATTTTTAAATTTCCCATAAAAATTTAACTATGTCTTTATCCATAAAAGGTACATTGGTTGTGGGACTTTGCTAGTAATATATTAAATGAACTGCTGAAAAATATTACAACAGCCACCACACTACCCTCTTTTGTTTACAAGGATGTGAGACTGCTTAGAAAATTAGGTATTCAGGAAATTCCTAAATTTATCTTATCTGGGAAGAGGAAAGTGGCCTTTATTAACAAAAACTATATTAATGCTTTGTTGTACCAACCTGAGAGTCTAAAGATTTGCAAGTTTCAACTCCAGCCAGGTCACACTGCCGCCTTCGAAGATTCTCAACCATGATCTGCCCAAACTTATCGTCCATATTAACCTAGAAAGAGAAAAAATTAATCAGGGCATTACAAAAAGGATTTTTTAATTAAGTTGAGCAATAATAGAAAATGTTAGGTAGACAGATTACAAACTTGTACCTCCCATGAATGAAGTGATATGATTGCCTTAAAATTCCTTAATCCACAATCCCTCTACTGAGACTATCACCAAGACTATTCATCGATATGATGGTCAAATAGAGAACTGTCTACCTTAATTCAAAATTCATGGGAAAGAAAAGAAAACTGATATCAACCTATCATTACCAGCAGTCCGTAATACCATTATGGGTATATCACTAACTGTTTAAAAACTCCAACTTGTTTTTATTGAATATTTATTTCAGGCCCATAAAAAGAGCTCTTACATTTCATTAGATATGTTCAAATCTATTGCAGGTCCTTCATCAAAATTACTCAAATTTAACTGAGAAGTCATTGGGAAGCAAAACTTTAAACATAATTAAACTCTGGCAAAAGACTCAAAACATTTTCCTTTTCATTACATTTTCCCAAGGATTCACTAGGATAAGACAGGTTCTAGTTAAAGTCACAATTCTTAATTCTACTAGAAAATTATTTTCCTATAAAATAATGCACCTACACTGCACATCTTTTTAATTCTCCATTCATATTAACAAATCTAGTGTTTGTATTAGTGAAGTACTTGAATCTAACTCAGATTATAAAGCACACATTAAGAATAATACTCAGCATTTACTCAAATATGTATTAAGCACAGTGCTGGGTACTGTGGAGAATATACAAAGAGCAGAAGAGCTCCTTAAAAAGCTAACTGTTAATTAATCATGTATTTAATGAGCCCCAACACTTGAAAATACTGTGCTATAGCCCATGGGAGATACTAGAATCCTCTGATGATAAGATCACAATTTAGACAGATAAGACACATGTAAGTGGAATTGGACAACAATATGATACAAGGGGAACAGAAAATGAAATTTTAAATTGAAAGATATAGCTATAATCAATGTGTTTTATAGTAACACAGAAGGCGTGGGTGGAAGAGGTAGCACATGAGTTCTAAAGGATAGGTATAATTTGGATAGCAAAGGAGAAGTGAGGGCTGTCCCTGCAGGGGAAACAATCTGAGCCACAGCACAAAGGTAAGGCCAGAGAACAATAAGGTAAGCCACCGAAGTGGAATAAAGGTGCTCAATAAGGAACTGGTAGAAAAGAAGGTTAGCTGGGGAAGATGGGGATGATTTACAACATGTCTTAAAAGCCAAGCTGGGAAACTTTAGATTTCATTCTGTTGGCAAAAGGTTTTTAAATACAAAGAAAAAAAAGATGTGATAAAAATAGTCTTTTAGGAGGATTAAATAGGAGAGATCAGTTAGGAAGATAATGATCTCTGGAGTTGTAGCAAAGGAAACAGCATAAAAAAGAAAATCTGAGAGCTACCACAAAAAATTCACAGGACCTGGGGAAAAGCTAGATATAGTAAAGAAAATATTAAGGATGAAGGAAGAGGGGGGCAACTAGGTGACGCAGTGGATAAAACACTGGCCCTGGATTCAGGAGGACCTGAGTTCAAATCCGGCCTCAGACACTTGAAACTAACTGTGTGACCCTGGGCAAGTCACTTAACCCTCATTACCCCACCCCACCCCCCCAAAAAAGGATGAAGGAAAAAGATTAAAAGATAACTTAAAGCCTTCTAGTCCAGAAAAATAATGTTGCCAATGACAGAAATGAGAAAATTAAGCAAAGAAGTCAGCATTGGTAAGGGTTGTGGTAGGAGGAATTTGATGTGTGGAATCTGAGGTGATGGTAACCCTTTTGAGTAAAGAAACAAAGAATTTTAGAGCTGGGAGGAACCTTAAAAAATACAGTGAACCTCCATAGTTTACAGATAATGAAACAAGTTAATTGACTTTTCTAAGGTCAAATAGCTAATTACTGGAAAAGCCACGACTATATAGAAATAGAACATAAGTCACAGTTGATGATACAGATTTGGAAGTTAGCATAAAGATGATGGATAAAAGAAGTCATAGATATGCTTGGTGACAAAGTAAGGGAAGAAGAGAAACAAACAATCTGAGTGGATATGCACAGATGGAGGGTAGGAATAAGGGTCAGCAAAGGAGACAGAGAAGGTCAGAAGCAGTAAATAAAGAAACACCCAGCATCAGAAAAGAAGTATCATGGAAAGGACAGTAAGAAGTTTCAAGATGGGATTAGTGTTGACTGAACAGGAGAGTCAACAGTATGAGGAAAGCTGTTTTTTAGGATGACAAACACCTAAAACAGAAAAGTAGATGGAAAAGAAGCAACAAGGAAGGGAAGGAATAAATGCCCATTGGAATTTTGCATATATTCCACACTGTTGCAGATTGTTACCTGTTCGTAGTTTATGAACATCGCTGTTTCAAAGGTGTTGGCTGCCCATTTTAAAAGACTTGCTGACTGCTCCGGTGTCATGTAAATCAGTACACATTCTGCTATCAGCAGAGTTGGTAATCTTAAGAGAGGGGAAAAAAATTTAGCTATTTTAATCAATTTGGATTAACACATGTTGACCAACAGAGGACAGTTCATACCACAAGCAAACTAGAAGGATTTGGCCAACTATCAAAGTATGAGAGTAAATCTGATCACAGTAAAAATCATTAAGAGTAAAAGCTTCTAGAGAAATGCAAATTAAAACAACTCTGAGGTACCACCTGATACCTATCAGATTAGCTAATATGAGAAAAAAAGGAAAGTAATAAATGTTGGAGAAGCTGTGGAAAAATTGGAACACTAATGCATGGTTGGTGGAGCTGTGAACTGATCCAAGCATTGTGGAGAGCAATTTGGAACTATGCCCAAAGGGCTATAAAGCTGTGCATACCCTTTGACTCAACAATACCACTACTAGGTCTTTTTCCCAAAGAGATCATGAAAAAGGGAAAAGGACCCACATGTACCAAAATATTTATAGCTTCTCTTTTTGTGATGGCAAGGAATTGGAAATTGAGGGGATGCCCATCAACTGCGGAATGGCTGAACAAGTTGTGGTACATGAATGTAATGGAATACTATTGTGCTGTAAGAAACGATGAGCAGGCAGATTTTTGAGAAACCTGAAAGGACTTACATGAACTGATGCTGAGTGAAGTGAGCATAACCAGGGGAACACTGTACACAGGATCAACAACACTGTGTGTTGATCAACTGTGATGGACTTGACTCTTCTCAGCAATACAATAGTCCAAGATAGTTACAAAGGACTCATGATGGAAAATGCTCTCCAAATCCAGAAAAGAAAAAAAAAACTATGGAATCTAGATGCAAATTAAACCATATTATCTCTATTTTTTTGTTTTTCTTTTTTGAGGTTTTTCCTTATTGCTCTAATTCTTCTTGCACAGCATGACTAATGCAGAAATATGTATAATGTGATATAACCTATATCGGATTGCTAGCTATCTTAGGAAGGGGGGAGGAAGGGGAGGGAGGGAGAAGAAACTGAAACTAGAAATCTTATAAAAACAAATATTGCAAACTATCTCTACATGTAACTGGAAAATAATAAAATACTTTTATGGGGGGGGAAGAGTAAAAGCTTCTGTCAACAGTTTTGCCTGGCTTACACTATATGGAAATTATTTATCACATGGTACTTAATGCCTTAGTTTGCTGAATCCTTCAGCATACAAAATCAAAGGCTATAATCATAGTACAATAGATTTGGAAGTATAAGGGAACTTCAATATGTTTAATACCCTCATTTTACAGATGAGGAAAAGGCTCAGAGAAATTAAATGACCTAAGTGATAACACAAGAACTAACAGAAGAGAAAGGACTAAGGATGGTGCTTCCAAAAAGAATGAGAGCGAAGTAAACTTTGTCTTCCTGGTTCTGTCATCTATGTTCCAAGTAAATCTCCCTCCTAGAAGAAAATATTTAAAAAGATTTAAAGAATACCTCCATACTCTGCAGGTTATAAAAAAGAATTAAATGTTTCTTTTTAAAATGGAAGGATGGGGCAGCTAGGTGGCGCCGTGGATAGAGCCCCGGCCCTGGAGTCAGGAGTACCTGAGTTCAAAAATTTCAAATTGAGGGTTCTTTCTACTGCACCATTACACACTAGAAAAAAACACTGAGATCATCTATCTTCTTTTACAAATAGGGATAATGCATCCTTCTGGGGAGTTGATCACAAAAGTTACTAGCAAAAGAAAGGATTGTTGATGATGCTTCTTTTTTTTTTTTTTTTTTTTGCAGGCAACGGGGGTTAAGTAACTTGCCCAGGGTCACACAGCTAGTAAGTGTCAAGTGTCTGAGGCCGGATTTGAACTCAGGTACTCCTGAATCCAGGGCCGGTACTTAACCACTGCGCCATCTAGCTGCCCCGGATGATGCTTCTTAAAAAGAATGGAGGGGGGCAGCTAGATGGCGCAGTGGATAGAGCACCGGCCCTGGAGTCAGGAGGTCATGAGTTCAAATCTGGCCTCAGACACTTAACACTTACTAGCTGTGTGACCCTGGGCAAGTCACTTAACCCCAATTGCCTCACCACCCCCCTAAAAAAAAGAATGGAGAGAAAAACAAATTTTGTTATATACAAGAGAAGAGAAAAAAAAAAAGAGGAAACAGCTACTTGTCTTTCAAAGAAGGGAAGTGAAGTTCCACAGGAGTTTCTGAAATAAATTGAAATAAAAAATGGCAGTAGAGATACTGAACCAACTATCCATTTTTCAATAAGAGAAGTCTGCTATCTTCCTAGGGCATATATGTAAGACATGACAGAGAATGTCCCAAGGTTTGTCAATCTGAGAACTACCCATTTCTAGGAAAAAATGATATTGTGGGGGGCAGCTAGGTGGCGCAGTAGATAAAGCACTGGCCCTGGATTCAGGAGGACCTGAGTTCAAATTTGGCCTCAGACACTTGACACTTACTAGCTGTGTGACCCTTGGCAAGTCACTTAACCCCCATTGCCCCGCAAAAAAAACCCCAAAAAACAAAAAACAACAAAAAAATGATATTGTGACAAGAAATCTAGAAAACACTTCAAAAGATGATAAGTAACCATTAATGAATCAGTCAACTTAGAAGGAGATCTCTAGCAGGGCACCCCAAAGATCTGTGGTTAGCCCTGTGCTGCTGAACCTTTATTATCAACCAAAGCATATATCCTATCCTTATATCACAAATCTAAAATAAACAGCCAACACACTGACAGAGTCAGGATGGCTGAAATAGGCTAACTTTAATAAGGTGACATTTAATAGGAATAAATATCAGATCTTACACATGGGTTGAAATAAATCAATTATAGGAACATAAGACAGAGGGGTGGCTGGACAACAGTTCATCTAAAAAAGAACTAATTTAAAATGAGCCAAATGATATGGCAGCCCCCCCCCCCATTCACATAATCTTAGGCAGCATTAAGATGCACATGATATCCCGCATAGTTCTGCTATTCTCTGTGGAGAGGACTGTTCAGTTACCACATTTTACAAAGGTCATTAATAATCTAAACCAGGTCCAAAGACAGGTGGTCAGATGGTGGGTCCCAAAAATATGCCATATTAAGATAACCTTGAAATGACTGGGGATGGTTAGTGCAAAGAAGAAAAAAACATGATAAAAAGCGGTCATGTGAAAGAAAGATCAGTGTTGTTCCGCTAGGACTCAAGAAACAGAACTAGCATAGGCAGAAGAATTGGATTAATGATTTTGTTGAGGAGAAACTTTCTAATAATTAGAACTATCCAAGAGTGGCCAGGGAAGGTGGTAGATTCTGTTCTACCTCCCTACAAGTCCTTAAGCAAAGCCTGGTAGGGATTCTTGTTTAGGTACAGAATGGACTAGACAGTTTCTGAGGGAGTCAACTAGAACAGGGTTTTAATTGAGTGACTTCTGATTGGTCAGAAAATGACCTGATTTCAGTAGCCAAAAGTTCCAGTGCTGACTATGCCATCTAGTATTGGAAAAAAGATGGTTTGTCTTAAGGGCTGGCTGCTCTCTAATGCCACCTCTGGATAGAGAAGGAAAAGAAGCAAGGGATTGTGTGATTTCTATGGTTACCCTGGAGAACTTGTTTGAAAAGTGAACCTAGGGGCAGCTAGATGGCGCAGTGGTTAAAGCACTGACCCTGGATTCAGGAGGACCTGAGTTCAAATCCGGCCTCAGACACTTAACACTTACTAGCTGTGTGACCCTGGGCAAGTCACTTAACCCCAATTGCCCTGCAAAAAAAAAAAAAAAAGTGAACCTAAACTGAGCTGCTGTGAACACAGTTGTGAGTGGACCATGCAGTATTCAAGTAACTGAATAACCAGCTAGACAGAGCTAGATAGTGCAGAGATAGCTGGTTTGAACTTTGCAATTCTTGAATTTAATGGGAATTGTTTTTCTCATTAAGAGCTAACACTTTCTAAATGTTCTTTAAGGGCAGATGGTTAATTAAAAAGGCTTACTCAAGTAGAGATTTCCCTAGCCGAAGAGTGGTGAGGATTAGCAGTCAAGCAGTGAAAAGAGAAGCAGTTCCACATGATGTAGATGTTCTGAATGGCCCAGTAATACTGAAGACTGTAGAACTATGAGCTGCCCTAAGGACATGAATTTTCATTCCTTATATTTCCCTGCCAGGTTCCTATGAGTATGTCCCCACTAATAGATAGTGCACTGGTAGAAGGATGTGAAATCCATTGATTGGATGGGGTTTCAATATCCAGAGTGCTGAGTAGGAGAAATATGTTTCCTCCTCACCAGGATCACTCCTAGATCTTTGAATGTACCCATGAGGTGGTGGTGAGCTACCTCTAGGAACTTAACTTGTGGGTATGAAAGCAGGTTGTAGGAGAGAGCCAAATCCAGAGAGAAGAGAGATGTCTTTCTACACCTAGGTGTGAGGTCTGAGGCTCCAAATCTTGCACAGTATAAATGCTGACTATACCCCAAGGTAGAACTCCATTTTTACCATTGTTATATTGTGGGAAAGACCAATCTTTTTGTCTCGATAGAAGGTAGTGGTCTCCCTCTGATCAGAGATCTTCAAGCAAAGGAAGATACAGACTAGATGGGCTGTGAGTAATTCTGAGTTTGTGATTCTGTCATACAAAACGTTACTATTATTTTAACAGGCGATGTTTAGCAATCCTATTTTACAAATGAAGAAACAGTATTAAAGAGCCTAAGGACACACTGCAAGAAAATCAGCCAAGAACAATTGAGGTTTCCTGAGACTCTAAATATTTGATGGTTTCCAAAACATGGTCCGCATTTACTCTGGAGTCAAATCTGTGTGCTTTGGGAGTAAAAGTTAACATTTTTAGTTAAGGCTATCTTCATCTTTAGGCATCAGTTAAAGTACTGTGTATGGCTGACTGAACCAGATTTCCAGTAGAAATATGAAAAGGCTGAGGACAAATAATTTTCTAGTTTCCCAACAGTGAATGTTTATAGTGAACAGGGAGAAGAGAAAGGGAAGAAAAGTAAGCAACCCTAACAAATGTGTGACTTCAAGAAATGTCAGCAACTTAATTCAAAAACTCCCAGTAGAACTATTCAAATAAGGCATACAGATGAATAGAATCTTTTAAGTTTATAAAAAACCAGTTAAGAAAGATGAGGTCTTTCCTTTGGGACCAAAATAAAACAAATATATTCCTCTAAGTATATAATTTTTGTCTTTTCTCCTTTTTTGAAGGACCTCTAGCAAATATATCATACTAATATATAGAAGGATGAAAATGTGGAATAGCAATAATAAAACAAATCTTCCTAAAGACATCACAATAGCTACCTGCTTCTGATTTCTACCTCAATCTGTACAAGTACACAAAGACAGAAGCACCATGACATGTACTGTGGAAAGGCACAGGTATCTTTAAACATAAGCCAAATGTTAAGGTGGGATGTGTGTGTGTGTCTATGTATGTATATGTGTGTGTGTATATATGTATGTATGTATGTATGTATACACACACACATATAAACATTCTGCTATCTCTTAATAACCTACTCTGGGTTATTAATGAACTTAACTCTTTAACTATATTCTTATTTCCTGTCTATACTGAATTCCAATTCCTTGGTTACAATAATTTCTCCCTTAACTTTCCTAACCTTATTCCTCTGCATCTTCAAGAGATGCCGTCTAGTTCAAATACTTGTGTATTTGGTGAATATTTGGTACTCACCCTATCTTTATTCTTTATGATTGCATAAAGCTTTAATCTCAAACAATCTTCAATTTTAGACCATTTCAGACCTCATCCAAAGTGTATTTCATCTTTCTGTAACAGGTATCCTCCCCACTAGAAATCTCCTTTACTGTTTTAGCTGCTCTTTAATCAATTTCTTTCATTTCTGTCTTTCTTAAAGTACAGTAACTATACAAGCACTGCATGCAGAAAAATCCAAGTGCAGAAACACAGTGTTTTACATAAGGGAAGAAAATGTTTTATGTTTTTGTTACCCTTTCTGAATAAATTGTTTTAAACTTCCTGTTTTGTATAGGTTCAATTTTAAAGCATTTAAATAATGTAGCTCTTTTAAAAAATAACAAGTTCAGTCAGCAAAGGAACTCTAGCTGGGATAATACAGAAAAGAGGCAAATAATCTGTGAAATAAAATACTATTCAACTCTTTGTAATGGAAAAGATGTGGAAACTAAGGGGGTACCCATTAATTGAAGAATGGCTGAAGAAATTATGGTATATGAATTTAATGCAATACCATTTTGCCATAAGAAATTATAAAAGGAACAGGCTCGGGGAAGCCTGGGAAGATATTATGAAATTACACAGAGTAAATTGAGCAGAATAAGAAGAAAAACTTATACAAAAACAAAACTGTTGTAAATCAAACAAAGTCAAAGTCTTTGAAAGACTTAAAATTGCTAATCAGTGCAATGACCAACCATGGTTTCAGAGGCTGATTTATGTTATTCCATTTTCTGAAAAGAGAGGTAATAGTTTCAGATGCAAAATGAGACATATATTTTAGGGCATAGACAATGTGAGAATTTCTTATGTTTGACTATGTTTATGTTAGATTTTGTTTTCCTTTTAAATAGGGGGGAGGTAAAGGAGAGAAAATAAATGCTTACTAATTGAAAAATGTTACATTACATAATTTCAGGAATCTATAGATATTGTATGGCTACTTCCTGCTACGAGCGAAGAAAGGAACCCCCTTCTATAACTCAGTAAATAGTCTTTGAGATTTGCTGTGGACAAAAAATTCATTAACCTGCAATAAACCTGGCCTAGCTAGGTTTGTCCTCAGGTATCTGTGCCCATATATGATGCCTTTCTGTCCTAGAAAGATCAGAAATTGTATACTTCATTGACATGGCCCTTAAGAACCCAAGATCACCTACATGCCACAATAAGGTTTATAATTTGAATTTCAAAAGACTTAAAATATGACTGTCACTAGAGACAGAAGCAGGGTAAGAACTGATCATTGAAAAGGCACAGCAGTAATGACAGCATATTTTCATCTTCTTGTCTCCAAAATACATCTCTTAAGCTTGAAGCTATTTCAAAAATTCTAGATTTAGTAAACTACTCTCACCTTATCTGTGCTTGTCATTACTTCAAAGACAAAAGACTTTTATATCCCTTTAAGTCTTCCTCTTTTACCCATTAAAATGCTATAAGCCTAACTTACTAGTTAAAGGTTTCTTAGAAAATCAAGTAAATAACATTTACGTTTTCAGTTAGAAGGTTAGATCCTGCTCTTGATTACAAGTTCTTGAATAACCACTCAAGGAATTTCTGGCACTCTGGAGCAAAAAAGAACAGGCTCTAAAAAGAAATTAGTGTCCATTGGTCCATTTTATATTACCTCCCATGCCCTCAGTTTGTTAGTCAAAAAGCATTCATTAAGAGCAATTTGGAACTATGCCCAAAGAGCTATAAAACTGTACATATCCTTTGACCCAGCAATACCACTACTAGGTCTTTTTAACAAAGAGATCATAAAAAAGAGGAAAGGACCCACATGTACAAAAATATTTATAGAAGATCTTTTTGGCAAAGAACTGGAAATTGAGGGGATACCCATCAATTGGGGAATGGCTAAATAAGTTGTGGTATAGGAATATAATGGAATACTACTGTGCTGTAAGAAATGATAAGCAGATGGATTTCAGAAAAACCTGGAAAGACTTATATGAATTGATGCTGAGTGAAATGAGCAGAACCAAGAGAATATTGTACACAGTATCAATAACATTTTGTGATGATCAACTGTGACAGACTTAACTCTTTTCAGCAATACATTGATCCAAGACATTGCCAAAAGACTTAAGGTGGAAAATGCTCTCCACATTCAGAAAAAGAACTATGGAGTCTGAATGCAAATTGAAGCATACTATTTTCACTTTTTTTGTTGTTTTTTTTTCCTTTCTTGAGGCTTTTCCCTTTTGTTCTGATTCTTTTTCACAAAATGACTAATGTGGAAATATGTTTAACATGATTGTACATATATAACCTATATCAGATTGGTTGCTGTCTTGTGGAGGGTGGAGGAAAAGGAGGGAGAGAGAAAAATGTGCAACTCAAAATCTTATGAAAACGAAGGTTGAAAACTATCTTTACATGGAAAAAATACTATTAATATTTAAAAAAAGCACTCAGTAAACATGTACTCTGTGTTAGGTACTATTTTACATGCTGGGGATGCAAAGAAAGGCAAAGATCAGCCCCTGCCCTCAAGAAGCATGCATTCTAATGGAGATGACAACATGTAACACAGTAGGGAGATACCAGATTTATACAGAATAAATGAAGGAAATCTGAAAGGGGAAGGAAGGAGCAGTTAGAGGATGAGGGAAGAACGCTTGTAGAAAGGAAAGTTTAATCTGAGCCTTGAAAAAAGCCATGGAAATGAAGAGGTAGAGGTGAGGGCACTGGGCATTTCAGGCACAGGGCACAATCACTGCAAAGACATGGAGACAGGAGATGGAGTCATGTTTAAGAAACTGCAAGTAGGCCACATTTCTAGATCATAGAACGTGTAAAGGGGAAAAGGGCAAAAGAAAGTTAGAAATGCAGGAAAAAGCCAGGTTGTGATAACTTTTAAATGTCAAGTAGAGGATTTTGAATTCAATCCTAGAGGTGATTTGAGGACACTGAAGCTCAAGGAATAGGTGCGTAAAACAGTCAGACCTACATGTTAGTGCTTAAACAGGAATGAGAATACTAAGCCCCCAAATAGCAAATAATAACATCTATACCAGAAAGAATAATGATCAAAAAATCCACTGTGAAACCACAGCAAGTGACTTCTTCCTGATCAGGAAAGTACAAAATGTCAGACGGAAGCTCATGGGCAATAAAAAAGGGGCATTAGGGTAGGATGATATCCCAGCATGATCAGAGACAGAACACTAGTAGTCTACAATTTCTGTGTCAAGTGGCAGCAATAACAGCAAGTTCCCTGAGGAAATACCAAGGTTGTCAGAAAGTCCCAGAGTGGAGACCTTAGAAGTCCTAGGGCATAGCAGGAAGAAGCTACAACAGAAAACATACAGGGCTGCAGTACTCAGATCCTCAGTATTCAGACCAAGACAGCCCAGGGCCAGGGGCTGACTAATACCATCCTGCAATGACAGAGAGGACCCTGAAGATCCTTAACCTCAAATATCCAGGGAGACCTGAACCTCTAAAAGTAGAGGTTAATATAGGAATCCCAGGGACTCATGGAAAGACCAAACAGAACCAACCACCCTACCCAAAAGTATAGCAAGGTGGAGAATCTGGCCCTGGCACAAAGCCCTAATTAAGGAACAAAAGCTGGAGAGATAACAAAATCAAAGAAAATAACAACCAGTATCAAAAATTATTGTAAATCTAAAGATCTCCAAAAACAAAGCAGAAATAAGTCTCTAACAAACTGTAAGCAGACTCAAAGGAAAAAACAGGTTTCACACAAAGAACACATGTTTATCTTGAAGACAAGAAGCAAAAGCAAGAAAGGAAGTAAGAAAGAGAAAAGAAAAAGAAAGCGAGAGGAAGGCAGGCTGGCTAGCTCTTCTGGGAAGAAGTGGAAGGAGAACAGATGCAGAATGAAAAAAAGCAGAACCAGGAGAACCATTTATCCAAGGGAAACAACACTGAAAAGAAAAACAACTTTGAAAAACTTGAAGAACTTTAATCAATATAACCAAACCATATCTCCAGAGGACCTCTAATGAAGCATGTTCATTTCTTCCTTACAGAGAGGTAACAGACACAAGATAGAAAGACATACATTTTCAAACAGGCCACTGTTTGGATTCATTTTACTTAACTATGCTTATTATAAGAAAGATCTTTTTTCTTTCTCTTTCTTTTTATTGGTTTTTGGTGGGGTAGGGGCTGGTGCTAAGGGTTAGAAGTTAGCAATAATATGCAAAAAAGCCATTTTTTAAAAATGAACAGAAGAGAACAGATGTTTTAGAAGGAAACAGACAAGCAGGACGGTTTTGGAAGCAATGTGTAAAATTTATTATATACTTTTTTAAAAAAAGGAGTATGAAATAGAGATGCATAGTTTCTTATAGAATCCTTTTTGTGTTCTTCTGTTTATATGGAAAGGCGGGGGGGGTTTTTTTGGGGGGGAGTAAGTTCAGAAAAAACTTTTTTTAAAGAATAAAAGGAAAAGCACCTATGTAACTTAGTGGAGGATGTAGAGGATGGGTGGGATTGTGAAAATATTTGAGACAGGGAGACTATTTAGAAGGCTACTACACTAGTCCAGGGGAGAGGTGATCAGAGCCTGAGCCAGGGCTGTAGCTGAATGAGTCAAGAGAAGGGGATGTATACAAGGGATACTGTGAAGGTAGAAATGATAAGATTTGGCAGTTGGACTCAGAATCTTCAAGGGATAAAAAAAAGAAGTGATCTAAAAAAACAAATGTTCAGATGGTCAGACTGAAATATAAAGAGCAGGACAAGAACGACCAAATACTTGGTAAACAAAACACGCTCCTCTACAATTATCCCACTTTTACTGCTTTACGTGTAATTATGAAGGAAAAGATCATTTTTTGTTAGTATTTTTCTCTAGCTTAGTATTATGTACCTAATCAGCACTC
Organism: Dromiciops gliroides; assembly: GCF_019393635.1. Taxonomy (NCBI): domain Eukaryota; kingdom Metazoa; phylum Chordata; class Mammalia; order Microbiotheria; family Microbiotheriidae; genus Dromiciops; species Dromiciops gliroides. Next base: position 619,086,317 of record NC_057861.1, on the reverse strand, counting down.
AAATGTCTATTGGACTGAATTCTTCTTGTGTCAGCTTTCAAATCTTCTCTCTACCTTCTAAATTCACTTTGCTCCTTAACTTAGGGCCAATCTTCCAGAATAACATCTAGACATGTGCTCGCTCTTCTACAATCTCTGGAAATATTACCTTATTCTCTATTATAAACAGTCCTTAATTGCCAATAGAATCTTACCCTTTTGTCTGATTATGTAAGTGACCCTGGATGCTCAATTTCTATGTCAGGAGAACACAAGCTATGCTAAGTTCTAACAGGTTGTAAAGTCTTCTAGCTTGGGGTTTATATCTATTACCAGAGAGTGAACCTAGCTGAGTCCAGAGGAAACCACCAATGTTGCCAGTTGGCCACCAGGAATGTTTCTGATCTACTATGGCATAGAAGGGTTTGTGCTTTACACTGGTAAGGCAAGTGCACATATAGATAAAATAATGGATCCCTGAAATACTTGTTTATTTCATTTTAACCAGTTTTGAAGCTTCCCCTAGAAGTGTGAAGATTCTGTTAGGAACTGCAGGTACAATATGGAGTAGGGATTAGCACTAACCAACTCTGTTCCTTTACAATTTAAGAAACCAAGGTTGCTTGATCCAAGTTGCTCATTAGTAATAAGAACCATAAAAATCTTCCCATTTTCAGATGAAAATAAGTGTAGACTCATAGGATTTAATGCTCAAAGGCCCTTAGATGTCATCTGATTCAACCCCCTAATTTTACAGATGAGGAAAATGAGGCCCCCAAAATGAAGCAACTTATCCAAAGTCACACAGGTATTAAGCAGTAATACTAGGATTAGAAGCTTAGGTGTTCTGGCTCTTCCTGATATAATGAACTACATCACAGCATAATCAAATTAATCCATTTATAGCTATTCTATATCCAAAATTTATCCTATTATTATACAATACAGGGTATGTGTGTTCACACAGTCCAAAGACACAAACCAAAGACTTAAAATGCAACATGTCTCATTCTACTGAAGAAATCAAGGAAGAAACCCAATTTAAGTACTACATTAAGCAATTAAATGCCACTCTCCTTCCTTCCAGTTTTTTGTTTGTTTTTTTTGCTTTCAATCACACAAAGAACAGTGAGGCTGTTCACAAAAATCCAAATAAAACCACTTCATGTCATATCTCAATCTGAAGAGGTAACAATGCAGAAGAGTAGGAGAATTGTAAGTGTTAGCTCTTCCACCTAGATCACACATTAGTTGCAGAGAGAATATGTGGGAAAGAGGGGAATTCAAGGATTTCCCCTATGATATATTTATTATTTTTTTTTTTAGTGAGGCAATTGGGGTTAAGTGACTTGCCCAGGGTCACACAGCTAGTAAATATTAAGTGTCTGAGGCCGGATTTGAACTCAGGTACTCCTGACTCCAGGGCCGGTGCTCTATCCACTGCGCCATCTAGCTGCCCCTCCCCTATGATTTAAGAAAACCAAATCGTTATCTGGGTATAGACATTTATAGCTCCTTTACATAATGGAGGTTTTTCCGAGGAACTGGACTAGGTCATCTTAGAAGTCTTCTAGCTCTAGGTCTAAGATTCTATGATCCTAAGATAGGATGCCTTGTCTCTTAAAGTCACATTTGCTGCCTATAAATTCCTAGAATTACGATTAAGAAATTTTTTCTATAAATATATTAAACATAAAGATCAACAAATATTGAGAACAGCTATTTATAAGATATTATAGGTCAAGCAAAGAAGCATTAAATATAGCAGTCAGGAGGGGAAGATAATGGATTCAGTTTTATAGTGATAGATTGGCCAAATGTAAATGTCTAACAGACACCTAGAAATGCAAGATTAGAATTCAGGAGAAAGGTCAAAGCTGGAAATAAAGACTTTTAATTCAATTAAATAACGTTCAACATCTATATAGAATATTTATTATGATTTCATATCTATTATCTTATTTGAGTCAAACAACTTAAGAAAAAAATAGGGATAGCATCCCTTTTTAAGAATGAAGATAATAAGGTTTCATTTTGTCTTTGTATATCCAGTGCCCAGCACATAATAGCTTCCTAATACCTGTCAAATTTAATTAAATGTTGAACAATGATATAAAATCAGTTTTTTTTTAAATCTGTAAAAAACACATCTACACTAAAGACCTACTCTAATGGTTCATTTTGAAAAGGTCTGAGTTTTAAATGTTATGGGTCTGAAACTGTAATTTCACTAGTATAGAGAACTCCCTAGCAAGGAAATTCCCTCTATCTAAGCCTCTATCAACACCTCTGCAGCTTACAGTCTTATAGCGACCGAGATATATGGGAGTTTAAGTGACTTACATGAGGTCACAAAGAGGGAGGGGGAAATGGACTTGAATCTAGGTCTCCCACTAGTAACTCCTCTTCTGGGTTAGTAACTTCTCTATCTGTTACACATTGTCTCTTCTAAATATGTATTAATGTACTTTGCAATGTGGAAATTCTAGAGCTTATCTTAAACTTAGCTACCTCGGTAAATGAATCCAACGCACTTATTTTGTAGACTCCTGAATTCTCTTCCTTGGATTTTTAGCATTTCTCCTATAATCATGTATGAGTTATGGTTTTATGTTTGGAAAAAAAGTTATTGTGTAGATACTATCAGATTCGGTTGATGATTTGGCTGAATTGCTTTTTTCTTCATTTCTTTTCTTTTTCTTTTTTTGGTGAGGCAATTGGGGTTAAGTGACTTGCCCAGGGTCACACAGCTAGTAAGTGTTAAGTGTCTGAGGCCGTATTTAAACTCAGGTCCTCCTGACTCCAGGGCCGGTGCTCTATCCACTGCGCCACCTAGCTGCCCCTCTTCATTTCTTTTTTAATCTTTGCTACAAGATAAATGCACAAAAGGAATTATAGATAACTCAGATAAGCAGGCAAGGTTTGGGAACTAATGTGATGAATTTAGCATATACTTTAAAAAACCAAACTGTATGTAATAAGATTCATAGTTTCTATACAATTCGTTTTCTATTCTTTGCATAACGTATATAAAGTATAATAGGCAGTTAAGTGGTACAGTGGATAGAGCTCTGGACCTGTAGTCAAAAAGTCTTGAATTCAAATCCACCTTCAGACACTTACCAGTTGTATGATCTTAAGCAAGTTGCTTAAGTTCTCTCAGTCTCAGTTTCCTCATTTGTAAAATGGGGATTACAGTAGCACCAATCTTCCAAGGTTGTTGTGAAGATTAAATATTTTAAAGCACTTTGCAAGCTTTAGAGAGCTATATAAATGCTAGTTATTATTATTGTTTATGCTTACTGATATTTGTCAAGTTTGGAATAAAATTTTTTTAAAAATTTTAAATGAAGAACATTACCTACCTCCAGACAGAAAGGTAATGACTAAATATGCAAAATGAGACAGATTTCTAGTTACAGCCAATATGAATATTTATTTTGCATAACTGTATGTTTGTTACAAGGGTTTTGTTTTTCTTTTCCTTTTTTTTTTCCCAGTAGGGAAAGAAAATAAAAGCTTGTAAGTTGAAAAAAATAATTTAAAAAAATTTAAAAAATTAAGGTGATATAAAAACAAGAAACCAATTAATATTTGGGGGGGAGGGGCAGGGCAATGAGGGTTAAGTGACTTGCCCAGGGTCACACAGCTAGTTAAGTGTCAAGTTTGAGGCTGGATTTGAACTCAGGTCCTCCTGAATCCATGGCAGGTGCTTTATTCACTACACCACCTAGCTGCCCCCAATTAAATTTTTAAAGGAAAACAGTTACAGATTTTAATATTACAAACAGTCCCTTAACTTACTAATGGGACAAACAATATAAATATGTTATTTGGAGTTCCCTCCAAATTCATGTTCCCACAGAAATGGTATTGTACATCGTCCTCAAAGGTAGCACTCACCACATGCCCAAAAAAACCCTCCATTTAACATACAAAACACCCTAAGTCTTATCACTGTGTTTCAATATTTCTACCTTCAGTAAATGTAAAATACATTTAGGGGCAAAATACTAACTGGGGAATAAGGTACATATCTCCCCCTTCTGGACAAGAAGTAGAAATGTAACAACTGAATCTCAAGTCACTAACAAACAGATACACAATGAGGTCAGGAGAAAAGTGATGAGAAGACAAAACAGGAGACACCCATTCAGGTTAATTTATTGTGTCCCTCTCCTTTTTCACACCTAGGACTTGTGAATTAGATTCTGACACAAAAGACTAATAGCTGCAGAGTAAGACAGAAGCACTAATTATGGAGAAAACAGAACACATGTGAGATATATATTACCAAACACAAAGTAAATTCTTATTCTGTCCTATTACAATACTACATTATCTCACAAAAATTACTTTTATTCACCTAATTCCCCTTAAAGTTCCACAGAGGGAACAAGCCTATCACTTTGCATGTACTATAGGAAGACTCTGGTTCAGTAGATTCCAAGGCTTCTATATGCCCTAATATATACAAAATTGAAAAGCTTTAACACACACAAAATTACTGCAAACAGAATAATAAGGGAAGTAAATGACCAGAAAAAATGCTTTATTACAAATACAACTGTCTGATATCCAAGATGTATCTGTAACTAACAAATATCTAAGACCAAAAGCCATTTACCTAAAAAGAAGTGAGCAAAGGATGTGAATAACAAGTTCTCAAAAGACAAACAATTAATAACTACATGAAAGAATGCTCTAGATTACTAATAATAACAGAAACACAAATCAAAACAACTAAGAGGTTTCATCTCACAACCAAAAGACTGGCTAAGAACCCCCCAAAAAAACCAGGAACACTGAAGGAGATCTGGTGAGATAGGCACACTAACGAAATGTTGATAAAGGTGAGAATTGTTACAACCATTCTGGAAAGCAATTTAGAATTAACACAAATAAGGTGATTAAACTATCCATACTTCTAAAGTATATCCCACTGGTGGGCATATACCCCAAAGAAGCCAGTGACAAAAGGAAAGGCTCCTTATATGCCAAATGTTTACAGCATTAGTTTTTCTGATATCAAAAAACTAGAAACAAATTAAATGCTCATGGAAGGGCTAAAGAAATTGTGATACCTGAATATAATGGAATATTTCTGTTCTATAAGATATAATGACAATGATGAATACAAAGATGCATGGAAAACTTAAATGAACTGATCCAAAGAGAAGTGGAGCCAGGAAACAATAAGCCAATGACAATGCGAATGAAAAGAACAACTACCACAAAAGAAACAAAAATGAATGTTTCAAAATTATACAGATTAAGCTTGACACCAGAGAAGAGATATGAAAAGACACTACACTACTTTGCAGAGGATGAGGGAGTCTGAGAATACAGAACACTACATATAATGACAGATTTTTTTTGATGCATTGGATCAATTTTGCTCAATTTTTTTTTCTCTCCTTCCTCTTTTTATTTTTTCTAAAAAAGCTCTTTGTTATAAGGAATAACTCTGTGGGGGCAGGAAGAGGGGACCCAGAATAAAATCTAAGTAATATTAAAAACAATGGATAGCAATAAACCAAAAACTATGTCCTGATAGGTAAGTAGTCAAAAAAGATAAATAGTTCTTTAAAAAAAAAAGGCATCGCAAACTACCAACAACCTTATGAAGGAATATTCCAAATCACTAACAGTAAGAGAAATGCAACTCAAAATAACTAAGACTCTTTTCATCTTACATTCAGCAATGGATTCTTCTTATACTGGTAGAGAAGGAAAAATGATGGGACCAGTTGATGGTGGAAAGATGGGCACAAAGAAAACTGATATTGTTAATGCTTTGATTTCCTTGTCTTGCTACTTATTTCCCAAATGTTCCATGGAAGAAGTTAGATCAGCTGACAGAGAAACAACACTGTACAGTGTAAAGAGTTCAGGAGACTTGAGCTCTGTCACTAAACTTTACTCTAGGTAAATCACTTCCCTTCTCTTAGTTTCCTCATCTGAAAAGAACTGGACTAGATGGAAGCCATTAAGGAAAAAAGAGATAACCCTTGGGATAATATAATCTGTATTAGGCACAGTGGATTTTAAAGCTGGACATCTGGTGCTTTCCAAACATCACTTTATAGGTAAGGAAAATGATGTACTAGAACAGAAATAACTCCCCCAAAGTTATACATCTGTTGACTGGTAAGGTTAGGTGCCTACACTCAGTCCCTCAGAATGAACAGATTTAGACATCTCCTTGTACCAGAACATACTGTCACATACGAAGGCAAGACTAACACTATACTCTTTGTCATTGAACCATCTGAAAAAATACTACTACTTTAGCCACCCATTACCACAGAAGGCTCAGATAAGTGGAGGCTGTGGATGCCACCAAGGCCCTAAAACTACTCATTCCTTCTAAATCACTAAATCTAGAAAGGTGAGGCCCTAATCTAGGCCCTCTCAGGGATCTGATGTGAAGGCATCCCTGAAGCTACTGTCATGTGTGTAAGCAATACCTACTCTGTCCACCCTTTTTCACTCAAGAGTCTGACAAACATCATCTCAGCCCTAGATAACCATCAAACACCTAAACTTACTTACTTTACTTGTAAGAAGCCCAAAAGGACAGCACCTTAGGTACCAGGTCTGACCTTGAACTGAAAACACATTTCAGTTACTAATTTCCTGGAGTATTTTTGTTAACACCTGCCATCTTGAAATCAAGCAAAGGATAAAAAATCAAATGCAACTTTAAAAAGCCAGATATTTAACAACCCAGTTATCTGAATTGATCAACTATGCTCACCAAAGTGTTTATCATTTTCATAGAAGATGCCCTATATCAGGTCCAAATAGTGAGATTTCCCTATTGACAGTGAACTCCAGATGCTCCTGTTTAGGAACAGAATTATACCAACTGTATCAAGCCTTAAAAATGACATTCTTTTTTTTTTTTAGTTAATTTTTTTTTTGTATTTTATTTATTTTTTTCCATTACATGTAAAGATAGTTCTCAACTTTTGTTTATACAAGCTTTCCAATTTCAGATTTTTCTCCCTCCCTCCCCTCCCTCCCCCCCTCCCCTAGACAGCAGGCAATCTGATATAGGTTATATATATATATATATATATATATATATATATGTGTGTGTGTGTGTGTGTATGTATGTAGATATATGTATATATATAAATAATATTAAACATATTTCAGCATTAGTCATGTTATAGAGAAAAATCAGAGCAATGATGAAAAACCTCAAAGTAGAAAATAATAGCACCCAAACAAAAGAATTAGTATGGTTCGTTCAGCATCTATACTCCACAGTTCTTTTTTTCCCCCCTGGATTTGGAGATCCTCTTCGATCATGATTTCCCTGGAACTCTTCTGTACCTTGCATTGGTGAGAAGAATATAGTCCATCACAGTATGTCAACACACAATGTTGATGAAACTGTGTACAATGTTCTTCTGGTTCTGCTCATCTCACTCATCAACAGTCACGCAAGACTTCCAGGTTTCTCTGAACTCCTCCTGTTCATCGTTTCTTACAGCACAATAGTATTCCATTACATTCATATACCACAACTTGGTCCAGGCCATTCCCCAATTGATGGGCATCCCCTCAACTTCCAATTCCTTGCCACAACATAAAGAGCAGCAATAAATATCTTTGTACATGTGGGTCCTTCTCCCCTTTCCATGATCTCTTTGGAAAAGACCTAAAAGTGGTATTGAGTTGGGTCAAAGCGTATGCACCGCTTCACAGCCCTTTGGGCATAATTCCAAATTGTTCTCCAGAATGGTTGGATCAGATCACAGCTCCACCAACAATGCATTAGTGTTCCAATTTTTCCACGGCTTCTCCAACATTTGTTATTTTCCTTTTTTGTCATTTTAGCCAACTGATAGGTGTCAGGTGGTACCTCAGAGTTGTTTTAATTTGCATCTCTCTAATCATTAGTGATTTAGAGCATTTTTTCATATGGTGATATAGCTTTGATTTCCCCCTTACATCAGAAAACTGCCTGTTCATATCCTTTGACCTTTTCTCCAATTGGGGAATGACTTGGATTCTTACAAATTTGATTTAGTTCCCTATATATTTTAGAAATGAGGCCTTTATCAGAAGTACTGGCCAGAAAAATTGTTTCCCAGCTTTCTGCCTCCCTTCTGATTTTGGATGCATTGCTTCTGTTTGTACAAAAACTTGTTAATTTAATGTAATCAAAATCATCCATTTTGCATTTTATAATATTCTCTATCTCTTGTTTGGTCATAAACTGTTTTCCTTTCCAAAGATCTGAAAGGTAGACTATTCCTTTCTCTCCTAATTTTCCTATGGTATCACCTCTTATGTCTAAATCGTGTATCCATTTTGACCTTATTTTAGTATAAAGTGTAAGATGCTGGTTTATGCCTAATTTCTGCCATACTATCTTCCAGTTTTCCCAGCAGTTTTTGTCAAATACTGAGTTCCTATCCCAGTAGCTGAAGTCTTTGGGTTTATCAAACACTACATTACTAGTGTAATTTACTACTGTGTTTCCTGTGCCTAGCCTATTCCATTGATCCTCCACTCTATTTCTTAGCCAGTACCAGATAGTTTTGATGATTGCTGCTTTATAGTAAAGCTCCAGGTTTGGTACCGCTAACCCACCTTCCTGTGCATTTTTTTTTTCATTATCTCCCTTGATATTCTTGATTTTTTGTTTTTCCAGATGAATTTTGTTATTATTTTTTCTAGCTCTATAAAATAATTTTTAGGTACTCTGAAAAATGACATTCTTAATGATCAATTAAACAATCTATGACTGGCATTTGAATAGCCAGCCCTATGTATCTGTGACAGGTACTATAGATGGGCAATGAGTAAGGCCCAAAAGTTAATAGGAAGAAGAGTGCTTCTAACACTTCCAAGATGGCTCTAAGCTCAACAACTCATCTTATAAACCCATCAATGCTATATGGTTTTCACCACACACCATCACATTATTTTCAACTCATCTTCCCTCATCATTATATATCCAATCAGCTGCCAAATCTTGCTGTTTCTTCTTCCACAATATATCTTGCACACAATCCTGTATTTTTACTTACAGTTACACTCTTGGTTCAAACCCTCATTACCTCTTGCTTAAAATATTGCAGTAGCCTGTTAATTGGCAGGCCTGACCATGTCACTTTCTTACTTGACTCCAGTAACTCTGGATAGCCTCTAGGATCAAATATCAATTCCTCTGTTTACTTTTTCAAGTCCTTCACAATACAGTCCCAACTGCATGGGACCATACTGTCCATAGGGTTTTCTTAGCAGAGATACTGGAGTGGTTTGCCATTTCGTTCTCTAGTAAATTAAGGCAAAACAGAGATTAAATGAAATGCTCGGGGGTCACATAGCTAGTAATTGAGAACGGATTCTACCTCAGGTCTTCTGATTCCAGGCCCTAGCTAGGACCTGAGGTACCTAACTGCCTAAAATAAAATTTTCTGAGTTCTAGATTTACAGTCTTGTGTTTCTGTTGTTGTTGTTTAGTTGTTTTCAGTGGTATCTGACTCTTTGGGGATTTTCTTGGCAAAGATACTGAAGTGGTTTGCCATTTCCTTCCCCAGCTCATTTTAGAGATGAGGAAATCGGGACAAACAAGGTTAAATGACTTGCCCAGGGTCACATAGCTATCAAGTATCTGAGATGAGGTTTCAACTCAGGTCTTCCTGAATCCAAGCTTGGGATTCTATCCATTGTGCCACCTAGCTGCTCCCCTTCTCAAACTATCTTGTACTTAACTATTCTGTAGTCTCTTTATACTTATTCTGTATATACTTAAATATATACTTGTTGCCTTCCCTCTTACACAATCTTTTCAAAAGTAAAAACTGTTTTAAGTCATTGAATTGATAAAAGCTAGTATAAGTGCCTGACACATAGTAGTGCTAAGTAGTTGTTGATTAAATGCAATGGCATATTTATGAACTAAAAGAAACCAATATTAATAATTTAAAGAAACTGGGGAGACAGGCATAAACAGGCACCAAATGAATTCAGCATCCCTGGTTAGGCGAACAACTTACAGAATGGTCATGACACAGTGACTTAAGGGGAAACAACCCTGAAAGACATCACAACTCTGATCAATGAAGTGACCAATCTTGAATTCAGAGGACTGAAAGTAAAACAATGTCCCTCTTCTTGGCAAAGAGATGGCCTATAACTGAATGAACATTGTTATGACACTGTTTTGGTTTAAGAAAGTTTCTTTGTTGCAATGGAGAATTCTAATTTTTTTTTTTACTTTTGGTTGACTGAAACCAGGAATAGCATATCTAAGTATTTTTGTTTTTGGTGGGGGAATGAGGGTTAAGTGACTTACCCAGAGTCACAGAGCTAGTAAGTGTCAAATGTCTGAGGTCGGATTTGAACTCAGGTCCTCCTGACTACAGGGTCAGTGCTTTATCCACTGTACCACCTAGCTGCCCGCAATTTTTTTTTCCTTTTAAGTACCAGGTGACTCAATTGGCAAAAGAGATACAAGGTGGTCACAGATAGATGACACTGTATTTCCACTGATAACCTATACACAAGAATGCATAAAAAGGATTATCATAAAAGAAATATATGGCCCAAAAGAGGCAAATCAAGCCATGTGTTAAGAATAAGAGCCAACAGGGCAAACTATTCTAGAATTTGTACCCATAAAATGTAAAAATCCCTAGAGGTAGGCCTCCAGAACATCAAGATGATGATGATGATTGGTGGTGGTGGTGGTGACAGCATTTATACATCATCTATGTGTCAGGCACTGTGCTAAGTGCTTTACAAATATTTGAGCCTGACAACAACATTGCAAGGCAGGTGCTATTAATATTCCCATTTTACGGTTAAGAAAACTGAGACCAACAGAGGTTAGCTGACTTGGCCAGAGTTACATAGCAAGTATCTGAGGCCATATTTGAATGCAGGTTTTCAGACCCCCAGGTCCAGAATCCACTGTAACACCAACTGCCACTAGTATATCCTTTGAGAAGTTATGGAAAAAACACAGCAAAGAATCACAGGAATTGAAAAGGGATGCATGGGTTAACCTCCATTAATGAGATTACAGAGTTATTTTAAAATAACCTCAGATGGATCCTTCTTGCTACAAGGAAAACCTTTTATTCTTCCATGAACAACCATCACAATGCTTGCACTTTCCCATTCCTCAATTCCCCTGTGTTATTCCATCCTCAAATCCCTTGTAAAAAAAAAATTAACTTCTATCTAATCTGTAAATTTATAACTGTGGGCTATATGAAAAATTATATCTATAAGAAAAATTATAACTAGTATCTGAAAACTTATAACTGGCCCATAAGTCCTGCCATGGGTGCCATTCAAATGTAAAAATTATATTAACTGCTGGTGGGCCTAATCTGTGAACTCCTGGCTGGCTATCTGACTGCTTTTAATTTAGTATGGGCTGTTTAAAAATTCCCACACTAGCTGCCCACATTGGGCAGTTATATGGCGCCGTGGATAGAGCACCAGCCCTGGATTCAGGAGGACCTGAGTTCAAATCCGGCATCAGACACTTAACAATTACTAGCTGTGTGACCTTAGGCAAGTCACTTAACCCCAATTGTCCCCACACACACACACAAAATTCCCACACTACTTCTCCCAAATTGATAAGCAAACAAGCCTCTTTCCATTTAACAGCAAAGGATTTATTTAGGTGAATAAATTTAGGGATAAAGGTAACAAAAGTAAAATAGACCTGACTGTGTTTTAAACTTTCTCTCCTGCCATTTGCTGTCTCTCGCCTGAAGGTATGCTGGCCATCTCTGGCCTGCAGCCACACCTTGCTTGGACTGGTTTGCCTTCAGTCCTCTCAACTTTCTCAATGCTTGCACTTTCTCCTCCCATTGCATCTTTCATTACCTTCCCTCACTCTCACTGTCGCAACCCTTCCTTCTAACTCCAAGCCCCCCTCTCACTTTCACTGCTCCACTCCCTTCTTCAAGCATCCTCCCTTTCTTTACTCCTCCTAGCGTCTCTGTAGCATCATTTCCTTTCTCAACGTCTCTTCTCTCACTACATCTTCTCTACTTGCTCTCCTTTCACTGTTCTCCTTTCTCCATATCATCTCTTTTAGTCGTCCTTCTAACTGTAAGACCCTGTGCTTCACTGTAGCAACCCTTCCTTCTAACTCAAAAGCCCCCCTTCTTCTAGCGTCCTCCCTTTACTCCTTCTAGCGTCTCTATAGCGTCTTCTGTACTTCCTCTCACTGAAAACCCCTCTTTCACGTCTCCCTGCGTCTCTTTTTATTAACCTCCTCTCTCAGGTGAAACTCAGGATGGCAACCCCAGGGCCATGGCAGAGCCCTGTGCTGCCCATGCCAGCAGCTGGAGGCTGAGCGAAGCAAACTCCGGCATCCCTCAGGCCTCCTGTGCACCTCCACACTGTGTGGGGCCTGGGCTCCCAAGGCCTCTGTGCAGGGTGGTCTCAGGAGAGTCAATGCGCTGGGGGAGGGGCGGCCCATTCAGGGCATCCGAAGCTAATTTTAGTCAGTCGCTCACACCCTCAAATAAGTCTAGCTTCCAACCTTCCTGAGAAAAGGCCAACCACGCATTCCCTCATCTCCCCTATTTTATTCTCTTCTCCTCCGGGAAACTGACAGTTTTTGTTTTTGTTTTTTTGCAGGGCAATGAGGATTAAGTGACTTTCCCAGGGTCACACAGCTAGTAAGTGTCAAGTGTCTGAAGTAAGATTTGAAATCAGGTTCTCCTGAATCCAGGACCGGTGCTTTATCCACTGCACCACCTAGCTGCCACAACCAACAGTTTTAATAGCCATTACTATTGTAATGATTGGAATGACGCCATCTGCTGGAGACTTACTGTAGAAGAGTTCCACCCATGAAGCGAAGGTCTTTGAGGGCAAGACCAGGAGTCTTTTCTTTGGTGTCAGGAAGTAACGTTGGCTAGTGGGAGGAAGAAGGAAGAGACTGGTGCTCGGTCTCGCTCTCTTTCCTTTGGACTCTGGTGGAGAGCGGAGCTAGAAATGTGCTCTCCCTTTAATAGACAGGAATCTAGGCCTTTCCTTCTCTCTTTACCAAATTCTTATTCTCCTTAATAAATGCCTAAAAGTCTAACTCTTGCTAAAGCTTATAATTCATTGGCGACCACTCATTAGATATTTTAGACAGTTTAGCTAGAATTTTAGCCCTTAACACTATGCAACAAATGAGGATCTCAATGTTGTCTTTATATCCAGAATGCCTGGCACAAAATAAGTATTTCATAAATGCTTATTGCAAGTCTGGTTGACTATACATAAATCCCATATCTATCCATCTAGCACTAATCTCTTTCCATAACTCCAGGATAGTTCCCAAAAAGAACTCAAGAACTCTTCCTCCCTTCCCCCACCAAATCTACCTATCCTCTACATTTCACAATTCTTGTTGAAGGGCACCACCAACCCTCTGGTTTCCCAGGTTTGCAACTTCCAGGTCATTCTTCATTCTTCTATAATCCTCCATCAGTTCTCTAGCCTTGCTACTTCTACTTTCATAACTCCTGCACTGGCCTCTTCTCTATTCACATGGCCACCACCCCGACACAGGTTGTCATCTTCCTAGATTTCTGCAGCCCTCTACATGACTGCTCTGCTTCTAGTCTTGTTCCAACCCGATCCATACTCCATATGGTTTCCAAAATAATCACCACATGGTCATAAATATTTCATTTCCTTGCCCCAAATCCTTCAGTGGTTCTCTAATGCCTCTAGAATAAAATATAAACTCCTTTGCCTGGTTTTTAAAGCACTCCGTAGTCACTCTCTAACCTATCTCTATTCTCCATTATAAAACCATTCTAATCATTCTCCCTGCCTCCAGTCTCTCCCTTCTCCAATTCAATCTCCAGCCAATTGCACAGATCTGATGGGACCAAACCTCTACTACATACACTCTAGTGACTACCTATTATAGGATCATTGGATCATAGACTTAGAGCTAGAAGGGACCATATATGTCATCAAGACATTTAAAGATGAAGAAAATTAAAAATAGAGAGGTTAAGTAACCAGCCCAAGGTCACACAGCTCATTTCTAAGGCAGAATTCAAACTAAGGTTTTCCTGACTCCAAGTCCAATATTCTATCCATTATTCTAAGCAATCTCTCAGAATAAAATATTCAGTCAGTCAATAAGTATTAAGGGTACGAAGAAAGGCAATACAGTCCCTACCCTCAAGAAGTTCACAATCTAAGGGAAGAAACAATATGCAAACAACGATGCATAAACAAGTTATAAAGAAGATAAGTAGAAAATGATTAATAAAGGAAATGCAATAGAATTAAGAGGAATTGGAAAATCCTTCCCATAGAAGAAGAGATTTTAGTGGGGACTTAAAGGAAGCCAAGATAGCCATGAGGTATAGATAAGGAGAGAGAGAACCTTCAGGTATGGAGGACAGCCAGAGAAAATGACTGGAGCCCAAAGATGGAGTGTCTTGTTTATGGAAAAGCAAGAAAGCCAGAATCATTGGAATGAGGAGTATTGGGGGTGGGGAGGGGGGGAGGTATAAGAAGACTGGAAGCTATGTGGGGGTGGGAAGAAAGGATGGTTATAAAAGGATATGAATGCCATACAGAAGATTCCGAATTTCATTTTGGAAATGATAGGAAGCCACTGGAATTTACTGCATGAGGAGAGGGGTGGTAGTGACATGATCAGACCTGAACTTTAGTGGATGAATAGACAGACTGAAGTGAGTAGAGACTTGTGACAGGTAGACTAACTAGTAGACCACAGCCTCTCTAAGCATGAAGTGATGAGGGCTTGGACAAAGGTGGTGGTGATATCAGAAGAGAAGGGGACATATTTAAGATCTGTTCCAAAGATGAAATCAATAGCTTTTGCAACAGAGTGGATAGGGGAGATAAAGATAGTGAAGAGCTGAGGTATTTACATGACAATTTCCTCTTGGCATCTAATGCCTTTCCCAACTCAGTCCTCATCTTTTGACTCAGGTTTATTACACATTATTCCCCTTTATTCAACTCTACGATGCAGCCAAACTGGCTCTCTTCTTATTCCTCACACATAAAATGTCATCTCCTGACTCCCTTTGTCCTGGCTGCTCCCCATTCATGCAATGCACCGCCTTCCTCACCTCTAACCCTTAGAGCTCCTAGACTCCTTAAAGGCTTAGTTCAAGCACTTAGTTCCTCTACATAAAGCCTCTGCCTGATCCCCTCAGTTTGTAGTGTCTTCCCCTTTATATTACTCACTATTGATTTTATGTACATATGTGTGTGAATGTATACGCTCATGTATGCGTGTCTCTGTGTGTGTATATACACACACACACACACACACACACACACACACACACGATGCCCCCCAACATATGTAATGTAACCCTCCTTGGGGGGCAGGGACTGTTTTTGTCTTTATATTCACAGCACCTGGCACTGTGTCTTATACATAGTGAGCACTTAATAAATACTTGCTGATTGGCGGACTGACTTGAGAGCACACATTTCAGCCAAGCATGCTTACTACCTATTGCTGGAATTTAGCATTCTACCTCCCACATCCACACCTTCACGCAGTCTGTCTTATTTGCCTTCACAGTTCAGTTCAGGCGCCATCTCCACTTGGAAGCCTTTCCTAATGCTCCCCCAACAGGTGTTCTCTCTCCCTTCCTAAATTTATCTATGCATATGATATATCCTTCAGAAACAGGGATACTCTGAGGGAAGCAACTGTTTAATTTCTGTCCTGGATCAAACAAAGTTTCACAGAGAAGTATGCATTTCACATGGGCTTTAAAAGTGTCAGTGAGAATCCTCAGAAAAGGGAAACAGAAAACATCCCAGATATTAGGAAAAAGCAGTGTTCCATTTCTGTCTTTGAATCCCTAGTGCCTAGCACTGCGCTTTGCATTTTTTTTTTTTTTGGTCTGGATTGATGCTTTTACTGGTTTAAGGTACTCCCAGGGAGGAAACTCTCTCTACCAGTGTGGATGGACAACTGTTGTGTGATTTATAGAATCTTAGAGAGTTGTGCCCAGGGCCACAAGAACAGTATAAATCAGAGGTATGATCGAGATTTTCCTGACTGTTGGGCTGGCTTTGTAACCAGTTACACCACACTGCCTCTCTCTTAGCATACAACAGGTGTTTAAATAAATTTTTGATGTACTGAATTGGTTAAAAGTAGTAAGTGGCAGAGCCAGGTTTATGATCCTAGGCAGGACTGGGCTAGACAAACTCTGAAGTCTCTTCCAACTCTAAGACTCTACAATTCTATGTATTGTCCATTTTCTCTTTGAGCTCTAAAATTGTATGACCAAGATAAAGGATTAAAAACACAGCTTATAAACTGTAACATCACTAAAAGCAATTTAAGAATGTTTCAGGTGGATATAATCTGATCAAAGTGAAAAAGGCAGGCTAAACAGAAAAAAATAATCAACAATTATTACTAACTGTAAGGATAAAGTATTGGCTATATTGAATAAGGTGTTATATTCTGAATTCAAGCAATTTCTTTAATTCTCAAAGTTTCTAAATCTTCTACTTAAAAACAGTGATAGTGATGACTGAAATACAAACATAACATAATAATCATACTTCTACTCCCAACTTCTCTTAGTATAACTCCACAAAATACATATGAGGTTAAAGAAAAAGTCTCACTGTGTATTCATGTTACATTTCTTTAGTTTCTCTTCCATGCTGTTTAAGTCTCTGAGATCTGCTCCCACAATGGCAAATCTATTTGAATCCAAGATATGTCCATCTGCAAATAGAAAAAAGTATAAAATGCAACTCTTTCTCTAAAATAGTAAGATATTTTTAAAAGATATATAGATATATACACACACAAATATTTAATTTTTAAAGCCCTTCAATATCCTCGATATACATCTTTTCCAAGAGTCTTCTATGGTAGACAGGTACTCCCTTCAAAGTGAACCCTGGTTCTATAAGAAATTATTTATGTTAGGATTCTTCTCTTTATAAAAATTATGAAATTATATATGCTTAAAAATAATGTGTTATTTGCCCCAATTTTTTAAACAAAAATAGACACATTTACTCTATTTTCTTCAAAATTTTCTACCCTCTTTTATCTTATGGTTATTCATCACGTTACTACCCCAGAGCTGCATTTAGGGATTCCTTCCACATATTTCAACCACCAGAAATCAAGACAAACCAGAGAGAGCACCAACTTACAACATTAACAACTGTGGGAATGACATTATCTGGATTCAAGGAACCTGATGTATGAAACAGTTTTGTTTATTCCAGAAGTCTCCCTATCTAGATTACTATTTGCATCCTTCCAAAGGGATTTCAAGGTGGATCAAGAGTGAAGCAAAAAATCCATTAGAAACTAGTCTTGTGGGGGCAGCTAGGTGGCACAGTGGATAAAGGACTGGCCCTGGAGTTAGGACCTGAGTTCAAATCCAATCTCAGACACTTGATACTTACTAGCTATGTAACCTTGAACAAGTCACTTAATCCTCACTGCCCCCCCCCCAAAAAAAACCAGTCTTGTCTGTACGTAAAGGAAAACAACTCCAGCAGACACTGGAAGTCTGATCAGTGCAATGCAGAATACTGTCTGTGAAACACACCTTCCTCCAGGGATGTTATATAGACACTATGTATGAAATGAGACCTATATTGTTATATATGGCTGATGTGTCATTTTATTTCACTAAAGTGCTTATTTGTTACAATGGAGGGGTAAATTGGGGTGGGGGAAGGGATTATGGAGAAGTGACAGCAATGTAAAAAATTCATCAATAAAGCATCTATTTAAAGGCAAAAAAAGAAAGAAACTAGTCTTATGGTAGGAATACACGATAGGGAAGAGGAGACTGGTGTCAAAATATAATGGTTAGGAATCTACTCTGAAAAACAAGATAGAATTTGCAGTCTACCTGGCCTATACAACGCTAAACATATTCCAAACTTTTTGTACTAAAAGAAATACATTTTAATTATAAATGTCCTTTGAGAATTTAGAAATAGATTTATCTGTTCCTTACAAAAATTTTAAAATATGCATTTTAATTATGACAAAATACAGTTTCAAAATATACATTTCAATTGTGACATGTGTATACAAAATTCTAGTAAGCTGCTTATAGAAAGGAACCTAGTCTTATTTATCATTTGTATTTTACCCACAAACTAGTATCTTACCTTTGTGTCTCACCCTGCAGAAAGTAACTAAATGTTTGATAAATAAACAAATAAATAATCTAAAGGAACATAAACTCTTAAAACTATGAAAATACATTTCATTGATTTGTTCTTAATAGTTGTTTAAAATTGGCCACTCATAAGCACAAAGAAACAAATAAAAAGATGAAAAAAATACTCTAACATATAAATAAAACTATGACAACTATCTCTCTAACTACTAATCCTAAATCCATATACTAGCTTGAGTCTCCCTAGAAATGTATCCATAACAAAATCTACTCTTAACTTTCAGTTCACAGTTCATGGCAAAAATACCAAGTTGTGCATTAGAATCAGCTGATTTTTTCATATTATTGGAATGAGAAGTATGTTTTCAATTCTTCACAGATCAAACATACAAAGGACCAAACCAAAATAGCTCGAAACAAATTTATAGCTCTTACTGTAAAAGTCAATGAAATATTTTTTGCTAAGTATTTCCTTAGGGCTCTCAAAATACTTCCTTTAGGATCAGACATTCGATTAGTAATCAAGACCAGTAAGTATTTGAGTTTCACATATAAGGGACAGGTAGGTGGTACAGTGAATAGAGAACAGGCCTGGAATGAGGAAGACTTGAGTTCAAATCTAGCCTCAGACATTTAATAGTTGTATGACCCTGGGCAAGTCACTTAAGCTCTGTTTGCCTCAGTTTCCTCACCTATAAAGTGCTCAGCACAGTGCCTTGCACATAGTAAGCAGTAAATGAATGTTAGCTATTACTATTATTTTTATTCAAGGTAATATGCTTGGGCTATGGGGGATATTTCAGAAATAGATTATATATGATCCTTACCCTCAAAAGTCTTATTAACAAAACTAGGCATATATACATAAAAGGGTAACTAATGAGAAAAAGACTAGGATGAGTAGGAATTCTGAGAAGAGGGAAATGAACAACCTTTTGGGTATAAGAAACAGCATCATCAGCAAAGGAGAAACATGATGGAAGAGAGTAAAGGGCTTATGTAGGGACAATTAGGCTAGAGCCTCTGAGTGTACTGAAGAACTTAACATATAATAAGACAGGAAGGCAGTGTCAGATTGTGGATTGTGATATATTAGCAATATAAGGACACTGGTGGAAACATGAACAATTGAGTTAAATGGACCCTCCCGATCATTTCTCATCCTGGATAACTCTCAACATCTGCTGAAGCTATCACAAAACCACACACACTGGCTCTACTACAAATTCATGCTAGCCAAACTTCACCAAGCACTCACTATTAAAATACAATTCTTGACCTATTTGTACGAAAATATTTATAGCAGTTCTTTTTGTGGTGGCTAAGAATTGGAAATCAAAGGAATGCCTAAACAAGCTAAGGTATATGATGGTGATGGAATATTACTGTGCTATAAGAAATGACAAGCAGGATAATTTCAGAAAGGCCTGGAAAGACTTGTATGAACTGATGTATAGTGAAGTGTGGAGAACCAAGAGACCGTTGTACACAGACACAGCATTATTGTTTGATGAAGAACTGTGAAAGGCTTAACTATTCTCAACAATATAGGACACACATACATTCAACTATGATACAACAAATTAGACAAGGATGTTAGAAAGCTACAAAACTAAGTGCCATAGGAGATTATAAAAAAGAAGTTCGTTATAAAGGAAAGCTGGGAAAAGAGATCAAGGACTGGAAGTGGCCTTTAGAGGATGAGTAGGAATTCTGAGAAGAGGGAAATGAACAACCTTTTGGGTATAAGAAACAGCATCATCAGCAAAGGAGAAACATGATGGAAGAGAGTAAAGGGCTTATGTAGGGACAAT
Source organism: Dromiciops gliroides (assembly GCF_019393635.1). Taxonomy (NCBI): domain Eukaryota; kingdom Metazoa; phylum Chordata; class Mammalia; order Microbiotheria; family Microbiotheriidae; genus Dromiciops; species Dromiciops gliroides. Next base: position 619,066,351 of record NC_057861.1, on the reverse strand, counting down.
TAGGCTAGAGCCTCTGAGTGTACTGAAGAACTTAACATATAATAAGACAGGAAGGCAGTGTCAGATTGTGGAAAGTCCTGCCACCCACTCAGTCTTCAACTGTTTTTATAATGTAGACTCAGCCACCATGGTAGTGAAACTGGTCTCCACAAGATCAGCGATTCTCAGGAGTCACCAAACTCAATGGCCTTAAAAAAAAAAAAAACCTTCATCCTTCTTGAGCTCCCTGCAGCCTTTCTTTGCCTCTGTTGACCAGCCCCTTCCTTCTAAACATGTAACACTCTTGTGGTTTTCCTATTCTTTTCTGCCTTTTTTGCTGGGCCTAATGATCTTCACGCCCTGTAAATATCAGTATCTCCCCCTCCAAAGCAAATGTTCCTGATAACCTTTTCCTTGGTGATCTCCGTCTCTCACATGGCTTCAATGTAAGTGATAGTTCTTATCGCCAGCTCTAACCTTTCCTGAATTTTCAACTGCCTGCTAAATATCTCCACTTTGATGTCTCTCACTGGACCCTATTAAACTAGGTAATTAAAAATTCTACTCACGTTCCTTTTACATTTACCCTAAGTTCTTTTTTTTTAACTTCTATGGTCCCTCATGGAAGGCATCACCAGATCCCGCCAGTAGGCCAGGCTTGAAAAGCTAGAATCATCTGTGACTCTTAGCTTTCATAAATTCTACAATTCAAGGCAGCTTAAATACCACACACTACATCATAGCATAGTGGAAACAGTGCTGGACTTGGAATCAAGAAAAAACTGGCTTTGGGTCTCTACCACATGTAGTAGAAGTGACATAAATATAGGGAAGTTACTTAACCTGTCTGGGCTTTAATCACCTCATTTGTAAAATGCAGATAACAATATCTATTGGACTTCCCTCATAGGACTGCTGTAAGGATCAAATGAGATAATAAATATAAAATGTCTGATAAGCATTGAGGTCCTAAATACAGCTGCCAGGTGCTATAAAGACTATCTCTGTACTTGGCCTGGCATCCATTGCCCTGCTCTCATTCATACTGTAGCTATCTTCATTCAGACTCTCATCATCCTAGACTGCTCTAATTGCCTCCCAACCAGTCCTCCTGCTCTTGTTCTCTCCCTACCTCTTGTTGCCCAGGCTGTCTTTCTGCAGCAGCACAATGGCCATATCACTCTCCTTAAAAACCTTATACTGTAGGATCCTCGGTTCCTCACTGGCTCCGTAACATGGCATTTCAGGCTCTCTACAATCTGCCTCCAACCAATCTTACATATCACACTAACCCCTTTCACACAGTCTGCATTCCAGTCAAACTCTATTATTCACTGTCCTCCATTCTACTCTTGCCCTCTCCAGCCTTCTTGCCTTTGCTTGTGCTCCCCACTCCTAATGCTCCAATGCTTAAAATGAACTTTTCTCATCTCTGCCTGTTAAAATTACAAGACCATCCTTCAAGACCCAACTCATGCCACCTCCAAAAAGTTCTGACTAATTTCTCCGAATTCAAATGATTTCTTTCACAAATTTCACTTAATACTTGATTTTTTAATCTTATTTTTGACATCTTTTGTTTATATATCACCTGCATTTCTGAATATGTACTCCCACACCCTGACTCAATGAAGATTTAAACAAGAGAGAAAAAAAAGAAAGCCAACAACATATTATGTTTGAAAGTATATGAAATATTCCATACCTATTCCATATCCTCTACTTCTGTTAAGAAGAAAGGTTCAAAATACTTTGTTTTGGGGGTAGCTAGGTGGCTCGGTGAACAGAGCACCGGCCCTAGATTCTGGAGGACCTGAGTTCAAATCTGGATCAGACATTTAACAGTTACTAGCTGTGTGACCCTGGGCAAGTCACTTAACCCCAATTGCCTCACCAAAACCAAAACAAAACAAAAAACAAAAAAACTTTGTTTTGAACACTCCTTTGCATATATCAAATTTTGCCTCACACTTGACTATATATGCCTCTACATGCCTTATTTCTTCCCAATTAGTAAGCTCTCATGTCTTATTTAATTTTTCTATCTCTAAAACCTAGTACAGTAAATATTATCTTGCACAAAGACCACAATTAATGGTTTTGTTTCCCCCACCCCAAATTAAAATGATCAGCTTAAGTAATATAGTAGTAAAACTGCAGGATAGCATTACAGTTTAAAACTAAGAGAGTCTCAAAGGCAATGTTAAGCTTAAAAAATGAAACTCCCACATTGCTATCACTTAACCAGCAGATGTAAGAATAAGCAAGCTTATCTTAATTTAGAGGTGATATGGAAAACTACTAAATCCTGGATGTTTTGGTTTTTTTTTTAATACTGATTTTCAGTCAAAATATAGTGCTAAAAGAATTTGGTTTGGCTTGGATGGAAGAGGGGAAAAAGACATATGGCTGAAAACTATTATCAAATAATTTGTAATCATTAAAAGATGTTGAAGTGCTTTTTAACACGCACAATATTGGTTAACAAAAGAAAAACCAAGGGCTATTCCAATTTAAGTAATTACAAAAGGGCAATGTTAAAATTACAGAATGCACATGTCATGATCTAACTTATGTCTCATATTGCAGGCATAATCTGGCTGTTTAAGCAACTGCTATTTCCCATTTAAGAAGGCCCCACTATTAAATATTAGTAACAAAGTTTTGCATTTCTCTGGATTAAAGGAAATAGCTTTTTAGCAGTTTTACCATACTAAAATAGTTGGGCTAAAACAGAAATACAGTATTTAGAAAAACAGGTCAAACAGTTCCATTGTACACTGTGCTGGTCAAAATACATCAAGGATATTGTGTTTAATTCTGCATGCCACATTTTAAGAGGAACAATGATGTGAGGTGCTATAGATTTTTTTTTTTAAATCACTTGGTGGCCAACCTTTCTTGATGAGGCTTTCTGCAAGTAGTTATACTGGTCCTCAGACAAAAGAGTTCATCACCAGGGTCATTCTCAAAGCAGCTTGGTACAGTGGAATCAGAGGACCTTGGTTCAAATCTCACCTTTAACATTTAATAGTTGCAGGACTCTGGTCAAGCTACTGAACTCCCTTAGTCTTTTTGTTCCATTAAATCAGGGGGTTGTATGACACAACCCCTGGAGTCCTTTCCAACCCTAGATTTAGAATGCTAAGATCCTCTCCAGCTTTATAGGCTTAACCAGGATTGATCTCTATGCTACAGTGATGTATAAAAATTTACTAAAGAAGGCATTTATAAACACATGTATCTTCCACTGTAGTCCTTTTCAGATGCCACATCATGGTGTGATGGTGATGCTGGGCTCTTGGAAGTCTCTGCCAGCAGAACATAAGCTCTGGCCAGATCTTTTCAGAATAGGCCCAGCAACAGACTAGATTCCTATCACTGAAGAACCTAAGATAGGGGAAAGCTCCTACCTACCCAGGTTGGCCAAAGGGTGCTTCATTTTTAAGCCACAGAACTAAAAGACTGACTATCAAGGTGTAGAGGTACCAAATGACATCAATCAAAGGAACCCTTACTAACAAAATTCCAGATCCTTGAGGTGTTATGGTATATGTGTGCACAGACACCTGTGTATATGTGTACACACTAAAATTGTTAAAAATGGAACCCACAAATATTCCACAATCAGATTCCACATTGAACTTGTACTTCATTCTATTAACAGGCCCTAGAAAGTTCTTTCACATCATATAATTTAGAATCCTCTCTATAAGAAACATCCAAGAGCCCAGCATCACCATCTCATCAGAGAGAATTCGGGTCAAAGAATGATTCCTCCTTTTCTTTCCTTCCAGACAGGAGAAAATTAAATATACAAAGGCGCACAACCAGGATGGTGAGGGGTTGTCTATAAATGATATTACATAGGAATCATTGCATCATCTGGTAATGTTTAGCCTGAAATAAAGATTAAGAGAAAACAATGATACTGTTTTCAAATATATGAAATGCTGTCATACAGAAGAAGTATTAGCAGTAGACTTAAACTGTGGTGTTCCAGAGGCTGAAAGCAGGATCAAAGGGTTAGAAGTTATATTAGACATTCAATAAATATTTGCTGAGTGAACAAAAATGATGAATGAAAATTTAAAGAAAGCAAGTTTCAGATCAATATAAGGAAGTCTAGAGTAATAGAAAGAATGCCATTAAAGTACTGTATAACCCTGAGCAAACCACTTACTCTCCTCTGTGACCTTCTTCTGCAAAGTAAAGGGACTACAATGTATTTTCCTTTTGTTTTTAATGGTGCATAAATTAATAGTAATGATAGTTGGTAGTATTTGACTAAAAGAAATAAAGCAGTTGTGTTTTATTCTAAAAAAATGAAGGGGCCAGACAAAACAATCTCCCATGTTTCAATAGAGAAAATTCTAAATTCTATGATATGGAAGAGCTTTCTAGCAACTAGAGTGATCTAGCTATAGAACAGGCCTGATCACTCAAAGTTATTCAAGCAAAGACTAGGAAACTGTCAGAGATGTTGTAGAAAGGACTCCTACACTTCAGTGGGTGGTTAAACTAGATGACATCTAAGATCCATTCCAACTATTATTCTAAAGGTTGCATCAACATCATAATCCAGAGACAGTTCTTAAAATATGTAAGTGCTTGAGCTGAATTTAAAAAAAAGAATCAAGTGAACTCCTCACAAAAATGTCAGACTTTCACATTCCCAAAGGAGCAAAATGTGCTAAAAATTCAATTAAAGTTTCAAAAAAGGCTTTGCAAAGCTGTGCAGATATATCAGCATTGAATCACTAACAAAGACTTAAGCACAGTACTATGAGAAAGATTGCAACTGCATTATTTCAAAAAATAAACACCTAAAAAGTCAACTATGTCATTTTAATGAAGATAAAGCTTTTATCCCAGTTTACTGATCCTTTTTATAAATATGACAAAACAGATGGGATAATAAAGTGCTTGCTTAATATTTATATCAAAAGGAATTTTTTAAATTATTCAAATAATTCGGAGAAGCCTGTGAAAATTCTAAGACTCCCACATCCCTCCTAACAACTCTTCCTTTATCATTAGCGTTCCGGATACTATTTGTTTTTTTGTTTGTTTGTTTGTTTTTATGGTGAGGCAAAAGGGGTTAAGTGACTTGCCCAGGGTCACATAGCTAGTAAGTGTCAAGTGTCTGAGGCTGGATTTGAACTCAGGTATTCCTGACTCTAGGGCCAGTGCTCTATCCTCTGCACCACCTAGCTGCCCCCGGATGCTGTTTTAATAAAAACTGGGAGAGAAGAGAAGCACCAACAAATTTAATACTTTAGCTCTATTAGAAAACAAATTACAACATTAGCTCTATAGATGGTGAAGCAAGAGTTACTAAAGGTCAGTACTGCATTATGTTGCCTGTATAGAAAATTAAAATTCACTAGCCAAAATTAAATAGGAGGAAAACAAACAAAAAAACAACACTTGGCTAGCTATACTATACTTGTATACACAAGACACAACCTGGATTGATCTCTATGCTACAATGATGTATAAAAATTTACTAAAGAAGGCATTTATAAACACATGTCTTCTACTGTAGTCCTTTTCAGATGCCACATCATGGTATGATAGTGACCCTGGGCTCTTGGAAGTCTCTGCCAGCAGAACATAAGCTCTGGCCAGATCTTTTCAGAATAGGCCCAACAACAGACTACTTGTTTTCAGACTTTTTCAATGCACTGATCAATTGTACTGACTTTTTTTTCTTCTCCAAAAAAATACTATTTGTCATATGGAATGGCTCTCCAGGAGAGAAGGGATACATGGGATAGTATGGCGATGTAAGAAACAGAAAATATAAATTAAAAAATATTTTTAAAAATAAATTACATCGGGGGCTGCTAGGTGGCGCAGTGGATAGAGCACTGGCCCTGGATTCAGGAGTACCTGAGTTCAAATCCAGCCTCAGACACTTAACACTTACTAGCTATGTGACCCTGGGCAAGTCACTTAACCCCCATTGCCCTGCCCCCCCCCAAAAAAATTACATCAAGAAAAGGAGGAAGAGAAGGAGGTTTCTGTGGGAGGATTTGAATTCATGTCTTCCAGAAGTCTAACAAGGCCACCACCTAGCTGCTTTGAATCAAACTAACGTCATTTCTTGTTTTGACAGTTATTAGCATGGTTACTTGTGTGATCCAGGGCAACTCACTCTCTCAATTGCTCCAGAGAACTCTCTAAGTCTTTAAGTCATGATAAAAGGACTGACTTGCATTGGTAAAAGGAGTTTCCTATACCAATGAAATCACAGGTCCAAAACCTATCCTTGTCCTTATCACAAAATGGTAAGTAGCACGTTAAGTCATCAAAACGTTGAGCTCTCATGTCAAACTCAAACAGAAACCCCTGATTTAGAAAACCACAAATCAACACACTGTATGTTGTACTATATTTTTATTTGTTTTGTTTAACATTTCTCAATTATATTTTAATCTGGATCTGGCAGCAAAGCTGAGTTTGACAACTCTGGTTAAAAGGATAGAGAACTGGCTTGGGAGTCGGGACACACAATGACTATGTGACAGCTGGGTAAATCACTTAACATTTTAAGACTGTAAATCAGGAAAAAAAAGGTGCCAACCTGAACTGGAAGAACAAATTTCCTTACTAGACATTCCTTAAATTAATGAAATCATAGGTCTAATCCCTAATCCCTATCCCTACCAAACTGTGAGGTCGAGAGAATACTACAAATATGATTTCCCCAGATTTCACTGAAGCACTTAACAAAATCTTTCAGGTAATTCTTGGGACAAGAAAACAAAATATGAGCTCCAGATGACAATAAGGGGGATTTGGAACTGGTTGAATACTTAGACTTTAAAAGTTAGCCATTAATGGTTTAACTAGTATAAGGAATACAGTAGCCTCCCTAACTTGCTTAATGAAGCATCCCTGGGAAAACTCAAAAAATCCTGGGGGAAAGCTGCATCATTCTGTCAGAGCAAGACCATAAGCAATGGCCCAAAACCCCTTTTCTCCTGCTGATGGGGAGTTTGAATATCAACTAGCCTGCAAGTCCTAAGGAAGCTTCCCTTCCCTCACCAGCATAAATCAGCACTAAACCCCAGGTTCAAGGTCTTCCATCTCTTCCCCCAATGCCTGGTATTGCTAAACCTAAATAAGAATTCTATAAAAACCAACCAGACTTTATTGGTTTAGAAAAAGTGCTCCATTCCCTCCAGGGCCCCACCAGGGTAACCAATTCTACCTTAGGGCTTACAAGCCCTGACCAGTTTCCACCATCTTCCCTGACTGCCCTTCATTTTGTCAGTCTCTCCCCCCAATAAAGCTGGCTTGCTTTACTATCTAGGTGTGAATTCCATGTTTCCTTGTGTAAGACTTTGGTATTCTGAATCTTCCTAAGCCTGTGTTAAGTCACCCAGGGATTTGTGTCTGGCTCTGTACTACTGAACACTGTTTCCATGACTTGCATAAAGGAATAAAGGGCATGCTTATCAAATTTACAGATGGCACAAAGAAGAAACATCTAAAAGACCCTGACATAATGTTTTGCATAGTCATACGTGTATAACCCATCTGACTGCTGCCTCAGGGAGGGGGAAGGGGAGGGGAGGGAAGGAAAGAAGGATAAAAATTGGAACCCCAAACTATAAATAACAATGTTTATTATTAAAAATAAAATAAATACATAAATAAAAAATAAAAGACCCTGACAGAGTAGAGCACTGGAATGAACCTCATCAGATGGTATTTAATAGGAATAAATGTAACATCTTAAACTCAAGCTCAAAAAATCAACTTCACAAGCACAAAATGCAGAAGTGTAGCCAAAAAGCAGCTTTCTTGAAAAAAGACCAGGGACTTATGGAAGAACGACTTCCAGCTCAATAATTTGATGTTACATGATAGTCCAAAAAGCTGATGCGATCTAAGGCCTTGAGGTGAAAACACTGATATCCTCTGCTCCAGTCAGACTATATCTGGAGGACCGTTTTCAGTTCAGGGTGCTGCATTTTAGGAAGGAGGAACCAGGAGAGTAAATGGTCTTAAGATCATTTATATAGGGGATCCACTGAAAGAATAGGAGAAAAGAGATCTTGGGAGAAACATGACACTTCTCTTTACATATCTTAAGGGCTGTCACGTGGAAGAAGCATCAGTTTTGTACTGCTTGGTCCCAGAGGGCAAAACCAGAACAAATGGAGCATTAGACCCAACATACAATAAAATGGATTGCCTAGGGGGATGATGGCTCCCTATCACTAGAGGTCATCAAGCAAAGGCTGGATGACCAACTGCCTGGTATGTCACAGAGCAAATCTTGTTCAGGTATGTATTGGACTAGATGGACTATGAGGTCTTCCAAATCTTGTTGGACTGAGATTCAGAAAAGACGAAATTAAAAAGCCTCAAAACTTGCTAAAAGGAAGAAATACATGTTGCACAATTGCTGTGAACTTTGACACTAAGCCTGAAAAGATTCAATTCATTAGTTTTATTATATTATGTAAATACCTACTAACCCTAGAAAATGTGTTTGAGTTGACAAAGATTTACAGAATTTAAGGCAATAGGGGCAGCTAGGTGGCACAGTGGATAGTGCACTGGCCCTGGAGTCAGGAGGACCTGAGTTCAAATCTGACCTCAGACACTTGACAACTTACTAGCTGTGTGATCCTGGCAAGTCACTTAGCCCCAACTGCCTCAATGAAAAAAAAAACAAACACAATTTAGGGCAATAGCTAAAAACACCAAACACCATAAGTGTACTTTCTTGGTGTGGTATCATATAGTTAATGATCTACACTATTTCACAGATAACAAAAATTCCAAGAACTTACTCTTTCAGATATGCTGCTCAGCAGAATGAAATCAAAAATTTTTTTATTTTCCAAATTAACTTGGCCATGGAAAACATTTGTCTCCAAATAAAATTAACACAATTCATAAATTTTTGTTTTGGAAAACTAAATACCCTGGGAAAGGGGGTATTTGGAAAAACATTATAGCAAAATAGGGTATATTAAGCTTGTTTAATGTTTAAAAATACTGCACAAAGCTCATAACTTTATAGTTAATATTTTGAAGGGAATAATAGTTAACCAAGACATCTTCTTAGAGAATCTTTATTCAAATAATACAGAAACCACTACGGCTTCCTGGAACAGTTCTAGAAAAAACACGTAAATTCACAAATTTTATTTCTTCAATAATAGAGTTCATAGAATCAAAGAACCCTTGAATCTTAGAACTGGAAGAAAGCTCACAGGTCAGCCCTTGGCCAAATCATAACGCCAATCTATAATATTTCCAACAAATATCATCCAGCCTCTGGCTGAAGACCTCAAGTAATGGTCCTTTCTCATCCAACAAAGTCATTTCACGTCCAGATAACCTTAATCACTGTTTTATTACACTGAGCAAAATCTGTACTTCAAGTTAGAGGTTGGTAAAAATAAAGCTGGAATGTTAATGTTTAATTGTTTTAAACAACTATTGCCTTTAAACAAATTATTGTTTAATTTTACTGTATAATTGCAAATGGCTCCCAATTCTGCCATTTGGGACCAAGCCCCCCAAAAAGTTAATCAATCTTCCATATGGAAGTTGTTCAAATATTTGAAGACTATTCTCATGACCACCTAAGCCTTTCCTTCCAAGAGGATAAGCCATCTCAGCTCCTTTAATCAATGTTAATTCAACATGCAATAAATGAACTGTGTTATGCATAGAAAACACAAAGACAGAAAGGAAAAACGATCCCTGCCCCCAGAAGATTATATTCTACTGGAGCACAAAAACAAACAAGGAAACAGCTAAGTAAACACAAGATAATTTGAGGAATGAGAAAAATAACAACTGAGGGGTTCAGAAAAGGTTTCCTGCAGGAGGTAACAGGAGCTAGGCCTTGAAGAAAGCTGCTCTAAGAAAGACTGAATTCCAGGCAGAAAAGACAAATGTGAAGAGGGAGTGAAATCAGGTAAAGACAACCCTGGAATGATCAATTAATAGAACAACAAATAGTGGGTTTGGCTGAGGAATAGAATAGTAATATGAGATAAATCTACAAAGGTTGGCTGGAGTCAGATGGAAAGGCTTTACATCCCAAGCTAAGACATTTATGTTTTATCCTAAATGCAATGGGAAGCCATTACAGATTCTTTTTGGGGGGGGGGGGCAGCAATGAGGGTTAAGTGACTTGCCCAAGGTTACACAGCTAGTAAGTGTCAAGTGTCTTGAGGCCGTATTTGAACTCAGGACCTCTTGAATCCAGGACCAGTGCTTTATCCACTATGCCATCTAGCTGCCCCCACCACTACAGATTCTTAATGAAGGGAGTGACAATCCCTAAATGGCACAGTACCATCCCCAATCTTGTTATTATTCTCTCCATGCTCTCTGGTTTGCCAACATCCCTTCTAAAATGTGACATTCAGAACATGAAACTCTAAATACAGCCCACCCAGGACAGAATACAACACTACATAACACAAGCTAAGATGCCATTAGGGTTTTTCATGACCACATCATAAAACCTAACATTTTTTATACTGTCTCCCCCTTCTGTCCTTATAAAATTGTCTTCTTCACACTTATTTCTAGCTAATTGATCTTGTTTCAGTCCACACTATAACCTGTCTATATCTTTGGGGGTTCTAATTCTTTCATTTAGAGCAGGGGTCTGTGGACTTTCAGGGAATCCATGAAATTGGACAGAGGGAAAAATTACAGCTTTATTTTCATTAATTTCTAATTTGACATCTAGTATTTCCTTCAGATACTCAAAAACATGATTCTACAAAAGGGGCCAGAGGCTTCACCAGACTACCAAAGGGGGCCATGACAAAAAAGGTGAAAAACCCCTTTCTAAAACACTGACAATTCATCCCATCTTCATGCCATAAGGCAATGAAAAAAACATGAATTAAGTGCTTACTACATGCAAATCACAGTGTCAGCAAAAAGGATGCAGATTGAAAATTCTTATGTCATACCTGCTGCCTCTAAGAAATCCACCGCAATAGCTCTAGCTGGATATTTTCTCCCCTCTCTCTGTTTCTTACACATACTCATTTTTGATTCAAAAATACTCTAAGCAGATATATTATTTTAGGCCCTTATATAATATACTGTGTCTGAGAAAGTGCTCATCAATTCTGAAACACACTTCTTCGTTTAATAGAGATATGGGCAATTACAAATGTGGAATTACTGTGGTAACTATTTTATTTTCAAGAGGCTTCAATGAGCACAGAGAATATTTAAAGATTAACAATTATGGTTAAAAACAAAAAGTATCAACAAAAACTTTAGCCTGATACATTCTCTAACAAATCTTAGTTTCAATATACATTATACTTAGGATGACCTGAGATGGATTTCTGAAGTGACATATACCATCTACCAAGATAATAACCCCAAAGGTCCAGAAGAACACTAAAGGAGGAAGCAACCACTGGTACCATAAAAGAAGAGAAAAAGTGAAATAGGAAAGAGACTGAAACAGTGACTGCCTAGAATAAACTGCTAAAAAGCATTAAGTTTAAGACACACTAAATAAGTAACCGGAAAATGACCTAATCTGCATAGAATCTGCACACTAAGATCCATATTGTGGTATGTACTCCTTTGTAGAAAAAACAGTTGTAGATGTAACAGCTGACTGTAACGCTGTAGCATAACGGATAAAGTCAGGAAAGGATACCATGAGGAAAAGAGGAAGGAGAGAAGACCACAAATTCCAGGGGTAGGCTATGTGGAAGGAAATACCATAACCTTTGAATATAAGTGATGACAGTTGAAATTTATAATGGAATTCTGCCAGGAACCTGTCCAAACAGACCAAACTCCAAACAGGGCTGCACTAAGCGTACCTGTCACTACATCTGACAACTTGAATACTCAATTAGAACTGCCCAGCTCTGCACAAACTTATTATTTATTACAGTTTTAGTGAAAATTCAAATGATGTATGATTTTTATTACATATGCAATAAAATATTATTCATTAATATTATATAATTAATCACACTCACATGAGAAAAAGCAGTGTCACTAAAGTGTACCATTATGGTTGTAAAAATATATCCATTAGAGAAAAGTGACATTATTTTAAGGATATAACGGTATTTGTTAAAATGGACTTCTACTTGTAGACAACTAAAAATAAGATGAAAGGTAGATGTGAATTTTAGAACCCTTTAGAATGCAAGTTACGGTTGAAAGCATTTCAGTGGTAAATATTTTCTTCAAAGGAGCTTATAAAGATTGTATATATACAACCTATATCAGATTGCTTGCTGTCTTGGGGAGGGCAGAGGGAAGAGAGGGAGAATTAGGAACTTAAAATCTTACAAAAATGAATGCTAAAAGCCATCTTTACATGTAATTTGGAAAAAATAAAATACTATTAAGTGGGAATTTTTTTTAAAGGAGCTTATGTAAGGAGAGAAGAGAGCACTAAATTGTGGTATAATAGAATAGGAACAGGACAGGATGTCAGGAAGTGGGCTCTACTGTCACTTATTGCTTGCTAATTAATTAATTGATTGATTGATTTTCTTTGTTTAATGTTAAATATTTATCTATTACTTTAAGGTTTGTAAAGTGACTATGTGTGTGCATGCATATATATGAAATAATCCTCACAATCACCCCCATACATATTATCTCTATTTTACAGATGAAGAAGCTGAGGCAGAGAACAGTTCAATGACTTGACTAGGGTTACATAGCTACTAAGTGTATGAGAGGTTTCAAACCCAAATCTTCGCCACTACAATTCCAGCATTCTCTGCACTGTGCTACCTAGTGGACTAATAAGTTGTATCACCTTGAGCATTACTTTTCCCTTTCTCTCTGGACTTCCATTTTCCCACCTGCACTATTAAGGGCCTGGCCCAGATCATCCATCTCTATATTCCATGCTTGCTCCAAGTTTCTCAAGTTCTAAAGTTCCTCTCGAGTGTAACATTCTGAAGTTCTCTGAGCTTGGGAAGTGGGGAGGGGGATACTTAGTAAGAGTAGTGACAAATTACATAACCGAAATCAAGAGAGAGGTGATTAAAAGAAGAAGTAACTTTTTGTCCTTAGCTGCCTATTATAGGCCTTAGTATTTTTTTTACCACATCCAACACCCAGGCAGCCAGAGCCCTGGCTGGGCCACTGGCTCTAAAAGCTGAGGGCAGAGAGAATGTAACAGAGAAAGAAGCAGTCAATGATAGAGCATGAGGAGTTTTCGACCTTGTAAAACATTAGGATGACTGGTGAGATTATTTTTAGAAAAAATAAAATGTATACTCAGATAGTCAAAAGCTGAGGTAATTAAAATATTCCAAGTCCAACTCCCTCATTTCACATGCAGATTCTTATAATGTACTTGACCCTTCCAAGTAGTTGCAAATAAAGCAAAATATTACAACATGAATCCAATTTTAAAAGAAAAAAAGGCAATTATAAAAACAAAAGTATCTTGTTTTTTAAGATACTTCATTTTATTACTGGAAAGACCAAGAACTGCCAACCATCTAAGCTTAGGGTTATTTTAAGAAATTTTCCTTAGCAACCTAAAGAGCCCTTAGTTTTATGCTTCTAACCAGGAAAATATTTAAATTACCTGAGAATATGCAAATTTGTCTTCATCTTTTCCTTCTAAACAAGCCAAGAGAACACATTAGCATTCAAGCCTAATGAAAACTCTAAACATTTTCCTAATGAGTACATCAGTGCTTTTATATGTTTGTGGCAGAATGTGAATTTTTAAAGGGCTAACTTTCCAACATTTTTTTTTTCATTTTAATGTTATTTTACCTACATAAAAGGATTTTATTATTTATATATTTCTTATGTCATTTATAAGAGAGAGAAAGTATGGTGAATGCAGCAGAAAGAAGGCTGGATTAAGAAAATAAAGACAAGTCACTGAGCCTCTCTGGTCTTCCAGTTCCTTATCTGTAAAATGGGTGGGTTGGGCTGAGTGGCCTCTGAGCTCTTCCTTCTAACTGTAAATCCAATGATACTGTAAAATGTTAACACAGAACACTTCCAGTGAAATCCTCCTCATGCTGTAGAGGTGACCCTGGATTTTCACAAGTTATGCCATTATACCAAAGCACCAGTGCTAGCAGCTTGTACACCGTGCTGGAAAGGCCTCCAGTTTGGGCCCACCCCAACAGCTCTCTGTCACTGAAGAAGACACGTAGGCAGCAAAGCAGTGTGTGTACCGTTGTGGTGCCTTAGTGTCTAACTCACTGTGATCCTTTTTGGGATTTTCTTGACAAAGATACTGGAATGGTTTGTCATTTCCTTCTCCAGATCATTTTACACATGAAGAAACTGAGAAAAACAGGGTTAAGTGACTTGCCCAGGATCACACAGCTAGTAAGAGTCTAAGGGCTGGATTTGAACTCAGGTATTCCCAACTCCAGGCTCAGAGCTGTATCCACTGTACCACCTAATTGCCTGAAAGCTGTGCCCACGAGGGGATAAACTTTTTTGTCCAGAGCAATTCATGTACACTGACACAGAGAGGAATTCTGATCTTAAGTGGCAGGAGTATCTATACAGATTAAATCATAGATCTTTTGAAGTATTAAATTCAAGAAAGCAATTATGGTTTAGACAGATGCTGAAGAAATAACCATTTCTAAAACTCTCTCTCCTGTTTCAACATCCCAACACTGTTTTAGTGTGAAGCATACAATAATTATGAAATCCTAATAGATCCCTATGGAGAATGGCCAAACAAATCATGGTATATAGAAGCAATGGAATACTATTTATCTTGCTGTAAGAAATGATCAAAACCTGAGAACATTTGTATGAACTGATACAGAGTAAAAGTGAGCAAAACCAGGAGAAAAACTTATACAATAATAATTGTAAAAGTGGACAATTTTAAAAGATTTAAGTAATCTAATCAATGTAATCATGATTCCAGAGGACTAATGATGAACTAAACTACCCACTATCAGAGAGAAAGGTGATTGGCTCAAAGTACATTTTGAAAGTTGACTGATTCAAAGTATACATTTTGGGGCATGGGGGAATTTGTTTTGCTTGACTATGTATGTATATATGTGTGTGTGTGTGTGTGTGTGTGTGTGTGTGTGTGTGTGTGTGTGTGTGTATGCATATATGTGTCTTGTTTTTTCTTTTAAATGGAGGGAAAGTATAAGAGAAATAGTAAAATGCTTGTTAACTGAAAAATAAAATAAAAGGAAAACTCTAATATTTCACTAGATTTCTAAGTATTGAATAACTCAGATGCCAAAGAGTGGTAGAGTGGAAAAGAGTACCACACTGGTTAGACCAGGGTTCAACTCCTGACCCTGACACTTAACTAATGTGTGACCTTGAGCCGAAAATGAAATTCTATGGGCCTCAGGTTTCTCATTTTTAAAATGAGGGAGGGGTGGATTAATTGTTCTCCAAGGATCCTTCCAACTCTAAGACCATGACAGTCATGGACTACCTGAGAGAAAAGACATATTCAAATTAACATTTCTATAAAATGTAAAGATACTAGAGCATATTTAATGCAAAATAGTAACAATTATAGACTTGGCATAAATCCTACATAGAGTAAAACTTAAAGATACTCTGTATGATTTGTTCACTTCAAATATGTATCTTTCACTAAGAATCTAAAAAAACCATAGTGATGCTTATTCAACAAACCTAATAAACAAAGAAACCCAAAAAGGTTCACTACAAAAGCCTCAAGAGGAAAGAATCTTGCTGACACAAATTCAACTTGTCTATAGAAATGGGAGGGGGGGTGTTGGGGAGGAAGGTTTGAACTTGGTTCCTGATAAGGGAAAAGCAGAAAACAAAAATACTACTGGATTAGTGTATAATTCTTTAATTATTTTCCCACACATAATAAATATAAATGTGGTGATGTTAGATACTGTACATAAGAAAGGATGACAGTCAAAATGGCAAAAATAGCAAGAAACATGATAAAATGCAATGCAAATAGGGTTAAAGGGGAAAAGACATTCCAATATATCCTAAACCAACAAATTAAAAGAGCTAGCGTTTAACAGCTAATATTTAAACTGTGCTTTGAGGTTTGCAAAATGCTTTCCAAATGCTATCTGATTTTTCTCCTCACCAAAATCCAGAGAGAGGGAGAGGGTGCTAGAGATTATTTTTGTTCCTATTTTACAGATAAGGAAATTGGGGCTAAGCAAAGATAAGTGACGACTATGCTCACACAGCTAGTAAGTTATCTAAGGGAGGATTTGAACACAAGTTTTGCTGATTCCCAAGTATAGCATTCTATCCACTAAGCCACCTACCTGCCTCAAAAACATTATGGAAGAACAGTAAGTCACTGAAGTGATCATGACTTTATACCCAGCAATTCCATAAAAAAAGACACAAAATACCTATTTTTATAAAAATATTCTTAACTGTTCTATTTGCAATTTTTAAAAAAATGAAAACAACCTATATGACCAACAATTAAAGAATGGCTTAATTTTGATATAATGTAATAGATTATAGTGCTATAAAAAATACAAAGCAGGGGCAGCTAGGTGGCGCAGTAGATAGAGCACCAGCCCTGGATTCAGGAGGACCTGAGTTCAAATCCGACCTCAGACACTTAACACTTACTAGCTGTGTGACCCTAGGCAAGTCACTTAACCCCAACTGCCTCACCCAAAAAAAATACAAAGCAACTAAGAAAATATTTAAAGACACAAATGCAAAGCAAGAATGATCGACCCAGAACTATAAATATGACTACTAGTATATTTTAAAAGGAATGAACACAAATCAAAGAAAGAGGAATTTTCAAGAGACTTGGAAAAGGACATAAAGCAAAAGCACTTTGGGCATGTTTCATTAATTTTGTTCTATTTTTGTCAAAGGCCAAAAGTTTTACATAATATTTCATTATTCATTTCATATGCTTTTTGTTTGTGAGTATTCAGTTTAAACAAAACAAATTTTTTAAGTAATGGAAAAAGTTTGGGGAAACCAGATATAAATAGTAATTCTTTTATACAAAGATCTGTTTGAGATTCAGGATTATCTGTGCCACAAGAACATAGTAAGTGCTACCTCTAGAAGTCCATGTGGGAATGCAATCACTGAGAAGACTGGGGACTGAAGTGCTCTAAGGGCACTTTTATCTAAATCGTTACTTATGGAGAAAAACACTGATTGATGTTTGTTGGATATCTGCTTATTAAGTCTTACTATTATATAAAGCCAGTCTAAATGACTATTTCACGTCAGCAAAGAAGACTCAGCCTGTTGAACCTCTAGACAGCTACAAAATCACAACATTGGAAGACTGGATGAAGGTTAAATATAATTTAGTTATTCAGAAGTACAAAGATACAAGACTAAAAGACATTACAACCACTGTGGTAACATGTTTTAACACGAGAGACAAAGGTGAAGACAAATGTCAATCACTTGCAGTTTTACAGTAACCAAAGGTGTCTCTCACTCATATTTAAAGCAAAGCCTTCTAAAAACTGTAAAAATTGGACCATTCAGAGCTTTAAAATGTACCAATGTATTAAACCAAAATAATTACTTAATGAGCATCAACTATACATAGAGCACTGTGGTATCCATTTACACGGACTCTAAGGATTGTCTAAAAATTTCAACTTTATCTTCTCCACCTTCAATCCTGGAAATCCTAAAATACAATGAAGAATACTTTGGCCATCCTCATATTTCTTATTGTAACGCTTCATTTTATTTATATGGATGTAAGGGAGAGAAAGGTGCTGGGGGAGGGTTCAGGACCAGATCTCTGGTCTTAGGCAGTCAATAAACACTGATGAAGCACCTACTACAGGGGGGCCAAAAGTCACAAAGGGGTTTCACTATTTAATAACTTCTTTTTTGTTGTTTTAAATTTAGAAAACCACAGCATCATATAGAATATATACAGGAAGCAAATATACATCATGTATGAAAAATCCAATCTTGTAAATGGTGAAAAATAAAGAAAAAATAATTTTCCAAAAAAGTTATTAAAATATCATGACTTTTGGCCCACCCTGTGCATGACAGTGCTGTGCTAATGCTACATAAGGAACTCTCAGATGAAGGAAACACCTTATACCAATGCACACTGGAACGATTCGCTCAACTGATAGTTTTCAGAGATTTGCCTACAACATGGAGAGGTTAACATGGCCTGGCCAGGGCCACACCAGCCGGTAGGGGTGTAGAGACAGAAGGTGAACTCAGGTCTTCCTAGCTTTGTGATACGCTCTCTAAGAGAGAGAAAGACAGAAAGACAAATGCATGGACAGACAAATAGAAAAACACAGAGAGATAGAGACCTTTGTAGATATAGATATTGATATACACACACAATCAGCTTCAAGCCAAGGTCAGTTCATTCAGACACACATGTATACAGACATACATACACATGTACATATGTACATATATATGTGTGTGTGTTGTGTGTGTGTGTGCATACATATACATGCACATCTAATGCACACACACATATCACATTACTTTTGGGGTATTAAGTGGGAACAGCAAAGACTGAAACAGTTTAATAGTATGTTTATATGACTTTAACTAACTAAAGTTTCCTACAAAAAAGGGGAAAAAATGACGGATTTTTTTAGAGGAAGAAGGAACCTCAGAGATTATCTAGTCCGGTCCCCTCATTTAATACAAAACTGAAACCTAAAAAAGTTAAATGACTTTTCCAAGGACACACAGATAACAAGTGGCAAGTCAACATCCTCCAATTTCAAATCCTGTCCATGTTTTGCTCTATACTATACTAGCAACAAAGTGCTTACACTAAGATATAAACTAATAATGTCATTTTTCTATTACCTTGATTTAAAATCTCTGATTTAAATATATAAGGAAGGTCTATAAAAAAGCAAATTTTTTTTCAGGAGGAGCAAGGCACATAAAGGACTGTTTCAATATCAGATTACATGCCCCCTAAAATTGTCAACAGAATATTAATAACCCAACATAATAACCCATATTTGTGTACAAAGAGTATTCATGGAAAGATCTTTTGTGAACTGAGAAGCACAAGGAAGGCTGGGTAGGTGGAAGTATACTATGCTTGCCAAAATAAAAAAAGTATACCAAAATAAAACATTCATCCAAACACAGTAAACCTCAAAAAATAAAAATGAATTTTACAGGTACTTTAATGTGTTTTTACTTGCCTAGTATAAAAGATTCTTCTGAATGTAATTCCTGGATTGGTTTTGATAGAGAAGATTTGGCTCTGTGGAAAAAAAAAAAAAAAAGAAGGGAAAAATAAATAGCTTATTTACAGAGAAAAGCTAAAGACTGAAGAATAAAAACTTGCCCTCTACTGGAAGCAAGGAAAACTTCACTGTATTAAAAAGCAGGGATTACTCCAAAGGGCTCTCTAGGTTCCTGGAGTTCTTAGCAAGCGCAGAAAAGGGTCCCTACTTGAGTTAACTCAGATTTATTAACACTGGAATAATGAATCACACCCTGATTACCATGCTTAAAGAAGTCCTTGATTACTGTGGCAAGAGTTTTCTAATTGTACCTTTGTTTTTTGGGTCACTTTTAGCTTTTATGTATCTAAAGAAAACTGCATCTTTAAAATATGTCAATTCTCCAGGATTTCTTTAACCATTCTGCTTTCTCTCTGTATAAAATGTGGAGATTTCCTGAACTGGTCTGAAAATAGGCTGTACTGTTCCCATCCCCTAACATAACCTTTCCAAAGAAAAACCTTTACACACACACACACAGTTTAATCAACAGAGGAACATTCAATCCCCACTGGCCTTTTTCTCTCCAACTAAATTCAAATCTGTGAATGTGGCCATGCTGCCTGCTTCCATGCTTCTCCCCAGAACTCTGCACAGTTCCACATCTCTGCTGATTTCTCACAACACATAAATCAGTAATCTGACATAATTGTGGGAGTTTTTTTAACATTCATCTATGTATTTTTTGTCCTCTCAAAAGATCATATTTTAGGGATACTATCAACACTATCCTTCCCTCTAGTTTATTCAACTTAGCTATCAGACTAATTTCATTTTGTATTCTATAAGAAGTACTTTAACCTGTGTTGACAGTGACTGATAGATCCCGATAGCAAATTAAAGATTTCCATGGAGGGTAAACAAAATACCACAAAGTATCCGAGTTCGATAATGGATACCAAGAAATGGTAAAACAGGGACATATCTAGCACATTTTAAAAAGATTCCCGGGGCAGCTAGGTGGCACAATGGATAAAGCACCGGCCTTGGATTCAGGAGGACCTGAGTTCAAATCCGGCCTCAGACACTTGATACTTACTAGCTGTGTGACCCTTGGCAAGTCACTTAACCCCAACTGCCTCACCAAAAAAAAAAAAAAAAAAGATTCCCATCCCAAATGGTTTAAAAAACAAACTTTGGCAATTTAGCTCTAAATAAAAGTGATTTGTGGGACAGCTGCAGTAGTTCAAATATGATCCTGGGCAAGTCATTTAATCCCTATTTACCTCAGTTCCTCATCTGTAAAATGAGAACACACTGGAGAAGAAGATGGGAAAACAAATCAGTATCTTTGCCAAGAAAACCCTATGGACAAAGTCCACGGGCGTCATGTAGAGTCAGACACAACTGAATGATTGAGCAAAAGAAATTTAGAATTCTAAATTCTAAATAGCTCATTCCCACAGTTAATGGTTCCAACTTCCTTATCATCTGAGCAGAGGACTCCACTTCTATTTTATCAATAGAGGCCATATGTAGTAATCTTCCTTCATACTCTTACTTGACATAGCAAAATCCTCCGACTTCCCTATTCTCACCTCTTTTTCTCCAGTCCCTGAAGAATAAAAGAGCTGTTATAGAACTTTAAATTTTGCAAAGCCCTTTAAATACATCACTAGATCCTTTCAACTTTTTGAGATAAGTACTTACCACTAGTATTATTGTACATATAAGGCACCTGAGGTTCAATGAGGCATTCAATACCCAATTTCTCTAATGCTATACATTTGTATGAACCATCTTCTAGTCAGACATTTGTACAAGACATCCTGTCCCTGGGAGCCATTTCTTTCTCCCCTATATCTCTTGAAATCCTTGTCTTTCCTCTTGTTAATGCTCTTGCCCCAATTTTCCTTCCTTCCATTGTACTTATTTGTTTTCAGTGTAGATCCTCCAGTAGAATCAGTTATTTATTAATGGCAAGGTCTATTTTGTTTGTGTCTTTACTGCTCCGTGCCTAACACAAATATCTTAAACACTGACTGAAGTGAACTAAGTGACTCACCCACTGTCATCCAAAGGTGTTATCTGAATCTGGTCTCCCCCTGACTCCAAGAAAAATATTCTATCCAATTTTCCACACTGCCTCTCTTTGCCAAGATCAGTTCTACTACTTGTGCCCTTGATCCAATCCTTTCCCATCTCCATCTCTTGAGAGACAGTATGGTATAGTGAATAAAAAATTGAGCCTGGAGTCAAGAAGACCTGGGTTCAAATCCTACCTCTGACACTTACAAGCTGTATGACCATGGACAAGTCATTTAACCTCTGTGAGCATCAGTTTCCTCATCTGTAAAATGAAAGGGTTGAATCAGATAGTCTTCAAAGGTCCCTTCAAGCTTGAGATTCCCTTTTATCATTCCTGGGAACCTCCTTGCCCTTTGAGCATTCTCTTTCTCATTTCCAATGAGAAATTAACTCCTGGATCCCTCCATGTTGCTCATAGGCATCCCAAGTTGACCTTGCCCTTAAACCATGAAGTTACTGTCTTATATTTTTTCTTCTTTTTACAATCAAATTTACTGAGAAGCTGTTTTTATTTGCCAGTTATGTTTCAGTAAATCAACCAACAAGTGTTAATTAAGAACCAAACTGTGCCAGAAACTAGAGAAACAAAGTCAAAAATGAAACACAGCCCCATCCTCAGTAAGTTTACATTCTACACTAGTAATTCCTCACTGATCACTTAATTCTCACCTCTTTGAAATCTAGTTTCCAATGTTATGGCTGAAACTCCACCTCGTAATTGTTAAATCAAACTATTGACCCTCTCCCTATTCCTACTTCCCTTAGAAATCCCATTCCTCTTCAGCTTCTATGATTCTGTTCCTTTTGGGCTTTTTTTTTTTTTGGTGGGCCAATGAGGGTTAAGTGACTTGCCCAGGGTCACAGAGCTAGTACATGTCAAATATCTGAGGCTGGATTTGAATTCAGGTCCTCCTGAATCTAGGGCTGGTACTTTATCCACTGTGCCACCTAGCTACTCCCCTTTCAGGCTTTCTTACTTGTATTACCAATTCTTCTCAGTCTCCTTTGCTGAATAATCACCTGTCTCCCAATTCCTAGACATAAGGATCTCCTCCTCATCAAGGGTTAGCAATGAACTCTATTCTCTACATTCTATCCCTTAGTGCTCTTTTTAGTTCTCATGCATTCGATTATCATATATCTACCCCATTTCCAAATTTCCCTATTTTTGTTGAGGGTCCCCCCATTTTTCTAGGCAACAAGTTTTATAAAACTGAAGACAACTCTGATTATCTTTTCTCCAACATCCTCAATTTGGCCCTCCATATTCAATCAGTTGTCAAATATTATTGATTCTAACTCCACAATATCTCTGGTATTCATTACCTTACCCCCAGTTTATTTCTGGATAGCTCTGATCATTAGCGAACCTTTCCTTATAATGAGAACAATTTTGCCTCTGCCACATCCCCATTAATCCAAGGCCTGTCCTCTGGAGATAAGCAGAGTTAAGTCCTCCAAATGCTTGAAGAAAATTATCTCCTTTCCAGGCTAAACATTCCCAATTTCATCACTAGATTCTCTTATGGCAAGATCTCCAGGTCCTTCAACATTTAGGTCATCCTCTACCTTATGAATGTCCTACCTAAAATGTAGCACACAGAAAAGAAATACTCTAAACAATGCATGTCTTGGGCAATGTACAATGGAATTCTTCCTTACTCTGGACATTATCAGCCCTAATATATCATGCTGATATTACATTAGCTTTTTGATTGTCATATCACACTAATGATTTATATTGAGCTTAAAATCCATTAAACCTCCAAATCTTTTCCATGAACTGTCATCTCACAAACACTTTCCCTATCCTATTATTTTTATTTAAATAAATCTGAAAAAAAGTAGCTAACAGGGGCAGCTAGGTGGCACAGTAGATAAAGCACTGGCCCAGGATTCAGGAGGACCTACTTCAAATCCAGCCTCAGACTCTTGACACTTACTAGCTGTGTGACCCTGGGGCAAGTCACTTAACCCCCATATCCCCACCAAAAAAAAAAATTAGGCTAACAACTTTGCACAAATAAATTTGTCTAATTCCAATAATCATGCTGAAACAAAGATGACAAATCCAATCCCCCAAAATCTCTTCTTGCTTGAAGGTCTCATAAGTAAACGCCCCATAATCCTACTTCAATCTTCATTTGTTCCCTTAATTTTACTGTCTTCCCTACAACTCACAGGAATAAAACTCCTACTACCTTGCATTTACAATGAAACTTAATTTTGAAATCATTTTCATTTTTATTTTATCTTTACAACATACTTTTTTGTTTTGTTTTGTTTTGTTTTCTGTGGGGCAAAGGAGGGTTAAGTGACTTGCCCAGGGGCCACACAGTCTATTTACAACATACTTTTAAGATGTTCTAATTTTTCTCCGATAAGAAAACTAGGGAACAGCCAAGGTAAGACTAGCTCCCAATGTTCTATTTGTCTCCACTACACTTTACATAGTGATATAGCAGTATGAGGCAGCTAGATGGCCCACTTGATAAAATGCTGGACCTAGAGTCAGGAAAACCTAAATTCAAATCCAGCTTCAGACACTAGCTGTGTTACCCAGGCACTACCTAGTGACCTAGGCAAGTTATCTAACCTCTCTCTGTCTTCAGTTTTTTCATCTGTAAAATGGAAGATACTAAATAGCACCTACCTCATAGGGTTGCTCTGAGAATCAAACAGAACTTATAAAGCACCTTGCAAAAGATAAAGCACTACATAAATGTTGATTACGTTATTACTACTGTTGTTGTTGTTATTATTGTTGTAGCTGTTATTAGCGGAAATGTATAAGTTTTGAGAATTCAGAGAAACTTAAGCAGCTGCTAAATTTCCTCCATTCCTTGATTCTGTTCCCAGAACTACAGTGTTTCATAGCTCTTTCCAGTAGCCATACACTTTAGTATATAATTACTCAAATTATTTGTGTGTGTCACACCCTTACACCCCTCATTTGATGACTATTAAAACCTACCTTGGGAAACGACTTCTGAACAGCATTGTAAACTTATTTAGAAAAAGTTTTGTAGGTCACTGTTCTACATTTTACATAGGTCCTATTCTTTTAAGATATAAATGAGAGTTTATTACTGTTGTTTTCTTGTATTCACACTTACTCCTTGATATTATATAGTTTTCTTGTGACTATCCATTGGAAAGTCAATTTCAAAAGTATTTTTTTGGAAGAAGATTTTCATCCTGAAAAGAAAAGTAAATTTTATAAATACAAAAGAAACAATTTAAACAACTGTGAAATAAGAAGTCATTTCCCTTTCTCTCATCTATGATCTCTCAAGCTTTTGAGAAATTGATTTCACTCCACCCTTTTCTTCGTTGGAATGGCTTCTGTGTCCCCACTACCACTCCAACTGCAGGTGCTAAGGTGTCAGAAGAGGGGGAGGCTCATTCCCCAAGTTCATCCAATGGGAACTGGGGGGACAAGAGGCCCCATGCAGCAGGTACCAAGGCACCAAGATTTTGAGTAGGCAATCTTGGGTCAGGCATACAGTGAAGGCCTGCTATACAGTGCCTGGGGAGCCCCAATAAGGAAGGAAAGGACATATACTCCTCTTCAAGACAGAGCCTCAGTCACCTCGCCCCAGTTGTAGCTCTATGTATTCTCCTGGTCGCAGATGAATCTCCAAATTGATTTTAGCCTAGAAGTTTTTTAGGAATCTCTGTCAATTCCAAAGCTCCTCCACCAGAATCCAATGTTTGCAAAGTATCATATAGCTTTTTAATTTGGTACTTTGGTACTACCAACCTTCCAAATGAACCAAAACAGGAATCTGTGACTTACCTAATATATTTATACAATGTAACGCATCTAGCTAACAGCAGAGGTAAGAACAAAACTAAGTCCTTCCTACTTGCTAGTTTGGATAGACTTTTCACTTTAATTTAAATTATGTTGCTTCTAGGTAGGATGGAGGTTTTAGAGGAATACTTTCCTTGTGAGTCACTCAGAAAAAAGAATAAAACAGCAATGCACCCAACTGTCATTCCTGAGAATAACAAAGGTATGTATGGCCATCAAAGATATAAAGTGCTGTTTTGCGTCAAAAACAAGAATTGCCCTAACACCTAATCACATGATAATACCATATGTTCTACCTTTGCAAGTCAGCCTATATAATATTGTTTTAGAATTGTTTTAGAAAGCTATATCCAGCAAAACTGAGTATATCTTTCAAAGGAAAAAATTGGGATTTCAATGAGAAAGAGGTCTTTCAAGCATTTGTGATGAAAAGACCTGAACTGAATAGAAAATTTGACTTTCAAATACAAGACCCTGGAGAAGCATAAAAGATAAACAGGAAAAAGACTCATGAGGGATATTAAAAGATCAAACCATTTACATTCCTACATGGGAAGATAATACTTCGATATCATAAGACTAGCTCAGTAATAAACTCACAGATTGGGCACAGGTCTGAGCTGAATATGAAAGGAAGGAAAGGCTATTTAGGAACAGAGAGGAAATATGACTTTGCCCACAGTCACCACAGCTAGTAGACTTGAAATAGATATTTCAGCTGAGCTGAAAGCACTGTCTATGAAAAAAACAAAAAAAACAAAGAACAAAAAACAAAACACCCTTGCCTACGAAAGGGAGATAATTTAAAGAAAGGGCACATCTATCTTTGGCAATCAGAAGCAAGACATATGAATAGAGGGAAGGGGTAATGAATCAAATACTTGGGGAATTATGAAGTCACTACTCGCTTGAGTAAAGAGATCTTAGAAGTTTGGAACTCAAACAACCAGAGAACATTTAATTCAATATTTCAAATTTTTATAAAACTTTACTTCCAAAGCATGTTAAAGTATATTATTCATTTGATCCAATAAACGACCTTGAATTAAGCCAGGAGAGTATTGTTTTCCTAATATTATACCTCAGGAACTTGGGGCCAATAAATGGAAAGAGTTGACCATTAGTCACTTACAGAGCCAGGACCAGAATCCAAGTGTTCTAAATCCTAGTTTAGTGGTCTGATTAGTTACCGAATGCATACAAAGATGAAGTTGAAATTAATAAGGAAGTGGAATTTCAGACACAAGAAGACTTGTAGGAACTGATGCAGAACAAAGAACCAGAAAGAATAATACAGACAACTATAAAAATAATGTGAATGATACAGCCACAATAAAAAGGTAGATGAAACCAGATATAATAAACTCAATAATGAGTCCAGAGGACAAATGATGAACCTTTGTTCCCCTCCTCTCGGAAGAGTGGGGACAGGAGAGGAAGAACTACAGATGCCAAATACTGAAAATGCAGATAGATGTGGTTGCTGTATTGGTTGGCTTTACTTGACTATTTTTATAAAAAATGATGTTGGTTAGGAGAGTGCATATTAAGAAATAATTGTAAGGTAAAAAACAAAGATATTAATAAAGCATTTTAATCACAACCTAAAGTGATAAATCGTTGCAGAAATGGGGAAAACACATGGATATGTGGTAGGTTGTTACATATGACTTTTAGATTCAGGCTGGATTTTCTGGTTAATTCTGTTGAAACCCTATTTTCCCTTTTTAAAATTCTTTTTTACAAGGGATGGTTCTCTGAAAAGAGAAGGAGGAAGTATATTTTCCGAGAAATGAAAGTGAGAGAAAAAACATGAGAGCAACAAAAAATTTTTTTAACTGAGGGAGTATAAATTTTACCAAAGCAATAAAATTCATCTTTAACTCTATAATGTTATGGTGAAATTTAGGCACTGGAATTCATAGTTTGATATGCCTAAGAACACTTATGGGAAATTTTTAAAACTTTTATAAAAATAAATATAAAGCAGGAGGCGTTTCTTCATGGAAAATTAGCATAATGAAAGAATTCCAGACAGGGAACCAGGAGTCACGTGAGCTTGAGCAAAAGAGTCAACATTCATGAACTATTTAAAGTACTCTTCACTTGTACCATACAAAGAGTATGGTACAAGACATATCCTTAGAGAACTTACAGTTTAAGCCAATTAACTTCTGAGTATTAGTTTTCTCCCATATAAAAGGATGTTCCAATTCATCTAATGAACATTTATGGTGTGAAGTAACTACTTTGTTACAGTATCAGAACCTGAAAACACCTCATGACAGGGACAATGTGAAGATCAAATGAGATAATGTCTATGAACGTGCTTTCAAAGCCACAGAATGTTAATCAATCCTAACCAGGCATAAAGTATGTTATTACACTTAACCTTGTGGACCTCTGAACCACGTCACTTTAAAAAGGGACCTTGACAAGCATTTATACTTAAGTCTCCTTTAATTTCCAGAACGTAGTATCCATACCAGCACCAAGATTTATAATACTGAACAATTGCATTCTGTCTTCATTAGGAAAGCCCTTTAGCAGCTGAGTGACACCATGAACCCGAGCAAAGTACCTATGACAGTTCCAAAGAAATAAAATTACATCAGATGAACCCAAAACAAAATATAGTAGATCCACAGAACAGCTGGAAAATAACATGAGTTTTTTTGTCTTAAGGAATTTTTCAGAGGGACAAAAATACATTTGAAGAGAAAAATATGGGAGAAAGCAATCAATTAAAAATCCTTATCTTCATCCACAAACATTCTAACCAAAATAAACAAATATTATATCAGGAATCAAAAATACTTGTGAACCTAAAGATATTACTATAAAATATTTAGTTATTAGTGAGTGTTTAACTCTTAAGACAAATTAATATTTAACCAAATTACTTTACCTCAAACCATATGATCTAAGATTTCCATCATAAATGGAATAGTTATTTTTACATAAAAACTGGCAAAAAATGACACAAATATTCTGTGAACTAGAGAGCACTCCCCAATGTGAGGTCCTAAAACTTACATCTTTGTGTCTAAAAGTTTGGTGAGACATTAAGTGCTTATTTCAAAGAGCATTTCCCAGCTATCCCCTTCTTTCACCTGACAACAGGTGACCTTCTAAGCCATTATTTAAGTTCTCCATCAGGGCTTATTAACAATATCAAAGCAAAAAGAAGCTTAACAAATGTCTTAATGATAATGATGGTAAAACTTGCCTCTGTTAATTTCAGGAGCCTTCTTTCTTTTGACAGCCTCACAAATACTGAATATAAGGGTCATGCCAGTAGCCAACACTTACCAGCAAACCTGAAAGAGATGAACAAAAAGTAGGAGATTTAGTAAAAATAACTAAACTTATAGCATTGGGATCTGAGATATCTAGGATGTAGCTAGTACCATTCAAGGGAAAATTATATAACTCAGAGGAAAAAAAACCCCAACAAGTCTACTTCCTCCGGATTTCCTGTTTCCTTCCCAGAGAGCTCTGCTGAATGTAGAGGAAGAAGTCAACTGACCTGGGAGATCACAAATCAAACTAGCTCTTAGTCTTTCTCCTCCTCAAGTCTTTCATCCATCTCTATGTCACTAAGTCTGCTTAATCCAAACTTATCTTCTCTCCTAAATATCCCAATTCTTACACCTAATATTCCCATACCAATACTCAGACTTTAATACTAATTTGAGACTACCTTGTATAAAATTCCTCATGTACATACCTCTTTAACTATAAACACATCACTTATCACTTCCCAACTCCAGGCACAGAGGAGAAGCGGTTTCTCTTCTCAAAGAAATTTAAATATAAATAGTTACTAAGCAAGTATAATTGTTTATGCTGATGTTTAATGTTAAGTTTGTAGTAAGACATGTTTCAAAAGACATTTCTCTTTCCTAAATCTAACCCAATCTAATATGAACAAATATTCTGGAGCCAGATTTTCCCATATGCAAACAGAATATCCAGGAATATGGACATTTTTGGACACTCAATTAACTCTTTCAAGACATTAGCAAACTTATGTCACATAAGGATTTGTGAACTTTTTTATATTTTGCTAAAAGCATAATCAATGTGCGTGATTTTCCTTTGTAATTTTATGTATTCTATCTTATACATTTAAAAACATTTTATTGAGAATAAGTTCATAGGCTTCCCTAGACTGCTAAAGGGTTTTGTAACACAAAAAAGGTTTAGCACCCTTGCCAGAAGAAAGACTATTTTAAAGGTGAACTATAGTCTAAACTATTGTTAAGTCGGGGCATCGAAGTGGCACAGTAGATTGAGAACCTCTGGGCTGGAGTCAGGCAGATTGATCTACTAAGTTCAAATTTGGCCTCAGATACTTATTAGTTGTATTAATTAACCCTGTTTGCCTCAGTTTCCTTATATGTAAAATGAGCTGGAGAAATAGCAAACCACTCCAGTATCTCTACCAAGAAAGCCCCAAATGGAGTCATGAAGAGTCTGACACAACTGAATGGCTAAACAAAAATAAAAATTGTTAAATTGACAGAAATGTCCTAAACTATAAGCTATTTATAGAGAAGTGAGCTCCAAACTATCTTCACATAGTGGTTAGTCTTTATATCTCAATGAATATTTATTCAAATGGAAAATAAAAACTAACCTATTATATTAGTCCTCTAGGTCCCATTCCTTTCCACTTCCTCTAAGAGCTTCATGCCCAAAATTAGCCGTCTCTCTTGAGTATCTTCAATTTCTCCCTCACCCAACAGAGGCTTCCCTTCCACTTTTTAACATTCAATGCCCTCTAATCTTTAAGCAAAACAGTTAAATGAGGCAGCCTAGTGGATACAGTGAATAGAATGTTGGACTTGAGAATTGGAGTCAGGAAAACTTGAGTTCAATTCCAACCTTAGGTATTTCCTAGCTTGGATAAATCACTTTAAGCACTGTCTGCCTGTTCCCCCATGTGTTACAATGGAGATTAAAAACAGAACCTACCTCATAGGGTTGTTTGTAAGGCTGAAATGAACTAACATGTAGAGCATTCTTGCAAACCTTAAAGTTTGCAAAAGCTATATATATGCTAGCAATAAATAAAAACTTAGGGGGGGCAGCTAGGTTGGTGCAGTGGATAAAGCACCGGCCCTGGATTCAGGAGGACCTGAGTTCAAATCTGGCCTCAGACACTTGACACTAGCTGTGTGATCCTGGGCAAGTCACTTAACCTTCACTGCCCTACAAAAAAATATATGTGTGTGTACATCTATATATGTGTATATATGTATGCATGTACTAATAAACTCAGACTAATCTTCACTACATGGTTGTTCTGTTCATTTCCTTCCACATTTCCCTATTGCCTTCTCCTTTTTAAAAAATTTTTATATTTTTTCCAGTTATGTTAAAAACAATAAACACTTGTTTTTTTAAATTTAGAGTTCCAGATTCTCTCCCTTTCTGCCCCTCTCCTTGAAAACGGAAACAAAGTGGTATTTGTATGCAGTCACCTGCCTTTTCCTTTCAAGTCATTTAAACAGATTCTACTCAGCTTTCAAGGCTCTCTATCCCCTGCCCCAGCCTTTCTTTCCAAGTTATTTTCTACTACTTCCAAACAAACCATCTATGTATGCATCTATGTATGATCAGACAGATCTACTCACAAACCAAATGCTACACATCGTGCTGAAAACTATCTCTGTTATTCTGCTAATCGGTGTGTCACAACTAAAATGCCTCCTTCTTCCTCTCCTTTATCTAAATCCTACCCTATCTTCTAAGGTTCAACTCACATCTCATCTCTTCTTTGAAGCCTTCTCTGTCTATTCCAGCTTGGACAGACTTCAAGAGAGAGTAGAGGATAGAAGGCCTAGGAGTGCTATGGTCCATGGAGTCACAAAAAGTTGAATACTACTGAACAACAACTGTCTATTCTAGGTATCAATGGGTTCTCCTTTCTTGAAACTTCTATTGCATTTGTGGGAACCACAATTTAACATTCCATTTTCAGGTATGGTGCCTGGCACACAGTAAGCATTTAAGTGTCTGCTGATGTACTGTTTTATATACAAAAGTTCAGCCTGCCCCCACTGGAGTGTTAGTCCCTTAAGAGAAAAAATCATATTCCCTAGCATTTCTTTTGAACTTTTCACAGCATTAAGCAGTGTCCAGACCACAAACAGCAACAAAATCTAGAGCTAGAATTAACATTTGAGAGCATTTATAGGTACTCGCACAATACTTTTTGATTCAAATGTATACACTCCATGAGATAGTTCATGTTTTAATGACTCTCTTAAGTATGCCAGTTTACTACCCAGAATCCTCAACTTGCCCCAATATTGCGTCGAGCCGCCTAGCTACACTCCCCCAATGAAAATTTGGCCCCTACAGTTTTGGCAAGCCAGCTAGGAGTTTCTTTAACCCACCCCCATTTGGCCACTAGCCAACTAACAGAGGGGACCTTCTTACCCTTCCCCCACTGCCTCCCTTAGGCAATCTTCCTTGCTTTTAAAAAAACTCTTGCTGGTTAGAGAAAAGTCAGTCCATTTTAAACTGCACCATGATTGACTATTTGCCTCCCTCCTTGTATATTCTAATTGGCATATTTTGGGACAGCATATTGTCCCAATTTAAACTATTACCCTGCTCAATACTTACTCATAGAATTACTGATTTCCTCTTCACAAACACAGTAAAAAAATCTTTGGAAACGTTGGTATGGGAGAGTTTATCTTTCCCACTGAGCACATGTTTAATATTACTGGAAGCATTACAACTAAATTTGAACTTTACTAGTATAATCATAGCTCAAATGGCTATAATTTTTATTCTTGTTATTGTCATTATTGTAATGTGGCATTTTTCCCAAAAAAGCTGTAAAGAGAGGAAGGGATATGACCATAGTAGACCACGTGTTCAAAGAGATGCCAGAACAGCTCCCTCTACCGGAGACAACCAGAATCCAGAATCCAGTCCCCCTGATCGCATCTTAACACTCAACAAAGACAAGATTTCAAAGACTCTAAATGAACATTTCTGTTTTTTGTTTTTCTGTCTGTTACTATATACATCATCTGTAATATGTATTTTCCCTTTCCTATATCATTATTAGTATATTGTTAGCATAGGTTATGATATTCTATTTTTTTATTTGTTTATTGTTTATTATTTATTGTTCCATCAAGGAAACATCCATGTTTCTTAACGAAACAAAGGGGGAAATGTAAAGAATTATTATTTGAAGTTTTTAAGACCCCATCTTTTGGCTAGAATTTTTTAAAAGGCCAGTGCGCATGCTGGGGTTTTTAAAATTCTAGCCAAAAGATGGGGTCATAAAAAACTACAAGGCATTATATATAAATTTTATCTGCTAATATATCATTATTACTCTGTCTTCCAAAATTAACTTGCATTGTAAAACACTGAACTTGGAATCCAGAAGACCTAAATTCAAATGCTACTTCAGACACTTACTAGCTGTGTGACCCTAAGCAAGTTACTTAATGTCTGCCTGCCTCAGTTTTCCCGTTTATAAATGGGGGTAATAATAGCACTACCTCTCATGGTTTTTGTGAAGATAAAAAAGAGTTAATGTCTGTAAAAGAACCTTGAAAATCTTAAAGTACTATATAAGCACTATTATTGAGATGGACTAATTAAAGATTTAATTTTCTTCACTATAAAAACAGGTATACATACTTGCAATCTACCTATAATGAAAGGCAGCATGATAGAGTTAAAAAAAAAAATTGGACTTGGCATCCGAAGATGCTGCAAAATTACAAAGAACAAACTTGGCCCCAAAGTAGAGATGTGAGAAGACACCTCCTCCTTTGCAGAGGTGGAGGATCCAAAAGTGTGGAACATTTTTCCAATGTATTGCTCACGTACTGCAATGTACTTCTCTTCCTCTTTTCCTTTTCAAAACATTTTTTTATATGGAATGGCTCTCTGAGCGAAGAGAGAGGGAAGGATCTCAAAGGAGAAATTTAGTCTATGAAAAAAAAAAAAGATATAAATAAAAAATGAATTTTGAAAAAAAGATTTATTTTGCTTGGCCCCCAGAGGGCATTAGAGAACAACGTGAGATGGAAAATCTTCCAATTAGAACTATCCAAAAGAATAATAGGATGCATCAGTAAAATTATTTCCTGATCACTAGAGGGACATCTTCAAATGAAGACTGGATGACCCACCTGTTAAAGGTACTGAAAAAAGGAATTCTTATTCAGATACAAAGTAGAATTACCTGACTTCCAAAATTCTATGATTCTACCTTTCTCTCAACTCTTAAACAGACTAACTCAGTGATTTAGTATCTGAGGATCTCATTTTTTAAAAAAGGATCACCAAGACTCACAGAATGGCCAAAGGCCAGATGCCGTAAACCACAGACTTTTAGAGCTATAAGGAACTTTGAGATCAAGAAATCCAATCAAGTCCAACAAGTCCAAAATTAAAATCTGGGGACATAAAAGGAAATAATTACAATAAGTAGAAAACAGAATTTTTCTAAAAGTATCAATTCAGAGAGAATTCGCCAAGCAAGATTTTAAAGAATATGTACACAAAGGGGCAGCAAGGTGGCGCAGTGGATAATGCACCAGCCCTGGATTCAGGAGTACCTGAGTTCAAATCCGGGCTCAGACACTTGACACTTACTAGCTGTGTGACCCTGGGCAAGTCACTTAACCCCCATAGCCTCGCAGGAAAAAAAAAAAAAAGAATATGTACAGAAGACAGAAGCAAAGGAAGATCACAAAGAATACAAAGCATTGAAATTCTTTATATAGAATGTGTCCAGGGAAAAGAGAAAAGAAGAAACCTGAGAAACAGACTAGTAGGACAGCTTAAAATTAATATATTGAATTGTATACTTTAAAAAAGTTGCATAAAAGACACTCATGGTTTCATATACAATCTTATTTTTCCAATTTTCTTTGTATATGAAAATGTTTGTCAAGTTCATAATAGCAAAAAGAAATATTTTTTTCGAAAGAGTGTCCAAAAAAAGAATAAGTGTCAAGATTTCTAAAGTTCAAAATGAAATGAAGCTAACCAAGGACAGCAAAAAATGTGTGGGTTTTTTTTTAATGATGTTGGGGAAAAAGAAAGATAAAAAAAGGGATAGAACTGCTGCTTGGAGAAGAAAGAACAGTGACAGGAAACAGAGGCAGAGCTGTTAATTCTTACATTTCTGTTTTTTCTGCCGAAAAAAATTACTTTTGGAGTGGAAAGAGAACAAAAATGGGTACGTACCAAAGATACGTAAGATGAAAATAAGATGTCACTTGGTCGGGGGCAGCTAGGTGGCGCAGTGGATAAAGCACCAGTCCTGGATTCAGCAGGACCTGAGTTCAAATATGATCTCAGACACTTGACACTTACTAGCTGTGTGACCCTGGGCAAGTCACTTAACCCTCATTGCCCCCACAAAACAAAAAAAAAACAAAAAACAAAAAAAAAGATGTCACTTCGTCAAAACTATCTAAATCCTCGGATGCTATCACTAAATCACCGTCAGTGATATTTTAGGGATTGTGGAGAACAGAAAGTATCACAGAACTATCAGAGGTCAAATGCCCCAATTTTCAAAACAGGGAAAAAGAATGGAATGTACAAACTATAGGCCAGTGAGCTTGACCTTGAATTCTGGCAAAATTCTACAAGGGATTATTAAAGAAATGGTTAGTAAACAGAGATAAAATTGTGATTAGAGCTAACACAGGGCTTGACAAACTAACTTTATTTCCTTTTTAGGATAGATGGGGTACTAACTGACAGATGAAGGAAATGCTGTGGATGTAGGTTTACCAACATTTTTTTTTAATGGCAATCAAGGTTAAGTGACTTGCCCAGGGTCACATAGCTATTGTCTGAGGTCACATTTGAACTTAAGTCCTCCTGACTCCAAGGTTGGTGCTCTATTCACTGCACCACCTACTGGTCTCAGTTTATATATATTTTTGTAGGCATCTGATAAAGTAGTTCATCTTTTATGGAATGGAGAAATGTGGGCTAGAAAATAATACAACTAAATAATGTCAACTGATTGAATAGAAGAACCTAAAGAATAGTTAATAGTCACTCATGGCTCCATATCAAATTGAAAGACATTCTCCAGTGGTGTGTTCACAACTGTTAAATATTTTTATCAATTATTTAAATAAACAGATAAATGGTATTATCTAATTTGAAGGTAATAAACTAATAATAAAAACAGGTAAGAAGAGGTAGCTATTATTGTTGTTATTATTCCAATTTTACAGATGAGGAAACTGAGGCTATGATCACAATGCTACCACAAAAAAGGCTGATACTCAGGATCCAAATAAATAGTGACAGGTGGAAAAAAAAAACTGAGCTAACCCTAAAATGAAATTTTATATTTAATTGTGAAGTCACACTTGAGATGAATATACTAACTTTAAAATAAAAGTTGGGAAAGGTGTAGCTATATAATAGATCATTTGAAAAAGACCCAAGACTATTAGTGCACTGAGTCAAATTTAAGTCAAGAGAGCCAAGCAATCTTGAGCTACCCTTGAGAAACAACGGTTTTTAGGAATAAGAATGTAATAGTCCCACTGTACCCTGCCCAAAGCAGACCAAATCTGGAATATTATACTCAGTTCTGGGCACCACATTTATGGAAGGACACTATAAATACGAGTGCTCCAATAAGACACCAAGATAAAAGGGCTTTTGAGTCCATGATAAAAAAGAACTGTGGATGTTTAAACCTAGGGAAGAAAAGGCTGAGATGATAATGATAGCTTTTCTCCACGTATTTGAAAGGCTGTCATGTTGGATGGGGATTAAAATTGTTTGATCCAGAGCAAAGAGCAAGGTGCAATGGGTTGGAAGTAGCAGCCAGAAAAAAAAAGAAAGTAAGTTTAGGCTTGAAGTCAGAACAAACAGCAGCATTTAGAGCGGACCGAGGGTGAGATGGGCAGCCTCGGTTAGTGATGTGCTCCCCTTCTTCGGACTACACATCATCTCTCCTCTGGTGCTTCATAATGGGCGATTTACGTTCGGTTAGGTCTTTGACTAAATGGCAGCCTAGATCTCTTCCCTCTCGATAATTCTGTGATCCCCGGTTCTCGCACGTCGTGGGTTCAAATCATCGTTTTACAGACGAGAAAACCCGAGCAGAGCTGAATTGGGAGTTTCAGAGCCCGGATTCCCAAAGGCCACCAGCGAGGTGCGTAGGGTTCGAGCCTGCTCCAGGACAGCTCCCTCCTGCCCTGCCCTGCCCCGCCCTTACTCCCCGGTCCCTCCGTCCGCCACACCCGGGACACTCCCTCTGCGGCCGCTCCCCACCCCCACCCTCCCACCCCGAAGGCCCGACGGGTCCCTGGGCCCTTCGGCACCTCTTGCACAGGGAGGCGTCATCACAGGTGCCGCGCACGCCCTCGTCCCCTGTGTCGCTGTCTGTGTTGGAGACATGGGGCTCCCGGAGACTACGGGAGGCCATGGGAGGCTCCAGTTCTGTCTCCGCATTAGACTCCAGGGTGGGCTTCAAGGCGCGCTCACCGAGGCGCGCTTCGGGGTGGGTACATGGACTCCCAAACCGGGATAAACAGGTGGGGAAGAGGGGCTGGCCAGGACTGGGCGCCCCGAAGTCGTTCTCTGGCGTCTTCCTCCACCAGCAACTAGCCCCCTCATTGGCTCCTCCTCACCCTGCCTGTTTTGAGGCGCTCATTGGACCGCTGCTCCTCACACGGACTCTCTCGGGGTGGTTATTGGACAAGAACCGCGCACGGCGCTTAGGGCGGGGCAATTAGACGCAAGGGTTCGGCCCCGATGCCTTCTGGGAATTGTAGTTTCACTCCTTCCAGGCTGGGGACTGATTTGTCTCCCTTTTTCCCCTTGGTGAGAGGCCACCTGAAGCGAGATTGGGTCCCGAAGTTTTATAAACTATAGACAGTATTTAAATATACAAAAATGGTACAAGACACTTTCCCGAAATATCCACCTGTAAGTACTGATATCTGGTGGTTGTTTGGTTGATGTCGTTCCTTTTGTCTGATTTTTTAAAAAGCCACAAGTAGGAAGTGGATTTTTACATGCTATTTATGTGTACATCTAATGTCAAAATACACAGAAATTCTTCACCTAGCCCTTCTTATGTATATAATAATGATGTTCATAATATGTAAAGTTTGACTTTATCAACATTTTTACATATATTACATGTTGATAACACGATTATAACTATTAACAAAGTGCTTTGAATTTTGTTTTAGTAAATATGTGTTAATACCTGTACTATGTGCACGGCCTTGTACTGAGATACACTGTAGATACAAAAATATATCCTTATAATAATAATAACTCACAGCTATACATAGCATTTTAAGGTTTGTAAAGTACATTACACATACCCATCTCATCTGAGCTTCACAATAAGACTGTGATGTGAGTGCTTTTATCATCATAGTTTTACAGATAAATAATCCCAAAACAAAGGTTTAGCGACTTATCCAGATACATATAGTAAGTACCTGAAGCAGTATTTGAACTCAGTACTCTTCACTCATCTCCTCACCTCCAATCTCTGTTGTCCTGCTTATACTCTATTAGATCAATGACATGAATAACTATGATACAGGAGATATTGAGCTAAGTGCAAAGGCTTTAGAGTTCTATGAGATATAAGGAAGAAGATTGCACTTGGGAGAAGAAGGGGGAAAATGTCTAGAAAGGCTTCTTGGAGTAGGAGGTATCTTGAATGAAAAGAGGAGCCTTGACAAGATATGAGCTGGGACTGGAGTGGAGTGGAGCCATTGGAAATAGTGCCCATTCCAGGCATGGGAAATGGGCAGTGCATAAACATGAACAAAGGGATGTGGCAGGAGACAGAAGGAATAACATTTATATTAACACTTTAAGGTCTGCAAAGTGCTTTGAATGTTATCTTATTTGATCCCAGCAACAACCCAGTGATGTAGGTGGTGTTATTATTAGCATCTCTGTTTTGCAGAAGAGAAAGCTGAGGCCAAGAGAAGTTAAATGATTTTGCACAGGCTCACACAGGAAAAGCAGGTACATTGTGCTAAACTCTAGAGATACAAATAGAAATCTGAGACATACCCTGATATCAAGGAACTCACGTTTTAATTAGGGAGAACACATCAAAGTTGGTTCTTATTTTATGTTCAATTCACAATGGATTGACAGGCTAGAGAATATTTAAACGAGGATAGTGGCAAGGAAGATGGCAAGTCCCAGAGGATCCTGGGAAATAATTGTAGGACAGATGGTCTCCTACCAAGGGGAGAGTGGATTCAAGTATTAAAGTGGAGTGAGGTTCTGGGAGAGGTAGAGACCCAGAGTCAGCATCCAACTGACATGGAGGGATGAGAGGTGGAGCATCCTACACCTGTTGTGAACTGGGCATTGAGTCAATGTGGGTTGTTTAAGAAAGGGATAATTGTGCAGCTCCCCTCAATGATAGCAGGTTTTACTGGTTTATGTTCCTGCTGCCAGTTAGTAGGTTACAGAAGGTGAGTGAAAGGTCACCATTTCTTTCTATGGTGCTGATAGAGATAGCTAATCCAGATTATTGGGTCTGGCAGGTGGAGGTCTGGGGTTCGCAGTGAAGGAGAGTAATATGAGATGAAGATAGACAGGTAAATGGGAGTCAGATTGGACTCCAAAATTGGAGTTACTAATGCTAGAATTAAGAAATTATACTTGATTCTACTGGCAATGAGGAGCTGAGGAAAAATGTTAAGAGGCAACACAAATATAGCAGTTTTTTAAGATAATTAGTACATTAAAAATTATTACTAGAACAGTTGACTGGAAAATGGATTTATTGCAATAATTTAGATAAGAAGAAAGCCTGAACTATGTTTTGAACCTTTCCACAGAACTATCTGTAATGAAAGCAGAGTATTATTATTCCTACTGTATAGCTAAAGATCAAGGACTTGGCCAAAGTGTGTGACCTCTTCTTTACTGAGAGAAAAGACCATATTTGGACTCTTCTCAGAGCCCTGGGGACAGAGAGTAGATTAGTTAAAATTCCTGACCTGAGTTTTGTTCCTTGAAAATTATATAAGGGGGGCGGCTAGGTGGCGCAGTGGATAAAGCACTGGCCCTGGATTCAGGAAGACCTGAGTTCAAATCCAGCCTCAGACACTTGACACTTACTAGCTGTGTGACCCTGGGCAAGTCACTTAACCCTCATACCCTCATTCCCCCCCCCTCCAAAAAAAAGAAAAAATCAGGTAAGGTATGCTAACACAGAGCATTGTAATAAAGAAGAGCAAACACTCTTGCCCAGAATAGGTTAATGCCTGGTATCTTATTTCATACAATGTGATTGGTCGACTTGGTATAATCTGATTGGCATATGCCGTATGTAAATAGGGGGATGGTAAATACTGCAATGTAATTGGTTGGGAAAAGACCCTCTGTGTGTATAAATAGCTGTGTGATTGTTGCATTCTCCATCACTTTTGTGAAGGTGTATTAAAGAAGCCTTCAACCACACTCTGCTGTCTACTTGGATTATTCAAACTGCAACACTTATTCCAGCTGTTAGCTGCATTTCTAACTTTTACTTCACTTTCTAATAGCTTCCATGGTCTGACAAAGAATGATAGGAGAAATTCTGGATTAGAGTTGTTAATCCTAGAGGTAATCTACCTAAACAAGGGCAAGTCTTCTCTATCTTCTACAAGATCCTGGGCTGAGGCCTTAGAATACAGGAAGTTCTCTACAGGCTCTTACTCACAGATGACACAGAAGTATTACACTGAGCCCCAAGACACTAGAAAACCTCTGAGGAATCTGGAGCAATAAGAAGAGTGGCCTAATTATCTACAGGAAAAGATAAAGTGGGTGAAATTACACATTGTTCATCTGATGACGAGCAGCTCATTGAATTAGTTCATCAGCATGTATATCTTGGATAGGTGCTGTAGGTAGAAAATGAACTGAACCCCAAATTGAGCATAAGTTGGCAGGATTGCTTTTGGAAATCTGAACAGTTTTCTTTTTTTTCTTATATTTAAAATAATATTTTCCCCAATTATGTGTTAAAAAACAATTTAAAAATTTTTTTGTAGTTTTAGGTTCCAAATCCTTTCCTTCCCACCACTCCCCACTTACCTAAGATGATAAGCAACCTGATATAGTTTATATATGTTGAACAGTGTTTTCAGTGATCATTGAGTATTTGCTATGACAAAAGCCCACCTTTTCAGCACCCATATTTTCCCAGTAGTACTATATATATAGTTATGAATCATGGAACATTAACACAATAGGTGCCTGATTAATTTATATAGAATGAATAAATAAACATTGTAATCTCAAAAGAATTTAAAATGGCAAATAGCCCAGTAGACCTATGTAGTCTGTACCATATTAACAATAATGACTTGTGCATGAGAAATAGAGTAAAGGATTTTATGGAGGC
This sequence comes from Dromiciops gliroides, assembly GCF_019393635.1. Taxonomy (NCBI): domain Eukaryota; kingdom Metazoa; phylum Chordata; class Mammalia; order Microbiotheria; family Microbiotheriidae; genus Dromiciops; species Dromiciops gliroides. The sequence continues at coordinate 619,025,868 of NC_057861.1, read as the reverse complement.
CATGTAACAAGAATGAGAGACAGTAGAGTGAGTCACATTCTAATTGACATACTGTTACCCCCCAAGACATGAAAAGAATAAACTTAAGGCTCATTGCCTGGATCCACTTTGGAAAATTTGTAGAGGAAAAAATGGATGTGGACTGCAAAGGATGATCAAGTGTGGTTGGCTTTCAATCCAAATCAGAAAAGGGAATGTCCACATCAATGAATGCAGAGGTGACAGAAGCAGATAGAGGTGTAGCAATGGAGTCCTGCCCTTGGGTACCTAGGTAATAAGTAGCAGAGACTTGTTTAAAAACCTATGTGACAGGGGAAGCTAGGTGGTGAAGTAGATAAGAGCACCAGCCCTGGAGTCAGGAGTACCTGAGTTCAAATCTGGCCTCAGATACTTAACATACACTTATTAGCTGTATGACCCTGGGCAAGTCACTTAACCCCAACTGCCTCACTAAAAAAAAAAAAAAATCTATGTGACTGGGGGTCAGCTAGGTGGGGCAGTGGATAAAGCGCCGGCCCTGGATTCAGGAGGACCTGAGTTCAAATCCAGCTTCTGACACTTGACACTTACTAGCTATGTGACCCTGGACAAGTCACTTAACCCCCATTGCCCCGCAAAAAAAAAAAAAAAAAAAAAACAACCAAACCAAAAAAAACCCTATGTGACTGCTTTACAGTGCACTGTTTCTTGGCTCTATGTAATGGCTTCAGATCCTTTGGATCAAGTTCCCCCATACCCTGGGCAACAGCGCTCAGTCATTCAATAAAAACTGATAACTGCCTAACTGTTCCTTTCCCTGAAAAGCCTTTTTGCTCCCTTTCCCTTCCATACTGCCTTGGATTAGCCAGCCAGGAAAAATATGTAGTTAAATCCTCCAAAGGTACTCAGTCTCTACTACAGCCTCCTCAATAGAATGCCCACATATCACACTGACATCAACAGAAACTAACAAGCCACCTTTGTTTTAAATCATGCACAATAGACTGTAGGCTCTCAAGGTCCCAGTACACATTGGTCCAATTTTAGCCAAAAGGTCCTATGTGTGGGCCTGACTCTATAAGAGTGATTCTTAAGGGCTCTATAAAATACCAGAATACTGAGGACAGAAATGGGGTCAAATATTATATTCCAAATCATTCCAGTTTTTTTCTTTCCTGATGAAACAACTATTGATTTATGACTCTGAATGTACTTAAAAAAATATACCAATTCTGAGCTGTAATAAAAATAAACAGATTCACAGGATGTTCAAGGGACCTTAGAGGTTTATAAGATCATATTTTTTATAACTATACTGGACCTTAGAGATTATCTAGTTCAACCTTCTCAACATATAGATTAAGAAACTGAGACCCAGAAAAGAAAAGTGACTTGACTAAAGTCACACATGTAGAAAGTGGCAATGCCAGCATTTGAACCCAAGTCTATCTGAATCCAGAGCTACCGGCCCTTCTATTGTAACCTACCACCTTCAGTAGGAATCCCCTCTAGAACACATACAGACTTTTGTCTTCATTTACGTAAAGACCTCTTCCGATGATAAGGAATATATTACCTTACATGGCAACCTAATCCATATGGGACAGCTCTAATTAGTAGAGACCTAACTAGTCTCCCTTTGTCCAGTTTTTCCTTTCTCTAAATCAGTAGTTTTCAGACTTTTTGGTATTGATACGCCTTTACATTCTTTTTTTTTTTTTCTGAGGCAATTAGGGTTAAGTGACTTGCCGAGGGTCACACAGTGTCAAGTGTCTGAAGCTGGATTTGAACTCAGGTCCTCCTGAATCCAGGGACAGTGCTCTATCCACTGCGCCACCTAGCTGCCCCCTTTTACATTCTTAAAATTATCGTGGGCAAAGAAATGGAAATTGAGGGGATGCCCATCCATTGGGGAATGGCTAAACAAGTTGTAGTATATGAATGTAATGTAATACTATTGTGCTGTAAGAAATGATGAGCAGACAGATTTGAGAAAAACCTGGAAAGACTTATATGAATTGATGCTGAATGAAATGAGCAATAGAGAATAGAGAATACTGTATTTACATTACACACAGATATTGTACACAGTATCAACAGCATTGTGTGATGATCAACTGTGATAGACTTAACTCTTCTCAGCAATAAAATGATCCAAGACAATGCCAAAAAAGTTATGGTGGGAAAAGCTCTCCACATTCAGAAAAAGAACTGAGAGGGACATAGGGATATGCCCCTCCACTGAGATGGAAAGTGCCTCCCCCCCTTCGGCCTAGTGATCTGATCTCAAAGTCTTAAAGTCCCTTAGAGCCCCCTATTTCTCTCTCTCTCTCTCTGTTTTTTCTCTAGAGACAGGCAATAATGGGAAGCTACTATCCCCCTTTCTAAATATAGGCATATCAACTTAAAAATTGCTTCATAGAGTCTGCAATGAGACATTATATAGACATGATACATTGTTGCAGAAACAGAAAATTTTGCAAAATAATCTAACAACCCAGGAGAGAGACTTATCGCTGAACATTCCAGGAGAATGATTTATTGCTGAACCCAATTACCGTATTTTGCTCAAATTAGATGTCTGTAAAGAGTATAAAAACTGCTTGGTTTCCTAATCCTGGTGTGTCACACCTCCTGGTTGTCCCAGTGAGTGTGGTGCATCTTTCTGTCGAAAGAAATAAAATCAATGCTTTGGCCTCCTTTCTCCTCGAGTCTCTATTACAGGGGTCAGTGGGTGTACTTCCCCTCCCACTCAGAACTATGGAGTCTGAATGCAGATCAAAGCACACTATTTTCACTTTTGTTATTTTCTTGTTGTTGTTGTTGTTTATTCTTTCTTGTGTTTTTTTCCTTTTGTTCTGATTCTTCTCTTACAATATGACTAAAGTGGAAATATGTTTAACATGATTGTAATGTATAACCAATATCAGACTGCTTGCTGGCTTTGGGAGGGGGGAAGGAAGGGAGGGAGGGTGGCAGACAAATTTGGAGCTCAAAAAAATATTTTTACATGTAATTGGGAAAATGTTTTAAAGTAAATTAAGTTTAAAAAATTATTGTGAACCCTCCAAAGAGCATATATATGTATGTATATATGTATATATATATACACTATAATATATAATATAAAAATATAATTAATTACTATATTATTATTTGATATATGTTATTAATGATATATTATTATATATAACATATGCTCTTTGGAGGGTTTGCAATTGGTATATATATTTCATATATACAAATATATAAACACATATACATATAGATAGATAGATACTTATTGTATTAGAACTTAAGATGTCTTAGTATTATCATGAAAATAATTTTGACCCTGAAGACTTTCTAAAAGGATCTCAGGTTGCTGCAATGGTTCCTGGACCACACTTTGAGACCCACTACTCCAAATCATCCTTCACAACAAAGTAAACTTTCTAAAGAACAGATTAAATCAGATCACTGCTTTAAACAAACAAACAAAATAAATAAAACCTTCAACAACTACTCATTGCCTATTTCATAAAATAAAAATTTCTTAACCTGGCACTCAATCTTTTCTCTCCTCCTCCCTTACAACCACCTGGCTCCAAATAATTTTTCTAACCTTCTTTTATTGGCCTGCCCTTTATACACTTACCCTTCCAAACAAACTGAACTACTCACTGTTCCCTGATTCTGTCTTATGATTTTCTTGGCAATTCTGCCAGAAGTAGTACAAATGTCTCCCACTTACCTCCATTTACTGAAATACTTCTCCTTCAAGGATCATTTGTTACCTCCTCTAAGAAATAAATCCCTAATCCTCCCCAATTAGAAGTGACACCTCTTGGGGCAGTTAGGTGGAGCAGTGGATAAAACACTGGCCCTGGATTCAGGAGGACCTGAGTTCAAATCTGGACTCAGACACTTGACACACTTACTAGCTGTGTGACCCTGGGCAAGTCACTTAACCCTAATTGCCCTGCAAAACAAAACAAAACAAACAAACAAAAAAAGAAGTGACACCTCTTTCCTTGAATATTTCAGGCCATTCACATGCACTTAATAATTTTCTAATTTATAATTAATATATGTATATATGCATATATAGAGAGAATATTAGGAAATACGGTTGGGAAGGAACTCTGAAGTCTTCTAGTCTAACCTCATTTTACAAATGATGAAACTGGGGTTGAGAGAGGTTAAAGAAACTTGCTGACAAAATGTAAAATAGATAATTTTGATTATATAAAAATTTTAAAAGTTTTTGCACAAACAAAACCAATGCAACCCAAATTATAAGGAAAGCAGAAAACTGTGAAAGAATTTTTGAAACAAGTATCTTTGATAAAGGCCTCATTTTTCAAATATATAGAGAACTGAGTCAAATTTAGAAAACTACAAGTCATTCCCCAATTGGTCAAAGGATATGAACAGGCAGTTTTCAGACAGAGAAATCAAAGCTATCTATAGTCATATGAAAAAATGTTCTAGATCACTGTTGATCAAAGAAATGCAAATTGAAACAACTCTGAGGTATTCCCTCACAACTGTCAAGGTGACAAATATAACAAAAAAGGAAAATATTGGATTTTGGAGGGGATGTGGGAAAAATGGGACACTAATTCATTGTTGGTGGAGTTGTGAACTGATCAAACCATGCTGGAGAGCAATTTGGAACTATGCTCAAATTGCTATAAAAATGTACATACCCTTTGATCCAGCAATACCACTGTTAGGTTTATATCCCAAAGAGAAGAGGACCTATTTGTGCAAAAATATTTATTGTAACTATTTTTGTGGTGGCTAAGAATTGGACATCAAAGAATGCCCATCAATTGGGAGAATGGCTAAACAAACTGTGGTATATGATGGTGATGGAATATTATTGGGCTATAAGAAATGACAAGCAGTATGATTTCAGAAAGGCCTGGAAAGACTTATATGAACTGATGTATAGTAAAATAAGTAGAACCAGGAGAATATTGTGCACATTGACAGCAATATTGTTCGATGAAGAACTGTGAATGACTTAACTATTCTTAGCAGTACAATGGTCTAGGACAATCCCAAAGGACAGTTGATGAAGCATACCATCCACCTCCAAAGAAAGAACCTGATATTGACTGAACATGACTGAAGCATGTTATTTTCACTTTCCTTTTTTTCTTTTTATTCAAATTTTCTTGTACAAAATGACTAATATGGTAATGTTTTACATAATTGCACATGTATAACCCATTCTGCTGTACTGCTTGGTGGGTGTGGGGGGAGGGAAGAAGGGATAAGATTTGGAACTCAAAACTATAAATAAAAATGTTCATTATTAAAAAAAAAAAGAAACTTGTCAAAAATCATATAGATAGTAAGTAATTCAGCCCTCTGATCTCAGAACCTGATCTCTTTCCACTCTACCACATTGGTTTATCTTAGTATTTGCTGAATTAAACTGAAAAAAAAAAGTTATTTATTTTGAGGCCAAATTTATTTATTTTGTTTAATTATTAATTTAATTGTTTAATTTTTTGTTTAATTTTAATGTATTTATTCAGCTTCACTGTAATTTTCATTCATTATTCATATTACCCTTTCTCTTTTCATCCTGTTGTTTGTTTTTTATTTAATGGAGTCTTAGGAAACTTTTATGATAGAACCCTTTTTGTGTCTCTGTCAGAGGGCAGAAGAAGAGGATGGGAATTGTGTTTCTTTTCCCTCATTTCCTAGCTTAGCGTTCTAGTGGGGATGGATTCTGAAGATAGTGGTGGTGGTAGGATCATAGACTTAAAACCAGAAGTAGTTCTTTATACTACTCTTCTCAATGTTGTTAAGGGTTAAAATTCTAGCTAGTCTGTCTAAAATATCTAATGAGTGGTCGCCAATCAATTACAAGCTTTAGCAAGAGTTAGACTTTTAAGCATTTATTAAGGAGAATAAGAATTTGGTAAAGAGAGAGAGAAAGGCCTAGATTCCTATCTATTAAAGGGAGAGCACATTTCTAGCTCCCTTCTCCACCAGAGTCCAGAGGAAAGAGCGCGCGCGAGACTGAGCGCCAGTCTCTTCCTTCCTCCTCCCACTATCCCGCGTCACTTCCTGACTCCTGGTCTTGCCCTCAAAGACCTTCCCTTCATGGGCAGAACTCTTCTACAGTAAGTATCCAGCAGATGGCGTCATTCCAATCGTTACAGTCCCCCCTGTTGTTCCTCAAGAAACAAAATGTTTCCTTGACGGAACAATGTACAGATGAGGCCCAGAAAGGTTAAGTAATTTACACTAGTAAGAAGGAGGAGAACCAGAATTCAAGAAGTCTGACTTCTGACTTCTGATGCCAAATTCAGCAGTCTTTCTACTGCATCATTGATGGCTGTATTAAGCATAAATGCTTGTTTACAATCTCTGTAGAAGTAAAGAATCACAGAATCCTTAAGACTGTGAGGGCCCTGACAGGTCAATTAATAAGACAAAAAAATAACATATCATATGTTGCCTTCTTAATTGTCAATGTAACGAGATAATTTTTAAACATGGTCTCTGATGCTACATTCCAAAATTGGTAGTTATGTTTACGTTATGATTAAAAGCAGAGCTTGAACATGAAAATAATTACAGTAATGAATTTTCTACTTCATATTTTTTTTGTAGTTGGGTTGTTTTTGGTTTGTTTGCGGGGCAATGAGGGTTAAGTGACTTGTCCAGGGTCACACAGCTAGTAAGTGTCAAGTTTCTGAGGTTGTATTTGAACTCAGGTCCTCCCGAATCCAGGGCCGGTGCTTTATCCACTGTGCCACCTAGTTGTCCCCCTACAGTAATGAATTTTAATCATTTATCTCATCAGTATTACAACTTCCAGAATGTATGTCATGAAATAACTTCATTTGGGGGCAGCTAGGTGGCGCAGTGGATAAAGCACCGGCCTTGGATTCAGGAGTACCTGAGTTCAAATCCAGCCTCAGACACTTGACACTTACTAGCTGTGTGACCCTGGGCAAGTCACTTAACCCTCATTGCCCTGCAAAAATAAAAAAAATAAATAACTTCATTTTAAACTTTAGTCAAGTTCAGATTAGTTGACTGTTTCACATTCAATAAAATCTGGATTATACAGCATTTCCTGTTGAGAAAATGGCTTTGTGTTCTTATCTAAAGAGTTAAAGCTCATATCTGTTGTACTTTGCAATCATTAAAGTGGAAGAGTGGTAAAAAAATAATCTGAAAGCATTTTTTAAAAAGAATGTTTAATGTATAACGATTCTTCCAATAAAATCTTATTCAGATACTTCATGGAGACCATAGAATAATAATAAATCTAGAACAAGAAGGGACCCCCAGAGGTCATCTGGTCTGACCTTCTTATTTTCCAAAAGAGGAAACCGAGGTCAAGGGAGGATAGGTGGTTTGGCCAGCTTCATACATGTAGTATCCAAACCCGTATCTGTTGATTGACAATCTCCTGGTTGATCTAAGGGGCACAGTGGTTAAAATGCCCTACCTGGAGTCAGGCACTCTTTCTGAATTCAAATCTGGCCTTAGACACTTACTATCTCTGTGACCCTGGGCAAGTCACACTGAGCCTGTTTGCCTCAGTTTCTTCATCTGTAAAAATGTGCTGGATAAAGAAATGGCAAACCACTTTGGTATCTTTACCAATAAAACCCCAAAAGGGGTCACGGAGTCTGACATGACTAAAAAATGACTAAACAATAATAATAACTGTTTTCTGTGAATGCAAAGGTAAATAACTTTGGCTTCTTTAAGAATAAGCAGAGTACAAGTTCTGATGGTACCTACCAAACTGGAAAGGCTTTGATAATGAACCCAGTGACAGATTGTATGTCCCTGTAATCTGTGGCCTGGCCTAGCTGAGTTTGGAGAGGTTGATAGTTTTCTTTTTGCTTGCATTCCCAATATTTAGCACAGTGCCCGGCACATTTTCTTTCTTTGTTTCTTTGTTTCTTCCTTTCCTTCCTTCCTTCCTTCCTTCCTTCCTTCCTTCCTTCCTTCCTTCCTTCCTTCCTTCCGTCCGTCCGTCCGTCCGTCCGTCCGTCCATCCATCCATCCATCCATCCATCCATCCATCCATCCATCTATCTATCTATCTATCTATCTATCTATCTATCTATCTATCTATCTATCTATCTATCTATCTATCAATCTATCATTACCAAGTTGACCATAGGGTCATGAATTTTTTGGCCACAGCAACCTTGGAAGACTATTTAATAAAGTTGTAAATGGCTATCATTTGTGAAAGTTAGAAGGAGAATCCACACCAAGGAAATTACAGGTCCTTTACATTTTTAAGTAGATATGACAATTATGGGAAACATTAGGGAAATCTAGAAAATGGAGAATCGTTCTTCTTAGAATTTCACATTGCCATCCAGGTCTTGAATATTACTAGACGTCACAATCCTAACACTGCAAGAGATTAAATGTTCATTATCAGATATCATTCTCTGACCACATTTTGCACAGGAGTCATTTCACAGTTAGCCAGCTCTCTTATTTAAAGGTGAATTCTAGTAAATGTGGAACTTTGAGTTTTTAAAATCATCTTAAAACCAAGTGAGATGCTATTTGTGAGAGCATTTTGTAGACTATAAAGGGCTATTCAAATGCATGGTATCATTATTATTAATAACAACTTATAGTCATCTGATGTATCACCTTCAAGTATTAGTCAACTTTAAATTACATCCTCTCTTGGATTTCTGTCACTCTTATGCCATTTGGGTGTCCAGGCAAACACAATTAATTAGTAGGAGTAGTAATAGTGATATATGTTTAAAGTTTATAGTACAACATCTATGCTTGCAACACATTTTCCATGTGATTCCTGTCAGAATTCATATCATTATCTAATATTGAAGGTAAACAGGACTTGACTAAGGCTCCTGTGAGTTAGTGGCACAGCTGTGATTAGATATTTTAGTTCCTGATTCCAATGTCTGAACACAACTCAACAGGTCACATTGCTTCCTACACCGAGCAGACAAACGTAAAGGAAAACTTACTTATCTTTTACTGTATTTCAGTCTTAAACCCATTTGCCTTAACACCTTGATTGATAAAGAGCTGAAAGTCTAACTCCTAGTTATATAGTACTACTCCTTCCTTTTATAGAGGAGGGGAAACTGAGGCTTAGGGAGACTAAGTGACTTGATCAGAGTCATAGTTAGGAAGCAACAGAAGACAGGACTCATACTTAGGTTATCTGACTCCAACTTCATTCTGTCTACTATACAATTTTTCTAGCTGTCTCTGGGTAGGATTCAGCTAGTGAACAGATTTCTGGGTCAGCAGTTGTGAAAAAGTTGTGCTTTGGGATGTGGCCCCTGCAATTTTCAAAACTTGGCAATGTTTTGCAGCTCTGACCCTTGGACTTAGATGGTAATCCCTTGCTCAAAAAAGAACCATCCCAGCTCTGACTGTAGTGTGATTACGATGGTTGCTGGCATTGCTTCCCGATGTTCCACAGAATTATATGAAGTTGTGTCTCAGTTTACCCACAAAATGGGCTGGGTTTTTTTTTTTTTTGTAATAAAATGGAACAAGTTGGTCAAAATGAGGCAGTGCCAAGAAGTTTTTGTTTGTGGGTTTTTTTTTGTGGGGGGGGGCAATGAGGGTTAAATGACTTGCCCAGGGTCACACAGCTAGTAAGTGTCAAGTGTCTGAACTCAGGTCCTCCTGAATGCAGGGTTAATGCTTTATCCACTGTGCCATATAACTGCCCCCTGCCAAGAAGTTTTTATTGGATGTTTTCAGTTTGGTAAGTCTGATTAATCAGTGTAGTTTAGTGGAAAAAATGGTGTATCTGGAGCAAAGACTATGGGTTCAAATTTCAGCTCTCTCATTTCCTTGCCAGAGTGACCTTAGGTAAGTTACTTTATCTCTCTAGACCCTAGTTTCTTCGTTTGTGAAATGGAAGGATGGGATTAGATGTCCTCTAAGGTCCTTTTGGGATTTACAGCAAAATCCAATATACTCATCTCTTTATTTAACAACCATTTATTAAGCAAATAGTCTTTTTTGCACTTAATAGTATTTTTTCCAATTACATGTAAAGATAGTTTTCAACATTTATTTATTTATTTTGTGTGTGTTTTTTTTGTTTTTTTTGTGAGGCAATTGGGGTTAAGTGACTTGCCCAGGGTCACACAGCTAGTAAGTGTTAAGTGTCTGAGGCCAGATTTGAACTCAGGTACTCCTGACTCCAGGGCCGGTGCTCTATCCACTGCGCCATCTAGCTGCCCCTCAACATTTATTTTTATAAGAGTTTGAGTTCCAAATTTGTCTTCCTTCCTTCCTTCCCTTCCTGCTCCCCAAGGCAACTACTCTTTGCAATGTGCTATATTAGGCAACCAGGTGAGCTATAAAGGTACATAAAACATAGCCTCTGATCTCATGGAGCTTACAGTTTAGTAATGGGCTATGTTATAATACTTATATAAATATCCAGTAGCCATAATATGAAATAAAATGCTATGTGAGATTGGAAGAAGAAAAGATAATGAATGTCTAATGGGTACAGTGGCTGGAACACAGTAGTCACTATATAAATGCTCATTCTCTTCCCCTCTCCTCAGTGAGAATAATCAGGCAAGGCTTCATTGAAGAGAGGGTATTCTATTTAATAGCCAAAGGTTGAGATGGGAGAGCTAGGAATGGGTGAATCTTTACTGAACATAGCAGCAAATCATTAAAACTGGTGGAGATATGGAGGAGGTGAAGGGCAGCTGTATGAATTAAGGCTGAAACAGGAGGAAGGTGCTTTGTAATAAATCGGGCATTTTGTGACCATCTGTGATTAAGGGTTTTGCTCTAAATCTATAACTGGCTCTGATTCACTCCAGGAAAAATCCCTTGGTGATCCAGTTTAGTCTAAATCTGTCAGAGCCTTTTAGAATACCTAAGGAGAAAGTAGGGCTTTCTAATTCTGAGCAGGGACTTAACAACCAACTTGTCAACCAAACAATAGGGAAGTTTGAATATATAGGGCTAACTTGGACTTGGGGTGCACCTGTAGGCCAGAGGTGATCCCTCTACCTCCTTTTCTTTATCTTTTCCCTCCAGTACTTCTATTTTTAAATTTTGTTTTTTTTGTTTTTTTGAAGGGCAGTGAGGGTTAAGTGACTTGCCCAGGGTCACACCGCTAGTTAAGTGTCAAGTATCTGAGGCTGGATTTGAACTCAGGTCCTCCTGAATCCAAGGTCAGTGCTTTATCCACTGCGCCACCTAGCTGCCCTCCCCAATACTTCTAAAATCCACCTTATACTACTGCCTCACCAGCAAGTTATTAATGTAGCCTAGATCCCACATCTATCTTTCAAAAAACATTTCTTTTTGTTGTTGTTGTTGGGCAATGAGGGTTAAGTGACTTGCCCAGGGTCACACAGCTACTAAGTGTCAAGTGTCTGAGGTTGGATTTGAACTCAGGTTCTCCTGAATGCAGGGCCAGTGCTTTATCCACTGGTCCCCTAAGTTTCCTCTTTTTTGAAACTAAAAATCCCTTACAGCTATTACTCTTTTAACCAGCTTCAATAAAAAGAAATGCAAAAGAAGCCCATGAGTTCCCTCAATTTAATTCAGAATTTAACCTCAGTCTTTTGAGATATGAATGTTTGCTTTGCCTGTAACTTAAACTCAACAGTCAGTAATACCCTCATTTTTTTCTCCGAAATAATATTTTAAAAGAGTACCGGAGGGCAGCTAGGTGGTGCAGTGGATAAAGCACTGGCCTTGGATTCAGGAGGACCTGAGTTCAAATCCAGCCTCAGACACTTGACACTTAACTAGCTGTGTGACCCTGGGCAAGTCATTTAACCTTAACTGCCCTGCAAAAAAAAAAAAAAAAAAGCATACCAGAGGGCCTGGATCCTAGATTGGAGGAAGTGGAAGATGGGACCTGGGCCACTGAGGGAAAAAAAAAAATCAAACTATTCTGCAGCTATAATGATTCTGCTTTAAGAAGCGTGGTGAGGCAGATATATACTTGTTTAACAGCTCCTTCCTTGAAGCAGCAAAATTTGCTTACCTAATAATGCTGTCAGTTCCATTTATAAGGTCAAGCGGAGCAGAGATTTACTTATTCTTTTTTTTCTTCTCCCCTCTTTTTCCTTAACTTCCTCGATTCTTTTTCCTCCTAACAATTTCTCACCTCCATCCAGCTCTTAAGTAGTCAGCCAGTCAAGAAAATTTTTTAAGCACCTACTGTGTGGCATAACACTGTGCTAATCCCTCGGGATACAAAGAAAGTTGCAAAAACAACCCCTGCTCTCAAGTCTCAGTCCAATGGGGGAGACAACACACAAACAGCTATGTACAAACAAGACACGGAGAAGTGGAGATAATTAACTGAAGGACAGGGGAATTAAAGGGAGATCAGGAAAAACTGGAAGGAAAGGCAGGATTTTGGCTGGGAAGAAGCTGACACAAAAGAATTCCAGGCATGGGGGAATTTCCTTTCCTAGACTGATATGAATAATCATGCATTCCAGTTGTGTAGCACTGAAGAACTTTCGAAGCACTCTGACATCCATAATGAACCTCATGATGACCCTCTCAGGAAACTGAGGCAAGCCATAAGGCTAAGGAAGGGGGAGGAGGGAAGCTGGGACTGAAACCTTCATCACCTGACTTCTAATCTGGTGTATCACACCACCTTTTATTACTGGAACAGAAGCAGGCCATGCAAATTGGGTTACAGGGTCCATTCAACCCAGGACTGTCTCCTTAACCTCAGAGTTGGGTGCCTCTAGAAAGCATCCTCATGGAGGGAAGGGACTTTTTTCCTCTCTTTTTGTATCCTCCGCGCCTGGCACATAGTAGGTACTTAATAAAATGTTTATTGGACTGATCTGTCCAGACCCCATTTCATTGCATTCCAGGGAAACCTCAAACTCGACTCCGGCCCTACATTTCTGTGCAGGGGCTTTCCTCTGAAGTCTTTGCCACGGTGTCCTCACTTGTGAATTAAGGGTTAACTCTCTTTCCGAGTGTGGGGAGGGAAACGTTTAAATGTCCACCAGGGGGAAAGTGCTCGCGGGTCAGAGCTAAAACTTCCTAGATCTAATTTTAAACCGTTCCTATCCGTGCATATCACCTCATGAGAAAACGAAACTGCCCCAACCCTCCGGCCGGCGGGAGGGAGGGGGGGCGTCTCGCGGCTTCTCGGCTCCAGCCCCGGGGCCTGGGGGAGGGGCTGGCGGGCCCAGTCTGCGGCTCCCCGGCAGGCCTCCCAGACTAGCTCGGAGGCGGCCCGACCGGAAGTGACGCGTACTAGGTCCCGGCCGGGGCGGACCGGGGGGCGGGGCCGGGGCGTCGGCTGGTCCCGGGAGCTCAGTGCGAAAGTCGCTGCCGCCTGGACAGTATGTAGGAGCAGGCAGGGCCCGACCGCACTCCCACCTCTCTGCCCGCGAGCACCGCCGCGCCCCCTTGCCCAGGACACGCTGCCTCCCCGGCCCCACCAAACGCCACCATGAAGAAGCAATTTAACCGCATGAAGCAGCTGGCCAACCAGACCGTGGGCAGGCGAGTGACCCCCCCCTTCCCTCCTCCCCGGGCCACTGCCCCGTACTGCCCCGCCCTGGGCCGGCGTGGTCCGGCGCCCCTGCAGCGGGCTGACCCGCCGCCGCTGCCCTCCCCTTCGGGCCTGGCTGTGGACGCGAGCTAGCCCCAGGCCGGCTCCCAGGCGGGGTTCCACCTCGGGCGCGCTGGAGCCTGGCGGCCCCCCTCGCCACCATCCTGCGCCCCAGGGATGGTCCATCCCCAGGGGCCCCTTCCCGGCCCGGGACAGGCACTGGGGCAGCCCGCCAGTCCTCCTCGCTTCCCGCGTGCACCGCGGTCTCTGACCCTTCCCTGCTGGAGTGTCTGGGGTTTTTGTTTTTCTTAAGAGGGGGTTTGGGGGGGGGACTACAGAACTTTGTTTCTCACCGAGAAGGAGAAGCAATGCAGCTTCTAGAAAGTTTAGTGTAGGTGGAGGGCAGCACTGGTGGGAGGGGGTGTAGGTATGAACCCGAAATCCATTAGAGAAAAAGTGAGGAGGAGGAGGAGTGTTTTCAGAAACTTAGATTTCTCTAAGATGCTGCCAGCTGATAGGGCCTTATGGTCTAGCGGCTCCAGTCCCTTTCTTGGGGCAGGTTCTTGTCAATTTCACGGTTAATACTTGGCAGTTTGAGAAATAACAACCTTACAACCACACACTCGGGGTCCCAATGTTGCATTCTTTTTGTTATTTGTTTTCTGGAGATGGCATTTCACTGCTTTTGAGTTTTGTACCCCACCCAACCACCCCACCCCTCCCCACCAGAAAGGTGAGACTTGTACTTGCCTCCCAAGAGAGAAATTCAACTCAGCTTTACCGTGACCTGATGTTTTTTGAGTTAACTCTCTGAGCTCCTACTTTGTGCCTAGGAGTACGCTGTTGATTTCTTGTGTCTTAATAGCGCCTGGTGGTACGAAGTTTATTTTTTAAAATTAAAGAAAATTCAGACTTTTTCCTCAAAATTTGGGGAGGAATTTTATAGCACTTTGGAAAATCAGACTGCTTCATGGTCATGAAGTCAGGACTGAGAATCTGTTTTAGAACTAACTGCTACGAATTACTGACTTTCGGAATTGCTGAATCACAGATATATCATTCAGAAAACTTTTAAGTGTCAGATTTGGACAGATTCAACTCTTTTTTTGCCCTTTTACTATTTTAGTGGTGATGCCAATGAATGATTAACAGGGAATACTGTAAATTATTAAGTGTCAGAGGATAAACACATTTGGAGAGGACAGAGATTTTGTGATCAGGAATCTCATCTGTACGTTCGTGTGTTGTTGTTTTTTTAACTATTGGAATTATGCACTTGATATTTTATATATGAAAGTGTCTTACTGCCCTCTAAGTTGGTGTTAATATTCAGAGTGAATACACAGAATGACAGAATGGAAAGGACCCTAGAGAACTGTTTGTCTAACTTCCAATTTTACAGATGCTGAAAACTGAGGTCTATGAAAAGGAAATTAAAGGTCACAAAGCCAATTAGTGAAAGAGCTAGGATTAAAACTGAGGTTGCTTTAATTTTTAAGTCACCACTCTTTCCACTACACCATACTGGTTGGCTTATAATAATTATATATTGCTTATTCTGACAAATTACCCAAGTCTGTTTTTTGTAAATATTGTCTTTTATAGTTAAATGAAATCTATGATTGGGTTAGCTGCAGCAAGCATGATAGACTTTTGTCTGAATTTAACATTTGTTTAAAAACTTCCTCTTTGTTTTAATTTGATTTTTACTGTTTCATTTCCTTCAACTTTTTTGCTTAGCTTGGTTGTTAAACTTTTCTCTTGCTCCACCCTGCTGTCTTGGTATGCTTCCATCTTATTTTCAGAGTTAACCCCTTCTTCTAAAGAATGTTGGTTCATTTTTGTGTTACCAGAAGAAATTCAGGCAGAGTACATCAACTATTCTGATCCTCAGTTTTCCTTGTCTGTATAAAGTGATGGTCTCTAAAGACCATTCTAACTCTTAACATTGTGTGTTGTAAGGTCCTTTTCACTTCTATCATTGTGTGACTTTAAGAATTTGGTGAGTTGCAAGACGTCCTCAGAAGCTCTCTTCAGGCTTTATTTATTATTTACACCAACTTTCAAGTGTATCATTGCTGGGTATTATGAAAACAGATTGTTTAATGATACAAAGAGCATCCAGGTCCCCTAATTACTCAATTAAATGCATATTGCCCATTTTGTTTGGGTTTTGTTTTGGTCTGGGTTAGAAGTATCATAATAAAGGAAAAAGAGTGCTGGACTGGGAGCTAGGAGACAGGTTCTCATCCCATTCTATCATTAACTAACTGTATGATGTTAGACAAATTGCTTCACTTCTCTGATACTCCCCTCCTTAAATTGAGGTTGGGCTAGATGGTAATTTAATTTAGCTCTGAAATTGATTGATTACAAATTTTACAATTTTCTAAAGTAAGACTAGTGGAAAGAGCAGTGAATTTAGAGGCAGCTCTACTTACTACATTTGTGACCCTGTTTGAATGACTTCACCTCTCTGATCCTCAGTTTTCTCATCTGTAAATTGAGGAAGTTAAGCTAGATGATCTCTAAGGGCCCTTCCAGCTCTAAATTCTGTGAACCTGTGAAGTCTTGTGTGAAGACATGACCTCTAATATTTTTTTGCTTTTTTTTTTTTTTTTGATGAGGCAATTGGGGTTAAGTGATTTGTCCAAGGTCACACAGCTAGTAAGTGTCAAGTGTCTGAGGCTGGATTTGAACTCAGGTCCTCCTGACTCCATGGCCATTGCTCTATCCACTGAGCCACCTAGCTGGCCTGACCTCTAGTCTTAAATCTGTTGTTAGCTTGGTGTGTGAACTTGGGCCCCTATTATTCTATAAAATCATGGATTGGACCACCTTTTCTAGACTGAGGATACATCTTTTTTCTCAATTAAAAAAAAATCATTCCTCACAGAGTAGAAATCTTATCCCACCCATAGTAGTAGTTACATCAGAATCCTTTGGTTGAAAAAACACGGTTATGAAAAGCAACTATGAATTCAGTAACACCTTTAAATGAATTTGTATTTTATCAACCACAAGGGAAGAAAACATTCATATTTCATTCTGAAAGACTAGGTGGGGGGAAATTCCCATTAGAATGAAATGGGTCATCAATAATATAGACTAGATACAAAATTCATCATGCTGCATATTTTGTTGGAACTAAATAAAGACCAAAATGATAATGATTGGTACTTATATGGATTCTCAGATCTTTTGCAGTAATTCCAATTGACCCATAGGTCAGGAACCATTGGACTAAATAATTTCCAGTGTCCCTTCCAGTGCTAGGATTTTGTGGTTATGTTCCTTAAGCATCTGGGAGAGAAGCCCAGATACCAGACTAAATTGGTTTAATACCCTTTTGGTAAGTGGGATAAGGAAGATGCTATGCTTTATGCTTCCTGAGAATTGGGACATTGTGGTGTAGTGGACAGGACCCAGTATTGACCAGCTGTGTGACAATTGGAACGTCACTTCTCACAATTTCCATTTTCCCATCTGTAAAATGGGACTATTAATACTTGTTCTACCACACAGGATGGTGAGGACAGTGTGTTTTAAAACCATCAAGTGCTATATAAATGTGAGCTGTTATTTCTGGATTAGTACCAGTAGTTTTGACCCAGCCTAATTGTGAGCTACTCTGGGAATATTGTGGCAAAAATGTATGAGAACTGTGGACTGAAGCCATGGAATGATTCATGGGTGGACCTGAAGCATAATTCTGGAACTTGACCTTTGACTGTTTCTATGAAAATAAATCTTTATTGCTAGATGCCAGCGGGAAGCTGTAGCCATTGGAAAGTTGTTAAGGGTGTGGCTCTTGCATTTTTATTTCACCAGGGAATCATTTATTTCTTATAAATTAGCATTTAGCAATTTAATTTAAACTATTCTCCATCATCTGCTAAGAGGATCAATAAAGCACAGAGCTGGGAATTCACCCAGATGTTAAGAAAGATGGTGGGCATCTGGTGGTCTAGAGTCATTGAGACACTAGGGTAGATGGGCAACATGCATTTAAAAAAGACTCGTAAGCATATCTTGAGATTAGTCATGTATTGTGAGACTGCCACTCATTGGTAAAGGGAGAGAAAAACAAGAGAAGACCGGAGAAAAAAGGTGTTGTGATGTAGCAGATAGAGCACTGGACTGATCATCGGGAGACCTGGGCTCTAGTTCTGGCTCTGCAGCTAATTCACTGCGTGGTGTTGGGCAAGTCACTTTACTGCTCGGGACCACAATATTTTCTGTAAAATTAGGTGGTTGGATTGATTTGAAGTTCCTTCCAGCGCCGACTAGGCTCTGGGGTCCTTTCCCAGTTCTCTCTGTGGTTTTATGCAGAGGTAATGGGAGGAGATGTCCACCGGGGTAAGAGTTTACTACTCTTTGTGTAGAAGGTGGCCAGTTCTTAGGGGTGTGGGGATTCATCTTGGGAATAACACAGAGAAGGGGACCAAAGAAGGCTGGAGCTGGAAGGGCCTTTCCTGATCATGTAGTCCAGCTGTCCTCAAAGGGTGGCCCAAGGGGCCTTGAGACCTTTTGGACGTTCCACAAGGGCCAACTGTTTTCATAATACTGTTTCTGCAACATTTTAACTACTAATACAGGAAATATCTCATCAGCAACAGCTTTGGGGGAGGGTCCTCAGTCATTTTTAAGAGGTTACAGGGACCCCGAGACCAAAAAGTTTGAGAACTACTTCTAGTTCCCTCCTCTTCAATGAAGAAACAGAACCCTTCTGAGATCATATGCCTTGCTGGTTAAATGACAGAGCAGGGATTCCTTCAGGTCAGAGCGTGCTTTCTACTCATGGCCTTGGTCCCGAATAGCGGGGGAGGTGTTGCAAGGTGGAGTATGGGTCTCCTTGATGGGAGAAGGCCTCTGTCCCAGAGGCTTTAGCCGGCCCGGGGTTCACATTCCTTCTCCTTACCTTCTCTTGTCTTTCTTTTCCTCCCTTTATCTTAAAGTCTGTAGGAATGCAAAAGAAATTGGCCCAGCTGATGGTACTTTGGGGAAATGGGTAATCCTGAGTAAGGGTAAGACTTAATAGGATAAGTGTAAGTGTAAAGTACCTTAGAGAGGGGAATAGATAGGTCATGACTGTGGATTGGGAGACCCCACGTGGGGTCGCGAAAAATTTGGCAACAGTAAAAGTGATATAGACCTATTTTATGTACTTGTTTACTTGAGTCACAGGAATTTCTCAGGCATAAAGGGGTTGCAAGTGGAAAAAGTTTAGGAAGCCCTAATCTAGTGGAAGGAATGCACGATTAAAGACAGCCCACCTAGATTCAAATCCAGACTCTGCTACTTGCTACTTGTTGGAATAGGCAAGTCACTTTCCTTCTGGCAGGTCTCCATTTTATCATCCAGAAAGTGAAACAATTGGACATGATGATAAAGAGGGTCTCTTTTAATTCCTTTTTTTTTTTTTTAGTGAGGCAATTGGGGTTAAGTGACTTGCCCTGGGTCACACAGCTAGTAAGTGTTAAGTGTCTGAGGCCAGATTTGAACCCAGGTCCTCCTGACTCCAGGGCCGGTGCTCTATCCACTGCACCACCTAGCCGCCCCTGTCTCTTTTAATTCTACATCTGTGATACTGTGACTTCTGGGCCAGGGATGATTCGGAGCTTCTCAGAATGGCCGGGGACCAAACTTGGTTTGCAGGGACAGAGATGGTTTTGGGGACTTGTGCATTAGAGAAAGTCTTGGTGAAGTTGAATGCAAGTACATATCCTAAGAGGGATGAAAGGCCCTTAGGCTTTGCAGCCTGGTGTTAGTAATTGGTGATCACAGGATCATAGATTTTAAGCTGGAAGGGAAATCACAGGCCTAGATCTAGTCCAGCTTCTTCGTTTTAAAGATGAAATGTGGCAGATTCATCCTTCACACCTCTCTTAGCCTTTCCCCTCCAATGGCCATTTTGTCCTGGGTGGCTCATGTGGCCAGGAGCCACAGCTGACAACTGGTTGCCTGCGTACCATTTGCCTGGTTTTTACCAGCTGGGCGGCAGTTCTGGGTAGTAGAAGTAATTCCTTTTGCCTAGGTAAGACATGTAATGTGGAATTGCAGGATGGAGATATGCCAGGATCAGTGAGGGTATTCTTTTTCCTACAGCCCTAAGTAAAGGGATTTTGTAGTAAGTCCTCAATACCAACCTCCACATCTCAGTGACTTGGAAATAGCTAGTATGTATGGGGCCTCACTTAATGAGGGGATGTGCTGTGTTTAGCTGAACCTTTCTGCATGCTTAGATGGGAGGGAGGGATGGATACTGGAGGCTGTCCAAAAGACATTGTTTCAGTAATTTTTATAATGTGGAGACCTCTCGATCGTGAAAAGATACTTATTTGGCTTTCCTGGGTCAAAGCGATATGTGGGATTTTCTTCTGGGGTTGTCTATGACAAATCCATGTTACTTGGTTTAGGGAGGCAGATGTGGTACATACAGTCCAGAGGTCTGGATCAGAATGTGATACACTGAGCTGTGTCATCCTGGGCAAAGTCATTTCCATTCCTCTGGGCTTCAGTTTCCCCATATGAGACTAAGTGAGCTCTTAAGTTCTAATATTCCAATTACCTGATTTTGATAGTGGAGAGTCAGAAGGTAGTGCTGTATTGTGTGCCCGAGAGCAGAGAATTCTTTTCTTAGGCTTGAATCCTGTTAAAAGTAAAGAAGCACCAGCTAATGTTGTTGGACATTGTTAGTATGTTTAAAAGCAACTCCACCTTTAAAAATTATGGCATTTTGTCTTCATGTTTATATAGTCCACTTTAACATGAAACACATTTTATCTTGGTTCTTATTGATCCTACTAGCAGTTAAGGATACTTGGAGCAGATCTTCTCTCTCTTTTTTATCCCACAGACTTCTAGCCTGTGCCAGGAAAAATGTGATGTCAGAAAAGAGCATGACTTAAAGAAGGAAGGCACCTCACCTTACTCTGGTGCTTTTGCATTAGTCTAAGAGGGAATTGTTGACTGCCCTCTTCCGGACAGCTTCCCAGCTCCTGAGTCACATCTTTGCATAGTGGTTTTATTGTTGCATTTGATGTGTTGTGAAGTCTTCCAACTTCAGCTTGGCTAGAGGTGACAAGGGCAAATAAATTTACTACTGGGGAGGGAGGAGAACTCCCAAACAGCTGGGTCAGTGCCATATATGTATTTCAAGATACTTTATATAGCACTATTTTAACATGCCAGTCACCAAGCATTTATTAAGCACCAACTATGTGCACCTATCTTCAATGAATTTGATTCAGAGGACACTTCTGGTATATACATTAAACATAGACAAAATAAATCAAAAGTCACTCGGGTGAGAGTCGGGGGAGGAAGGTAGGCACGGTAACTAGGTGGAATCTGGAAAAGTTTCATGGCTTGGGGGGCTCTTGAGCTAAACTTTGAGAAAAACTAGAGATTCTAAGGAGGTGAGAAGGAAGTGCATTTCATTGTTGTTTTTAGGCTTCTGAAAAGTCGAGGATCACTTTGTATTTGTAATTGCCTTATTTATCACCTACTGCATATTTCTTAGGCATTTTGTCATCCATGTCAGGATGTTCTTGTATCAGAAAAAAAAGATATAAGTGATAATTAAGTTAACAATTTTCTAGAATCTTTAACAGATTCCCAGTGGGTTATCTTCCAAGCAATAATATTTGCTTTTTAATAATATTTAAAAAATTTTTTTAGAGGCAATTGGGGTTAAGCGACTCGCCCAGGGTTACACAGCTAGTAAGTGTTAAGTGTCTGAGGCTGGATTTGAACTCAGGTACTCCTGACTCCAGGGCCAGTGCTCTATCCACTGCGCCACCTAGCTGCCCCAATATTTGCTTTTAATCCTGGCATTTATGATAGACCGAGAAGCAGCTGTTTCTCATATATCAATATTACACTCCTGCAGATATCAGTACACCTTTGGTTTCTCAAGAGAAGTCTGACAGAAACTTCTAGGTGATAAAAAAATGGTTAAGTGAGTATATCCTCAACCTTTTTTTTGTATTGAGGCTTTTGTTTGTTTTATTTTGTCTTTTGAAGCTAGATGTGACTTTAGAAGTAATTTAGGCAATCTTGTCATTTAATATATGGGCAAACTGAGCCCAGGGAGGAGAAGTGAAGTACTGTGAGCACGTAGAAAGTTGAGGATAGCTGTAGAAGAACTCAGGCCTGCCTATACATAATTCTTTCACCTTCACCCCAATAGGGAGAAGCTTCCACTCATTACAAGACATAATTGCTGGTTTCCTATCCCAGGCAGAAAAACAAAGGACATATACCTGGTACATCCCTACCACAGTTCCCTAATTTTTGTAATGCTTTGGATTTCCCAATGAACTAACAATTCTTCCTAGCTTCCTTTATAAACTCTTTCATAAATTGTCTCTGTGGGCTAGAATTTTGTGTTTTATGTATGTATAGGTGACTAATAATTTTATAATTAAATATTGGAGGAATACATTTGGAGAGATGAAAACATATGCTTTTCTCTTAATGTATCTTATAACAGTGATTAAGAAAGGACCAAGTTCTCTTTTGGCCCTAAGATCAGAGCTTTTGACTCATATCTCCTAACCTTGGGACTTAGGAGATATTCATCATTTGTCCTTTTCTGGACACAGAATTAGTTTTCCCACTAAGTGTGTTTGGTAGCTATTTACTCTAAAGATCAGTCGAGTAATTTTGCTCAGAAAACAGCATAACCATTTCATTTTACATACTTCACGAACATATGGTTAACTTCTTAATCAGGTTGTCAAAAAATATGTAAAATACATTAAGATAAAAGCAGTGTTTTGTGATCCTGGCTTTAGGGCTCATTTTCCTCCACTATAAAATGAGGTTCATAGATTAAGATGATCTCTAAAGTCTTTTTCAGCTCTTGATTCTGTGCTCCAAATTGAAGACTTAACAACCTTTGTTGTTGTGATACACTCCTTTCACTTGCATCTGTCATTTGAGCTTGATCTTGACTTAGACCCCTCTGTCTTCAGAAACTCTGAGGCTGTTTCCAATTGGTAATTAGACGTTGCTTTTAAAAACTCAGAATACTGATTCTGTGGTAGGAACACAGTGGACAGAAGAGCAGCCTCTGGGTCAGGAGACTTTGAGTTCAAGTCCTGCCCCTAACATATTTTAGCTCTGTAACCCCAGGCCAGTCACGTAAGTGTGTTCTCAGTGAGCTAGGCAAATTCTCTAAAGACTATAAATTACAGAAGTGTTATCAAGCTGCATTCTGCAAGGGAGTTTCCAGCCTATGAGTTAGCAGACTGATATAAGCATAGATTCAGACCTCCCCAAATGTCCTGAAACTTAGAGAGAAAATCTGGTTAGCTTTTATTTGCACGTTAGGGGTAAAGAAGGAATGGAAGGAGCAAAATGGGAAATGGTAAGAAATGTGATGAAATACATTCTTTCCCTTCCTCTTTTTTTTTTTGTATACAGTATATATGTTCTTCTTTTTAGGAAAGTTTTGAAAATAAATTATAATTGACTCTAGACTTTATATCCATCATTCCATCTTTGGGAGGGTTTCCTGATACTCTTCTATAAATTTAGAAAGATTAAAGAAAACCGTTCTATCTGTAAGAAGCTAGTGTTTAGATAGTCTAGGAGATCACATTAAGTATTGAAGCAATGCTTCGTTTCAATTTTCAAACTGTGGATTTTGTCTCCAGAGATAACAAGCCTGTTTACAGAAGTCTATCGGCTATCTCTGCTTACTCTTGTTAGGCTGCTAGTCTCCAAAACATATGGTTTAATTTTAAAGATGCACTTTCCACATGGTGAATCGAACTATGGTTCTTTCCATGATCAATTTTGATGAATTTTTGCTTAATGTACTGAGTTCCTTAGCAGCCAGTTCGGTCACTTTTAAAAAAGCTTTTAAGGTGGCATATTTTTTGGAAAGCCTTTTAAAAACAATATGAAAATATTTACCTAAGATAGTGTTCATAGTAAAATCTGTTTTTAATAGCAGAACATGAGGACTGTAAGCTTAGAAACTATCTTCCCTTCTAAATTGGAAGGGGTCTGTGGAATTGGAAAAGTGGGAAAATCTATTTTTTCCGGTCTATGAATAAGCGAGAGAGGAGAGTAAGATTAGCCACACAAACCACCATTAAATATAATAATCTGTAGAATATTAGCTTCTTGACAGTTACCCTGTGTCCTTAGTACTTAGCACTCTACCTTGCTCATAGTCTACCTTTTAATAAATGTTTGTTAAATTAAGCTGAAAAAAGTGTGGGGGTAGGGAGGTGTTTTTGTTTTTGTATATCCAGCACTTGGCATAGTACTTTGAATTTAACTGGCAGATTAAATATTGAATTAAATTATAATGAAGTCTCTTGTGTTGATTCTTTTTAAAAAATTGTGTTTAGGTGTTTATTCCACATAAGGTTTCCCTGCCCCGTGTTGTTTCACATTAACGTTTTTAGTGCGTATATAACCAAATTCCACCTTTAAGTCATGGGCCTTCTCTAAGTTCAAAGAACCCATTTATAACCTTGCTCCTATGGGACTTGTTGTTCCATGTAACATATTTCATCTAATGTGTTTTCCTAGATCTAACTGTAGGTATTAGATAGGGAATGTCTGTATGTATAACTTTCTTACAATAAATTAGAAATATTCTATTAAAAGTAGAAAGTCTATTCTGTTAAATTCTATTAAATATTCTATTCTATTAAAATAATTGGTTTTCTCTGCTTAAAGTTTTTATTAAATACTTAAGCTTTTTTTCCTTTTAAGTTGAGTAAAAATATAATTGAGAGGTTACAACATGTCTGAGTCAATAAGACCTGGGTTCAAGACACATAAATGATTTGTGACTCTAGAATAAAGTTACGCGATGTCCTAGTAAACTCAAAATTTCATTTGGATAAAAATCTCCCAAATATTACCTGTTGAGTTTGAGATGTTTGTCAATCAAACATTTATTCTCCTTCAACGTGCTATGATAGGAATTATATTACCTATACTATCATACAGTTTTATACACTCACATCCAAACACACCTTACCCCTGAAATAGTGGGAAATCATGGGTTTGGGACCAGAGGAACTGTAGTTCTCCTATTTGCTGTGTGATCTTTAATAAACCATTTTGGGGCTCGCTTACATTCAAATGAATAGAGTGAATTGAGTGATACGGTCAGCTCCTCTCAGTCTGTGATGTTATGTCATCATACCCCCATATAACTCCCATCAGTTTTTTTTTTGGTGAGGCAGTTGGGGTTAGGTGACTTGCCCAGGGTCACATAACTAGTAAGTGTTAAGTGTCTAAGGCCGGATTTGAATTCAGGTCCTCCTGAATCCAGGGCTGGTGCTCTATCCACTGTGCCACCTAGCTGCCCCACTCCCATCAATTTTAATAGAAGTATTAACTCTAATCAAGAGCAGTTAATGGCAAACTAACCTCATTTCCCTTTTAGACTGAATAACTATATGGTATGAGATTTAAAATTGGATATTAGATCATAAATCTCCCCTACTTAACTTTTCCCTTAATTTATCTCCCAGACTAGTAAATGGAAGAAGCTTCTGGTTTTCTAGATAGAGCCTTTATTGTATATAAGGTGTTGTTGATTAGAAGGATAGGAAAATAGAAATACAGTACAAATCGTCTTAAATCTAGGCTTAGTCTATATTCCTTATAAAAACTCACCAAACCGAAAAGGCCACCTTTGGAGTGAGGGAGACCGTCTGTGCCGCGCCGCCAGGAGTCCCGCCAAGCAGGCAAAAAAGGCTCCTCTCGTTCTCTCCACCCCGGAAGTCAAAAAACCCGGCAGGCAGTCTGACATGCGCAGCAGGCGGACTGTTCATCTCCTCCCCAAAAGGGTGGTCCTTGAAAAACTGGCGTCTTTCAGTTATCCTAACCGACTGTTAAAAACTTTCATATTTTACCACAATGAGTGGATAAGGGAAGTATTGGGGAAATACTGGCATTCAGTAAAACATTTGACAAAGTATTAAATGCTGCAGTAATGGACAAGATGGTGAGGTATGGACTAGAAAATAATAAATTTAGGTGGATTTGGAAATGGCCAATTCAAGACAGCAGGTGATTAATGCCAAATGAATTGTACAGAGATCTGGAAGTGAACCCTCCCTCTTCCATCTCTCATTACATTTCTGACTTTTCTGCATGTAGGATATTACAGCTTGTAGTTTAGTAAATCACGACTCTAGTAAATGGTGGATATGCCTCATCAACCTATTAGATTGCAACCTTCTTGAAATTAAAACTCCCCCTCCCCCTCTCCCCCATATTTGTTTCTCCAGTGCAGTCATATTGGTATAAGACTTGTATTATAGCATCTCTAGGACCTTGTATTATAGGCGCCATGTAAAATGTATTGTTCCCTTCTGCCTTCCTCACCAAGACATTTTGCAGATATGTCCTTGTCTTTAAGAATAAGCTGGCATTGTACAAGCATTGAGGTAGAGAGTCCTAACTATAAAGCATTGTCTTTATTGGGTGGGTTAATTGTTAAGAAGATAGGAACATGGTCTGAATTGCATTTATTATATAGGTTTCCTCATTAAAATAGTGTGGCATGAGGTAGGGGAAAGAGCCTTGGAGACCTTGATCTGCCATGTTTCCTCTGAATTTTAGCTTACCAGTTTGTAGAAAATGTAATCAAATTCAACAATGATTTATTATATTCCTACAGTGTGCCACATTACTGATCCTTGGCACTGGGACTAAGATAATGTCCTTGTCTTCAAGAAGTTTACAGTCTAATAGGAGAGAAGACAGACAGATAATTATAAATCAGAATGGAATGTGTCCAGAGGAGAAGGGCAGAGTTCTAAGAGAAAGTTGAGGAGAGGATATCTGGTGTCTCCAGCTAGATTGTAAGCTCTGTGAAGGCAGGTATTGTCATACTTCCTCTTGCACAATAGATGGTTCTTATTGTTTCTATCAAACCTACAGGACTCCTGTCTTCCAGTTCTGACAGTTTCTCCTCTTCCTTATTTCCCTACCTCCAGAAAAGTATCATCATATTCGAGTCACTAGTGACGTTTTATTTTACTTTTTAATCTGATTTCCTTCCTCACTCTCTTCTTCCTTCCTTCCTTTTTCCCTTACTTCCTAATTTTGTTTTTAAAAAATGAACTCACTTGTTATAGGAACCTTGCTCCATCGACATAAATTGCAGCCTGTGACTTAATAGATAAATCCTAGGGAATTGCCTGAGGAACAGAGAGGTTAAGTGACTTGTTCTGGATCACACAGCAACTAAATGTCAGAGCTTTTACTTGAACTCAGGTCTTTGTGTCTGCAAGTCCAAGCTTTCTTCCAGTAGAGCTTTCTACCTCTTTTAGTAAAATAATAAAATCTCCAAAGATAAGGTGAGCAAAACAGCACCAAAGAGTGATGTAAAATTGCACACCACTGTTATTTACTGATTACTGTAAGAAATAATGTAAAATTTTTACTTAGCTTAAGTTAGTAAGAATAGTTAAACTATGTTCATTTGAACAAAGAAACATTGCTTGAATTCAGATATAATTACCACTTAATGAACGGGCAGTTGTGGACATATTTGTTACATACAGTTTTGTTTTGGGGAGGAATGGGGTTGTTTCACCAATTTTACTGTTTTGATATTAACAAAGCATTGTTAGTGTACAGTCAGCTAGGACATGAAAATAGCTTCATTCTAAAGACCTGGATGTTTAGGTAATTTTTTTTAAACTAAAAAAGGGGTTCTGCCAGTATTATTAATTTATGTCAAAGTATATTTTCTTTTCATAGATACACGCTAGAAAGGGTTGCTTCAGACATAAGTTGGTAGGTATTCACGTATCCCCATGTTGTTGTTGTTGATGATGATAAAAGCTGACAGGAAGAGTAAAACACAGCACATTTCTTCCTCACAACAATCCTAAGCAGGAGGTAGTGCTGAGAAAACAGAGGTTTAGGAGGTCACAAGTGACTTACCCAGGGTCACACGACCGACCGTCTTCTTACCACTGAAATAGTGCCATTTCTCTCCACTCTATCACAGCTGTCTTACTTCTGAACATATTGCTCGTAAAACTCTTCAAGGATTGGCTTGAGGAAGAAAACGGAATCTTTTTCATCCATAGCAAATACTGCTTTCAGCATATGCTGTAATTTATTTGCTTATTCCAGTGAGGCTGCCTTCGTTCTAAAAATGCTTTGTAATTTATTTTCTGCTGCAGACCAGTAAAATCTGTAAAATCACTAACAGGGACTTTGCTCGGGAAGTCCCCAGGCCCATGGTGGGATGGGGTGGGGGTGAGGTGGAGGTAGGATTCAGAGAGGAAGATGAAGAAGTAAGCAGCCTTTGGTAGTAAGAGTTTTGTGGACTGTTTCAGCCTTGCTGGGGACTGTGGATGTGCAGTTGGGAAATATGGTAAGTATCTTTGGAGCTCCTCTTTGGGGAATTGCCTTTAGGGTTTGCTTCCTGTTCTTTTGAATAGACTCGGTGGCATATCTGGAAACATTCTTTTCATGTATGGCCTAAGAAGAATGTGTTAATAAATGGACAAGGACTGTAACTGAATTTTACCTTTGTGGTTCCGATGGGGAAGAGGCGGGGGAAACTTTTGGTAAGAAAATGCATAGAGTAGAATAAAGCTTGTAAGGGGACTGTTTGGTTTACTTTTATGGTATTACTAGTATTTAGAAATCACCTATTTATAACCAAAAGGTATGTGCCGATCACAGAGCATCAAAGTAGATCCCTGAAAGAATGATACTTGGCAACCCATAATTTGTTTCTTAGCTACAAGGGATCTATGCTTGGCCCTGTGTTGTGTAACATCTTTTAACATCAGTGATTTGGATGAAGATAGGGATGGCATGCCTATCAGACTGGCAGATGACAAGAAACTAAGAGGGATAAGGGAGATAACAGACGCAGGCTCCAGAAGATTACAAGCAGAAACATTGAGCTAAATCTAATAAGATGAAATTGAATAAGGATAAATAGAAAGGTTTTGAGGCAGTTGATCATAGTGGATAGAACACTGGTTTCAGAGTCAAGTCCTGGGTTCAAGTCCTAGCTGTGTGACCCCTGGGAAAGTCTCTGAACCTCTTATTACTCCAGGCAAATCTCTAAGACTATTTCTACTATGAATAGAAAGAAGGAGGTCCCCCCCCCCCATTCAAATAGGAGAGGGAAGTTCATTTTCCCCATGCTATAAGTCTCTTTTTAAAATCGACTTAAGCTCCATTAACAGAAGTGTAATGTCTGGCACAAGACAGGTCAAAAGTTCCACTTCCTTCTGATATAGTAAGAGCATGTCTGTAGTGGCTCCAGTTCTTAGCTTCTAGTGGGTTTCAGAGGTCTCTCCCAACTCCTGAGATCCTCTAAAATCCAAAGAATTTAAAGAGTCTGTTTAAATTTGTTTTGTTTGTAGATGATATATATTTTTTTTAAACTGGAAATTTTTTTTATTGTAGAGGAGTTTATTTAATAATTTTTTTTGCAGGACAATGAAGATTTAGTGAGTTGCTCAGTGTCCCAGGGCTAGTAAGTGTCAAGTGTCTGAGGTCACATTTGAACTGAGGTCCTCCTGAATTCAGGGCCGGTGCTTTATTTACTGCACCACCTGGCTGCCCTGGATACTGTTTAGATGATTCCAATTTTGTTGGCAACACCCAAAGCATCATAGTCTGGAGCCAGTAGGACATAGGCCTCCTTCTCTCCATTAGGCCTGATCAGTGTGTTGACCTTGGCCACATGATGTCGTAAAGCTTCTTTACAGCTTGCTTAAAATGATGCTTGTTGCCCTTGACATCCACAATGAAGACATGGGTGTTGTTGGCTTCTATTTTCTTCATAGCAGAATCAGTGGTCAAGGGAAACTTAATGATGGCATGGTGGTCAAGCTTGTTTCCCCTTGGGGCACTTTTCCGAGGGTCCCTGGGCTGCCTTCAAAGTCTTAGAGTCTTGGGTCACCCCGGACGGTGGGGGTGTTCAGATCTTCTTTTTGTGGCCGTAGACACCCTTCAGTACTGCCTTCTTGGCCTTCAAGGCCTTGGACTTGGCTTCCGTCTTGGGGGGAACAACTGCTTCCTTCATTGCCTTTGGCACCATCTTGGGGAAAAGCTGTAGATGATATTTTTAAAAAATAAAAAAGCTGTTAATCAGCTTTGAAAAAATATACACGCATATATTTTTGGGATTTGAGCCTCAGAAAGTTTTAGGGCTCCTGAGTTAGGAAGGACCCAAAATTCCAGAGATCTATTTTGGGGAACCTCTCAGTTTCTCAGGACATTTTTAATATTACCCCAGTCATGCAAGCAGGAATTATACATTAAGGCTACCCTTTATTTTGCCCAAATGAGATAACACATGTATACTGCTTTACAAATGCCAATTATCATTATCATTGTTGTTACTACCCCGCAAATAGGGGGCATTACAAAACGTACCCCAATTACCTGAGTTCTGTCATGCTTGGTGCTAGTTGGGAGCTGGAGAACCACCTTTTCTTGTGGGACAGGAGGGAAGGAAGAGGTAGAATGATTGAAAAAAGCTAAGATTTTCCACATCATTTTGAAGTATTTCATATTGTAAAATGAAGGGTCTGGACTCGATGAATTGTTCTATGTTCTAAGGTCCCTTCTACCTTGAGTACTCTGTGCTATGTACATTCCTTTTACTTGTGCAAATCATATTTACACCTTTCCTTTCATGACATTTGTCCCTGTCTTTATGTAATTCTCCATAAAAGATACTTTTAACATTCCCAGGATCTTTCTCTAATTTTTTGGAAAGCAGTACTGTGCATCTAGGTATCCATCTGGTAGTCCATTACTCACTCATGACTTTAATGATGCCCTTTTCATCACTTCTTTATAACTCATGTTGCTAATATGCTATAGCAAACTTAACCCTACAGTATCTCTTTCCATTGCCATTTGAGTACTTTTGAATTCGTGGTGTTCCTTAATCTTAGCTGTATAACATCACTTGGTGAATATTGGTGTTAAAAGATAGGCTTTTGGATCATTGAAATTAGTTGTTTCCCAAATGGGATCTAATCTGCTTTCCTCCTCTTATTTAATTTTGATCAAAGGTGCCCATGGGCACTCTCTCCCCAGAATGTATCTACTGATGGACTAACTCAATGGGGCATTTATCCAACCACATACAGTTTGGACACTCTGTCTTGTAACATCATAAATAGACAGGTTTCAGACTTTTAAATGGGATTTGGTCATTAACAATGGGGAATTTGCTTGTGGTCACTTTATTTTTACTTAATACAATAGTACCCTGTCCTGAGTGTTGTGTATTGACACAACTTTATATGGGGGTATGTCTGTTCTTTACTTCGACACTGTGCAGAAGCTGAAATTAGGCATTAAGGCTGCTCTTGTAGTTTACCCAAATGAGAAAACATACATAGCTTTGCAAACCTTAAAAGTGCTATATAAATTCCAGTTATTGTCATCATCATCATACCCAGAAGAATGGAGGAAGGCATTGTGATTTGTATGTATGTGGCAGGTTTTAAGAATACCTAAATTCTTTGTTCACTTATATATATTCACTCTCATCCAAAGTAAGCATTTGTTGCTAAAGGGCTTTAGGTGATAGGGGGGAAACTGTACTCAACTGTTCTTGTTTCCTTTAGGTAACTTTTAAAATAGAGAGCCTCTGAAGGCGTGCACAGAGTGGTTTGTTAAATGAGTGTTAGTTAACTGATTAGCCCCCCCCCCCCAAATAGCCTCCTGATAGGGGAAGAATACGTGGGTAGAGGGAGTTATTGGGGGCTGCCTGACAGAATCATAAGTTCATAGATCTAGAAATAGAAGGGCACTTGCCACTGAATCAGTGAAGCTCAGAGTGACTCTTAGGCCATCTAGTCTAAACCATTTGTGACTAATGATCCCTCTTCAGCCTTCTCTGTAAATGGCTGTCTTTACCTTGTTGGAAGACTTCCATTGGTGGGGAAACATGTTACCTCACAAGGAAGTCCATTCTACTTTTGGACTGGATTCTTTAGACATTTACATGTTTTCCTCTCAAAACTAGCTAGAACAGAAGAACTGTGTGAGGAGGGTAAATATGGTGACAAAACCTTTGCCACTGATTTGCTGTGTAGCCTCGGGCAAATCTCTGCACCTTTCTGGGACTCAGTATCACTCTTGGTAAAATGAAGAAGCTGGGCTTTCGCTAGATAGTCTTTCAAGTATCTCTGATGGCAGAGTTTAGTGCCCTGAGTCAGGGATGATGAGCCTTTGGGCTCTGATGTTTTTAAGCCTCTTGCCCAGAGTCACTGACCATCTCAGAGCCTCAGGGCTTTTGTGGACCCCATGTCCTTTCCAGTTGTAACTTCCTCTGATTCTGGGGCTTAGGAATGCCTTCACATCTTGTTTATATCATTTAAGTGTTTTTCTTAAGGGACTCTCTGTGAGCAAAATTGGGAATATGGGAAAAACATTAGCAGACAGTTGTGGTTTGGGGTTTACCTTAGATAAACATGGCGCGCCATTTGTTTTTGTTAACCGCCTGGACTTAGCCTTGAGAAGACACAGATCCACCCACTTTGACCGACAGTGGAACATTTGCTGTCCTTGGGAAAAGGATGCCTGTGGATGGCAGGGGATGTATAGGTTGGCCTGAATGTTTCTCTCTGCTTACACTGCTGCTGCCTCAGCAGCTAGCTAGCTGCACATGGGTGAAGATGATCCCAAACTGGGGACTTGCCAGTTTTCACACAGTTGCTCTTCTTCCTGTTTCTGCCTTTGCCACTACCCTTCACCCAGTCTCCTGTGTCAAAGTCTTGATGACTAGGTGAGTGTCAGATACTCTTCACCTCTTATATCCACTACTATATGTTATGAATCTTATCTACTTCCTTGTTGTCACCTGTGTATCCCCCTGTTGTCACTAACACCTATCTTAGATGGTAGGGATTACAGTTGGGTTTTGCCTACATAACTTTTCCCTTCCTGCTACTGCTAGGCTTAGCATCCTTGTCTTGTCATATCCTTCCTCTGCTCAAAAGTCTTCAGTGATTCCTTATTATCCATGAGCCAATTAAAGGATCCTAAAACTTAGATCTTCAAAGGACCTTCGAAACCATCTGGTTCAGTGCTCTTGCTAATAGAGATGAGGAAACTGAGGCCCAGAGAGCTACAGTGACTTGCCCAGAATTGACAACTATGTGGTACAGTGAATAGAATGCCAGGCTTGGAGTCAGGAAGATCTGAGTTCAAAGGTGACTTCAGACACTTACTAGCTTTATGACCCTGGATAAGTCACTTCACCTTTATTTGTCTCAGTTCCCTCATCTATAAAATGGGGATAATAACAGCCCCTTCATCCCAGGATTGTTATAAGGCTCAGATGAGACAATATTTAACTCTTAGCAACAAGCCTGGCCAACAGTAGGTACTATATAAATGACGAGGACAACGATAAAGATGTGGGGTTGGAGTTCCTCTTCACATTTCACCACACTGCTTCCATGCTGGCTTTGCCTAGACTTCAAGGCCCTTCACACTCTGCTAGCACCATACTTTTTTAGATTACTGTCATACTATTCCCCTCCATGTACTTTGTGTTCCAGTCCAAATTGAATTCCTTACTGTAGCCCCTTCCACTGTCTCAGAGAAGAACCTCTGCAGCCTTCAGATTCGTCATACTGTTGTCAATTCCACTGAATAAATATTAAGGACTTACTTTGTGAGGTACAGTGCTAAGTGCTAGGAATACCAAGATACAAACCAAGTAATTCTTGCTCTCAAGAAATTTGTACAGAGAGGAGATAAGAAGCACAAAGCTAAGTCAATAGAAGCTAATTTGAGGGGCCAAAGAGCACTATTAGCTGGTGTAATCAGGGAAGACTTTGGTAGGAATTGGCCCCTGAACAGATTAAGGTTTCCGATGAAGGTAAAGGTGGGTACCAGTGCATTGTAGGCATAGGGGACAACTTGTGCAAAGGCGTGGACATAGGAGAGGGGAGGCTCATGTGGGGCACCACTGGTGAACTCGGGGAATTCCTTTTTTAGGTATGATTTGGGTTGGATAACCATTGAGGTTTCTTATAGTTTGGGATCCTGTGACTCCCTATGGAATTTCTTCCCTGTTCTTTTCCCACTGTTGGTAGATCTGATGAAAAATAATTTGAGATAAGAGTTAGCATATTTACAAAAATATGAGCTTGAGCCTTTGCCTTGAAGTGGGGTATTGGTATAAGGTGGGGGTTTTTTGGCCCGGGCAATGAGGGTTGAGTGACTTGCCCTAGGTCACACAGCTAGTAAGTGTCAAGTGACTGAGGCTGGATTTGAATTCAGGTCCTCCTGAATCCAGGGCTGGTTTTTATCCACTGTGCCACCTAGCTGCCCCGGTATAAGTTTTTTTTTTTTTTTTTTTTTTTTATGGGGCAATGGGGTTAAGTGACTTGCCCAGGGTCACACAGCCAGTAAGTGTCAAGTGTCTGAGGCCGGATTTGAACTCAGGAACTCCTGAATCCAGGGCCGGTGCTTTATCCACTGCGCCATCTAGCCGCCCCCGGTATAAGTTTTTAATAAAGGCTAGGGGAGCGAAAAATCACCATGAATGTGTTTGTATTAGCTTGTTAAATGTAGTTTATTGAAATCATAGGTCCAAAGCAGTTTTAACTTCCTTGATGGGGTTTCACTTCCTAGGAGTGGTATTGTGTGCGACAGAGGATAGAGGGTGAAGAGCACCAGACTTGGTCAGAATGTCTTTGCTTAATCCCCGTGACTAGTCGCTGCACCTCTAGAAGTTTCTTCACCTAAAACTAGGAGGTAATTTCATTTGCACTGCCTCCCTCAAAGGGCTGCTGTCTCCAAAAGCCTTGGAAAGCTGTCAAGTGCCCCAGAAATGTGAACTGTTTGTGCCTCTTGACTACTTTAAGATTCATTGATGAAGACACTGTAGTTTTTCAATGCAGTGACACTGACTGACCTCCTTGCCTTCCCTCAAACAGGACACCCCATCTCTTGACGTTTTCACTCACTGTCCTCCATTTCTGGAATGCTCTCCACCCTCCTTTCTGCCTCCTGGCTTCAAGTCCCAGCTAAAATTCCACTTTCCGCACGAAGCCTTTCTCAATCCCTCTTCATTCTAGTATCTTCCCTCTGTTGATTATTTCCTATTTATCCTGTATATAGCTTGTTTGTATATAGATGTTTGGATGTATCCCCCATGAGACGGTGAGATCCTTGAGAGCAGAAACAAGCTTTTGTCCTTCTTTGTATCCCTAGCACTTGAACAGCGCCTGGCACATAGTAGGTGCTTAATAAATGCTTGTAGACCAGTTGACTGACTATTGAGATGCAGTGGAAAAATCACTGGATTTGGACCCAGAGGATCTGAGGTTGAATTTTGATTTGGTCTTTCTGGGATTCAGGATTGTTGTTTTTATCCGTAAAATGGAAGTGCTTGGACTAACTGAAGTTCTTTCTAGCTTATAATATATGATTTTAGGAGACTTTGGTTTTATTCATATAGGTTGTTGTTGTGCTGACAAAAGTCAAAATCACTCCCTGTGGCTGAAAGGATGCATAGCTCAGGGGCCATCTTTCTGGTGATGGATAATAATTCATTAAATTTAAGTATTAAAAAGAAAACTGAATAAATAACATTGAGGCTGTAGTTATTTATTTGGATGTTGTCCTTATTTACATTAAGCTTCCAATCTGCCTTGAGTCTTGAACGTTTCTTAAATAGCTAACTGTTGTCTTCTACTTTTTCCCGGCAGTGATCAATTTAATGGTCTTCCTAATTTCCTCTGCTTCTGATATGTGTAGTTTCCACTTTAAAAAAATAAAGCTAACTATCTGTAGTAGGGTAGGAAGTTAATATAGCAGTGTTTAAGCCAGCCTTCCTGCACAATACTGAACTGCAGATTACTTGATGTGTCTTGTCCAAATTGTAAAACGTTTATGTAACTAACCTGACTACAGTTTTAGGACATGACCCTGTGACAGACATTCAGGGTTAGGAGCAGTGTGACAAGCTCAGTCCAGGTGTATGGAGTCAGAAGATCTGAGTTCAAGACTTGACTCTGCTACTTTCTAGCTATGTGATGTTGGGAAAGTTGTTTTTGTGACCTTTCCTTCTCCCTCTGAACTTTTTCATTTGGAGATACTATCACCTCCCATAGTTTGAATGATCATTTTTATGCAAATACTCTCAGATCTGTTTGTCCAGCCCTAACTTATCTCCTGACTACAGCTTACCTTCTCTAACTGCCTATTACATGTCTTGAACTTCATGTCCTGTAGACATCTTACATTCAACATGTCCAAAACAGAATTCATTATTTTACTCCCTAAACCTTGCCCTATTACTGTGAAGGCTACCTTCATCTGCCGGTCATGGCGGCTCATAACCTTGGGGTCATCTTTGGCTCCTCCCTCTTTTGTCCTCCATATCCAGTCTGGCCAAGTCTTGTCGATTATGCCTATGTGACATTTTTCTTTTCTCACCACCCTGGTGTAAGCCCATAGAAGCTTGTATCAGTTCTCTTTAATTTTAGTGCCTCGTCTCTGAGATTATCCCCAATTTATCTTGTATATATCTTGTTGGTATAGTTCTTTCCATGTTGGCTCTCCCATTAAACTGTGAGCTTCCTGAGGACAGGAACTGAGGTGGGTTTTTTGGGGGGAGGGGGCTTTCTTTGTATCTCAAATATGGTGCTTTGAAAATAGTAGGCATTTAATCAATGTTAGTCTACTGACTTTTGCTTTAGTTTGTTCCTTCTGTAAAATGAGAAGGTTGGACTACATGGGGGATTCCCCCCCCCCCTTTTTTAATGGTCATGGCTCTCTGGCAGTCTGTTAAAACCTATTAGCCTCTTCTCTGAATAATATTTTAAAATGTATAACATAAAATACATAGGATTGCCAGATGAATCAAAGGTTAGTGAAAATACAGGTGTGTATTTTTGTGTGTATATGTGTACATATACATATATACAATGCATGGGCCCACACACATGTATATTCTTTCCCTCCCCACAATCCAACTGAAATCTTGGTGTCTTTGGACCTCAAGAAACACCTTCCATAAGATGTCTAGTTCCCTGTACATGGCCTGATTGTATGTAGTCGTTTGTATGTTGTCTTCTCTATTAGATTGTGAGATTCCTGAGTGCAGGTACTGTCTTTTACCCTTGTTTGTACCTGCAAGTTTTAACACAGTGCCTGGCACATAGTAGGCACTTAGTAAATGCTTATTGACTGACTGCAAACCTCTGAGGTCTCTTGTAGTGTGACATATTATGGTCTGTGTCTCAAAGACACAGACTCAGGAAGCCTGAGTTCCATTTTTGGTTTCACTTTTTACTGCTTTCATTCTGAAAATATTAAGCACCTGTTATGTTCTGGGCACCTTTTTGAGTACTACAAAGTACTAGGTCCTTTCCAACCTTTATGATTCTTGGTTCCAAGGTCTCTTCCAACTCATAGGTCTATGCTTCTATGAAACTGCTTTCTAAAAGTAGAAGCAAGATAGTTTAGAAGCAAGGATTGTCTCTAATTCACCAGCTTATTATTATTAGCATGTGTTGTTGGTCTCCTCATCCTGCTTGTAGCCCAGAGAGGCTTCTATTTTTGTATCTCCCTTGCTGTCTTCTCTGTACCTGTTTAAGTTGATTACACATAAAGGGATCAAAAACTTTGTTGTACTGGATGGGTATTTTCTTGTTTGCTAAGTCCAACATTAAGGTATTGGGAATGGTGTAATTTCTCTTCTCCTTTATAATATTGGGTTTTCTAGTGGTAAATGTAGTAAAGAAAAAAAAGAGAGAGCGCTCTGCTAGGGTTCTGTCTCTTACTGGCTCTGTGACTTTAGGCCATTTACTGAGCCCCTATGAGCCTCAGTTTCCTCAGGTATAAAATGGGCATAGTAATGCTTACACTATCTACCCTGCAGGAGAGTTGTGACAAGAGTGCTTTTAAACAGAACAGTATTTAGAAATGTGACTTGTCATACTATGAAGGTGATAATACTGACTTACCAGGGACTAGGTTCCATTAAAACTTCTGGGCTTTGTCTTCCTTTGGGACCAGCTGGCTGAGCCAGACTAGCGTTGTCAGGGAAGAAGCCTGTGGCTGCTGAGCAGAGTTTTCTTCCCTCAATCAACAAGCACTTATTAGGAACCTACTACCATATGCCAGGTGCAGTTTTTGTGCTAGGCAAGTAGAAAGAATGAAACAAGCCTCACTCACAAGGAGCTGGTATTATATTGGGAGTGCATATGCGACCTAAAGTGAATACATTCATGTTTATGTATATATGGATTGCACAGTTTGAGAGGGAGGACACTAGTAATTGGGGGAATCTAGAAAGGCCCCACACAGAAGGTGGTGCTTAGACTGGGTTTGCATTTTTTTTCGAGGTTATTATTTGGTATCCCTTTTATGTTTTTTTGTTTTGTTTTGTTTTGGCAGGGCAATGAGGGTTAAGTGACTTGCCCAGGGTCACACAGCTAGTTAAGTGTCAAGTGTCTGAGGCTGGATTTGAACTCAGGTCCTTCTGAATCCAAGGCCAGTGTTTTATCCACTGTGCCACCTAGCTGCCCCTTGGTATCCCTTTTAAAAATTCTTTCCAGGTCTTTATTCATCTTGGTTCAGACCTTAGTGCCGCTTCTGCTGAAGGAGCATCTCTGTTCATCTTGCCTTTTGCTCCAGCAGGCTCCCATAGCCCAGTGGAGCATCCAACACTGAGAACCACTGTTTGTGTGCCTGAAGCTGGTGGTGATTTGATAACAAACAGCCCAGCCGCTTGGCCGGCAGGAAGTAAGAGTTTAGTCTCTGCCTCAGGCCCTCCTCCTCCTGTTTTTGCTTCTCTTCGTTGAGGGGCGCAGGACGTGTTAGCATGGGGAGGTCTTCACTGCCAGAAACGCTTGAGTTGTGTCTTAAAGAAAAGAGGGATTCT
Source organism: Dromiciops gliroides (assembly GCF_019393635.1). Lineage (NCBI taxonomy): Eukaryota > Metazoa > Chordata > Mammalia > Microbiotheria > Microbiotheriidae > Dromiciops > Dromiciops gliroides. Next base: position 618,987,439 of record NC_057861.1, on the reverse strand, counting down.
CAGGTGGAGGCAAGGACAGAGTGAATTCCAGACACGTGAGATGGCCAGAGAAGGGAGATGGAGTGTGTGACGAGCAAACTTCAGTCTGCTTGGGCTGGATCACAGTCTATGGGAAGGGAAGTAATGGCCAGTAGGTCTAGAAAGAGAAGTTGGGGCCAGGTCATGTAGAGCTTTAAAAGTTTAACAGAATGTGAAGCTAACTAGCCCCAGAGGAGTCTGCAACTGTGGCAATAACCAGATCAGACTAGTCTGTTAGGAGAGATCAATTTCCTGAAAAATACCATCAGCCAGAACTGGTACCATTCATCCCCTTGCCCTTTGCTTCCTCCTCTCCCGCTCTTCTGCCTCTTTCAGATACTTGCAGGATGAGGCCTCTGAGAAAGGGAGCGGAGGGATAAGGGTCACAAAATTTTTTTAAAAAGCTCGAAGCAGCTCAGGGCTGTATATGTGGAAGCAGAGAGCTTGCTTCGCGTGTTGTTCTGCTGCATGTTCAGTCATATGATCTCAGGCAGGTTGTTTCCACTTTTTGGAAGGGGGGGTACAGTGGGAAGGTATATTTTCAGTGTGTAGAGCTGGCATTAAACAGGTATTCTGAGGATCGGATATTTAGGTCTCGGCAATCTGGAAGAACCCAGTTCAGCACCTGCTTCTGACATATTCTGGCTATGTAACTATGGATGAGTCACTTACATTCTCTGGGCCACAAGCAACTCTATTTTGTTGAGCTGCTAATCTACATCTGTGAAGGGAGTTCCTTATACTGATGACATAACAGCTCTAGGCCAAAAAAATTTGGGATGGCAAGGGGACAAGCACAAATCAAACCAACTGAATGTGTTCTTTGGGCATATAACGACACAGTTTTTCTCCCTACCTTCACCCCCCACCTCCACCACCCCCCTATCCCCCAAGCAAGCATTTTCTTGAAAATGGAACTCATTCATTTCTGAAGGACTCAAGATGAAAAATGCTCTCCAGTGACAGAGAAAGAACTGATGGAGTCTGAATGCAGATGGAACCATTCTGGTTTTTTTAATTTCTTTATCTTCCTTGTTTTTTTTTGTCTATGTTTTCTTTTGTAACATAGCTAATATGGAAATATATTTTACATGACTTCACCTGTATTATCTCTATCAAATTGCCTTCTTGGAGAGTGGAGGAGAGGGAAGGAGGGAGAGAATTTGGAACTTAAAATTTAAAAAAATGAATGTTAAAAATTTTGTACATTTGTACAATTGAGAAATATTTAATAAAATAAAAATATGTTGAGAGTTTTTTTTTTTTAAAGAAAATTGAGGTAATTTAAACATTGAAAGTTGCATTATATATTCTGAATGACCAAGAGACGGCATAATACAGGCTTTGGAATTAGAGGAGCTAAGTTTGAATGTAGGATTTGGTACTTACTACCTGTGTATATATAACTTGACTTTTCTCAGCCTCTTTAAAGATCAGGTGTCAAACTCTCTGGCTGGGCATAGGCAGCCCACAAAGCTCTGCAATATGAACTGAACCAGATTAAAATGTAATTGGGAAGTATTTAACAAAATAAGTAATAATACAGTACAACATAAATAATATTAATTTGTGGGTTTTTAAGTCATTGTCTCTATGTGCCTCCTCTCCCTCCCCCCCCCCCCCCATTTTGACATGGCTGGATTGGATGACTCTAAGGGTCAGATCTAAATCATCTAGGATCCTATAACCCTAAATATTACATGAAATGGGTCAGAAATGACTTTTCTTATCCACCCTGCACATGTGAACCGTGTTTCTACATACTTTTAGGTCCACCTTCCTGAAGGTAGTTGCCTAACTTCGCTGGCTGGGTAGATCAGGGATTAATGGCAGTGGTTATCAGTTCTAATAAGTAATTGCATTCAGGACCTATTAGTCATTACTGAGGCAGAGTTCTTTGGGTTTGTTGTTGTTTATTTTGCTTTGCTTTTGCTTATCTATAGTAGGGCCAGGTTGGGAAATGTGAAAAGCCCAGTGAATCTCCCACCAAATATTTGCATCACTGAATTTGCACAAGGCTTTTTTAGGGGTCTCTGGACCACTAAGGGAGTAGAAGTGCCTTTCTGGACTTGGCTCTAGTACCAATCAGTGGTGTATTTGAAGTTCCTATGTGAGGAGAGGACCTAAGCTTCCATTCGGCAAAAGATACCTGCAAAGCTTTGTCACTTACTGTCTAGGGAAGAGTGAGTTGGACTTCGTATGTGGTGGGATGGTTAGCTGCTATAGAGGTGGTGGCAGCAGAGCTGTTTCTAGTAGCTGGACCTGAATATGAACGTCCTGATGTCCTGAGCACCATGGGCTCATGCAGTTCCAACCACCAGACCTTGAACACCACTGAAGACATGACTGACCTTGTGAGGACCCTAAATGAGGTTTCCTGGTGGTCTTCTATCTGTATTTAAAATAGAATAGGCTTGTAAATATGGTATAAAATAAGTTCTCACCCTTTTTTTGTGTCATGTACCCGCTTGGCTGTCTGGTGTAGCTTATGAATCCCTCAATAATGTTTTTAAGTGTGTAAAAAAAATAACACCAGATTTCAAAGGAAACAATTTAGACTGAAATAGTTACCAGAATATTAAAAAACAAAACACAAGCTTGTGGGCTACAAGAACCCCTGCTCTCAAACTTCATTAAATTTTCATTCAACGTGTTTGTATACCTCCACTGATGATGGGTTTATTACCTTAGTAGCCTGCTGTTGGGCACATAGTTGATACTTAATAGCCACTTGTTAAGAAATTTATTTTGAACAGACCTAATTATTCTAAAATTCTCCTTAAATTGAACTGAAATAAACTTCACTGTAACTTGCCTCCATTAACCCTTTGTTTTGCCCTATGAGGTCAAGGCAAATAGAATCTTTCTTCTTTATGTCCTGAAGCTGTTTGAGTAGAGTGATCATGTCTCTCCCCTGTCTTACCTTTGCCAGCTGGGACATCCTTAGTTCCTTCAGTTTATTCTTTAAAATATGAATTGGGAGTGGGGGACTTTTGGTTTTTAGGTGTCTTTCCCTATATTCCACTGTATACAACTGGGACCCTACGTTGTAAGGCAAAACAGTTAAAGCAAACCGTGCTTTCAACAAAAAAGGATTGTTTGACATTGTCTGCAATGTTTTGCAACAATAGTTTCTGACCTCTTTTCTGATTGAAGCCTCTGATTAATTCTTCTGTGACATAGTTTGCTGTCCCAACTTTTGATTTTAGGTACAAAAGCTTGCATAGATTTGGGGCATTTCTGAGTCCCAAGAACAAACAACAGACCGTGCCACATTTCTGTTCTGAGAATCAAAAAAATGTCTGGGTTTCAACATTTACATCTATAAACACTTAAAGGAAATGAATTGGTACTTCAAAGAACCTAGGTTTTATTAGTGTGGTCCCACCTCCACCAATGCAAGTCTCATCTCCTCCATGCCGTAGCACAAGGTTCTTCATGAGTTGCTGTGACCGTTTTGTGTTTGGTTTTTTCCTAAATCATCCTCTAATGCAGGGCTTCTTAAACTTTTCCCACTCGAGACCCTGACCAGGATCACACAGGTGGTGTAATAGCAGTGGTTGAATTTGAACCCAGATCCTTTTACTCCAGAGTGAGTGCTTTCCCCATTCTACTGTGAGGATACCTTCCTGAATTGATGATACCTCATTAAATCTTACTTTTACTCATCTGTAAAATGAGTATGATAATATACTCACTTCTTGCTTCTTGGGGTTGTTTTGAGGAAAATTACATGACTTAGTGGATGGAGAGGATTCAGGGCCTCTAACACACATAGGCCCTGTGATTCTGAGCTAGTTGCTTAACCCCTCAGTGCTCTAGGTAACCCTCTAAGATTATAAATTGCAAGAGGCGGCTATGTGGTGCAGTGGATAGAGTGCCAGACATTACTAGCTGTATGACCCTGGGCAAGTCATCACTTAACCTCTCTTTGCCTTACTCTCCTTATCTGTAAAATAGGGGTAATGATAACACCTACCTCCTAAGGTTGCCATGAGGATGCAATGAGATATTTGTAAAGTGCTTAGCACAATGCCTAGGACAAGTAGGCACTTGGCAAATGCTTGTTCCCTTCTCTTTCTGCTTCTCTAGAGAAGATTTTGGCCTGCATCAGTAGGGGTGTTTCCTCATCCAGGATCAGGCAAATCCCAGGTCCTGTCCTTGTCCCTTATTCCTATGAGTGTGAATATGTTTCTGGGAGCTTCTTTGATCAGGTTGGAGTCTGAGTGTGAAGCTGAAATTCTTTTCAAAGGGAGTAAAAAGCTTTCTGAAGATGTTGGCTTCTGGGACTTTGAAGAATAGCTACCTCTTCCTTATTTCTATCTCCTTGAAACACTTAATGTTTAATGCTTAAGAGATTCTAAACTTAAGTTCTTAGACCTTTTCCTGTATTTTCTTTTGTCCTGGCCTTAGGTATAGTCGAGTTTATAATTATCTTTTATGTTTTATGTGGCAGAATGACATAATGGATAGAGAGCCAGCTTCTGTCACATATTGTCTCTATGACCCTGGGAATGCAATAACTTCCCTGTGGCCCAGTCAACTCTACGAAACTATAAATGGTAGAACAGCTGTCAGTCTGCATGGTTAGAGGGACTCTCCTCCCCAGAAATCCCCGATGCCAGCGAAATCATCAAATCTATCACCAGTCACCAAAAAAATGTTTATAATGAATAAATGGAAAGAAGGGGCCTTAGAACAGCCTGGCAGAGCTGAAAGGAACCTTGGGGCACGTTCAGTCCATTCTTTTCATTTTACAAATGAAGCCCAGAGAGGGAAAGAGACTTACCAAAGTTGTTGTATTTAAAGTTAGGGCAGAGTCAATAATAAAAATATATCAACTTAAGCTATTCTACATGGATGTGTTATTGTTTGCTCCGTAATTTGGCCTTTTTTTTTTTTAGTGCCAATCAGAAGCTTCCTATAGATTACCTGGCAGCTTCAAGGCTCTGATTTGAAGTTTACATTTGGTTGAAATAGAATCACTGTGTAAAACAGAGACTAGCAATGCTTTAAACTAGGAAAGCAATTTCCTCTTTGATTTCCAAAGGCTTACTAGTTTGAAGCAAGTTATTAGACTACCCCACCCATGAACTTCAGGTTAATCTAGAAGTTTGTGGGTGGAATGATGTGTGTATGGCACCTGAGAGGCAGGGATGGCAGGGGTTGAAGGAGAAGAGAAAGCGCTCCAAGGAATACATCACAGAAGTGCATCAGTGAGCTGAAGCTATGCAGTCAAATACAAGGCCTAGTGAAGGCAGTCCTTAGGAACAGTATCTTGCCCCGAGCAAGTGTCTGTCCTGGCCACCAGCCACCTCACTTAAGCTTCCAGATCAGAAGTCACACCAGGGATGTGATTGGTTCTTTAAGCTGAAGGCCTGCTATGAAGTTGCTGCCTGAGTCTTGGGCAATGGACTTGTCGGCTGCCTGCCTCTGCTATAATAATAATAATAATAATAATAATAATAATAATAATAATAATAACAATAATAACAATAATAATAATAATGCTCTTGTATTCTGAGGGCATTTTTCCTTTCAGAAGATTCCAGATTTCCTGTTAATATTCTCTTAAGTCACAAACGACTCAATGCAGTCAACAATTCCTCTCGCCCGGAAAGCAGCCGTATTTTGCCCTAATACAGCCTGTTTGTTTTCCTGTGAAGATGCTAATTGCATTGCAGCAAATGACAGAAATAGTACAGTATGTAGCACTGTCATTCAGCCTGTCTAGGAAGCCCAGAATTTGGCACGGTGCTTTTATTGACCTTTGGAGAAGGGCAGGTGATGATGGATGGACTTTGCCCCACACAAAATTAGTTTATCAACCCAAAGCAGCTTCATGCAGACTTCCTTTTTGGAATGTTTTGGTTTGTAGTAATAACAGCTCTCATTTCTATACAGTTTTTCCCTTTCCTCACAACAACCTTGTGAAGTAAATTGTGTATTGTTATTCCCATTCTCAAATGAGGAAACTGAGCTGCAGAGAGGCTAAGATACTTGCCCAGGGGAATACAGTAAGTGGCGTAGCCAGGGCACACACCGAGGCCTTCCAAATCCGATGATTTCTGCTTGTATACTAGGCTATCTCCTTATTGTTTGTCCTAATCATGAAGCTAGCTGAGCATTTGACAGTTGTAAAAACCAAACAGGGACACCAACATACTAGTAAATGTACAGTAGATTATGTCTAGTAGTAAAATGCATGACAGAATCATTTGTGAATAGCATATAGTTCTTAACTTTTCAAATTGCTTTGACAACTAGTGTTCTCAAATAGAGAAGCAGCTTGGTACAGTGGAAGGAGCATTGGTTCTGGGCTCAACCCAGCCTCTGGTGCTTACCACCTTTGTGACCTGGGCAAGTTCCTTCCTTAGTCTCCTGAGCCTCAGTCTCCTCATCTGTAAAGGGAGGGATTTGAACTAGGGGGCCTTTGAGGGGCTTTCTTCCCTAAATCTACCTTATAAGCTTCCCCATGTGAAGCTAGTGGAACAAGCAGGTTGTGGGTGGTCAGTTCATTTTTGTAAGGAACTGTGCTTGGCACCAGAAATGCAGAGAGTAAAAAAGTGAGCAGTGTCTGTACTCGAGGGCATTAGATTCTACTGGGGTACAAGCTGGAAGACATAAACAAATGCAGAATGGTTTGAGGGACAGAAAGCTAACAATTTAAGAGGATCAGGAAAGGCTTCCAGTAGGAGAGGATTCCTAAGGTGAGCAAAGCTTAGGCTTCTGATACTAATACTGATAGCTAGTATTTATATAGAGCCTTAAAGTTTGCAAAGTGCTTGACAGAGATCTCATTTTATCCTTACAAATCATCTCCACTTTACAGATTAGGAAGTTGTAGCACAGAGTAAGTGACTTGCCCAGGGGTCGCACACCTAATAAGTATCTGAGGCCACATTTGACCTCAGGTCTTCCTGACTCTAAGTTCTATGTAATACTGCACCCAGCTGTCATAAAGAGCAAAGGTGAGTGCACTAGCACATTGCAGGGTAGATCTTTCCTAGTCACTGATATTTGGCTCTACCATATTTTACTTTTGACTCAGGCATACACAAAGATATTTACCTGCTTTGTGCCTACATATTTCCCAGCTAGGTCCTGTTGATTCAGCTGGGGACCTAGATGGACAACAGAGAACATGGGAATTGTAGTGGATTGTAGGTTCAGTAGTCAGAAAAGCTGATGGTATGGCGGGTTGTGTGAGTAGTGAAGAAGGAGGGAGGTATCATTGTCCCAATGGAATCTCCCTTCCCTGGTCAGACACAGGTAGACCGTTGTGTCTGTTTCCCAGCCCCATACTTTAGAAGGGACTTTGACAAGTTAGGAGAATGTGAGTGGGATGTTGAGATATTCAGAACCATGTAGGAGTTGATGGAACTGGGGATATGGAAAAAACATTGTTTTAAGAGTCACAAGACATGGGTTCAAAACCTGACATTGATGCTTTACTGCCGGTGTGATCCTCATTAAGTCATTTAACTTCTCTGGGCCTTAGTTTGCTTTTGGAGGGGCGGGGGGGGGCTGGGCAATGAGGGTAAGCTAGTAAGTGTCAAGTGTCTGACGCCGGATTTGAACTCAGGTCCTCCTAAATCCAGGTTCAGTGCTTAGCTGCCTCCAGTTTGCTCATCTTTAAAATGATTGGCCTAGCTGACCTTGAAGATTCCTTTCAGCCCTGCTTTTGTTTAAGGGAGATATTTTATCCAAATTTTTGAAGGGTTGGCAAGTAGAAAGAGAGATTAGATTTGTTCTGTTTGGTTCCAGAGGACAAAACTCCAATGGACACAGGGACACAGATTTTTATTTACTGTAAGGAAAAACCATTTCAGTTATGTCCATCCAAAACTAGAATAATGTCAAGGATCAGAGACTTATTCCTGGAAGGGAACTGGGAGGTCATCTGGCCATAGATTCTGTGATGGAAGGGTACTGAGAAATCATGTTATTAACCAGGAACCGAAGCCCAGAGAGGAGCAGTGAGTGCCCAAGGTCACAGGCACTGAGTAGCATAGGTTGGAGTCAAATCCTGGGTCCTGATTCTAAATGCAGCTCTCCTTTTCCTCTACTCCACTGCCTTCCCTTAGGCCAACTCTCATTTTACACATGAGCAAACAGGCCTAGGGAGCCAAAATGACCTGGTTTTGGCCACACACAGGTTATTAGTGGCAGAGCTGGGTCAAGAGGCCAGTGTCTCTGATTCTAGGGTCATTGTTATTTTCACTCTTGTACCCTAGCCCGGCAGCACTTCCAGGTAATGAATGACCCTCTTTACCACCAGAGGGATTCAGTTAGAGACTGTATGACTTTGTCATCTGAGTATCATAAAAGAGGCTTATGCTTCTGATCTCTGAGGGTGTTCTCAATGCAGACTGCAACCCCTCTATGCTTTAGAAGGAGATTGCTTAGTGAATTACTCCAATTAAAATAAATGCATCTCTTGGTTGTAGACATACTATTAATAACCTTTTTTGCCCTTAGGTAGTGTGATACTTAAAAGGTCAGTTTGTCAGAGGGCTCTTATCCATATCCTTTTCATGTTGTCATAAAATCTGTCACCATTTGAGTTCCTGGCCATTTAAAGAATCCAGGATCACTTCCGTACTATGACGAAAATAGGGCTTTATTGGAGGATTTGGATACTTGATGATAGGTAACTGAGACTACATTGTAGGTAGTAACTATTTTTAATTTACTTGCTTGGAATCTTAAGTACTGTGTGATTTTAGTGTGATTTGTAGCTGCTAGTCTTTTTACAGTTTCCTTTTGTGCAGTCTGAGTCAGGGAGACCACAGCATAAATATTGTTTCACACTTAAGTCATTTTGGTTCATGTTCTCAAGATTATTACATTACCTATGAAGGTATTTTGCCAGTACTCATAATGAGATAACTTTTAAAATCTCAGCCATCTGGCTTAGGCACCATTTCAAATTTAAATTGAATTCAGTTAACAAAACTTTAAATGTTTATGGTTAGGGAGCCTTGTGTATTGGAGCACAAGACTTAGAATCACAAGAACTGGGTTCCTAGCCAGGCTTTATCACTAACTTTGTGGCTTTAGGCAGGCACTTAAACTCCTCAATCCACCCTCATCCATCCTTTGCTTAAAGCACCTTTAGTGGTAGGGAGTTTACTACCTCATGAGGCAACCCAGCCTTCTGTAAAGCCTCCATAATTTCCTTGTCTGTGAAATGGAGATATTAATACCAACTTTGCTTTCTTTTCAAGACTGTTGGGAAGAAACCATTTCCCAATACCTCCAATTGCTATATAAATGCCAGTTGTTTGTCTTATTCCTGAACAAAGATATTCACTTGAACCAGTAGGTAAGTAGATCTCAGTGACTGGAGATAGTGAAACCAAGTGGGATTAAGGAAGGGCTTCTTTTATTTTAATTTTTATTGATAACTGCAAAAAACCCTACCCCATTTATTTATTTTGAAGTGATGAACATTTTTCTTTATAGTTTTGAGTTCCAAATTTTATCCCTCCTTTCCTTTCCTCTGCCCTACCTGAGGTGGTAAGGTGATATGGGTTATACATGTATGATTATGTAAAGCATTATCATATTTGCCATTTTGCACAAGGAAACTTGATTAAAAGAAAAAAATGAAAGTGAAAAATAGCATGCTTCAGTCTGTGTTCCAACAATCTCAGTTCTTTCTTTGGAGGTGGATAGTATGTTTCGTCAATAGTCTTTTGGGATCATCTTGGATCATTGTATTGTTGAGAATAGTCAAGTCATTCACAGTTCTCTCATCAAACAATATTGCTGTCTCTGTGCACAATATTCTTTTGGTTCTGCTTACTTTATTATACATCAGTTCATACAAGTCTTTCCAGGCCTTTCTGAAATCATCCTGCTTGTCATTTCTTATAGCACAATAATATTCTATCACCATCATATACCATAGCTTGTTTAGCCATTCCCCAATTGATGGACTTTCCTTTGATTTTCAATTCTTAGCCACCACAAAAAGAGCTGCTATAAATATTTCTTTAAAAATAGGTCTTTTTCTATTTTGGAGCATGTCTTTGGGTTATAAACCTAGAAGTGGTATTGTTGGGTCAAAGGGTATATATGCACAGTTATATAGCTCTTTGGGCATAATAACTTTTTTTTTTAAGTGAGGCAATTGGGGTTAAGTGACTTGCCCAAGGTCACACAGCTAGTAAGTGTGTGTTAAGTGTCTGAGGCCGGATTTGAACTCAGGTACTCCTGACTCCAGGGCCGGTGCTCTATCCACTGTGCCACCCAGCTGTCCCTGGGCATAATAACTTTTGGTTTTACATGACCTTAATTTATCTCCTTCTCTTTTCATTACACTGAGTTTTTCCCTTTTAACAAAAATTTTAAAAGGATAGGGAAAAAAGTAGTTTAGCAAAACCAACCAACATATCAGTGAGTTTGAAAGTGTATGCCACATAACTTACCACATACACAAACCTCTCAATCAAGGGAGAGAGGTGTGGGGTTTTTGGGGTGTTTTTGAGGGCCAAACTTTAGTCATAATTTTAAAGCATTTTGCTTAATTTAGTTTTGTTGTTATTCTAGGAAAAATTTCTTTTAAAAGGCAGATTTTCAGCAAATATTTGAAAAGGAAAGATGTGATTTGACTCAGAAAGGAAAGCAAATATTCTTAGCAGAAGACTAGTGAACTTGAAGCCTTGGAAGTCAAAATCATCTTTAGGGACATCAGGATTTTTGAATTTGATAAGCATTGTTTGGAGCCATTGTAAAATTCTAACATACCTAGTGGCATTTGCAGGTATGTTGTCACACCTGACTTCAACCTTGGCTGTACTCTAAAGTAGGGGTGTCAAACTCTAATGGAAATGATTCTCACATAAGGATACACTTAGGGATCTTGGGCTGCAGTGGGGCCCATTGGCCACCTGGTTTTACACATCTATCCTAAAGCTTATCTAACAACCCATTTTATTTTTATTATTGTAAGTCTTGGCCCTATAATATAAACACCTGTATTTTCTGTACCAAATTTCATTTGTTTTACATCTTAGGCTTTGTAAGCAAAGCTTTCTTAATCCTCAAACCCTTGTATTATGTATAAAACTTAAGCAGGAAATAATTTGGAACAAAAAATTTCACAGATGGAAAAAATATGTTATATATCAGTATGTAGGTGAAACCTATGGGAAATTAAGTTTATTTTAGCAAAATTGGCCTGGGCCTATATTGGGTTAGGGAGAATCCATCTTCTTCAGAACTGTGTTGGTAGTGATAGCAGAAGGGAAGGAGATAGAGATGGTGTGGTGTGGTGTGGTGAGGTGAGGTGTAGTATAGGCTTTTTTGGATGGGTAGGGCCAAGGTCAGACTACAGGACAGTGAGTCTATATTCCTGGCAGGCTGGCATAGTGCCCAGTGAGTCAGATATCTGGATATGCCCTTTCTATGGCTAGCCAAAGGACCACATCCCCAGAGAGATAGGAATGCCTCCCTTGAGAACCTAGAGAGCCTCTGAAACTTAAGTTGGATAAGGGAGTATTGGGTTAATTGTTCCTCTTATGGAATCATAGAATGTCGTATTTGAAAAGAAGCTCAGAAATCATAGAGTCCAAATCCTAGCTGAAGAATAGTCCTGACAAGTGGCCCATCAGACTCTGAACATCTTTGGTGATAGGGAGCTTGTTCTATCACAAGAGAGGACAACTTTTGGGAACCAACCCTGTTACGCAGTTTCTACAAAGGTAGGGACAAATATGTCTCTGGAACACATCTTCCTCCTTAATGAAAGTGACTATAAAGCCATCACAACAATACATTCTTAAATTGTGATTGGGGAGATGGAAAGGTCAAGGAGAGATAGAGCTTCCAGAATATAAAGACAGACTCATTTCTCAGAGTAGGAAATGTCTGGGAGAGCTGAAAAAGAAAGCCTGAGATGCAAAACAACAAGATTGAAGGCTTTAAGTCATCTCAAAGTGAGTTGGAATGAAAACATTAAATCAGAAACTTTTGACTGTTCCAAGGGATAAGATCAGAAGTTAGGACAAGTCTAAGCAAAAGGAATGAAACAGATAAACAACAAACCAACGAAAAACTAGAGCCTGCCTTTTGTGGGGGATAGTAAGTTTTCATTTGTGTTTGCTCTGAAAGATCTTGAAATTTCTAGTGGTTGATTCAATTAACCTTTTGGTTGTTTTAACCACAGTTAATCACAGCTGTCAAAATTACTAAGCTTTTGGAGGCTTGCTCTTATTAAAATAGTGTAACACCTGTCCACTGTTGTCTTTTTTTTCCACTCTCTTCCTAAGTTACAAAAAGCACAAAATAATGCAGACCTAGTTTTCTGTATTTATTTTGTGCAGTGTTCTTTTATTCAGACAACATAAAATAATTGAGCTGACAGAAGGTTTAAAATCCATTTAATTCAAACCTATAATAAGAAAACTGAGGCTCACGGCTACAAATCTATGTTGTGGCATTGTTAGGCATATATGCTAGTTCTCTTCACATGTGCTACATGCTGTAAACTTCCTTGATCATTATTTTCAGTTTTTGGAAGGTGTATACCATTCTCCCTGCATGCCCCTCCTACCCAAACAATTACCCCCCCCCCATCCCTACACCCCTTCACACTTCTTTTTTCTTCCTAGCTCTCATAGGATAGCAAAATCTTAGAGCTGAAGGAGATCTCAGATGCCATCTAATTCAATGAATACCTGAGCTGGAATCTCCTCTACATTACCTTTGATAAGGAGTCATTCAACTTCTTGAAGATGTTATATACACTGGTGGGCAATCTGTAGCCTGTCAAGGCAGTCTATGCCATCCTGAACAGCCCTGATTATTGTTATTTTTTCTCTATATTGAGCCAAAATCTGCTTCTCAAAGCTTCCATGTTTTGGTCCTAATTTTGCCTTTTGGGTCCAAGTTGAACAAGCCAAATCCCTCTTCCAACTCAGTTTATTCAATGACGGACATTTAGGAAATGCCTACTGTGTGCAATATGCCACTCTAGAAGCTACTAGGAAGACAACAGTAGAGAGAAAAATCTCTTTTGGAGTTTACAGAGCAACGATTGCAGGAGAGCAGGTGCAAGCATGAGAGTTGTGTCAGAGTTGTGACATGTGATATGAAATGCCCAAAGATTTGAGTTTGACTTGGAAGTTCTGTGATCTTTAGAACAATTAGTGTGCTGGTGGATTATAGGGCAGTGATATGTGAGGTGGCCACTTGTACTTAGCTGTTTAAAAACTTATTTTTCAAGTTGCTTACCATTTTTTCAGAGGAGAAAGAAAGGTAAAGCCCTTTAAAATGTTGGGGAGGAATTACCCATCTAGTTAATGAATCATCCTTAATAATCTATGCAGAAAAACTTTTATAGCAGCTCTGAGCTCAAAGATCAAGGAAGGAGGAAATAAGTGAGTGTAGTCCCCAAGGAAACACCTTTCTGATTGGAATAAGTCTAATATGTGTGTGTGTGTGTGTGTGTGTGTGTGTGTGTGTGTGTGTGTGTGTGTTTCTCTTTCACTTTGCCATGAGAAAAAATAAGTAAGAGTGACTGAAGGGATTTTTTAATGTTGTACCATAAGTTGCAGAAAATAGTTTTCTCCCTGGAAGAACCTTAAATAGTTCTTCTTAGATCCAGGAGACTCTAATAATCAAGTGATTTAATTCCTTTTCCTCTTCTTAACTATATCCATATTATTAGGGGTTTTTGATTCTACCCGAAGCACTCAAGTTTACTAGAGTTGTCTAAAACAAGCTTAAGTAGGTAAATTTAAAGCAGGCAAAGGCGGACAGTTGAGAGCAGCTTGACCTCCAAATGTATAAGGGCACGAAAATGAGAAGCTTTTACTCAAAGTAAGAAAGAACAACCACTATTAGATTGAGCAGTGATGTGACAAGTGTTGAAGCTTGGTGGGGAAAATTACTTAGCTAATAGTTCTTTGAATTAACATGCTACTGATGGTGAAGCTGGATCTGGTTTAACTAGTTTGCAAAACAATTTGGAATCATTCAAGAAAAAATTGCAAAATTGTTTATACTTTGACCCAGTGATTCTACTATTGTATAGCTCAGGGAGGTTATTGACAGGCAAAGAAATATACGCACACAAAATATTCATAAGCAGTCTTGTTTGTAATAGCAAATAGGACCCAACAGTTGGGGAACGACTAAAAGAATTATGTTTTGTGAATGTAATGAAAAGTGAATAGTCAAATGAATGTGTAGAACAGTGGATATTTTTTGAAACATGAAGAGCTTGTAGGACATGATCCAGAATGAAGAAAACATAACCAGAACAACAGTGTGCATCGTGATTAAGAGGTGGTGTAATGGATAGACCACTGGAGCAAAGTCAGGAAGCCCTAATTTTAAATTCTGCTTCAGACATTTACTAGCTGTGTGACACTCATTTAACCTCTCCCTGCCTCAGTTTCCTAATCTGTAAAATGAGAATAATAGCATTTCTTGCAGAGTTGCTAAGAGGGCAAATTCACATACACTTATTTATCTGTGTATATGTGTAAGCTACTTTACAAACCTTAAAATGCTATGTAAATATTTGTTATTATAAATGAAAACCACTTTAAAATGCATCTAACTTCAGATCTAGGTCATTTGATTCCAGATCTTTCCATTATCCTCATACCACCTCTCCTAACACCAAGGCTATAAGGCAGAACAGATTAAATATAAAAAAGAAGCCCAGACAAACAGCTATGAGAATCTTAAGGAGTTATTCTCTTATCATTTTTGAATATTGTATTTATTTTTTAAAATATTGATTTTTCTTATATCACCTTTATCCTACTCAATCCCCCCCCCAAAAAAAAAAAACCCTTCCCCTCCCTCAAAGAGACATTACTCTAACAAATAATAAGGGAGGGCAATTCATCAAAATTAACCAGTATAATAAATGTCTGACAAATATATTCAGTTTCATACCCATAGTCCTCTGTATCATTCAGGGAGGGAAGAAGGTGAATTCCTTCTATTCTTTGTGGTTGGAGGTAGACCTATTCCTTGGGGACAGGACCGGGAAGAGAGGTGAGAAAGAGGAACTGGGCCTAGAACAGAGCCTTGGGGAAACACCCGCAGTTAGGGTTTAAGGCATGATGATCCAACAAAGGAGATTGAGGAGCAATTAGGTAGAGGGAGAAGTATCATGAAAGCCTAAAGAGAGTGTCTGTTCAGGAGGAGAGCATGGTCAGCAGTGCCAAATGCACCACAGAGATGAAGGATGAAGAGGCAGAAAAGACCATCAGCTAGGGTAGAAGTCACATTGCAAAGAGTTGAGGAATGACTGAGAGATGTGGAGGCAGCAAGTGTAGAAAGCTTTTTCTAGGTGTTTGACTGAGAAAGGCAGTGAGAGGTAAAGACTTCTCTCCCTAGCCTTAGCCATGAAGCACAAAGGTATCTGACCTGTTTTTTCTTCTCAGTTTTTTGGTGTTGTGACCTTTAATATTCTGGTCACATTTCCATTTTGAGCTTGATTGGGGTATATAAGGTATAAGATATTGGGTGTTTCTGATTCTTAATTTAAAAACCAAATGAATTGAGTAGTTTACCGTTTTTGAAAGAACATTTTTAAAAGCTAAATCTGATAGCTTTTTTACTTCACTCCTGGCTCGAGTAGTAGGAAGGTCAGGAATGTTGGGGAGAGGTGGAGAAGGGCTAGAGTGTACTATTTCACTGGTGGCACCAAATAGTGGAGTCATGTTATTTACCCCGAATGGGCAGGGGGAAAGTGAATATATCTAGCCTGTACTGTGTTCTGGCTTTTCAGATTGGAGAAGTACAAGCAGGGGAAAATCCTATCCTTCCAAAAGCAAGGTGTTTAAAAAGTTGTCTAAAGCATAGGGCTCTTTAGACTGGGGAATGATCTGGGCAGTAGATTTCTAAGGCCTAAGTGACACTAGAATAATGGTCAGAGAGAACTTCCTTCCTGCTTAGCATTGTTTTTCCCATGAAACATTGAAAGTCCTTGAGTAATATTATTGTGCACAACAGTGACCCTAAGGACTCTGACCAGAGTAAAAGAAATATTCACATGCAAAATAAATCCTAGTTATGGCGGCAAAACACCAAACTTAAAAATAAAAAATGCCATTGGATGAGATGGGGAAAATGATTTTGATTCTTGAGACCCCTTTACATTTTTTTTTTAAATCTTGAACTTATACACCACAAAACAGTATTTCTGTACACACAGCAAAATACAGAAAGAGAATTCTGTATGACACCATCAATCTCCATTTTGCACTGCTTTTTTTTAAATCTTAAAAGTATTATTTTCCAGTTATATGTAAAGATAGTTTTCAACATTTGTTTTTAGGAGATTTTGAGTTCCAAATTTTTCTCCCTCCCTCCCTTCCCTTCCCCATTCCCCAAGACAGAAAACAATCTGATATAGGTTATATATGTACAATCATATTAAACATTTCTGCATTAGTCATGTTGTGAAAGAGGAATCAGAACAAAAGGGAAAAACCTCAAAAATGGAAAACAAAAAACAAAAAAAAGTAGAAACAATATGGTTCTATCTGCATTCAGATTCCACAGTTCCCTTTTTCTGGATGTGGAGAGCATTTTCCATCTTGAGTCCTTTGGGATTGTCCTGGATCATTGTATTGCTGAGAAGAGCTAAGTCAATCACAGTTGATCATCACATGGCGTTTGCACTGCTTTAAAAAAAAATATGTAATAAATTCTTCACAATGCTTTCTATCTTGTCTTTGTTCTGTTTTGTGCCTTTAAAAATATTTGAATATCATTTTTGGCATCATTATTTTTAATTGCTCTTTTCTCCCTTTCCCTACTAAATATTGAGAGAAAGGAAGGAGGGGAAAACTTGAATGAATAAGCAGTCAAATGAAACCTTAGAGTGCCCACGTCATTAAATAAATAAATAAACAAACAAACAAACAAATAAATAAATGTATGTATGTATGTATGTGTATGTATATGTGCCTTATGCCTTGGAATCCCTTTTCCCCAGTTTATTCTTTTAAATAATGTCTTGACACGTCCTCTTTTAAAAATGTTTTATATAGAACATCATGAAGTACACTTGAGCAGAATAAGCCAAAAGATTGGGCATGGCTGCATCTGTGCATCACCACAGCCCTTTTTAAAAAAATTTTTTTTTTATTTTTTGGTGAGGCAATTGGGGTTAAGTGACTTGCCCAGGGTCACACAGCTAGTAAGTGTCAATGTTCTGAGGCCAGATTTGAACTCAGGTACTCCTGACTCCAGGACTGGTGCTCTATCCACTGCGCCACCTAGCTGCCCCACCACAGCCCTTTTAAAAGGAGAGAGGTATGTTTCATAACAGTCCTCTAAATTTGGAAATTTGGTGATGATTTCTATTCAGGTACAGGATTGATGAACTAAATGACCTCTGAAGCCCATCCACCTCAAATCTTTATGCATTTGTACATTAAACCAAAAGGCAGTAAATAATGTTGGTTTTGGAATTCTATTAATAATGTAGGGAGGATTATTATATTCAATGTTCCATGCCCATAGTCCTCCACTTCATCTAGGGAGGGAGGAAGGAAGGAAAGTTCATTTCCTCTAGGTGGAACAGCGGATAGAGTGCTGGACATACGGTCAGGAAGACCTGAGTTAAAATGTGGCCTTAGGTGCTAGCTTGTGTGACCCTGAGCAAGTCACTTAACCCTATTTGCCTCAGTTTATTCATTTCTTTCCCAAGGAAACCCAAAAAGGAGTCAGAAAGAGTCACGTAACTGAAATGATTGAACAGCAATTCTTTGTAGTCTAAGAGAGACCTATCCTTGGGAGGGGCCAACTTGATTGTTAGTTTTCTAGAATCTTATTAGAATTAAAAGAAGCCGCAGTAGTCTCTTAATCAAACCTTGTATCTCAGTAGGAATTCCCCTTATGGTATTCTCTACCAGGGACCATCCTGTCTCTGCTTAAAATCTTTAAAAAAAATTTTTTTTAGTATTAAATTTTATTGATATCTTTTGTTTTTTACCTCACCAGAATTTATCCCAAGATACCTTCTCCTTTCCAGAGAGCCATCCCATATAACAAATATTTTTAAGGGGGAAAAAAAAGATCAGTTCAACTGATCCATACACCCAAGAAGTCTGAAAATATATGTAATGTTTCATACCATTTGAATAGCTCCTTTGATCAAGACTTTACTTCCTTCCATTGCAGCTTTTTAAAAATGACTACCTGTTAAATTCATAATTTAAGAATTAAGTTGAAACTAGTTTCCTTAAAACTTTTACTTAATAGCTTAAAAGGATCTTACATATCATTTAGTTTTTTTTGTTTTGTTTTTGCAGGGCAATGGGGGTTAAGTGACTTGCCCAGGGTCACACAGCTAGTAAGTGTCAAGTGTCTGAGGCCGGATTTGAACTCAGGCACTCCTGAATCCAGGGCCGGTGCTTTATCCATTGCACCACCTAGCTGCCCCCTATATCATTTAGTTTTAACTCTCTTAATTGTAAAATGAGGTTCAGAAAGATCAACTTACCAAAGGTCATGTTTGTTTTCTAGTGGAATTTGAAAGTCGTTCTTCATTATAACTTGAAAGGTCAAATAAAGTTCCTTTAAGGATTCTTTAATTCCTGACAAGTCAGTGTACTTTAAAAAATGTTTTATTCCATATTGGTGCTATTCCCTCTTTACCCTACCTCAGCAAACAGACATTCATGTCCAATTACAGGCATGCCCTCACTTGCATGTGCACACAATACATTAACAAACTGACTGTCCATATAGCCCTTACTCTCTATCTATAGCCCACCACCTCTCTGGAAGAAGAAGGTATATTTCACCAGTAGTCCTCTGGAAGAGGTTATTTGTTCATTGCATTGATAATAATAATAGCTAACAAGAACCCCAAACCAAAAACAAACAAATTTTTAAAAAACCCCTTACTACATACTACTGTGATAAGTGCTTTACAATCATCATTTCATTTGATCCTCACAGCAACCCTAGGAGGTTAATATAATCCCCATTTTACAGATGGGAAAACTAAGATAAACAAGTGAAGTGACTTGCCCAAGGTCACACAGCTAGTAAGTGTCTGAGGACGTATTTGAACTCCATTCTTCCTGATTCTAGGCACAGTGATCTATCCATTTCACAGTAGAGTTATGTCTTCTGGTGCTCAGGCTGTGTATCCTTTGTGGAAGGAGCATTGTATTTGGTGTCAGAAGGCTTGGGTTTGCCTCCTGACTCTGCCATTTTATAAGTTAAATGATTTTTCTAAACTTTTATTTACTCATTTATAAGATGAAGTCAGTTGTGCCTTTGCAACAGAGTTCTTAACAGAACTCTTTACAATAGTGTAAAGGGCTATTTTTCTAGTTTTCTTATGCAAATGAAACATTTTCAGGGTAGTTTAAAAATATCCATCCAAACTTGTACATTTTATTTTTTAAAAATTTCAAAAATTTTCTTTTTTATTATAAACTATTTGCATATCAACAAACAGGAATATGCCAATGTACAAAGAACAGACAAGAGGATTATATATGAAAGTGAACTTGGTACATTTTTTTAAAGTATCTCTTATACTTGTAACAAAGCTGGCCTACCTGTTATTGTTCCCTTCTGAACTGGCTGCTTTCCTCCATATTTTACAAAATGGCAATCCTTTTTTTCCCCCTTGACTCACTGTCATTACCCATTGATTCCCTTCTTCTCCAAATAGGAATCCTCCCTAATAATGAATTAGTGTATTCAAGCAAAACAAATCCACCCATTCATTATCCATGTCTGAAAATGTATCTAAGAGAGGGGAAACATGCTTCTCCAATAATCTTCTGAAGTCACAGATCACAGTCATAGATTTAGAACTGGAAAGAACCTTAGAAGTCATTGAGCCCCACTCCCTCCCATTTTACAGATGAGGAATCTCAGGTACAAGTGGGTTGTGACTTGTCCAGGGTCACACATCTAGTAAATGTCTGAGGCCAGATTCAAAGCCAGCCCTTCATAGTCCCTTTCTCCCCCTCCCCACCCTTTTCTTTCTTTCTTTCTTTCTTTCTTTCTTTCTTTCTTTCTTTCTTTCTTTCTTTCTTTCTTTCTTTCTTTCTTTCTTTCTTTCTTTCTTTCTTTCTTTCTTTCTTTCTTTCTTTCTTTCTTTCTTTCTTTCTTTCTTTCTTTCTTTCTTTCTTTCTTTCTTTCTTTCTTTCTTTCTTTCTTTCTTTCTTTCTTTCCTTTTCTTTCCTTTTCTTTTCTTTTCTTTCTTTTCGCTGCAGGGCAATGAGGATTAAGCGGCTTGCCCAGGGTCACACAGCTAGTGAGTTTCAAGTGTCTGAGGCCCGATTTGAACACAGGTCCTCCTGAATCCAGGGACGTTGCTCCACTTAGCTGCCGCAAAAGCCAGCCCTTCATGACTCCCAAGTCATTACTTTGGTCATTGATCAGAATTTGGTCATTTGATCAGAATTCCTTTCCACATCCTGTTCTCTTTTTTTCTGTAACACTTCATATAGGTATTTTCAGGTTTCTCTGAATCCTTCCCTTTAGTAATTTCTTATTGTGCAATGATATTCTGTTAACATTTATATGCCATAATTTGTCCAATCAACTCCAGATTGATAACTTACTTTGTAGTTCTTCTCTACTGCAAAAGGCACTACTGTACATATTTTTGTACACATGGGTTCTTTCGTTCTCTCTTTGATTTCTTTGGGGTATATGCTTAGTAGTGATATGACTGGATCAAAAGGCATGCTCATTTTAGTGGCTTTTTCAGTATAGGTCTACATTTCTTCCTTGAAGGGTTTATAGCCCTACCAGTACTTTATCAGTGTACCTGTTTCCCCACAGCCCTCCCAATGATTGCCTTTTCTCTTTTATTTATTACCTTTGCCAATTTCACCTATTTTATTTTAATTTCTCAGATTATTAGTGATTTGGTGCATTTTCATGTATTTGTTGATAGCTTGCATTTCTTTTGAAAACTACCTATTTGTGTTTTCTGTCCATGTTTCTGTCTATTGGGAAATAGATCATATATATTTGTTTCTATTCTCTAGATACTTGGATAGTGTGTCTTCATCAGAGAAACTTGCTGCAACTTCCCCCAACCCCTCAACTATTTGTCTTTTCATTCAAACTGCGTTTATTTTGTTTGTACAAAGGCTTTTTAGTATAGATTTTCATCGTATTCCTTGCTGAGACATTTTCAGTTTCAAAACTTGCCATTCAGAAAAATTTTTAAATGGCTTCTTAACATTTTGTAAATGACCCGCTTCTACGTGGAAAAAGGTGTTTCCTGGAATCTGTTTCCTGGTTGGAAATCCTTTCCATGAGGAGTGCCCAAAAGTATGACAAGCCTGTCGCTGGTATAGTTGGCAGTTCAGACCTGCTATAAAGTGTGTGCTGGAGACACTAGTCATATTGGCAACAACTAGAGACATTTCTTTTAATGAAAGAAACAGCAGAAGCTGGGAAATGACTCGACTCCAGGTTTTTGTGAGGAAAGTGCTTTTAAAGCGTTATAAAAATGGGAGTTGTCCAGGTCCTTCTCCTCATCACCTGACTGTAGTTTGTCAGCTGTAACAGTTTCATCTCACTTTTTGTGTGGGCAACAAATGATTTGCCAGTCAGGGTGGTATTTAAAATCCCAGATGTTAAAGTCGTCTTTTTCACACAGTCAGAAAAAACAAAACAAAACAGCAAAACCTTTCCATCCCTTAAGCGCTCTTATGTGACTAACACTTAGGATGCCGGGTCCATGAATCACTGGTTTCCATGTGAAATCTGAACAATCACTTGTTCTCTTGTGAAGGCCTTCCAGATTCTTAAGTCCTTGGGACACATCAGAATTGAATTCTCTTTCTTCTTCCTAATAGAAGAATGTCCTCTGGAAGACCCTCTAGGAGGCAGCATCTGGGAGTACATAGAGTGGGTAGGATGACATTCAAAATTCATCTCTTATGGACTGGCTGTGTGGTTAACTTCTTCCCCCCAGCGCTTGGGAGGGATGCTTCCTTAGCTACTACTCAGGTGCCACGTTGTATCAGAAACCTTTCTTATAACACCCCCACCCACCCACCCACCCCCTGCCGCCCCTGGTTGTGGTTTTGTGTGTCCAGTGCCTACCACAGTGCCTGGCACATGAGAAATATTTTTTTTTTAATGAGGCAATTGGGGTTAAGTGACTTGCCCAAGGTCACACAGCTAGTAAGTGTTTAGTGTCTGAGGCCGGATTTGAACTCAGGTACTCCTGACTCCAGGGCCGGTGCTCTATCCACTGCGCCATCTAGCTGCCCCCGAGAAATATTTTTTAAATGGTGTTGAATAGTCCCTTAGATTTACTTTACTCATTGCAAAAAGCACTTAATCAGGAAGAATTTATTAAACACCTACCAAGGACAAGAGGCAGCTAGATGGCTCAGTAGATAGAGTGCTGGTTCTGGGGTCAGGAAGACCTGAGTTCGAATCCATCCCCAGACACTTACTAGTTGCATGATTCTGGGTAAGTCACCTAGCTTTTTTTTTTTTTTTTTTGCCTTAATCAGCTGTAGAAGAAAATGGCAACCCAGTCTAGTTAGTACCTTTGCCAAGAACACCCCATGGACAGAATGATCCACAGTCTCAAAGAGTCTGACATGGCCGAACAACAGCTATGTGCAAGGCACTGATCCAGGGTCTCAGGATACAAAGACAAAAATGTAGCAGGCCCTGCCCTCGAGGAGTTTTACATTGTCTTGGGGAAACAGCTCACAAGTCAGTGCAAAAGAGAAGCAAGGAATTTCAGAAGGGCAGGTAGTGGAACTCTCCACTTTTCATGGTTGATGTGAGAGTCAGATAGATGTCTCTAAAGCACTCATAGACCTTCAGACGCTATATGAATGGGCAGGACTGGCACAGGATGATGCAGATGGGGGGGGGGGATGGGGAGTGAGCACTCCCATCCATGCATTCCTTCCTCTGTGTCATTCTAGTTTATGTTATGTCAGCCACTTAGAGGACTCTGAAAAATTCATCAAATCATTTGAAAATCTGAAGCCCGATTTTCAAGTTCTAGCTTTTGACACTAACTTGTGGGATCTGTGGAAATTTATTTTGATTTGGAGACCCTACCTTTGGGCTGAGTAGAAAGCCTTAGGCCCTCAGGGTCTCTTCTGTGTGGGAGGGGCTGGTGTCCCTCCCCCATACCTTCAGCTGAGCCAAAAAGGCCCTTGGGCTGTATGAGATGCCAGGTCAGACAGCTGGGGGGGGGAAAGCCCCCAGCTCCCTCCGACCTGAGCGGATCTATCCCAGAGATCCTGGGCTTGTTCAGGCCGGGCTCTGGCGTAGCCTGTGCTAAGGCATGTGATGCTCAAGCGTCCCCCCAGCCCCAGCTGCAGCCCTGGCTGTCGAATTATCTTGGAGTCTGTGGGGGCACAAAAAGCCCTGAGATTTGAGTGGAGAAAAGGAAAATATATATAGACCTGGGAATTAGACTCAGGGGAGGCCGAAGAACTAGATTCAGGGGGACTGACAAGGCCGGTGGACAAGATTAAAGGGGGCTGATGAGATTAAGAGAGCAGAAAGGCTGGAGCACTAAGAGACAGGGACGGAGAAAACCCTGAGAGCAAGAAGGAATGGAGGCCGAAGGACAAGATTAGGAAGCCGGTGTACAAGATTAAGAGAGGCTGAAAGGAGGAGAGGGACAGACAGAACAGGAGGCAGCAGAGAGCACAGAAGCGGTCAGCACAGGGTACGGGTCGGAGAAAGCGAAGATTAAGAGAACAGTAAGGAGAGGAAAGTTAGAAGCAGGGGGATAGACAAAGTGAAAAGGGCTCAGAGTTAGAATAAAGGACCTGAGTAGTGAAAGTGGAACATACCCTAAGGCAAGAGGCTGCTAAGGCCCTTATTGTATTAAAAAAGTTCCAGGCCCAGCAGGTGGAAAGAGACCACAGGAACGCAGTCAGGTTGTACATTTTATTTCCCTGTATTCTTAATTTAAAATAGTATCTCAGGGGGCAGCTAGGTGGCACAGTGGATAAAGCACTGGCCCTGGATTCAGGAGTGCCTGAGTTCAAATCCAGCCTCAGACACAACACTTAGCTGTGTGACCCTAGGCAAGA
Organism: Dromiciops gliroides; assembly: GCF_019393635.1. Lineage (NCBI taxonomy): Eukaryota > Metazoa > Chordata > Mammalia > Microbiotheria > Microbiotheriidae > Dromiciops > Dromiciops gliroides. The sequence continues at coordinate 618,963,374 of NC_057861.1, read as the reverse complement.
CACTTAACCCTCACTGCCCTCATTGCAAAAAACAAACAAATAAGATAGTATCTCATGAATAAACTCTGCTTTGATTATTTAGTTAAGAGGCTTCTTAATCTTTTGCTTATCAATTTGGGAGCCTTGTGGGGAACTTTTTAAATGGCCCATATTAAATTAATAGCAGTCAGATAGCCAGTTAGCCAAAAGTCCACAGATTAGTCATCTACACATTAGTCCCCCTCAAATTAGCCAAGTTACTCAAAATATTTTTACAGATCTAAAGCAAATCACTTTGCCTCTCTGGGCATCTGTCAAATGGGGACAGTAATACACTTGTACTCACCAGGTTTTTATGAGGTAAGTTCTTTAAAGCATTGCAGAAATGTGAGATACCACCATCATCATTATCATCATTGTACCAGAACAAAGTTAGTACTTGGCTAAAAGATGACCCTAAACTCATATTCTCTTTCTTATGTTTGGGAAATTGCTGTAGCTCAAAGTAGCTAGCTGGTCTTTTGACCCATTGTCTCTGTCCTTCCCATTTATGTAGCCCTGCCAAAGGTCCCCCGCCTAGTCACGGGTAGGTCTTGGCCAGTTCTCTAGATTTAGATTTAACCCCTGACACGTTTGATTTTGGAATGTACAAAGCTGACTTGGGAAAGCTGCAGGCCGCCAAGCAGTGTTTATGGGGCAGGAGGAAGGTGGGAAGTCTCAAAGTACAAATTGCCCTTTGTACAATAAAAACGGATCTGTCAAGCTCTGGAAATCAGCATTTCTGATTCCCAGCCCCTCCCCAAAGATACATCTTGAGGTACATTACACAAGTTTATGGCGTACCCATTCTGACTAGGCATCACAGTGGTCATGGAGGTGGCTCCTGAGATTGGGTAAGAGCTGAGCCTGACCCTATGGATCTTCTAGACCACTGGGGAGGATAAAAACGGGTAGGGAAAGATAAGGCCTATCAGTAACTCTAGTATTATGGTTGTGTGAATTTGGGCAATATACCTAACTGCTTGGGGCCACATTTTCCTCTTCCGTAAAATGAAGTTGGACTAGATCAGGGATTGGCAAACTGTAACCTTTGAGCTGAGAAGGGTTTTTACATTTTTTAAATCAAATGAAACTTATAAAGTGTAAAAACTGGGGCAGCTAGGTGGCGCAGTGGATAAAGCACCGACCCTGGATTCAGGAGGACCTGAGTTTAAATCCGACCTCAGATACGTGACACTAGCTGTGTGACCTTGGGCAAGTCACTTAACCCTCATTGCCTAGCAAAACACACATACACACAGAGTGTAAAAACCATTCTTGCTTACACAAACAAGACAAAAATAGACATAGCCAACTCCTGGACTAGATGATCTCTAAGGCAAAGCCTCTTAAACTGTGGGTCATAACCCCTTATGGAGTCAGGTAACTGAATGTGGAAGTTGCAAAAAATTTGGCAACCATAAAAGATTATGTATATCTATATTATATACCTATATACCTGGGGTTGGGTAAAAATTTCTTGGGCGAAAAGGGGTTGCAAGTGGAAAAAAGTTTAAGAAGCCCTAACATAAGGCACCTTCTGTCTCCATTGAGTGTGAAGGTGAAGAGGAGTGGGAAGCATGAAGAGCATTGGGAATGAGTGGTGAAGGAGACAAATCAGCATTTCCACTTCAGTTTGGAGAGAGGAGGGCATTAGAGATCTTTTTAGCTAATCCTCTCATTTAAAGACGTGCTTTAGGCCAGGGCTTCTTAAATTTTCTCCTTTTCACCTGAGAAATTTTTACATGACCCGGGGTATATTAGTATTTAACATAGGTATGCATAAACTTTTACTGGTGCCAAATTTTTCTCAACCCTCCCCTTCAGTTACTCACACTGGGGTCACAACCCACAACTTCAGAACCCTTGTTCTAGGCAATATTCTAAATGCTGATTTCCATAGCCTTTTCAAGTTAACAAAGTCTATCTGTCTTTCTCTCTGTCTCTTTGTCTCTCTCCCTCCTCCCCTCTGTACCATGCCCCCCCCCCCCCAACACCACCACCAGTCTAGCTTTGGGCAAGTCATTGAAGGTCTCTGGACCTCAATTTCCTCCTCTATGGAGGGAGCACTAAATGACGTTGGAAGTCCGTTTTGGGTATGAGCTGTGGTCATATAACCTTTCTTTATAACACAAACATAACCTGTCAAGTTCAGTATATCAGGAGCAAGCACAGTAACACCAAAGCCACACTATGAACACACTTAGAAAGAGGCAGAGTGGTTTATGCTGTGTTATCAGAAGGGGAAAACCAAGTCTTTACCCAAAAGCTATAGACAGAAAATTTTAGAAAGCAGACAATCTACAGGCGGTTTGGAATGCCTGCATTCTCAAACCTCTCTGCCTCTGATGCTGCTCTCTCTAATACCTCGGGCAGGTTACCTAACTTTGACTATGTCTGTTTTCTCACCTATTAAATTGGGATGAAAATAGGGATCCTAAGTATTTCCTAGAAACAAAACACTGAGTACTGGCTCTAAGTTACTTTCCCTATGTAAATCCTGGCTCTCTCAACTACTACCTATGTGACCTCTGGCAGATCAGCTAACCTGCTTGGTCCTCAGTTTCCTCATTTGTAAAATGAGGGGATTGGACTAAGTGACCTGTGAGATTCTTCTAGCCTTATCTCAGTGATCTTAGATGCTCTCTAAGGTCCTTTCTAGTTCTGTATCCCATGATCATGTATGAATCAAATACCATGCATCCCGAGCTAGCCCATTTTATTTTGCTTGTACCGCTTGTTACAACACCTTCCTGATATTGAATTGAAATGTGTCTCCCACCTGAGTTCCACCCTTTGACCCAAGTTAAGCCCTGTGGAGCAGAGCCGGGCAAGTCCAATCCACCTTCTGTATTGAGTGATTCTCTTCCCCCTAAGCCTTCTCCTTTTCTTCTTCTGTGCTCCTCCACCTCTGCCTCTTATTCTCTCTACCCTTGCTGGATGATGCACTCTTGCTTGTCATGGCCAGACTGTTATCACCTTTATTACTCTGAAAGCTTTTTGAATGCACGCAGCACAAACTCACATTGCTTTTTCAGCTGCCTCTCCACACCTCTGAGGCATCAAGCTTAGAGTCCATTACAATATTCAGGTTTCTTTTCTCCAAATCCCCAAATGTATGGCTGCTCCAGGCCCTTCCTCCTCCTGCTCCCTTGGACTAGTGGCTCTTTAGACCTTTCTCTTCAGAAAGCCTTCTTCCTCCCCAGGGCTTTTTGCATTTCCAGTTTTGCTGTTCTTTTCTTTCACATCCTTCCATGTAATCAGCTGAGCTGTCAAGTTGTTATTTCTGCTATTGCAAAAGTCTCCCCTGTGCTGTGGGTAGTTCCCCTGGTCCTGTCCAGAGAATTCACTTTGCCTGGCTTTTCCTTTCCTTTGCAATGTTGGCTTTGTGGCTGGCTTTTTTAAAGCTCAGTGGCTTCATTTTCTTTTGCACTCTGTAAGTCACAATGGTGGTTGGAGTTACAGACTTGGAATATTCTCTAGCCTTCCACTACACTGGGGAGAGGAAAGAAAAGAATGTCTTTTTTCCAGTTGTTGAAGGGACAGCTACTCTCCACGAGTTTAAAGATCAACTTGGGAGGCAGCAGGACAGGGTAGGATAAAAACTGTCCTGATGATCCTTGTTCAAGTCTCAATTCAGCCACTAGGATTGTGGGATTTTAGGGTTGGAAAGAACCTTGGAAGTTCATCTAGTCCAATTCTCCCATTTGTTAGATGAGAAAACTAAGAGGTGAAGTGACCCCACTGGGGTTCAAACAGTCTTCTGACCTGATCCTTTTCACTAAATAATTGAGTGACTCTCATTGTTATATAGCTGTAGATCTGCTGTGTGTCCTCAGAGTTGGTGAAGTCCTAAGCATTGGCATTATTGTCAGAGTTCAGTTGCTCATGGTTATGGGGGTCAGGCCCATCTCCCAGACTTGCCTGGGCTTCCAGCGACATGAGCATGGCTGGAATTCAGGGTTATAGATTTCTTCTGCTTGGCTTTTACCAAAGGTACTTTTTCTTTAGGGAAAACAGAGGCCCCAACAAATGGTAGCTGCAACCTGAAGGAAAGGTTAAGTTTCAGAAACAACTACTTCTGAATTCCCCCCTCTCCCCACCAAGAGACTCTCCAGAGTAGTCTCATTTACAAATTGGCATTCACAAAGCTGTAATCCAGTCACCCTTTTCTTCAACCTGCAGACAGTAGTTTTGAGGGGCCACAGAGTGATCATGTTTGTAAGACACTTTAAAAACTTTGAGAGGGGCTACAGAAATGCTAGTTCTCCCCTTGAAGGCCACATGGAGGGTGCGTGAGGTCCTCTCCCCTGGGCAGGCAGCAGCATGCTCCTTCCACCCCTTGTTCATCCTGCTGGACTCCTCCAGCCTTGGCCAGCACCTGTCCTTGGGCCTCTTGATCTCAGTGACCTTTCCATCAGACAGTGTAGACACTTCTTTTTTCTCTCACTCTCTCACCTTTCAGAGTTAGTTTTCTTAAGAGATCTTCTTTGTGGGAATCCTGACTTTTCCAAGAGAGCAAAAAGAGAGCCAGCTCTGAAGTCAGGAGGGTCTGGGTTTAAGTCCTCCCTGTGACATGTCCTGGCCTTTTGACCCTGGAGAGGTGTAAGACTCAGTTGTGGAAGCAACGGTGACCTGTATTAGTAGGAGTTGAATCATGGGGGAGCTCCCTCTACAATCCGAGATTTGGTTCCTGCCCTATGCAGCGGTAAGTATTCTTAGACAAAGAGGGTTCTGTGTTTTCTGGTCTGGTGTAGGGAACTGCAGGTGAGGAAACCCTCACTACCAGTGTTCTCTGGCTTACAGACTGGGAGAGTTTCCTGGGGGCTCTGAGAAATTCAAGTAGCCTGCCCAGAGCCTCTCAGCTAATAGTGTCAGAGGCTAGACTGGCCCTGTGAGGCCGCATTGCTGCTCCTTACTTTGAAGTAGCTTCAGTAAATGAGAGATGCAGAAGGTCCTTTAAACACATCTAATCAAATCCCTCTTCCCCCAGCTCCACAGAGGAGGAAGCTGTGGCAGAGGAGAAGCAGTGGGTTCCACTACATCTGACTGCTCTGTTCTTGGTGACGAGGCTGCTGGGTCCAAGGTTACAGCAACCAAGGCTAATAAGCCCCTGATGTGAATTTCCATATTAGGCTTTAAAAATTTCACCACTTTGTATTGGCACTGGAGGCAATGTATTAATGTGCCCAAATGCCATCCAGTGTTGGCCAACCATCAGTTTAATGAATGTTTATAGAATTGAATTTAAATCTCACATCATTTATTTATTTATTTATTTATTTTGCTGCCTTAATGGATGGGCAGTGCTCATTATGGTGGCTTTTTAGCTGTTATGCTTATTGATTGCTAGTGAGGTTGGATATTTTACTTGGTGTTTTTCATTTTTATTTCATCTTCAACAAAGAGGCTTATTTTCTGGTTCAGTGAACAGGGAATCGGGGGACCTGATTCCCTTCCCTCTCTCTAATGCCAGTTCCCTATGTGACTTTGGCCCAAGGCCTCAGGGTGGTATGAAAGAAAGTACAGTAGATTTGAATTCAGAAAGACTTAGTTTGAATTCCATTACCAATTCTTAATAGCATGGTGACTTTGAGCAAGTCACTTACCTTCCTTGGTTCTCAATCTCCTAATCTGTAAATTGGTGATAGTATTTAGACTGCATGTCTTACCAGGAGATTTTGACAAATATGTTTTATGAATCTTCAAACACTGTATAAAAATTGAATTTGGCTAGAAGTGTTCTGAGGATGTCATTGCCTTGCTCTCTCATCTATTTCATGCTCCCTAGAGTCTAGGTGAATAAAGTGACTATTTTTGTGGCTTAATAAGTGGTTTGGGATGTAAACTGATCTTCTCTAGACTTGTTGAATGAAAGTGTCTTTGAGGCAGGACAGTGGAAATGATATGTACTATATCTTTTTCCCATATGGTGTGAATTTTTTCTGCTTTATATTTGAAAACTCTTCTTTTTATGTAGTTTGGATATTAAGTGTTCAGTGTGGCAGCAGCTATGAAAAACAATATTCTTAAATTTTTATGAATTTTATAATTTTTGTAAATATTAAATAATTTTTATTCTTTAAATTTTTATATCCAGACACTTGTGAGCAACAGTTAGGTCTGTAATAATGTTCCTGTGCTGATACAGTTAGTTTTGAATTCTTAAAGCTATTTTAGCATCTGTATTTTTCATATGGAGATTTATCATATCTTTCTAGGTATTGGGGTAGGTAAATACTGAGATGGATTTTTTTGCAACCTTCAGTAAGAGGTTGCACAGTTTCCATTATTTCATTAAGTGTTATTACTGACAGTTACATGTGACACCTAGTAACTGTGTAATTTAAAAATCTAAGTGTGGGTTCTAATCTGTTTCCCCCAGTTTTGGGGGAAAACTGGCTAAAATCACTGATAAATGAGTTTAGCTTTTTAAGGGTTTATTAAAAGATGTAAGATAGTAAAGAAAGAGAAAGATTGGGGCAGCTAGATGGCGCAGTGGATAAGGCACCGGCCCTGGATTCAAGAGTACCTGAGTTCAAATCCGGCCTCTGACACTTAACACTTACTAGCTGTGTGATCCCGGGCAAGTCACTTAACCCCAATTGCCTCACCAAAAGAAAACAAAAAAAAAAAAAGAGAAAGATCAAGAACAAATTTCTTATAGCATGGAAATCCTAGCCTTCCTAAACCTCTCACTTCTGAAGTCCTCTGCTACCACGCCGATGTCTCACACCAAAAAAGCATGCCTTCCTCCTCCAGCGGCCACTTCCTCCTTCATGTTCTCCTCCTAGAAATGGGAGGTTCTTCAAGCTGATTGGCTAGCGTCATTCAAATTCATTGGTTCACTGGACCCAAAGGTGGTCTCGATGTAAAGTTCAAAGTTTTTAAGCTTCTGAGAACAATATCTTCTTAAGTACCAGCCAGATGTGCTTACAAGCCAGTCAGTTGCTCTCACCCAATTCAATCCGTTTAGATCAGTCTCCAGGTGGGCCCCTGAGTATCTGTTAAATCCCCTCATCTACCACATTCCATTATCTTGACACATAACCCAAGTACATTAGCACATGCAAAATCAGTCAGCATGTTATTTTGTCTATTGAAGCCTTAGTCTTTATGGAGGTAGAATTTGGCAAGTCTTTTCAAATGTAGAGTGTCACCTCTGTTTAAAATTGTGGGAGTGATAGACCATGTTCAGAAAAGTGGTCCCTTGAAAAATAGAAACAGTTGTATTTTTCTTTGTACTTTGCCATTTTCACAAGATATGGCTTGGCTTCCAGTGTAGTTCTCAATCTGAAATGGACAAAGCTCCCTTTTCAGGAAATACACCTGCCTGAGTAGCATTTGTTTATAAAAACAAGAACAGCTACTCTTGTCTTTTCAGTGAGCTGTGGGCCAGAAATAGGGGCTCCTGCCTTCTGGTCTTTTCACTGAGAACTACTGATAGAGAACTTGGTTTTACACTTAGGTATAAACATATGCAGAGATTGGCTGTGTCCAACAGCTTTGCATAATCCATTATCTGCAAAGAATTTGATCCGATAAAGTGTCTTGGACTCTCAGTGTTAAAAAATATACATCACGATATGAAGAGCCATCTACTCCAACCCATTCATTTTATATTTGTAGTGATCCATTTACATTTTCTTACGTTTACCCTTTGAAAGTTACTTGCAGACCTCTTTCGAAGTTTGTCCAGTTGTCCTACACTTTTTATATCTCTGTTGTAGATTAGTTTCTCTGATAAAGATCTGTTTTGCTGTTCGTGTATGTACTACTCTATAACCCGTAGCATTTTGTTATCATTTTTTTAATATTTTATTTTTCCCCCAATTACATGTAAAAACTTTTTTTTTTTTTGGTGATGAGGGTTAAGTGACTTGCCCAGGGTCACACAACTAGTGTCAAGCATCTGAGGTCATATTTGAACTCAGGTCCTCCTGAATCCAGGGCCAGTGCTTTATCCACTGTGCCACCTAACTGCCCCCTAAAAACAATTTTTAACATTTGGGGTTTTTTTGTTTTTAAGTTTTGTGTTCCATATTCTATCCTTCCCTCCTCTCTCCCCTCTCTGAGACAGTAAGCAATTTGATAGTCGTATCATTCTTTAATACTTCAAAAACCCAGTTATTTCATCTATAAGTATTCCCTTTCTGGATGCAGATTGCAACCTCTCCATGACTCACCAGTATCTCTATGATGATGAGGCATTGGAAAATGAGTTGAGGCAGAGGTTTGTACTGTCAACAAGAGGAAAAATTGAATTCACTCAAATTTTTTGAGAGGGGAAAAAAATTGAATTACTTTCAGTTTAGAGGCTCATCACATCTGTAATCTCTCTTACCTCCTGTTTGTGGTATTGTGTTTGGGGAAGCAACATGGTACTGTGGAAAGAGTGCAAGCTTTGGCGTGAGATGACCCAGATTCAGAAGCCATCTTTGACACTGGCTGTCTCTGTAACCTCAGGGAAATCACTGAGCCTCTGGACCTCCGCTTTCATCATCTATGAACAGAAAAGGTTGGACTAGGTGGACCCAGGTCCCTTTCAGCTCTGGAGCAGTGATGCTCGAGTCTGTGAGGCATAGGCAGAATGCATGCTCTTATAGTCCATAGAGTTGGGAGCTAAAGATGATGGTATCATAAATTCACATCATAGCCTGAGACTACTGTGCTTGACCTGCTTTGCCGCCTTCTCTTAGAAGGGCTAAGGATCATTGTTTTTTGTCTTCCGCTCCCCCCTTTCCCCCTCTCCCTTTGATTTCTTTGTCCTCCTTTGCCTTCTCCTCCCCATGTACTGTTATGTTTTGGTGTTTTCAGAAACACTGCAGGGACCTTGAAGGTTTTCTAGCCTAACCCATCCCTGCCTGAGGATCTTTGTAGCATTCTTGACCAGCAATCATCTAGTCTTCCCTTAGAATCAGCCAGGAAGTGTGGCAGAGTGGAAAGTGTGCTGGCTCTGGAGGCAGGAGACCAGGGTTCAAATCCTACCTTGGATACATAATATTTGTGTGACTTTAGGTGTCACTTAGCCTCCCTGGGCCTCAGTTTCCTCGTCTGTAAAATGAGTGGGTTGGAGTAGATGGCTCTTCCTTGGCTTTCCACCTCTAAATCTGTGATCCAGTCATGGAGAGCGGATTCACTACATAGAAAGGCAGTTAGATGGTAGGCTTGGCCCCGTCCCTTTACACTACTCAAAGGGCTCCTGAAGAGTAAAGCTTCTCAACAGTTTGGGCAGCCCTGAAATGGACTTCTGGCAACAGCACAACTAAGCTGACTCTAGAGACCAGTTCTTCTTTTCCTAAACTTTCAGAAAGTCCCTCAGAACCCTTTGCTCATTTCCTCCCAACCCCATGCAGTTCAGTGGTACACAGCCACCACCATCCAGACCCCCAGCCTTGCAGGACTTCCCAGAATTGAAGTCATATGACTGGTCTGAAACACCCATCGGTTTCCTCGTGATAGGCCGCCATCATCTCTGTTTATTTCCTTTACTTCCATGCCTCAGACATTCAAGCAATGACCAAATTGTGCTGCTTATAGCATCATAAGATTATCCATTTAGATCTGGACTTCAGAGGCCATCCAGTTCAACCCCCTTATTAGACATATGAGGAAACTGAGGCAGAGAGGTTCAGTGACTTGTTTAGGGTCACATAGCTGCCAAATATCTGATGTGGGATTTGAACTCAGGTTTTCCTGACTCCGGGTCCAGTGCCTTCTCTCCATATCATGTCCCATCATACTCAGTGTCATTTCTGCCTCCACTATTTCTCCATCCCTTCCTCTCTAGTTCCATTTTTACCATCCTAGCACAAGCTCTCAGTACTCTCTGCCTATTTTGTTCTTGTGACTTTCTTGTGCAGGAGCTGTGGCAATCTTATGTGATTTTAGTACTTTTAATATGAACTCACCTGTATTATTTAGTAGTCTCCAAACAGGGGTGCCACGCAGCTTTTATACATCTGCCAGACTTCCTTCTTTGGTTCTTATACCTCTGCTCAAAAGCTTCCAGTGACTTTCTGCCACCCAACAAATGGATTTCAGACTGCTTAGTGTAGCATTCCAGACCCTCCCTCCCCTGGCTTCGTCTGCTTTATCCATCTTACTCTCTTGCTAATCCCTTGTGTGCTCATTCAACTCCAGCCCAGCAGGTCATTTTGCTATCTCCTCTCCATGCCCTATGTTCTCCCTCTGTGCCTTGGCTGATGCTGTTCTTCATACCAGGAATGCTGCATGAGTGGGGCACAAGCTCTGACAAACTCACCATATACATGCACGCCTGGGCATGATGTTTCTGTCACCCAGTGACCGTCCTAGCTAATTGCATAGAGGTTTTTGATGAATATGTTGGCTTCTCGGTGACAGATTAACCCAAGTACTCTATCTGTTAAGGCTTAGGAGAGACACTGTTTTGAGTTAGTGAAAGGTTCACCAAATCTTTGTCCTTTGAAGGAGTTGAAGTCAATTCTAAAGTGCACTTGTGTGTGTGTGTGTGTAAATAAAAATAGTAGTTCAACCAGCAGTTGCAAGTGTTCTCTGTAAAATGTGAGTATGTTTAGTTTTTTGTCTCTTTTTCAGAATTCCTTTTCCTCTTTGACTCAAGTGATCACAGCTTTTGACTGTTTGGGAAGAGTTTGAATTTTAAGTGATAGGCAATAGGGAGATGATAGTTTTTGAAGAGAGGTTTAGTGTAAATAGAGGCAAGTTATACCAGGAAGCCAAATTTGGGACGGTTGTGACTGAATGGGAGGGTCTGAGGAGCAACAGTTGCCATTGTATGTGGTCCATGGACCTCGGGAGACTCTGAGACTCTTTCAGGGGGTCCAAGAGGTAAAAATATTTTCATTTTCATCATCATCATCATCATCATCATCATCATCATCATAATACAATGTTATTTGTCTTTTAAAATACTTCCTCCCCTTTTCAACTAAGTATGCAGGTAAGGCCAGATTTTCTCTATATACTTTAGTGAAATCAGCACACCAAAACTGATTGAATGCAGAAACATATATGAGAATCCAGCTGTCTTCTTTAAGGCAGACAGAGATATGCAAAATATATTACATCACTTTTCTTGCTAAATTGTTTTTGTTTTGAAAATATACTTATTTTTCATAAAAATGTTAACTCACGTTAACACATCGTGGTTTTATTATTTTTGATGGACTAATGAATATTTTTAAATTTTGTCATTTTAATTTCTAAAATAGCAAATATTGATAGCCCACATCTTTGAGGACTCTTGGGGTCTTCAGTAATTTTTACGAATTTAGACAGGTCTTGAAACCCAAAAGTTTGAGAACTGATAGTACAGAAAAATGTCTGCACTAAGGTAGCAGCAATGCACGTTGGGGAAAATGGGCTAGAGGAAGTAGAGCAGGAAAACGATGTCAAGAGCAGAATTGGAGGAAATTGGGGAGTGTGTTGATGGTGGGATTGGGGGGAGCTGCAAACCAGGATGCACATGCCTTCTTTCTTGGTTTACAGCCTTGAACACTGATAATTCTTTTTATCTAAGTGCTATATGTGGACTCGGTTTTGAATCCTGTTGTAGGCACTTGCTACTTGGGGCAGGTCATTTAACCTTTCTGACTTGTTTCCTCATTTGTAAAAGGGGAATCATGGGGCAGCTAGCTGGTGCAGTGGATAGAGCACCGGCCCTGGAGTCAGGAGTACCTGAGTTCAAATCTGGCCTCAGACACTTAACACTTACTAGCTGTGTGACCCTGGGCAAGTCACTTAATCCCAATTGCCTCACTTTAAAAAAGGGGGGGGGGATTGAGCACTTGCCTCAAGGTTTATTGTGAGGCTCAAATATGATAGTATATAGAAAATTCTTTGGAAAATTTAAAGTGCTATGTACAGGCCAGCTACTATTAAAATAATGTATATAATAATAATAATAATATTAAAATAATCTGCTGGGGAAAAAAGTCTGTTTGCACTCTCTAAAGTTTAGCATCTTAGTAAAAGCTCTGATTGTTCTACCCTTGTTATACTTGTCACAGTCATAGACAACTTTTTTAAGGTTGATCGCTTGCTAGAAATTGTTTTTAAGATGAGAAGGAGAGTAATTATGAGGAGTAAGTGTTATTCTTGATTTTCTTTTAAGTAGAAGTTGGGGTAAAACAGGAAGAAATTCTGGAGGAAATACATGACAAATGCCAGGTGGTTTGTATTTTTCATATATATAATGTAGAAGAATAGCTACCATTGTATGCTATTTGCCTTTAAGTTGAACTCTTCTACAAAAGAAAACCTCTAACGCTTGGAGAGGTGGGATTTAAAGTCCAAACTTTCATTTACATAGGGGTTCCCTACTTCACCCCCCCCCAACTCCCATTCTCAGCTGCTTTTCAGGAACAGTAAAAGTTGTTCAGTTTGAGGCTTCTTAAAATAATGAGTTCCCGTGGTTTTTCCCTTTTGTTCTGATTCTTCTTTCACAGCATGACTAATGAATGGGGAAATTTGTTCAGCATGATGGTACACGTATAATCTTTTTCAGATTGCTTGCTGTTTTAGGGAAGGGGGAGGGAGAAAAATTTGGTACTCAAATTCATACAAATGAAAGTTAAAAACTATATTTACATGGAACTGGGAAAAAAGAACCCACTACTAAGTTAAAAAAAAATTAATGAGTTTCCTAACACTGGTGATATTGAAGGAGAGACTGGATGACCACTTGTTAGGAATTTTTTTTAGAGGGAATGCTTGCTTCAGGTGGGGTAACTAGATAATCTCCTCTATTCCCTCTGTGGCCCTAGGGATGACTGCATTTTATTATGCCCTATGCCTCTTTACCCTCTCTGTTTGAAATTTGGAAGAGTTGTGAATTTTATTCCTATCTCTAAATGACTTTTTTTTTCTCCCACAGAGCTGAGAAAACAGAAGTCCTTAATGAAGATCTCCTACAGGTAACAAAACGTCACCTTTTTCTTGAATGCCTCATTGAAAGGCAGCAACTCTTTGAGCTTATCGGATACTTGCAGGAATGGGGTAAATGAAGTCCTGTGTTCTTCCCCAGGACCAGAGAAAAGAGGGAGTACGTTTTTGAACAGGAAAGCAAAGGGACTGAGCTGAATTAGGATAAAAGAGGATCGGGAACATTGAGGTCATGTAATAGGATCAGAGGAGATGTGAAGAACCTGCTCTGTGGGGAAGCAGAAATCCTCTACTCCTGCTGGACTTGTAGCAGGGCTTTTCAGTTGGCTGTATCTGCTACAGTGTTGTACAGGAAGAATCTTGTGGGTCCCCAGTGCCCTAGCTGGCTGTGCTACTCTAGTGTTCCCACTCCTCCCCACCAGAAAGAATCTCTAAATGTTATAGGAGGAAGAGACCTTTACCTCAACTTACTCATTTTCCAGATGAGGAAACTGAGACCCAGAGAGGTCAAATAACAGGTCACACAGCAAGTAAATGGCAGAGCGGGGCCTCAAACCCTGCTCATCTGAATTGGAACCATATTCTGATTTATACTGTATTTATTTGGTTCAAATATATATTGTATTTGTATTTGTTATATATCTGGTTCAAATAGCTACCGTATTTATTTATGGACAGCTAGGTGGCACAGTGGATAAAGCACCAGCCCTGGATTCAGGAGGACCTGAGTTCAAATCCAGCCTCAGACACTTGACACTTACTAGCTGTGTTACCCTGAGCAAGTCACTGCACCCTGTTTGCCTCAATTTCCTCATCTGTAAAATGACCTGGAGAAGGCAATGGCAAGCTACTCCAGTATCTTTCTCAAGAAAACCCCCAGTAGGGTCATGAAGCATTGGACACAACTGAAAATGACTGAACAACAGCAAACATTTCTGTATGTTTATGTTTTACCTGCCTTCTTTAGTTTGTAAGCTCCTTGATTGCAGGGATCAAGAAATCTATATATTCTTTTGATCTTTCTCAGCCCCCAGCTAGGAAGAATTGTATATGTGAAAAGTGTTTAATACATGTTTCAGTGAATGAAGCTTGAGGTCTCCTCCATATAACACCCTGAAGGGTAGTCATCCAGCATCAGCTTGAGTTTTAAGGTTTGCTACTATATGTATATGTAATTTATTTTCATTCCTTTAGCCATTCTTCATTCCAGCGGGTCTTTTGGCAAGAAGAATGATACTGAGATTGTCCTGACTTGATCTTTCTATCCTATAATTAAAGTTTGGGGAGGAAAAAATAATAGACAAACAGAGGGGAATTTCTTTCTTGTAATGGGAGAGATCTCTACAGGAAGGTACCTTAGGCAGTCAAACTCATAGCATACAAGAGCTTACCAGCTGTGTCACTGTAAGCCACCACCAAGTCTGACTTTGTAATTTGTACCCTGATCTTTCCTTGGGTTCTCCCCAACTGTTCCCATGGAAATAATCTACCTGCCTCAAAGCTACCTTGCTCCCAGTGACCCTTTTCATATCTTAAAAATCAGATACTTGTGCTGATGCCCTCAGGGGCTCTTAGCCTGTCCTCCCCTCTCCTGGCCCTCTTCCTCCTAAAGGAAAGGGGAGGGGGAGCTTTTTCAAAGATAGTTGATTAAAATATCTTATATTTGTTTTTGTTTTATGGGAAGGATGTCAGGTTATCATTTTGCAAGGCCTCAATTTTGCACACTAGATTATGCATAGTAGATTGGAAATAGTACTTTTTTTAAACGATAAAAGTGTTTTATTATTTTTCAGTTACTTGTAAAGATAGTTTTCAACATTTGTTTTCATAAATTTTTGAGTTCCAACTTTTTCTTCCTTCCCTCCTCAAGACAGAAAGCAATCTGATATAGGTTATATATGTACAATTTCAGCATTTCTGCATTAGTCATGTTGTGAAAGAAGAATCAGAACAAAAGGGAAAAACCTCAAAAAAAAAAAAGAAACCAAAAAACAAAACACCAAAAAAGGTAGAAACAGTATGGTTCAATCTGCATTTAGATTCCACAGTTCTTTTTTCTGGACATGGAAAGCATTTTCTATCATGAGTCCTTTGGAACTGTCTTGGATCATTGTATTGCTGAGAATAGCTAAGTCTATCACAGTTGATCATCACACAGTGTTGTGTATGGTGTTCTCCTGGTTCTTCTTACTTCACTCAGCATCAGTCCTCTTAAGTCTTTCTAGATTTTTCTGAAATCTTCCTGCTCATCATTTCTTATAGCACAATAATATTCAATTACATTCATATACCACAACTTGTTCAGCCATTCCCCAATTGATGGGCATTCCCTCAATTTCCAATTCTTTGCCACCACAAAGAGAGCTGCTATAAATATTTTTGTACATGTGGGGTCCTTTTCCTTTTTTTATGCTGTCTTTGGGATACAGATCTAGCAGTGGTATTAGTGGGTCAGGGTATGCACAGCTTTATAGCCCTTTGGGCATAGTTCCAAATTGTTCTCCAGAATGGTTGGATCAGTTCACAACTTCACCAACAAGGCATTAGTGTTCCAATTTTTCCATAGCTTCTCCAACATTTATTATTTTCCCTTTTTTTTGTCATATTAGCCAATCTGATAGGTGTCAGGTGGTACCTCAGTGTTGCTTTAATTTGCATTTCTCTAATCAATAGAGATTTAGAACATTATTTCTCATGGCACAGTAGCAATTTTTTATCCTGGTGTCTTTCTTAACTACTTATCTCTTCAGCTTTTGTTTCTGAACTGGAGCTTTGCACCCACCTCTGTCCCTGTACTGTACTTTGGTTTTCAGCCCTGTTTGTTTTTTTGTTTTGTTTTGTTTTGTTTTTTTTAGTAAGGCAATTGGGGTTAAGTGACTTGCCCAGGGTCACACAGCTAATAAGTGTCAAATGTCTGAGGTTGGATTTGAACTCAGGTCCTTCTGAATCCAGGGCAGGTGCTTTATCCACTGCACCACCTAGCTGCCCCTCATCCATGCTCCAAAATTAACCACTCACATCACATCTTTACTTCCCACTAAATCACATCATTCTTTCTCTTAGTGTAGCTGAACTCAGCTAGGTTTTAGGAGGAAAGTAGGATAATTTAACTGATTCATGGTAAGTTTTGAATGACTGACAGTGTCTTCGTTCTCCTAGAAATATTTCTGTCATATTAATGGATTGTCTAGTTAATTTAAATATATCTTTGGGAGAATTCCAGTAAATAAAACAAAAGGAAAACATTTATTATGGGAGAAGATATTTTGGGCAGGGGGAATACCACATAAGTAAGTTAGTTTATCTGGGAAAAGGTCCCCACGGTTGTTTCCTCTCCCTAAGAAAGCTTTTGAAAGTTTTTTTACCTTCTGCTTTGGAATCCATAGGTAGCATAAAGACTTTTCATTCATTGAACAAGTATTTATTGAGAAATTACTGCTTGAAGAGCTTGATATAAAAATTGTACCTGGCAAAGTCTTTGCCCTTGAAGTTAATACTTCGGAAACATAAGAGGGTGGGATTGCTTCATAGTCATACCATTTTTGTAATGAAGCTGGAGAGGGCCTGTGTGACTTCACCTTATCTCTTTAAAATTTCATCTTGTTAGCCTGAGGCCATGATTCCAACCTAGTGGTATCTTTTTGGATTCCCAGTTCTGCCATGCAGTGTATTAGTGATCCCTCCTGCTTTTTTTTTTTTAAATCATTTGTACATTTGACAAATGTACTAGTTGTGCTTTTGACTAAGTCAATGAAGAGCAGAACCAATACCAGAATCTTGTGGCACTTAGAGAAAGACATTCTTCCAGGCTGATGCCTGTCCATTTATGATTGATAATATGTGAGCTTCTCAAGGGCAGGGATTATTTTCTTTTTTATCTTGTTCCCAGTGCACTTCATAAATATTTGTTGATTATCGGTACCTTTTTGGTTGTGCACTGTCTTCTCAGGATAATTTGTGATTCAATTCAGTAATTCATTGAACATTTATTAAGTGCTTTTTATGTGCAGTGCACTGTGATAGGCTCTAATGATAAAAAGACCCCACAATTCCCAGTAGCCTCTGCCCTAGAGAAGGTGGCATTTGAATAGGGGGATCTGATGCATTTACAAATAAATAAACACAAAGTATAAAGCAAGCAGCATCAAGAAGGACAAAGTTCTTATAAGGGGCAATCAGGAAAAGCCTCATCTAAGCAGTGGGGCCTGAGCTCCAGCTCTGGGGAGGCATGGGTGAAGGTGGGGGAGGGTTCCATTCCAGACAGGGGAACCACTTGTGTAGCAATGCAAAGGTAGGAGGTGAAATGCACACACAATTAATGCTGGAAAACTAGGTTTACTGGATCAGAGCGTATGTTAAGGGGGGGAGAGTAATATGAAACAAAATTGATTGGCAGGGTAGGTGGGAGCCAGAATGTGAAGGGCTTTAAATAGACTCCATCCTTTCATCAATTCTTGGCAGACTCCACTGTTGGCATTTTTTCATCTAGCAAGATAAATATTTCTCCCCTACCTTTTGTGTTCTTTCTCTAAGCCAGCTCCTTAAATCTGAACAAATAAACTCTTAATCTCAAGTCTTAAATTTTTTTTAATGCCTTTGGTGAGAAGTTTTTGTCAGGGGTATTTTGAACTACTCAATAATAGTTCCCCTTCTTCGTGTGTATATTTACCTACTCAGAGAACTTTAAGAGAGATTAGTCAGGCCTCATTTCCTGTTGTAGAAACCACAGTGCCTATCTACCTTCCTTTAGGTTATATTTACTTCATTGCTCAGTGATTGGATCTCTATCACAGGTTCCACTAATTTCCCCAATGGAGAAGTGAAATTCATTGATCTGAAGTTCTCTGTATCAACCTAAAATTATCATTTAGAGCTAGATGTGAATTTAGACATCATCTAGTCCAGGCCCTTCTTTTTACAGTTTAGGAAACTGAGACCACTGCTTGGTGGTCAAGGTCAAGGCCTTTCACAAATTGGTACCATCCTATACTTCCAACTTCTTGCATTATTTCTGTGCTGGTTGTGCTCCAAGCAAACTGGACAACTTTCTTCCTCAAACATTCCCTGTCTTTTCCCTCTTTGCCTTTGTATGTACTGTCACCTGTGCTTGGGATGCTCTCCCTCTCTATATTACCCTGTTGAAATTCTGCCCTGCTTTTAGGAAGGCTTTCCTCATCCCCTCTCCCATTTGTAATCAGTGAGCAAGCATTTATTAAGTGTCTGCTGTGTGCCAGGAACTGTGCGAGGTGATAGGAAGAGAGAGAGAGAGAGAGAGAAAGAGAGATTGATTATTTGGAACATACATTCTTTTGGGGGAGATGACGTGTTTATATACATACCAATTTAGATCCATGTCTCTCTTTGGGAAATTACAGGAGCAACCTTTATACTCAGGCCTCACTAAACACTTATTTTGTAACTCAAATGCATGTATCGTGCAATTCTGTGTTAAAACTGTCTTTATTAGTGTCTTGTTTAAACTTTGAATTGCTCCACCTCCCAACACAATTCACAACATCAAGTAGGTGCCTTGTAAATGTCTCTTGTGTTGTATTAGGTTATATCTGATCTGAATTCCATTGTGGTGGAAAGATCACTGGACTTGGAGTATGAGGCCCAAGGGTTGGTCTTGAACTCTGCCACTTACTGTGTAACCACTTAACCTCTCAGAGCCTTGGTCCTTCACCTGTAAAATAAGGATTTTAAAAACATTGTTGACCTCGCAGGGTTGTTAGACCTAGAAACATGGTTTATCAGATTGTTTCTTGATCATGGAATGTTAGAGCTGAATGGAAACTTAGAGAATAGCGTCTAGAATGTTAGAGCTAGAAGTTTTTTTAGACATCATCTAGTCCATTTTCTTCTTTTTACAGATAAAGAAACTGAGGCTCAGAGAAGAGAAATGTTACCTATGACCACAGAATAAGTTACTGCTAGTACCATGTTTAAAACTCAAGCTTCTTGACTCTTAGACTGCTTGCACCTGAATTGCTAAGCTTGGGGGCCTTTCCCTCCCTCTAGATCTTTAGTTTTTTAAATATATTTTCCCCCTTGTGATTATCTTTTTCATTTTGCCAGTTAGTCATGCTGGGCTACTCTTCAAGCACCTGGTATTTTTGAGCCTCATTACAAATTCATGCTGAGCTTTCAATAAAGTATTTTTAAATAGTTTCCTATGAGTTACTAACCTTTTGAACTCTCCCTTTTAATTTTCATATCCCAGTGCTTGTATTTTGTGAAAGTTTTTTTTTTAATGGAATAAATCACCACACTAGGGATTTCTTTGGCTTTCTTGCCAAAGGGGCACTTGAACTTGCTTCCACTGTGATAACTAGCATCTAATGATTGCCCCTGGTAATCTGCATTTCTTGTTTTCTCTTTTCAGAACCAAGTTCAGGGTGCTTTCCTTTTCTGGGGACTTTGAGAACTGGAAAATGTCACTTTTCTTTAAAACCTTACCTTTACTTTCTTGGTTCTGATGTTTGAATTCCAGTTATTCTGCTATTACTCCTTAGCCCCAGTTTGGAGTTTTTTCCCATATCATTTACTCTCCCAGCCATCTCCTGACTAGGTGCTCAGTAATACCATTTCATGTTATTGGTGCCAAGTTGAGGTGTTTGTATTTCACTGTAAAAGCAACAGGGTGCCAATGAAGTTTCTTTTCTTTTTTTCTTTTTTTGGTGAGGCAGTTGTGGTTAAGTGACTTGGCCAGGGTCACAAGGCCAGTAAGTGTTAAGTGTCTGAGGCTGGATTTGAACTCAGGTCCTCTCGACTCCAGGGCCGGTGCTCTATCCACTGCACCACCTAGCTGCCCCTAACCAATGAAGTTTCTTGAATATGGAAGATGAGTTTGGTTGGGGATACTTTGTTAGCCTGTTAAATTCTCTACATTTGTGAATGGGCCATGAAAATGCCCATCTTTAAATCAGCATTTGAGAAAACAATGCTGTATACCCATATTTCTTTGAGAGAAGGCATGCAGTTCCTGTTCAGGTACATGGATCTTTTTTTTTTTTAAGTAGTATTTTATTTTTTCCAATTACATGTAAAGATAGTTTTCAATATTCATTTTTTAAATAAAATTTTGAGTTTCAAAATTTTTCTCCCTTCTCATCTCCCCTCCCCAAGATGGCAAGCCATCTGATATAGGTTATACATGTGCAATCATGTAATATTTCCACATTAGTCTTGTTGTGAAAGAAGAAACAGAGAACAAAAGGGGAAAGCCACAAAAAAAAAAAGAAAATAGTACACTTCAATCTGCATTCAGTGTCCATAGTTCTTTCTCTGGATGTGGAGAGCATTTGCCATCATGAGTCCTTTGGAATTGTCATGGATCATTGTATTGCTGAGAAGAGCTAAGTCTATCATAGTTGATCATCGTACAGGGTTGCAGTTACTATCTACCATGGTCTCCTGTTTCTGCACACTTCACTCAGCATTAGTTCATGCAAGTTTTTTCTAGGATTTTCTGAAATCTGCCTGCTCAATCAGTTCTTATAATACAATAATATTTCATTATATTCATATACCACAACTTGTTCAGCCATTCCCCAATTGATGGACATCCCCTCAATTTCAAATTCTTTGCTACCACAAAAAGAGCTATTGTAAATATTTTTTATACATATAAGTCCTTTTCCCTTTTTTATGATCTCTTTGGGATACAGATCTAGGTAGTGGTATTGCTGGATCAATGAGTATGCACAGTTTGCTTGCCCTTTTGGCATAGTTCCAAATCACTCTCGTGGCTCTTTCTTAATTCAAGCATTGGATAAGTAAGAGTATCTCTGTATTTATGTTGTCACTCACATAGGATCATAGATTTACGGCTGGAAAGGACCTTTGGTATAGTATTGACCAGCATTTACCAAGCCCCCATTATGTAGCACTCTGTTAGGCTAGGTGCTAGGCATATGAGGAAAAGACAAGAAAATTGTCCCTGCCCTTACTGAAGGAATTTACATTCTTCTACCTGAAAATGGGGACAAATGTGAAGGATACAACACATAGAGAGATAAGTAAATACATAAAAATTGGAGAGTGAGAAAGTACCGACAAGTAGGGACAACAGGGAAGGATTCCTTTGTGAGGTGGTCCTAGACTGAGCCTGAAGGAAGCTGGGGCTTTTAAGAGGTAATGATGAAAATGAACTTCATTCCAGACTTAGAAGATGGTTTGTGCAGCGGCCCAGAGACAGCTGATAGACTGTTGAAGTAGGAAAACAGTGAATAGGTTGGTTGGTAATAATGTTATGTAGGTAGTGTAAAATAATTTTATGTCAGTCTGGAAAGATGAGCTTGAGCCAGATTGTGAAGCTCTCTAAGGGCCAAGTTGAAGAATCATGGCTGAGATTGCATATGTGGGATAATGGAGAAAGAGAAAAGTCAAGGATGAGTCTAGGTTTGCATACTCAAGTGACTGGAAAGATACTGGCAGCCTAAACAGAAATTGCGAAGTTTGAAGGAGGTTATGAGTTAGGTTTAGTCAGTCTCAACCAACAAACATTTATTAAGTGCTTACTGTGTGCCAGATACTGCTAAGGACTGGTATTACAAATAAGCAAAAAAAAGGACAGCCCTTGCCCTCAAGGATGCTAACATTCTAGTGGGAGAAGATATCACCCAAGAAGGAGATTAAAATGCATGGGGAGAGAGGAGATAGCATACAGGGTCATGGTGTCAGGAGGGAAATGAAGGTTGTCACTTTGCTCTGCATCAGTTCATACAAATCTTCCCAGGTTTCTCTGAAACCATTCTCTTCATCATTTCATAGAACACATTAATATTTCATCATGTGTACAGGGTGGGCCAAAAGTCACAAATAATTACTCCTTTTTTTTTTTTTTTTGGTGGGGCACTGAGGGTTAAGTGACTTGCCCAATGTCACACAGCTAGTAAGTATCATGTATCTGAGGCCAGATTTGAACTCAGGTCCTTCTGAATCCAGGGCCAGTGCTTTATCCACTGTGCTGCCTAGCTGCCCCATCTTTATTTTTAATTTACAGTATTATAGCATCATATACAGTATATATAAGAAATGAACTTACCTTACAAATGAAAAATCAAATCTCGTAAATGGTGAAAAATAACTTTTTGAAAGTTATTAAAACATTAGACCCCTTTGTGACTTTTGGCCCACCTTGTGTATACCTTAATTTGTTCAGCTATTCCTTTCTTGATGGGTATCTCTTCAGTTTCCAATTCTTTGTGCCCTGCAAAAAGCTATAAATCTTTTTGTATACTCCTATTTAAAGTTTGTTTTGCTTAAAATCAATCCCTTCCTTAATGTAATCTCCCTCTAATTCCCACTTCTTCCTTTTTTTTTTTTAACCTATTCCCCTGTGTGTTTCCCTCTTTTGACCAGTTCAGATGAGATTAAGGTTCATGTGTCCACCTAATCCCCCACCTCTTTCCAGAGTAATGTAATTTTTCTAATCTTCCTCTTCTCCCTCTTCTTTCCATCCCTTATACCCCCAGTGTATTTCATTTTCCCTTCCTTTTCATTCTTTTAAAGTCATTAAAACATAACTACTCCCAGATCTTCTGTCTAATTAAACTCCCTTCATGACCCGTGGTGATGACGATAGGGTTCAGAGGTAACATATATCATTTCCCCATATTAGAATGTAAGCAGTTTGTCTATGTTTAGTTCCTTATGGTTATTTTTCCTATTTATGTTTGATCTTTCTCTTGACTCCTGTGTTTGCACTTCATAGTTTATATGTGACTGTTCCTTCTGTCAGGAATGTTTGGAAGTCCTTTTTTTCATTAAAAATCAATTTTTTCTCCCCTGTATGATTATACTTAGTTTTTTTTCTGGCTAAGTTCCTCATGCCTGTCACAAAAGCAGGAGGAAAGATGGTCAATATTGGTCAAGAAGGGTAAAGACTGAAAGACTGTAACATTTCCCAGTTATTTTATTTATTTATTTATTTTTTTTTAGTGAGGCAATTGGGCTTAAGTGACTTGCCCAGGGTCACACAGCTAGTAAGTGTTAAGTGTCTGAGGCCGGATTTGAACTCAGGTACTCCTGACTCCAGGGCCGGTGTTTTATCCACTGCGCCATCTAGCTGCCCCTCCCAGTTATTTCTAATGGAACAGTTTCAGTTGAGTGGTTAGTTCACAAACTAATGCAAGGAGTTGAGAGGAAGTGAGAAGAGAAGTGGAAGCGATTAGCAGTAGATGACTTTTCTGAGATACCAGTTATATCAAGGACCTTTCACCCTGTTCTGCCACCAAGGCTTCCCCTGTGGTATGGGAGGTGGGGAGGTCTCAGGCAGGAAAGGAAATGTGTTTGCCAGGCTCTTGTCTGTATAAACAATTTAACTTAAAAATATATTACACAATTCATGAGCCCATGTGAGGTGTACTGATTCATTGATGAAGATTTTGAATAGTTTACAACATTCACCTTTTTATTAGAAGCATTATGATTTAAAACACTGAACTACTGTTCATCTTACAACTAAAATGATTGTCTGAATCTGGAATGTTATGGTAGTTCAACCAACCATTTGCATTGTTACAGTTTCATGTAGCTTGGTCAACTATTGACTGGTTACAAAAATGAATTTCCCCTTCTCTCCACTGTTCACCAGATAGATAGTCAAGGAAAACCGTCTACAAGGTGCTGGCTCACCTCCTTCCTACTTTGCCCCATGCTGACTTGCCTCCCTCATGCTCGGCCCACAGTCCCTCAACTCATCACAAATAGCTGCAGCTTCGTTTTCAGAAAATGTTTTCAATACCATTTGAAAGCTAATATCTGGGAGTTAGAATATTTCAAACAGTCCACTGTCTTTATTATTTTTGTGTCACTTACGAGGGATAATAGCTCCTCCAAAGTTTGAGGCCCAGGGCAGGGGCCCCATTTGCCTGGATCTAAAGGCATTAATTATCACCTGTCACCTAAGAGTTACTGTCCTTAGCTTCTAATTATTCTAAATGTATCATAATCATCTTCTCTCTATGCTGTCTTCTGCTGTGATTAAGGTTCCTATTCTTGAGTGGAACTCTATCCCTCCCTTCTTTTCTTTGTCTCATCCCTTCCATTAACTTCATAGCTCTGCCCATCTACTTTAATATCACATCTCTCTGAGACACTAGCAGCTTATCCAAAATAACTCTGAGATCTGATCTGAGGGCAGAAGTTATGGCCAATAACGTATGTAGCAAATGCCACTCTGTTTCCTAGGTTATATTCCTCCAAAAGAAAAAGGGACCCTGATGACATAGCCAGTAAGTATTGCAAGTAAGATTTGAACCTGTCTTCCTAATTCTAAAGACCAGCATTCTATCCATCAGGCTATACTGTCTCCCCTGGAAAAAAATCTCTCGCCCATCTCCTTTTATTTTTCCCTTATTACCACTCACCTGGACTATTACAGCATTCTCCTGGCTTATCTTTAGCTTCTAGTCTTTTCTTTACTCCAGTCAATCCTTTACTCCTCTGCTTAATTAATCCTCTTTAAACCTTCCCTTGTTAACTGACAGCTATCAGTCAGTAAGCATTTAAGTGCTTACTAGAATTACCAGCTCGGATCCCAGGATACAAAAATTGAAGTAATCCCTGCTCTCAAGGAAGTTACGTTTTAATAACAGACACCTTAGCTTGACTCTTAACTCCCTCCACAGTCACCCCTGCAATTACAGTGTTACTTTATACTGTTCCCCACCACCTGACTGCACTCCAGCCAGACTGGATTGTTCTCAGTTCCCTTCTATACATTCTTAACTTCCCAGCTTCCTGTTTGTTCACACCCTTTTCTATACCTACTTGTGTGCGTCATAGCTCCCTTTTAGATTATAAGCTCCTTGAGGGCAAGGGTAGCCTGCCTTCCTGGCATAAAGGTCTGTACGTATAGTGGGTGCTTAAAAGTGTTTATTGAATTGGCTGTCTAAATTGAACTACAGAAGAAGCATAAATACAGCCATTACCTTACCAAATAGCCTTGGGTGGAGACTTTTCCCCACATTCAGCCACAATCTTCTTCCTCCCTGAATTTGTTGTTGAGTATACTGTGCTCCAGGCATTTTGTTGTTCAGCAGTTTAAATCCTGTCCGACTCTTCCTCACCCCATTTGGGGTTTTCTAGCAAAGATACTGGAGTGGTTTGCCATTTCCTTTTCCAGTTCATTTTACAGATGATGGTTAAGTGACTCGCCCAGGGTCACACTTAAGTATTTGAGGCCAGATTTGAACTGAGGAAGATGAGTCTTCCTGAGTCCAGAATTGATGCTCTATCCACTGTGCCACCTAGCTGCCCCTAAGCATTTACTTTAAGGTCAGCATGGTATAACAATACTTCTAAAGCTCATGACACTGAGGATGAAGTCCCCTTATGTGCTGCTGTGCCTGAGGCTGTTTTTTATCAGCTGTTAGCCTTTATATTCAGTCAGCTATGAAGTTCATCCACATATTCAAATGTCTTACTTCAGGGGTTACGATTTTTTTCTCCAACTACAGTATTCTTTATGGAGAGGAATTGTGGCATGAACATTTAAAGCTGGCAACATTGCAAAAGAGGAGACTGGGACATGCACAGTTTGCCTCCAGCAATAGCAGCCATTTTTGTTGAGTTCTTTGCAAGTTCAAGTTCTGATATGTTTTTGTAATAGATAAGTTTTACTTATTTTGCAAATGTTTTATTTTAGGTACTACAAATTCTAGATTAACAGAGTTTATGTTAAGCAAACTTATGAGTGGTATCAATAGCATAAGAAATTTTGTAGCCTACGTAGTAAAATTCATTACACCCTCTGAGAACCCCTGGCCTACTGTGCATAGAGCACTTTTCACGGAAGTATCCACATAGTTCAGTGGTAGGTGCTTAGTAATTAAGATTTGTTTCCTATTTCTAAGAATTGGATGCTTCACTTTACTATAAAGCGGCAGTCATCAAAACTATTTGGCACTGGCTAAGAAATTGAGTGGTAGATCAGTGGAGTAGGTTAGGCACAGGAGACAGAGTAGTAAATGACACTAGTAATGTAGTGTTTGATAAACCCAAAGACTCCAGCTTCTGGGATAGGAACTCAGTATTTGACAAAAACTGCTGGGAAAACTGGAAGATAGTATGGCAGAAGCTAGGCATAGATCAACATCTTACACCTTATACTAAAATAAGGTCAAAACAGGTACATGATTTAGACGTAAAAGGTGATACCATAGGTAAATTAGGAGAGGAAGGAATAGTTTACCTCTTAGATTTTTGGAAAGGAGAACAGTTTATGACCAAACAAGAGATATAGAATATTATGAAATGCAAAATGGATGATTTTGATTACATTAAATTAAAAAGGTTTTGTACAAACAGAAGCAATGCATCCAAAATTAGAAGGGAGGCAGAAAGCTGGGAAACAATTTTTATAGCCAGTATTTCTGATAAAGTCCTCATTTCTAAAATATATTGGGAACTGAATCAAATTTATAAGATCCAAGTCATTCCCCAATTGAGAAATGGTCAAAGGATATGAACAGGCAGTTTTCTGAGGAAGAAATCAAAGCTATCTATTGCCATATGAAAAAAATGTTCTAAATCTCTATTGATTAGAGAAATGCAAATTAAAGCAGCACTGAGGTACCACCTGACACCTATCAGATTGGCTAATATGACAAAAAAAAGGGAAAATAATAAATGTTGGAGAAGCTGTGGAAAAATTGGAACACTAATGCATGGTTGGTGGAGCTGTGAACTGATCCAACCATTCTGGAGAGCAATTTGGAACTATGCCCAAAGGGCTATAAAGCTGTACATACCCTTTGACCCAGCAATACCACTTTTGGGTCTCTTTCCCAAAGAGATCATAAAAAAGGGAAAAGGACCCACATGTACCAAAATATTTATAGCTGCTCTTTTTGTGATGTCAAGGAATTGGAAATTGAGGGGATGCCCATCAATTGGGGAATGGCTGAACAAGTTGTGGTATATGAATGTAATGATGAAATATTGTTGTATTATAAGAACTGATTGAGCAGGCAGATTTCAGAGAAACCTGGAAGGACTTGCATGAATAGATGATGAGTGAGATGAGCAGAACCAGGAGAACCTTGTACACAGTATCAACAATATTATGTGTTGATCAACTGTGATAGACTTGACTCTTCTCAGTAATACAATGGTCCAAGATAGTTCCAAAGGACTCATGGTGGAAAATGCTCTCCAAATCCAGAAAGAAAAAAGAACTGTGGAATCTAGATGCAGATTGAGCCATACTATTTCTTTTTCTTTTTTAGGTTTTTCCTTTTTGCTCTGATTCTTCTTTCACAGCATGACTAATGAAGAAATATGTTTAATGTGATTGTACATATATAACCTATATCAGATTGCTTGGTATCTTGGGTAGGGGGGAGGGAGGGAGAAAAAATTGAAACTAGAAATCTTATAAAAACAAATGTTGAAAACTATCTCTAAATGTAACTGGAAAATAATAAAATACTTTTATGGAAAAAAAGAATTGGATGCTTCAAAAATATTCCTGTGTAATTTGGGGGAGTTTTATTTGTATTTCTAGACTCACTATGCCATAGAGGCATTTCCTTACGCTCTTCATCACATCACACATTAATGATTAGGTGGAATTCCCCATCCTCTGCCCACAAGAACTAAATTAATAGGCATTTTAATAGAATTTGAAGAGAGTTCTACCCTAACTCAGTGGATTATCCAAAAATGAACTACTATTAGGTTTGATGCATTGTTGTGTGACATATGTGAAGACTGTCGCATCCACCTCATGATGCTTAATAAAAAAGTTATTTTAGGGTTGTTGTTTTTTTAAAGGAATGATTGGTCAAGAGAAATATAAACCAAATCATTAGCAAATAAATTCACCTTCTCTATATGTAGTTTTTCTTTAGAGTCAGAAATGATCTTAGAGATAACCAAGTTGAACCTACTCATTTTACAATTTTACAAATGAAATCCAGAGAAGGAAATCGACTTGCTCATGGCTCACAAAGTTATTTAGGGTTTGCCATACAATATAGTGGAAGAATCCTGGACTTGGAGTCTGAGCAAGGTGTGAGTGCTGTCCTGTCCACATTTAGCCATTGGTCTTACATTTAATCTGAGTTTTACTAAGGCCCTTGCTTAAAAAAATTGTTGTGGTTATTTTTTGTTCTATCATTTCCATTTCCAAGGCCTTTCTTCTTTCTTTCCCAGAAAGTCATCCTTTGTAATCAAAAATTTAAAAATTGGTCAACAAGCATTTAACACACTATGCTAAGTGCTAGGGATACAAAGGAAGGAGGGAAAACCAGTCCTTGTCCTCAAGGAGCATACGTTTTAATGGTTCGGCAACATGTAAATACTTAGATACATACAAGATGTATACAGCATAAAGGGAGGTGGAGGGAAAATCGGGAAAGGCTTCCTCTAGAAGGTGGGATTGGGGCTAATAAATACACGTTTAAAGAAGCTACTAGTGGAATGAAGAAGTGAGCATGCAGAACTTTACAGGCATGGGGGACAGACAGCCTGTGCAAAGCCAAAGACTTGGGACCCGGAGTGTTGTGCTCATGGAAATACAAATAGGCCAATATTGCTGGCTGGTGGAGTTTGTGGGACTAAGGGGAAAGGTAGGAGTGGGCTATCTTAGGAACAATTCTAAATGAGCCATGGAGAGCATTTTCTGTTTGGGCCTCTGTTCTCTCTTCTCCACTGTCACATTTAGCAGTTTCATTTTTTTGTAATGCCTCTTGCTGTAGGGAAGTTCTCCAGAACCATGGAGTACAAATAAATGGTTAATAACAAAGACATGGTTTATACATACTTTTGTGGGAATCACTCTAATCTTTTACCACTGTCTGTTATATTAGCTTATGCTATCAAATGGATACCTTTAGTCACTGCTCTGTGTGTGTGTCCATGAGTATACCAGAGTTTCATCATCTCTAAAATGAGTGCTTGGACTTGATTATCTCTGAGATCTCTTCCTCCTTTAATATTTCAGAAGAAGAAGAACAAGCATTTATTAAGCACCTATTATGTTCTACAAAAGTTCTCATTCTAAGACTGAGTTCTGACATTCAGTATCATAACAACCCCAGCCCCCCCAATCCCCTGCCAGTATCTTTACCTTCTGTGATACATGCACTACGCACTAATATTCTCTGACCTGTGAGACCTTGAAGACAGCCTCATTTTCCATATGCTGTGATGAGGAAACCCAAAGACAAGGCAGCTCTTGTAGGAAATACTGTAAGGTCTTCAAGTGTAAAATGCACTTTTTTTGTGTTTGACAAAGTAAACAATTTTTTAAAAATGTCTGGAAACCAGTCATTTTATGCCCCATGAAAATTCTCCTTTTTTTTTTTTTTGCAGGGCAATGAGGGTTAAGTGACTTGCCCAGGGTCACACAGCTAGTAAGTTTCAAGTGTCTGAGGCTGGCTTTGAACTCAGGTCCTTCTAAAATCTAGGGCCAGTGCTTTATCCATTGCGCCACCTAGCTGCCCCCTGAAAATTCTCAAAGATGGAAAATTAAATGACATAAAACTTGCCTTTGGAGAGCTGGGAAGCTAAATTGTTTTGATTTGGAAAAGTCGATTCTTTTGTAACAGAGCCAATCATTTGTGTTGGTTCTCTTTGTGTAAAAAGCTGATTGCTGTGGGTTTGAGGAGAACTGGCAATGCTAATCTTACCAACTGGTATTCAAAAAATGAACATAAACTTGCTTGCTTGGTAGGAATTCTAATAAATGGGCAGGGGCTGCAAAGATAAAATTCTGGTATATTAGGGATCTATTGACAAAGAAGCACAAAATCATCTCCTTAGTTCAAATGTTTATAGAGTTGAAATTTATTCTGTTTTATATTTTGGGATCTTTCTTCAAAATAGAAAATCATTCCCTAGGGCTTCCTCTTGGTTTTAATGAGTCATCAAAATGTAGATTCACTGCATTCTTTCTCCCAGTAGAGGCTCTCTTCAACATAAACAGTTTTCTCCCAACACCAGTGTTTAGAGCATGGGATCTTCATACATAGCTCTTCCAACTCAGAGACCTCATGCATTCCACAAATATTTGCAAGGCCCATCATGTCCAAGGACCTCCACTAGAATCTAGTAAATGAAATAATCTATATACATATACATACATATATATATATACACATATATACACATATACATACATACATACATATATATATATAACTTGGCAAACCTTAAAACACTTCATAAATTCAGCTCTTATTATTCTATGTGAGATTTTTTGTTAAAACTGTTTGCTTCCTTATATGTGCTGACTGGCTTTACACAAATACAAGAACAAAACAAAACCACAAAAAGGAATATGCTTATAATTTCTAGAATACATTCTAGTCCTTAGAGAATTTTTTTTTTACTTACCCCATTTCCATTTTTCTTAAGATGTGTAATTCCATCAAGAGGTGACAAGGAGAAACCATCTAATGATGACCCTAGTATTTTAACCCTCCGTGACTCATATTTTCCTCACCTGTAAAATGCCACTTGCATTATAGTTGGTTTGTCCACTTCCCAAAGCTGTTATGTTTGATATGAAATATAAAGTGCTGTGCAAGTGACAGTTGTTGCTCTTGTCCCAGAACACTTGACTCTTTGTACATAACAGGTTCTTAATAATGTTTGGACTGAACTGATCATAAGTGGCACATTTACTCAGGACTGAGTTTGGGGCAGTACTTTGGTTCAATAACCAACTGGAGGTGTCTTCATATTCTGTGGTAGATGAGATCTTTCCCTAATGTTATGGATAGGAGAGAGTCTACAAACAGAGGGGATTGAGAGCCAGCCTTCAAGCCAGAAAGGCCTGTATACAAGTTCTGCCCTTTACAGTTAGTGTACTGTGGGAAAGTCACTTACTCTCTCAGTTCTCTTAGCAACTCTCTGAGATTGTATGGAACTTTGAACGAGGGATTTTCCTCATCTGTGAGTGTTCCATATCAATGAAATTACATGTCTAGTCCCTATCCCTTTTTGTTGGGATTAGTAGGAATATAAATAAAAATTTTAAGTGGAAATACCTGGTCAAGTTGAAGATAAAGCAGACTAGAATAGCAATAATTTACAAGTATTTATCCAAATTAATCTTGTTTACTTAGCTACCTACATGTTTTATTTTCCTTTAGACTGTAAACTCCTTAAGATTGAGACTGGGTTTGGGGTTTTTTGTTTGTTTTGTCTTGTGAATACCCCAGCCTAACATAATGCTCTGTCCATACTGGCCTTAATAAATGTTTGGATTGAATGGAATTCAGTTTCTGCCTATTCAGTTTAACTGTGTCAAGGGATTACTTAACCAGAGAGAAGATGCTCACCCCACAAAATTTTGATAGCATTAGTTTTTACTGAGCTCACACAGACTTAAATGTATCAAAGGAAAAAAGGGACTCATCGAGACTGGGAAAATAACTTCTTTTTTTTCCCTCCCTTGTTAGATTGAGAGACGGCTCGACACAGTGCGGTCAGTGTGCCATCATTCCCACAAGCGCCTCTTAGCATGTTTCCAAGGCCAGTTTGGCACAGATGTGGACAAGCGACATGTAAGTATTTGACCTTTTGGAGATGTGTGTTTGCTTTCATCTCTGGCTTTCTCTTTCCTCTTGATCAGGTGCCTTGCCCCCAAGTCAGTAGAGCTCTAGAATAGAAGGGGTGGAGCCACCCCACATGTCGCTGTTTCTAGCCAGTAGGAAACTTGGGACATGAGCCCTTCCAGCAGCAACAACATTCCTTTGCTGACAGTGCTGTTGTGTCCTGAGCCCCACTCACTTGCATTGTTTCCTTCCTTGTCAGTGATAGGTGTTTGGAAAGACTGGGTTAGCATTTGTCACGGACAGAAAAGAATGGACTTATTCAGTTCAGAGCACCCTGGAGTTCCCACACGACACCAGCCGAGCACAGAGGTTGCTTTCATTCTCTTGCATTGTAATCCATCTGGCAGTTCTATCCCTTCCTTTATAAGTTCTTAGATTATACATGAACATTGGATCTTCTGAGCCTAATTAGCCTTCCAATAATAGTCATTTGTACATGGGAAAGTTAATGGTTGGATCATAGAACATGAGAGCTAGAGGGCACCCAAGATAATCCAGTCGGGGGGGGGGGGGGTCACCAACCTGTACAGAGTGATCCCTGCAGATGCAGATTGACTTAGAAAGCCACAGAGTGACATTGTCTTTGTCCTGTTCTGTTTTTACTTATTTTGTGAAATATTCCCCAATTCTATTTTAACCTGGTTGGGAGAGCAGGGGTTTGGGAGCATGTATTTGACACCTCTGACCTAGTGCAGCTTCACTTTCAGAAACTCAGAGAATGTCAGATCCTGAAGGGAACCATAGAACATGGAACGTCTAAACCAGAAAGGAGCCGAGATCTAGAATGCTAATGCTAGAAATGGCTTTGGAACATAGCAGTCCAACGTTAGAGCTGGAGGGGACCCTAAACTTGAGGATACATCAGGAAATGTAGGGCACAAGGGATCAAAGAGATGGAATAGTCCAATGCACTCGTTTTCAAGAATTCTCTGACTCTGTTAGAGCTGGAAGGGGACCATCATACACAGAATGTCACAACTGCTAAAGACTTGAGGCAGAAGATGTTCATGGAGAAGTGGCCTTGGAATAGAGAACGTAGAATATTAGAGCTAGAGAAGGAACTTTCTGGAAAAGGGCCTCAGTAATTGTGTTGTCTGCCCTGCTTGTTTTACAGATCAGGAAACTGAGATTCAGAGGTAAAGTGGCTTGTTTTCAAGGTCACACAGCTAAGTGGCACAAATGGTCCCCCCCCCCCCAGGGCAGTGAGGGTTAAGTGACTTGCCCAGGGTCACACAGCTAAGTGTCAAGTGTCTGAGGCTGCATTTGAACTCAGGTCCTCCTGAATCCAGGGCCAGTGCTTTATCCACTGTGCCACCTAGCTGCTCCACAGATGATTTTTCAAACCCCTGTTTTCTAAGTCCAGCATTTTACCCACTACATCTTCTTCTGAATATACCAAGAAACATGGAGTCTTCATCATCACAATCACTCACATCTGGAGTCTCTTATCTGTAAAATGGGAACACTAATATGTGCTTTGCCTCCCTCACAGGGGTATTGAGTATCATAGAAAACAAGGAATATGAAGGTGGTACCAGAGTCGTATAAACCCAGGATCTGCATTGTCATTTGCGCAAACCTTCTAGTATAGTGCTTATAGTAAAACTGCTCTGCCTTCATTAGCAATTTATTGAGTTGCTCTGGCCAAAGGTAGCCCACTGGAGTGATGAACCTCTTTGAAAATAGAGAACCACAGGACTGGTCAGAGTTTGTTCTCAGCTGACACAGGCCATCCAAGGTTGCCCCCACTCTGGGATGAACTTTCAGAGCAGGGCTTTAGGAGATCTTTACATGTCAGAAGAGCTACAATGTATTACAATGATTTTAATAGGTAAGAACATCTGTCTTCGCACTCTTTTCTTTAGTCTTGCAGATTAACTCAGTTCAACAAATGCTTGCATATCGTTAGGCACTGAGGATAGAAAAATGACAAGGCTACAATAGAAAAATGACAAGGCTATACTGTTGAGGAAGAAAAAGGGACCATACTTATATACTAATAATTCTATGAGGTAGAATGTATTACAATCATAGAAGGGACCCAGACAAAGTCCCATAAGAAAATTTGGAGAGAGAAAAAACGACTTTCAGTTGCAGGGCAGAGTTGTAGATCCAGGGAAGGATACATGGAGATGGTGGATTCTGATCCAGGCCCCTAAGGAAAGGAATAATTTCAACACATAGAAATAAAGAGAAAATACATCCTGAGTCTGGGGTTAGGGATTTGGGGAGAGAGATGAGGAAGGTACGGAGTTGGGAGAGGTAAAGTTCACCAAGAGAATAATACCTGGTAGGTTAATTTGGCTATTTTATGAAGGACTTGAAATACCAGGGAAAGGAATTGACATTTTATCCTCTGAGTAGTGGGGAGCCACTGAGAGATTCTGAGCTGAGAAGCAGCGTGGTCCCATTTGTGCAGTAAGGAGCTTGTTTTGGCTGCTCTTGAAAGAGGTGGATTAAAGATAAAACCTGGAGGCAGAGATTAGTGAGGAGTTGGTTACAGTAGTACAGATGGTGGAAAACCAGGCTACTCTCAGTGGGAATGGAAAAAAGATTGTGAATTCAAGAAAGGGATATTGGAGGTAGATAGGACCATTTGAAAGAGGAAGGCTGGACAGAGAGAAGAGTCAGTGGATTAAGGCTTCAAGCCCGGGTGCCTGGACCCTAAGATCTTCTTTCTGATAGTACAGACAGTGGGAGCCTGGAGTAGTCAGAGATGACTTCCTGGAGGAGGTTGGATTTGAGGAATGGCTTTGAAGAAGGGCCAGGCTTTTTAGGTGGGTGGGGAATGTAAACTATTTTTCTTACTAATAAAGTAATATGTGATTGGGGGGGAGGACGGGGCAATGAGGTTTAAGTGACTTGCCCAGGGTTACACAGCTAGTAAATGTCAAGTGTCTGAGGTCCTTCTGAATTCAGGGCCAGTGCTTTTATCCACTGTACCACCTAGCTGCCCGTGATTTTTTTTTTTTAATTTTTAAATTCTTCCTTTAGGCAGGGGTTCTTAAGTTGAGGTCTGTGTACTTGTTTAATATTTTAATAAATGGATTTCAATATAATTGATTTTCTTTGTAATCCTATATATTTTATGCACTTGAAGACATTATTCCTAGAAGGGATTTGGAGGCTTCATTATATTCCCAAATGGGTCCATGACACAAAAAAAGGTCAAGAGCTTCTGCTCTCAACTTATTTCTATTTATTTGGCAAACTTTTTACTTTATGCCGTGTATTGGGCTAAAAGATAGAAAGATAAGTTTTCATCCCTGTGATGTATTAGAACTCGTACTAGATAGAGTACAAATTAGAATATGATGGCTGAATAAGAGAAATCCAGAGTACTGTGAAGTCAAGTGAGAGCAAGCTCACTCTCACTTCTAGTAGTTAGTGCAGAGTTTATGAAGACAGTGGCACATGAACTATAGCTTGAAAGGTGTCAACACTATTTTCCAGGGCCAAGTCACTTTAACCACTCTGAGTCTCATACCTTTTGGGATTTAATAATATTTTTACTGCATACCTATTGTTGTTTTTGAAAGTGTTTGTTTTGAGAAAGTGCTTTCTAAACTGTAAAGACTAGAAATAGAATTTATTAATACTGATCATGTTAATACTCTTATTGCTACTAAATAATGGTAATAGGCAGAGATGGATAAGATGTTTGAGACTTTTTTTTTTGTGAGGCAATTGGGGTTAAGTAACTTGCCCAGGGTCACACAGCTAGTAAGTGTCAAGTGTCTGAGGCTGGATTTGAACTCAGGTCCTCCTGAATCCAGGGCCAGTGCTCTATCCACTGCACCACCTAGCTGCCCCTGTTTGAGACTTCTTATCAAAAGGCTGTCTTTGCATTGATCAGCTGCCAAATAGAGACTCTTAGAAATTCATCTGAAAACCAAATATTCTTACTCAAAAGCATTGGCTTCACTTGTGTACATATAGTGAAGGGTAGTGTGTGGTTGAAGAAACCCTGAACTTGGGTTCCAGCCCCATCTCCATCACTTATTACCCCTTAGACCTTGTACAGTGCCCTTCTTCTCTCTGAGCCTCAGTTTCTTTCTCTGTAACATGTGTGAGGGTTGGACTCTGTGTTCTCTAGAATCTTAAACCTAGAGTTCCTAAAGCTCTAGTGGCTTTTCTCAGCTCCAGTATTCTAAGTACTGAGGTTTCATTTAGCCCTAAAATTCGGTGTTGCGGAACCTCTAAGTATGAGAGTAGAGACGAGGTGAGACACAGCTTAGCGAAAGTGCTTTCTGAACCTCTCTTTTCAGGGTTGGAAGACAATGGATGTGGGACACTGCATATACTATTGGCTTGATGTATTGATTAATTTTACTGAAATGATTCTTTTTTTAATTCTATGTCTCTAGGTGTGGGGAAGGGAGGGAATATAATATTTGGAAGTGAAAGTGATATAAAGACAAACAATCAGTTAGTTATTTTAAAAAACCAAAGTGGTGCCAAATAATAATGAAGCAAAAATGTGTCTTCTTTACAGAAAAAGCTCCCTTTGACTGCCCTTGCTCAAAATATGCAGGAAGCATCTACCCAGCTTGAAGAGTCTCTTTTGGGGTAAGCATTCACATTCTAGAAAATGTGGTTCCATGAAGGAAATAGAACTGTAAGTGAATTGCAGGTGTCTATGCAAATAGGAGAGAGTGTTGGCATGCTTATGTGGTTCTTGTAAGACAAGATGTGTAATTCTCTAGGGGAATGAGCTGAGCAGCAGGGACAAGCAGAGGTGTCTTCTTGTTGCATGAGGTGTGGCAGAGAGTCCTACTAGAGAAAGCTGGCAGATAGGGCAACTGGCCTAGGGTGGTGTTTCATCTGGGAGCACTCTTGGAAAGTTCACTAGAATCAGAGTGCTATGTGCAAGTCACTTAACCTTTCTGAGCTTCACTTTATCTGTAAAATGAGAATTATGATCACGAGGGCTATTGTTGTAAGGAAGACTCATAAATGTGAGAGGCAATTCCTGCTAAACTATGAGGGAAAGCACCTGAGGGGTTCTTTTCCTTCCTCTGGGGTATTTTGGAGGGGGAACAATTTTAACAAATATAAGTGATCTCATGTCCACAGCTGGCAAAACATTAAAGCTATCATTTGTAACAGTGTGTATTGTCCACTGAGTCCACCTCTTCAAAGGAGACCTCCTGCCAAACCCTTCCCTCCTCTGCCTTTTGACTGCTGTAATTGCCCTGCTCTTTGGATCCCTTTTGATTGGGGTTATGCTCAGCTGGTGGTTTGATACATGCTCGAGATTTGTTACCTTGAAAATAAATTTTGCTTGCCGTGGTTTCATAACACCATTGTAGTGGCCTCTAGTTAGCTAGATCAAAGAATATTGCAGCAATTGCAAAACAAAATGACTTTTAATCTGCTGTAACTGAAAAACAGCAATCTGCTGCTTGTTCTTTTTCCTGTAGGAGAGAGGTAGAAGTTGGGAGGGGTCAAAGAAAGACTCAGCGATAGGTTCTTGCCATCCTGACAGGTTAGGACTCATAGAGCAGCCTAACGAGCTTATTTTCCTCCAGTCTGAATGTTTTCATCCCTTTGTCTGCTGCATACAATTGAGGAATATCATCAGCAGTTTTGGGGCATCCATCACCTTAGCTCAGGTTTAAAATGCCAAGTTATACCACTTGTACAAGAAGGAGAGCTCAGTTCTTAGAGCACTGACCTGTCTTCATTTACTACTTGTCATCATGCTCCATTTGCCCTTAAGGTTCTCTACTGTTCACTTTCCTCCTTCTTCCCCTTTTTTTTTTTTTTTTTTTGGTGGGGCAATGAGGGTTAAGTGACTTGCCCAGGGTCACACAGCTAGTGTCAAGTGTCTGGGGCTGGATTTGAACTCAGGTCCTCCTGAATCCAAGGCCAGTGCTTTATCCACTGTGCCACCTAGTGCCACCCCCACCCCCCCACACACACTATGTCACCACTATGTCACCAGCTCAACTGATGTCCATGTCTCTGACCCTTGGAAATTCTGTGCAATCTCTTTAGCCTGTAAGAAAGGTCTCGTTTAGGAGTCTGTACTTCTATCAGTCACCTCATGGTCATCATGTCTGTTTTCCCTGTCATCTTCAGTCCCTTTTTCTTGGAACTTCCTTGATGTTCCTTGCACAAGATGCTCCATCTCTTGACCCTGGGCATTTTCATTGACTTTTCTCCCATGCCTGGAACTCTCTCTGTTCATCTCCACCTCCTAACTTCCCTGGATTCTTTCAAGTCTCAGCCAAAGTTTCATCTTCTATAACAGGCTTTTCCCAGTCCGTTTAATGCTAGTACCTTCTCTCTGTTGATTATCTCTAGTTTATTCATAGTATGTTATCTCCCCCATTAGACTGTAAACTCCCTGAGAGCAGGAACTGTCTTTTCTTTTTATTCCCCAAACTTAAGCATAGTGCCTGGCATATAGTAGGTGCTTAATAAATGCTAATTGACTGGGTGGTATTTGGTTGCTGCAGTTAGAACAGTATCATCCACAAATGATGCCATCTGGAGAACCTTACCATCTAGAGAAAATCCCTTTCCAAAGGCATCCCTATGACAATGGTAGCACCTTTGGAAAATGTTTTGTCTCCCTCTTTTATGTCTCACTTGATATCATTAATTGACACAAAGTTTCTTCTCTAGTTACATTTGTCATGAAATCTTGTTTGATCTTCAGATGCATGGCAGACACCTTGTTGAAGGAGAACTTTGGGGCAGCTAGGTGGTGCAGTGGATAGAGCACCGGCCCTGGAGTCAGGAGTACCTGAGTTCAAATCTGGCCTCAGACACTTAACACTTACTAGCTGTGTGACCCTGGGCAAGTCACTTAACCCCCATTGCCTCACAAAAAAAAAAAAGAGAACCTTTAAGGTGGCATTTTGCTCTAACGTGTGTGTGTGTGTGTGTGTTTATATACGTATATGTGTGTGTGCATATGTTTTTGCATTCTAGGTCAAATTAACAAGCATTTATTAGCATGTAATATGTGAGATGCACTGTAACTAAATACTAGGGGTGGCAAAAAGGCAAAAGCAATAAACATATAGGTCTTATATTCTCTACACCACTCAGTGAGTTCTATAGACTGTGAAGATATGAACTAATAAAGAAAATAGATTTCAAAAGCCAGCCTTGTTAATTTTTGTCAAATATAGCTTTAATATATACATGTCATTACCATAAATATTTATAGAGTTTGGAAAGTTGGTGTGTAGGTTGGCAGTTACTGATCTCTGTAGTTTCTTTTTTGCTCACTGTGCATGACTTTATTTTCTATTTTTTTTAGTAACCTATTTGAAAATATCTTGAACATAGATTCCTGTCTTTAGCATTATGTTATTTCTAGTGCAGTGTCTCTTATTTCCTTTCAAGAACCATTCCTTGTTACAAAGAAAATGTCACACAGAAAAAACAAAACCACCTGTGTGGAATATTCAATAACTGTAGATACCAAGAGGAAGTGAAGGTCAAATGTTTTTCCCAGCTTATTTTCTTGTATGATTTCTACTTCCTTATATTTTAAATCAACTACCGCAGTATTCAAGCCCAAATGTGGTAGTTTCACTGCTACTATGATGAGAATTGTTCACTCTAGAGAACTAGGTCGTTTGTTCAATTTCACTTCTCTTTGTTGTTCTTCTAGTTTCATTTATCAATACTTATTAGGATGATCTAGTTTATTAATTGGGTCTCACACCCAAGTCATCTGCAAGTTCTTTCTCATTTCTACTGCTTTTCATTTTTTTGAGAAATGATATTACATATAATTTTCTGTCATCACCTTTTGTAATGTTTTACACATGAACTCATACCCTAATTTGTTGTTGCTCTTTTGTAATGTTTTTCAAATAAGCTTGTACCCTAAATTGTTATTGCTCTTGACTACTATATTTCTTTGCTTAACCAGGAGATTATTTGCTGTCTGAGGTGGTTTGGATTTATTCTTTTAACTTCCTCATTGGGGTGCTTGTTTTGCTTAACTTAAGCTTTTCTAAGAAATGATAGGAATGAGTCAGAATCTACTTTTGTCCACTTTCAGGGTCAGCAGCTTATTTTTGGTTAGGTTTTTGCATGCCATGTCTTATCTTCTTTCTTTTAATTTGCTGTTAATTTAGAACTTTGCTCTAACTATAACAATAATCTGATGCAGATATCACCAGTAATTCATTGCTTCCCATATATTAATATATAAATACTATTTTAAATATTTAGTGCTCACTGTGTCTGTCATCTTTCAACTATCTTTTTTTTGTTGTTTGTTTGTTTTGTTTTTGTGGGGCAATGAGGGTTAAGTGACTTGCCCAGGGTCACACAACTAGTGTCAAGTGTCTGAGGGCCGGATTTGAACTCGGGTCCTCCTGAATCCAAGGCCAGTGCTTTATCCACTGTGCCACCTAGCTTCCCCATAACTATCTTCTGAGAGAGAGAGAGAGGAGAGAGAGAGATGACTTTTGATCCTCTGTAAGCTTTTGATCTCATTTCTTT
The DNA here is from genome assembly GCF_019393635.1 of Dromiciops gliroides. Taxonomy (NCBI): domain Eukaryota; kingdom Metazoa; phylum Chordata; class Mammalia; order Microbiotheria; family Microbiotheriidae; genus Dromiciops; species Dromiciops gliroides. Next base: position 618,923,421 of record NC_057861.1, on the reverse strand, counting down.
GTCCTGAACATATTTTCCAATTTTTTTATTTGTTTATTTTTAGCCTTTTCTTTGTACCCACATTCTCTTGGAAGTCACTGCTTATCATAATATAGTTTGAACCCTAGATTTAGAGGAGCTCGTTAGGTTCTTCCTAGAATTGAGAAGCAGCATGTTACAGTGGAATGCAAAATGAATTTGGGAGTCAGAAGACCTGTGGTTAAATCCCAGCTCTGGCACATGATCTGTATGGCCTTGAACAAGTGGTTTCACCTTTCTCGTCTTCATTTTCCTCAAATCTGAAATGAGGGTTTTGGACTGGACAACCTTTGAAAGTCTCTTCAGTTTCACACCTATGAACCTATGCGGTCTGCTTAACCAGATTTGACAAGTGTCGGTGTGTCACTGGCAGCTGGATTCCAGGTGTTCTGGCCAATATGCATTCTGAATGCTGTAAGGCAAGTTGAACAAGGGTCAGATGAAGTTAGATTTCTTGTTGCTCTTAGGCATGCCATGAAACAAGTTCTGCTGGACTCTTCATTTCTCTGAGGGAATCTGTGAACTTTCCTTCCTCTTAACTCCAACTCTATATTGCTTGGTTTTATTTTGAGCGAGAATATTCATATGGATATGCTTTTGTTCCTTCAGTTCTGTTCCTTTTGCAGCCAGAAGAAAAAGAGAGAATCTGAAACCTTGGACACTGAAAGCCATTGTAATTTTATCTTTCTTCTGGGAGCTAGGGTCAAAGAATGATTTATGACCCTTGACATGCATGCTGACATAGGGTCAAAAACTCAGTGCCATGTTCCTCTGTACCATGATGTAGTCTTGGAGCAGGTTTTAATGGGGATAGAATGCTATAGATTTTTTAAAAAAATGGATGCTTTTGTTTTGCTATCACTTTACTTTACAGATACCTCCCTCCATTTCCTGCCCAACAGACTAATCCTTTGTAACAAAGAATAAAACAGAAGGAGTGATAGGGGCAGCAATGTAACAAAACTAACCAATACTTATACAACTTGAATCTGATAGTATTTGTAGAATTCCACAGCCATAGTCCACCCTCTTCTGAAGAGAAGAAAAGGTTCAATTTTATATTCTTTGTAATTTGGTCAAAATTACACAGTGTTGGGTTTCTCTTTATTTTTGTTCTTTTCATTTACATTGCAGTCTGTATTTTATTTATATAGAGCACATTGTTAACAGTGATATCCATCTGTGTAATTTATTAGTAGCACTTAGTTTCTTAATGGCTTTTGTTTTACTTGAGGGTTTTGCTTTTAAAGGAAAATGCTGGAATCTTGTGGAGACGCCCAGAATCTCTTGGCTCAAGAACTCTCCTCAAACATGAAGTTTTTGTTGAGAAAGAGATTGTGGAACACTGGTAATATTGCAGAGGTAAGTTATTTTTTATTATGGTATCAAAGAAAGAAAGTGTAAAGATGAAAGCAAGTTTTATTTTTGAGGGGAAGGAAAAAGGCTAATGGACTGAAGCATGAATGTCTCAAAGTGGGTGAGCAAGTTTATTTTGTCATGCTACATATAAATAAATACATACGTGTGTATATATATATGTGTGTGTGTCTATGTATGTCTATGTCTGTAGATATAGATATATATTATGCACACACACAAACTCTTCTTTCAAATTGGCTTGTGTTACTTAATGTTTTAGCAAGCTGAAATTTTACCAGCATGGCTATTTGCTCTACCTACCCATTTTAAAATCCTTTGTACCTTAGTACAAAGTTTCGTTAAACTGTGGGTCATGTAACTGAATGGTGGGAGTCACAAAAAATTTGGCAACATAAAAGGTTATGTATATCTATTTTATATACCTGTACGCCCTGGCTTGCATAAAATTTCTCTGGCAAAAAGGGGTAGCAAGTGGAAAAACTGTAAGAAGCTCTGCCTTAGTATATGCTTCTTCATGATTTCCTGAAGAAAAAAACAATCCTCATGGGATGGGCAAACTTCATAGGCTACGTGGCTTTCTCAAGGCTAGTCTTTGGAGAGCAAATACACAGGACCATTGCCAGACCCGTACTTGGAAGCCTTGTCTTGCTAGATAGGGGCCCTTTGGAACCTTTGCCCAGTGGCTCAGCCTTCAAGAATCCAGGGCCATCCTCTGCTCCACTGTGCAGCATTAGAGGACTTTATTGGAAGTTTAAAATGTGTTGGTGTGTGTGAGTGTGTGTGGCAATTGGGGTTAAGTGACCTTCCCAGGGTCACACAGCTATAAAGTGTTAAGTGTCTGAGGCCTTAAAATGTGTTTTTTAAAACTTCAAGATCTTGACTTTTTTAAAAAATCTGAATTTATAACATTTCATTCTTCTTTTTTTCCAGGGTGGATATCCCAAACATTCAGAAACAAAGGAAACAACTTTCTAATTGGAATTAGACTGGGTTCCGGTCAGAGCTAGGTAAACCTTAGACAGTGCTTTTTGAAAAAATGCTAAATGCACCATCCCTCAAATTTCTAGCAGCTTTAGCCTACCTACAACACTCTTAGACGCATTTGCGTGTTCCCAAAATTCATAATATTTTACTTATAGATGAGACCTTTCTGATGTCACTTGGAACATAGGGATTTTCGGTTTAGACACAGTTCAAAAAAGCTTAGTTATTTAGTTGCTTAGTCATGTGGTTAGAAGTAGGAGAGTAAAAAGGGCTAGACAAGGAATAAAGGAGGATGCTTCTTACCTAATGATCTCCCATGATGGGAAACTACTTTTTAAAGCATCCCATTCTACATTCAAACAGCTCTGGTTAAGGTTTTCCTTCTTATCAAACCCAAATATGCCTCCCTTTCCAACCATTGCTTTTATTTTCTGGAGTCAGACCCGACCAAGTCTCTTCACCTGACCATCCTCTAAGGATCTGAAGAGTTCTGTTATGCCTCCTTTTAAGTTTTTCTTCTCTGAGCTAAATCTCCATAGTTCTTTCAGCCATTCCTTATGTGACATAATTTCCTATTCCATTGGTCATCCTTATCTGGACACATTCCATCTTTTCAGTGACCTTCCTGAAATGGGGTACCCAGCAGCAAACACATATTTCAGGTGTTATCCAACAAGGAACCGCTGTGGTGGAACTTTTGTTGTATGGGTGCCAGAATGCTCATGTACAGAAAGCAGGCCAGTGTCTCAAGAGCTGATAAGCCAGTGATAAATCCTTTTCCAAGAAAGGGGTCGTGAAAGGCTTGAAACTTGACATGGTTCTATGGTGATAAGGATTCCTAAACTCATTATGGGGGGCATGGATTCATGAGATGGGGGACTGCTTGTGGGAGGGGCTTTGAAGCTAGAAAATGGAGTGAGAGCAAATGGAACACTTGGTGGCTTCTGAGCAGGAACATGGCAGTCTTTCAGTAATGCCTGTAGGTAAGAGAAAAACGTTGTTGTTAAGGGGTTGTTTGTGAAGAAAAATATCCTGCTAGGAGAAAAAAAAATTGGACCTCAAAGTTGGTTGTCCTTGGTGGTGTTTATTTACCCCATTCCCCACATTTCTCAGCCTTTTCACAGAGACATTCTGAACTTTTGTACTCAAGAAGAAAAGACTTCTCAGGGTAGAGCATGTGTCCCAGTGGGGGAGGTGGTCAGTGAGAAGTTTGTCAGCATCAGCCCTCATTTATAAGCTTAGGTTTACAAGGCCAAGCTTTGATTTGCAGTGGAACCAGGCTCATAAGTCTTCAGGAACTAACTTTCAGGGACTTCCATCAAAGATAGACTCTTTAAAAGAAGAGATGGATGAGGCCGCGAATAAAGTGGACAATGCAAGGTACACTGGCTTCATAACAACAGCAGTCTGTTTTGTTGAGATTTAACGCTGAATGTTAGTACAAAGGACTAAATTTTCTTGATAAATATTTACGTTTAAATTGATTTTGATGCAAAAAAAATCATAACACCATATGTGTCACTTCTTGCTGCGTCCCTGTTAAGATTCTTTGTCTCTTTATTCTCATTCCTTTTCCTCATATGCTCACTGTTATATCGTGCTCCATTCTTCTATAAATTTTTTTGGGGGGGGCACATTATGTTATAAGCATCTTTCCAAATTTCTTGATATTCTTCATATTTTTCAATCACAATTGCATTGTATATTCTGTTGCATTAACATTCTACAATTTATTAACAATACCCCCTCTTGGACATTTACGTTCCTTCTAGCTTTTTTGCCTTCATGTATAATGCTACAATGAAAATTCCTGAACATTTGGCTCTTTTTTTGCTTTGTTTTGTTTTCTGTTTCTTTGTTTTCAGTAGCTTTTTTAGGATGTATTTTCCGCAACTAAAGTATTGGGCACAAAGGGTATTGTTATTTTTGTAACCTTTATCACAAATTCTTTCTTCTCCCTTTCTACTTAATCCAGGATCAGCTTGCTGCAGACATGTATAACTTTGTGGCTAAAGAAGGGGAGTATGCCAGATACTTTGTTACGGTAGGTCTGTTTATTCTCCATAGAAATGTGCAGTTTTACAGAAATGAACTGTCTTTGTTTTGTTTGAAGACCCGTACCATGTTTTGTCCATTGAAAACAAAGATCACATTTCTTTTGCTCAACCGTGTTGTGGTGTATTCATCAACGCTAACATTGCCTTTGTTTTTGAATGTGGGTTCTGTTCCCAGTTATTAGAAGCCCAAGCAGATTACCATAGAAAAAGCCTTAGCTGTCCTTAGAAAAGGCCCTCCCTGAAATCCAGGCCCATCAAGGTAATGTAACTTGTGTTCTTGCCTGAATCTTCTCTCTGCCTTTGCCCCCTCTGCAGTCTTCTTCTTCACCTTGCCTCCTTTGCATGCAGTCCCTAATAATAATGCCCCCTTTTGTTCTGGGAAGTGCTGTTCCCCAGCATATTTTCATCTCTTGCTGCTGCATACTCTAATTCCTTCTAAAACTAGCTTTACCGTACTAACAAAACACATGCTGTCCTTTCTGAAACCTACAACTTTTTTTTTTTGAGTAGCATTATGTTATTTTGTCCACCTCCTTGAGGTAGGTAAAGGTGTATGATTGCATTATCTCTTCCAGAATCTAACAGTTGAGTTGCTGAACTATTAAACCCTAGAATTGAAACTTCCAATCATTGTTCCCAAAAAATTACCCTGGATTTTTTTTTTTGAGTATTCTAAAAATCGATGTCATACACTGGCACAGCTGGTGAAGGCACACCTACCTGGTGAGGGCCAGATCAGAACCTTTTCTTATCTACTCTGTTTCTGCCTTTGTGCAGAACTTCTTTCCCAAGAACATCACATATTTGCTCCCTTGTCTTGGAGGCTCGACGAGCATACCTCCAAGTTATGAGGACTCTAGAAATTTACCCTGATGATCACTTTTATGAGGAGGGTGTGTGTGTGTGTGTGTGTGGTGTGGTGAGGAGAGAGAGAGAGAGAGAGAGAGAGAGAGAGGAGAGGAGAGAGAGAGATGCTGGGGGGGTAGACAAAGACAGGCAGACTGTGAGAGACGTTCAGAGGGATATGAATGGCTATGTGCCATTGAAGTTGGTCCTTGAATTAAGGTAGTGCTTTACTCATCCTTCAGCCTTAGCTAGACCAGGAGAGCTAAGCTGGACCTGAGCTCTAAATCTGGGCACATGAGCTTGTCTATTACATTTTGGAGAGTTATTATGGACTCCTGGCTTGTGCTGAAGCTTTTTGTTTATAGAACTAGAAAGCCAATGATAAACTTGCAGACCGGGCAGTTTGGCTTTCTTGGCTGACCAGTGTGAGATCTTCATAGACCCAGGGCTCATGTGTGTCACTCACCCTTTCTCCCAGAGATTTGGCAGATTTCTAAGATTCCTGTCCTCAATTCTTAAATGACAAAATTTTCCAAGTTTCTTATGGTGGTGGTGCTTAGAAATGTACATTAAGTTGTTGGGATGTGGTGAACTAATAATGTATGTAAAGTTGGTAGAGCAAGAGTCTAATAGAGAAAACTGAGCTTGGAAAAATACAGACTCATAATAGTAGTTTACAGGTATTGGTTCAGGCAAAAAAGACATGTGCATGAGGATTATGGCGAATGAGGAATGTTTGAGTGTTCATTGGGAGAAAACTTGGAGCCATTAACAACTGACATTTATGTTGAACTTCAGGGTTTGTTTACAAAGTATTTTTCCTCACATCAACACACTGCAACTACCATTATCTCTACTTTCTAGATAAGGAAATAGGCTTGAAATTGTAATTTACCCAAGGTCACATGGCTAAGTAAGTGTCAAGAACTATGGCTCAGACCCTGACCTTAACCCTAGTGGTCTATGTATCATTCTGCCCATCAGTGAAACATGGAATAGGAAAGTTTTAAACTTTCCTAAACTTTACTGCTCATGAATATAATTTGTTGACAATAAAAGATAAGTTTAGAGGTCTGGCACAGAAGAGGCTAGTAACAGTGCCCTCCATAGGCCTTTGCAGGAAGCACAGGTAGCCAGTTAGGAGACTGTTGTATGGTTGATGTACAAAAGGAGTTACTTATCTCAAGAGTTTGTTCAGAGATGATGGTGGGAGTCCTTCGCAAGCATTTGGGAAATCCTACACATGGAATGGCCATGTCTGGTCTCTGTTGTTGGCAGCATTACTCACTCCCTAGACCAGTCCACTGCAGTGGCTTTGGTTTTCATACCCCTCTGCTAAAAAGACTCCAGGCCTGACACTCTATCCACTGTGCCACCTAGCTGCCCTAATTCTTACCTGGTCTTCAGGGCCCAGCTCAAGTTCCACCTCCTCTGTGAAACCTTCCCTTACCACTAAAGCCTTCAGTGACCTCTTTTTCCTCAAAAATCCCAAGATCACCTACTATTTGTACAATCATTTGGCACTTTCCACACATGCCCAGTATTAATTTCTTTTCCTAAATGTCCTGTCTTCCTTACTAAAAATATCAGTTACTTGAGGGACAAAGACCAGACCTTCATCTTTGTTTCTTCCACATCACCTAGAATGGTACCTTGTATACAGACATTCAGTAAATATCATTTGATCATTGAAATATCAGAGCATTTCTATCAGAGCAATGGAAATGTAGAGACAAAAAAGGGAAAAGTTTTGGAAATCATCTGTTTGAGAATGATAATTGACCAGAGAGAGAGAGAAAAACAAAACGAAACCAAGAACTAGAAGTGTCCTAGGAATTATTCCTAGATAGAGGAACATGACCTAGGAGCAAAAAAATCTCCAGGCTTAACTTTGTTTTTGTTTTATTCCAAGAACTAGGGAGGGAGCCAGGGCTGAGTTATCTAAAGAAGGAAAGTCTTGTCACAAAAAAAGCTTGGCCTTGGAGTGAAGAAAAAGTCACCTAACTTCTCTAGACCTCAGTTTCTTTATCTGCCAAATGGGCAAAACATATTCACTTACTATACAGGACTTTGGTGAAGAAAGCACTTTGTAAATGGAATAATTCCTAGACGAGCGAGCAGGAGTATTGGATTACTTTTTATTGTCCCAGTAGGATCTGGTCCCAGCATTTTCTCTAGGACAGTGTGTGAAGTCAAAAGTTGAGGCTAGCTGGGCAGGGCACCATTAAGATGGGGGCTTCACAGAGTATTCCCTAAGCCTTCCTACACTCTTATTTTTCTTGCCTATCCATTTTCCCCACACTTCTTTACAATTGTTTTCCTGTCTTTCTGTGGTTAACATTTAATCTTTTCTATTTAGTTGGGGCTTTGGACTTTTGTGAGACATGATAGTTTTCTTTATTCACATACATTCAGTTCTTCTGAGGATTGCTGGGACACTGGCTGTCTGTATATAAGAGAGAGTTGGGTGATAGCTTGTGACTAAAGGCTTTTTTTTATTATTGAAGTTACCATAATCCAAATTGTAGATGCATAGCTAAGGATGTGAATGCTTCATGGTTTGTTGATTTGGTTTTTTTTTTTTTAAGAATAAAGTATTTCTAACAGGACCTTTCAGTAACTAGCTTTTGTATCAGTTATAGCTTCCACAAGCTTGTTGTTCAAAACTCTGGTTAGTCCAATACAGTTCAACAGATTTTTTTTTTTTTTTTAGTGAGGCAGTTGGGGTTAAGTGACTTGCCCAGGGTCACACAGCTAGTAAGTGTTAAGTGTCTGAGGCTGGATTTGAACTCAGGTACTCCTGACTCCAGGGCCAGTGTTCTATCCACTGCGCCACCTAGCTGCCCCTCAACAGATATTTATTAATCTTGCCTGTTATGTGCATTGTGCTACTCTCAACGATGGAAATGTAAAGACAGAAAAGGGAAAAGTTTTGGAAATCATCTGCTTGAGAATGATAATTGACCAGAGAGCTAAGAGAGCAGGGAGAGAGTAGAAGAAGGGAGCCCAGGACAGAACCTTGAAGGCAAAGTCCAGAGAAAACCAGAGAAGAGAGGAGAGTCTCATCAGGGAATAGGACAGCTGTTCAGAAAGGGGTGGGGTGGATGGCGGGTCACGTGTTGAAGAGAGTTGTAGTCTGAGAACTGGAAGAAACCTTTGGGTTTAGCAGGTTAGGAACCACGGATGAACTTGGAGAGAGGGTTTTCAGTCAAGGAAAGGAATTGGGAAGCCAGATTACAAGGGGCTGAGGAATGGACAGTAAAGAAGAGAAGATACTAGATAATTAAGAGTCTAGCTGTGAAGGGAAAAGGGGGGGAGGGGGAGGGAGGGAGGGAGGGAGGGAGAAGGATGACAGCTTGAGGGGGAGGATCAAGGGAAGCTCGAGCCCCACATATTTCATTCTGTTGTAAAACTCAGACCTTCAGAGCTATATTTCTGTTAGGGAATTATGTTCTCACTACCAGGATTTTAAAAGACCAAGTGCACAGTTTTTTTTGTTTTTTGTTTTTTTTGGGCGGGGGAATGAGGGTTAAGTGACTTGCCCAGGGTCACACAGCTAGTAAGTGTCAAGTGTCTGAGGCTGGATTTGAACTCAGGTCCTCCTGAATCCAAGGCCAGTGCTTTATCCACTGCGCCACCTAGCTGCCCCCCAAGTGCACAGTTTTTACTGACTCAGGAACTCTGTGTCCTCCAGATGGACCCCTTGGAAAAAGAGGGGGTGAGCCATGGATGAGAGAGGGTCAGAAAGTTCCAGAGGTGGGAGCACCTGCAGAGCCCATCTAACACACTCTGTACTTGGACAGAAGTCTGTTCTAGCTCCGAATCTTAAAGTTGGAAAAGTCTCTAGAGGCCGTCTGGCCTAATCTGCACTTGATCCAGAATCTTTCCTGCAGCACCCCGAACCATGAGCTGTCCGCCAGTCTCTGGGAGAGTGTACTAGTAAAGGTCTAACCCAGCTCCAAAAGGCTTTGTTAGTTCTGATGTCATATGTGATCCCTTCTAGTTCAGCGTACGAGGAAGCTTAAGTGAGACTCAGAGCGATAGAAACAAGATTGGTGCTTCTTTCAGTTTGATGAAATTATTTGCTTGCCTGCAATAAAACCATATTGAGATACATCTTTTCTCTAACTGGAAAGCTGATGCTAAGTTTTTTCTAGAGGAAAAAAATAAGTGTTGGTATTTTTCAACCCCCAAAATAAGATTATTGAATGTCAGAGCCGGAAATGACCTTAGAGATCACCTAGTCTGAACTCTTATTGTACAGTGGAGAAAACTGCTCCAAGTTAGGAGTTAAGGATGGAGCCAAGACTGGACCCCTGGTTTTCTGATCTTGATTCTAGGCCTGGTTCTTCTCAGTTCTCCGTTTCTGGGGCCTGAGGATCTATCTTTGGCCCTCCTCTCTCTGCTTTCTTCCCAGGCCATCTCTTTCACCACTTTAATTTGAAGTCCCACTGGGCAGATGGCCCTACTCCCCAAAGTCTGTCTATTCAGACCTGACCTCTCCTGTGTTCTAGATCTGTATCCTCAACTTTGTCCTGAGCTACTCCAGCTGGGTCTCTCCTCTCAGTTAAGGAGCAAACATTTATTAAGTGCCTGCTGTGTGTCAGGACTCTGCTAGGTGCTCAAGGTCAAACACAGATGGTCCTGCCACCCAGGAGTTTACTATTAAGGGGAGGAACATGCATGCTCCTCAACTTCAGTCTGTCCCAAGCAGGGCTCATTTTTCTTTTCCTCTGAACTAGCATTTCTGTCTGTGCACACCCACCAGTTCACGAAGTGAATGCTCATAACCTTGGAGTCATCTTTGATTCCTTCATCTCCCTCACCACTCACATCCAATCAATTACAAAGGCCCATTGATTTTACTTGCACTACATCTCTGGCACCCACACCCTCTCGATTCCCATTGCTGCCACCACCCTTATTATTACCTCCTTGGCCTGCTGGAATAGCTTCTTGAAGGTCTTCCTCCCTTCATTTTTCTCTCCTCTAATCCATCATTCAAGTGCTACAGGACTCATTTTCCTTATGTATAAGTCTGACCATGCACTCTTCTGTCAGAAGTCTTACTGAGTCAGGCCTGAACTCCTCTGGGTGGCATTTGAGGTCCTCCAGAATTTGGGCCCACCCCCTCCCATCTAGCCTCATCTCTTCCACACATCACATGCTCTAGCTCCACCCCACTGTTCCATCCAAATCCGTCCTCACATTTGCAATCCGTTTTTACATCTTTGTGCCTCTGCCCAGTCTGTTCTTGGTTCCTAGAATGTCTTTTGTTGTTACCCTCTTTCTTTGCTTGCTAACTCTTTCTGCCTGTCCTGGAAAGTCTAACTCAAACCCTGCCACCTGCGTGAAGTCTCTCCTGGTCCCATCTCCTCAGCCCAGTGTCAAGCAGCAGTTGGTGTGTGTCGCTTTCTCATAAAACTTAGCAGCATATGTTTCATGTACCCCTTTAGACTGTGCATTCTAAGGGGAGGGGGGACCATGGCCCATTTAGACTTTGTTTTTCCCCCAGCACCTAGAATAGTGCTTTATATACAGATAGTACTTAACAAATGTTTATTTTCTTTATATTTTCCCCACACCAGGCAAGCTAGTCCCAGCTTGCTGCTAAGCCCTAGTGTGTGCATTCTGAGAACAGAAGGCAGTGCTGACTGACACAACAGGGGCATTATCATTCCAGTGAGAGAGACTCAGAAAGGGTTAAGACCGGGCCCCTGTCTTCAAGGCACTTGAAGTCTTGTTAGGAAGGAAAAAAAGCATGGACACGAGTGATGATAATACAAAATAGGACATACTTGTATTTTAAAAGTACAGAGTTCTCTTTCGAGGGGAGAAAGACCATGGGTAATATATAGTTTTCTGGGGATCTGGGTTGGGTAGGGTGGAGTGAGGGAAAGCTTAATGAAGGAAGTGACATTTAAGGTGGGGCTTTCAAAAATGTGTAGAATCTCAGCTAGGATGTATTTTTCTTTTTAAAGTACATCCTCCTAATTTCCTGAAGTTCATCTCTGGTGGTACGGGAAGCAGATGGGTTTGTGAAAATATAAATGATTGATTGCCTTCCTGAATGTTATGCTGCTGTAGATAAATGGGCAGAAAAGCCTGCTTTTGGAACTCCATTAGAAGAGCATCTGAAACGTAGTGGACGGGACATTGCGCTGCCTATTGAAGCCTGTGTGATGCTGCTCTTAGAAACTGGCATGAAGGAGGAGGTGCGTGACTTCCCTCAGACCCTGCCCAGAGTGCTCTTGCCCTTCTCCTTTCGTTCTCTAAGTGCAGGGACAAAGACTCAGCACATCCTCTGTTGATAACGGATGCTCCGGTCTTTGGTTTTAAGTGTGTCCTGTTAGTTACATGACCTTGGAAAGTCCTTCCCCTTTCAGGCCCTCAGTTTTCTTGTTTTTAAACTGAAGGAGATGGTTTCTAAAGGCCCTTCTAGTTCTGAAGTCCTACGTTCTAGGGTTCCTTCATAAGACCTTTCAGCTCTGACAGCGTATCTGCTTAGGCCCCTTTTAGGTCTGACATCCCATGTTCTAAAGTCCCGACCAGGTCTGATATTGCATGTTCTCAGGTCCTTTCAGCTTTGACTCTTCTTGCTTCTATAATTGTTGTTTTATACAGGGACTTTTCAGAATTGGGGCTGGAGCATCCAAATTAAAGAAGCTAAAAGCCGCCTTAGACTGCTCTACATCTCAGCTGGATGAATTTTATTCAGACCCGCATGCTGTTGCAGGTAAACCTTAGCATATGCCAAACCAGTCACCAGCTAACCCGTGTTAGGGGTTCTTAGCATTCTTTATGTCATGGACCCCTTTGGCAGTCTGGTAAAGCCTCTGGACTCCTGAGAAACCTGTTTTTAAAAGCATAAAATAAAATGCATAATGTTACAAAGGAAACCAATTATATTGAAATCTAGTTACCAAAAGAGTCTTTAAAAAATTACAGACCCTGGGTTAAGAACCCTGTGCCAAGTGATGGCAGATGGGTGACACAGTCTTAGGCCATACTTCAGAGCTGGTGAACAGAGGAGAGTACCCATTTTAAACTATAGGTTTAAGCTCAATGGAAAACTAGTTTCCTTCTGGCCAGATTTCCTAGCATTCAAGGGAAAAATTTGCTTGAGTTGACACATCTGGCCACTTTATAAAAATTGAGGTAGTATAAAAATTGGGGGCAGCTAGGTGGCACAGTGGATAAAACACTGGCTTTGGATTCAGGAGGATCTGAGTTCAAATCCAGCCTCAGACACTTCACACTTACTAGCTGTGTGACCCTGGGCAAATCACTTAACGCTCATTGTCCTGCAAAAAAAAAAAATAATAATGATAATAATAAAATTGAGGTAGTCTTGATAATTGTATTGGGAAGACAGTGGGGAGAGCTCCAGGCTCAGAGTCAGAGGACCTGGACCTGGGACACAAGCCTTGGCCTAAGGACGGGCTGTGTGACCTTGGCAGACAGTTGCATATCACTGTCACTTTCTCATCTGAAAGGTGAATATGTAAATGAATAAATAAACAAGCACTTTTTGAGCACCTAATCAATAATTATATGGCAGGAACTGTGTTGCATTCTGGGAATACAAATGGAAAAGACAGTCCCTGATCTCAAAGAGCATTCTAATAAGGGGAGGCATTACCTGATGAGTAGGTGACCGACCGCACAGGGTAGTAGGAAGAAAGTTCTTTGTAGACCAGAAAGGACCTTGGAACAATGTGAGTGGTTGTTGTTCTGCCTCCTTTCTCAGAAATTCGGGTTGGGCTTGGGGAAATCATTGTCTCTCAGGAGCTGTCTCTGGAGCATACAGAGTATCTACTTCTCCCCTAACAGGTTTTCAAGGGAACTGAGGGTTTGCTTTATAAATTTGGGGGGTTTTCTCCCCATCCCACCCTCATCATGTTTTCCTTCTGTTTTAGAAAGAAACAAAGTAGTCAAAATACTTAAAAGTTTATTGTTGTTGTTGTTGTTTTTTTAAAGGAAGCCCCACATTGGGGGTGTGTGTGTGTGTGTGTGTGTGTGTGTGTGTGTACTCATATACACACTCGGGAAATTCATGTCATTTCAGGTGCCTTGAAGTCCTATTTACGGGAGTTGCCTGAACCTTTAATGACTTTTAACCTTTATGAAGAATGGACAAAAGTGGCCAGGTAAGGTCATGGAAGACTGAGGCCTGTTCAGTAGGGAGAGCCCTGGACTTTGAGTCAGAAGGCCAGGGTTTGCTTCCTGACCCTAATACTGGCTAGCTGTGCTGCCTTGGGCAAGGCCTAACACCTCTCTGAACCCTGATAGTCGTCTATAAAATCTCCTTATTGTCTCACAGAAAGCTAATTTTAAAACTGAAGTTCTATAGAAATGTAAGGTTTATTCTCCTCAACAGGTAAACACAATCAAAAATGATGGTCTCAGATCCTCACAATATAATCCTACTATCCCTTTACTTTTTTGGTGACAATTTATAAGTAAATCAGTGTTTTAATAACACTTAGGAGTTGTATGGCCTTGACCAAGTCTCCTAATCTTTCTAAACTTCAATTTCTTCATTTGTAAAATAAGAAAACCACTTGAAGGATTGTGAGGAAACAGCTTTATAAGCCTTGAAGTGTCCTGGAAACATGAACTATCATTATTAGCGATATCAACCAGTAAACATTTATTAAGTGCCACTTGTGTATTGGGCTCTATACTAAGTTCTGGAAATACAAAGAGGCAAAAGACAATCCCTTTCTTCAAGGAGCTTACAATCTATGGGGGCGACAGTTTGTAAAGAAATATATGAAAAGCAAGCTATAGATAGGATGAATAGATAGTAATTAACAGAGGGAAGTACCAGAATTAAGAGGGGTTGGGGAAGACTTGCTATAGAAGGTAGAATTTTAATTGGAACTGAAAGGAAGCCAGGGAGGTCATTAGTTGAAGCAGAGAAGGGAGAATGTTCCAGGCATGGGGGACAGACAGAATCCATATCACTTTAATCAAAATTTATTTGATAAATTTCATAAAATATGAACTTTTTTGCTTCAGTGTGCAGGACCAAGACAAAAAACTTCAAGATTTGTGGAGCATATGCCAGAAATTGCCAAAGCCAAATTTTGCCAATTTCAGGTTTGTATCGTTGCTGTGCTTGTTACTGTGATCTGATTCCTACCTAGCAAAAATGACAGCACACTGAAGACATTTGAGGGCCCCCCTGCTGGCCCTTTTAGCCTAATAGGACAAAATACTTGGGACTTGTCGCTTTCATTGTAGAGATCTCACTTTTACTGCTGTTTATTCGTATGCTATTTGGTGCCAAATAAGAATTAACATGAAAATGCTGATCAGCTGAATTTTCTGCTTAACTGTGGGCTAATCTATTCATTGAGTGAAATTTGCCTGTGAGTGGGAAGGATGTTCCAGTTGAGAAAATAGTTGGCTTTGCCTTTGGAATTTGTTTTGAACTATTTTGTTCTAATTTTATTCCAACCCTTCATTAATTCATTCATTTGTACCAAGGAACATGCTTCAAACCATTAGACAGTCCATTAGCTTCAGGTCAACACACTGTTTGAAAATTTTCTTTTTTATTATGTATGAATTTTATTAACAAACATTTACACACACACACACACACACACACACACACACACACACATACAGAACAAAAAGGAAGACTGAGTATGAAACTGAGATCTTTGATACTGGAATCAACACACTAGGAAAGAGGGTGTAGAAAGAAAAGTGCTGGCCTGGGAGTCAGGCCACCTGGACACCAGGCCTGGCTCTGTTGCCATCTGAAGTAGATAAAGCCCCTTTCTTTCTTTGAGCCTCAGCTCATTCATCTGTGAAATGAAAATAATGGATTAGATGATCTTGTAGGGGTCCTACTTGCTCTGTTAGTCTGTGTCCCTCTTAGGTCTATGTGTCTATTTTTCTAGGTAATGGACTATAGACTAATGAATATAGAGGAACAGTAAGCCTAGTAGAAAGAATAAAAGCTTTCCTCTAAGCTTCTTCAGAAGTCCCTGAGAAGGATGAGCATTTAAAAATAAATAGCAATTGGAAATGCTTCAATCTCACCAGTGGTCCTAAAAAATAATGGATCACTTATAAAATTCTTGTTAAAATAATCACATTGAAAGAAGCAATCATAAAAGTGTGAATCAGATTTCTTCTCCCTAATTGACTTCACTCATTCTTATTCTGTTAGCTTTATTGTACCATAATTTTAAAATTACAGAATAGTGCTTTTTTGGTATCATAGTAAGAAGTAAAATTCTAATGGATTAAGTATATTTTGCTTTGTGAAATAGGTTTGTTCCCCAAAATTTGTCTATAGAGCAAAATGTAGTAAAATGAATCGTGTTTTCCTATTGACTTCCTGTATAAAAGTAGTTATTTCAAAAGGGATTTTTAAAAACTTCCTAAAACAAAATATAGTCATATTAGAATGGAGAAAACCTTTTAAAAACCCAAATCTTTAAGCAAAAAGTGATTTGTTTGTCAATTAAACCAAAATGCTCAGAATAAGTCACAAGAGAGGCAGCATGGTATCAAAGTGCCTGGTTTCTGAATCACATACTGCCTGTGTGACCCAGGGCTAGTCATTTAAACTTCTTTGACCTAGGTTTTCTCACCTGTAAAATGAGGGGGCTGATCTCTATATGATCTCTAAGGTCCCCTTTCAGCTCTAGACCCAGTGACCCTATAAGTGAGATAGCTTTTAAAAAGTCTACTGGAAACTCTTTCTATAAGATGAGGTCACTAAAAGAGGAAGCTGAATTCCCTGTGTTTCCTAACCGTTTTTTTCTAGTTACCAAAGCAGACACTCCCATTTAAAATCCTCAACATTTCACTATTTCTTACAAGTCAGTTAAGTTGTGTATTTTCCCCATTTAATTAATTTAACAGCCCTGGCTTGGATGTTCAATTTCTCTCAGTGTCCCTTATATCTTTATAAGTTTGAAGCTGAGGACTTGCAAATTTTCCTCAGAAGATGAGAATTGGACTTTTCCTTTTCCTTTCTCCTTCCCTTCCTTCCTCTCCCTCCCCTCTCTCCCTCCCTAGCAATAAAGGAGACTGAGTAGTGTAGCAAAGTCCATGCTTACCTTGCTGCCCCATTCTGTGTTTGATGTAGTAGCCCTCCTCTGAAGTCTTATTGTAGAGTGAAGGCGCTCTGGGCTCAGGAAGGTTCTTTCAGCAGAGCACAAAGTCAGATAGTCCCTACCTAGGTGGAGTTCAGGTTAATGGCAGTGTCTGTGTCTGTCATCCGTGGACCAGCTAGCCAAGTGCAGAGGCTTATTGCCTAATGTTTGCTTATCAAATGGTGATATATTTTTGACCACAGCAACATAGGAAACACAGCCCCTGAAACCTGGAGTGAATTGCAGTTCACATGGGTGGGAATAATGTCACACAAATGAAATGACAAATTTTGTGAAGTATTTCCACATTTTGAAGTGTCGAACCTAGAGGGTCAGCATTAGCAGAGAGTGAGTGCTGTGCCTGGCGTCAAGAAGCCCTGGTTTCAAGTCCCATCTCTGACACTGCACAGGATCCTTGGCAGCTCATGTAACTTCTTTGTAGCTCGGGAAGATAAAGGGCTACTAAGGCATGGGTATGGGCACGTTCCAGGTTCTAATGGCAAGGAGACTTCTACTCCTGGAGTTCTCCCATGGTGAAGAAAGTATTTATCATGCATTTGTACAGCTTTGAAGGCTTCAAATAGAAGCTTTCCTTTGAGTACCACTTAACACTTGTGACTCCTAATGTTGCCTTCGTACTGTTTTGTACGTGACTGCTACTTATAGCTGTGGTCTTATAATCAATGAGGAGGGAGGCACAAGGCCAAGAAAAAATTTCTGCCATGATCATAGAATAGATACAGGCTGCTAGGGGTTCCTGGGTCTTTTCAGTAGATACTTGAAAACCTTAGATAGTAATCTCTTTTAAGTAGAAATCCAGCCTGTCTTTTGACCCACAGACCACAAAAACCATCTTTATCACTTAACTAATCTCAGTATTCTAGCTAAATCATGCTTTGTTATTTTGACCCCATCTAGTATAGAGCAGATCTGACAGTGGATGCTTTTTTTCCCTTGGCAGGTATCTAATCAAGTTCCTAGCAAAGCTTGCACAGACCAGTGATGTTAACAAGATGACACCCAGCAACATTGCAATAGTGTTAGGTCCTAACTTGCTATGGGCCAAAACAGAAGGGTAAGTGACTGGGTCTCCCCCCCCTCCCCCCTTACTTCACTTGTATGTTTGTTTCATCAAGGATGAAATTCAAACTGGAAGTTCAGAGTCTAATCCACCGAGTACCCAGAAGTTGATAGTAATTCTCAGGAAACATTCATTTGGGATCTGTTGCCCTCTTGTCCACAATAACCATTGGAGTGGCATCCTTTTCCCCACTACCTGGCTGTTGGATCCTTCATTTTTTCTTGTCCCAATGATTTGCCCTCAAAGAAGCTTCCCACCCATTAGACTACCTCCCCCTTCCCCCTGCAAACCAGGTCAGGTTCTAGTTAGGCTTAAGGATTCAGAGCTCTCAGGACACAGGGGTACCAGAAAGACTGGGAACTCCAAGCCATTTGTCCATGTGGCATCTATTTCCTTACTTCCTACTCTATTCTTAGCCCTTTGCAGTCTGACATCTGACAGAAACTGCTTTCTTTAAAGACGTGAGATAGAAGCTCATACAAAGGGGTTTCTCCCCATTATCTCTCTCCTTTAGAGAAGGTAGTGGGCCCAGTGCTGCATGGATTTAACATTTTCACTGCCTGCCCAGAAGTTTTTTCTCCTTTCTGAATTACTGAAATGATGCTGTAGTGATGAATACAGCCAGCATTGTAGTCATTATTCATCTGAAATACTTGAGCTGCTAACATTTCCTTTCTAGATCTCTTGCAGACATGGCAGCAGCAACATCTGTTCATGTGGTTGCAGTAATTGAGCCAATAATTCAGCATGCTGACTGGTTCTTTCCTGAAGGTAAAGATTTCTGGCAGGGGGAGGGGTGGGACAAACACTGACTCTGTCCCATACTCTTTTCTGGAGACCCTACTCTCAGGTTCTTTAGATATCTGGTGTGGGGGTCATGCACCTTAATTTGTTCCTGTATTTGTCTCTCTACAGAGGTGGATTTTAATGTGTCAGGAGCATTTGTAGGTCCAGCCTCAAACTCAAATCACTTATCCCACACTGGGAATGACTATGAAACAGGCACTCTGGAAAGGAAAAGGCCGGCCAGCATGGCAGTAATGGAAGGAGACTTACTCAAGAAGGAGGGGTAGGTTGAGTATAAGTTCTCTGTTTTTAAATCAAGAGCAGATTTGTTAACTCATATTTGATGGTATTTATACTACTGAACATAACAGATTTTAACTATTTCTAGGCCATTTGGCATCATAGAGTCTCAACATTTCAAAGGGTTCTTAGAGGGGCTCTAGTCCCATCTTCCAGCCAGCATATGTTTGCTATCCCTGTCATCCCTGCTGTCTCTGCTAGGTGGACAGCCTGCCGGTCTCTATGGAAACTCTTCCATACTGAATAATTGCTAAGGATGGTGCTTGTTTTGGCTTGCTCAGAAGAGGACTCTGATGAGTAGGCAAAATACCCCCCAAAGGTCTCAGCCCTCCTTATTCCTTTTTTCCCCTGAATATATTCCATATGATACAATTAAATAACGTTTTAAAGTTTATGTGAAGCAAAACTTGGACTCTGAGAGCACTGAAAATGTTAGCCTATGTCTCTACAAATAATTTCTTTTAAAATTAATTTTAAAAACTCTTGGAACTTCAGTATGGATGAATTATTTACATGTTCTTCAGTTTCATTTTGGAAGATACTGCTTTTGATCTCCACACAGTTTGTTTTATATAAATCTCAAATTGTCTTTGTTTTCTTTCTTCTTTCCTACTTCCTATTTTCTTTTTATAAAATAAAATTTTATTAATAACTTTGTTTTTATATTACCTCTCCCATTTTGTCTTTTCTTGCTTAAAAAAATTGATTAAAAAAAGTCTGATGTACTATGAAATACCATTACAACCAATTTAATTTATTTTTTCCAACTATTTATTTATTTATTTTTTTAAGTGAGGCAATTGGGGTTAAGTGACTTGCCCAGGGTCACACAGCTAGTAAGTGTCAAGTGTCTGAGGTCGGATTTGCACTCAGGTCCTCCTGAATCCAGGGCTGGTGCTCTATCCACTGTGCCACCTAGCTGCCCCCAACTATTTATTTTTAATAAATTTTAATCTATAAAATGTCATGACTTTTTAGTCACTGTCTAATCTTCCATTAGAATTCTTTGTTGGGCCATTCATTCATATTTCCTCTTTATTTTATATGTACTAGTTATTATTTACTGTTCTTGGGTTCTGCTTTTTTTCCCCCCACATTATTTCACAAAGGCATCTCCAAAATTTCCTCATTCCTGATTTATTGCCTTGTATGTGATCAGTTCTTTAACCATTTCCCCATAATTAATGCACTTAGGCTGTTTCTGTACCCCAACACACACTTGTTTTTTGTGTTTTTTTTTTAGTGAGGCAATTGGGGTTTAGCGACTTACCCAGGGTCGCACAGCTAGTAAGTGTTAAATGTCTGAGGTCAGATTTGAACTCAGGGTACTCCTGATTCCAGGGCCAGTGCTCTATCCACTGTACCACCCAGCTGCCCCACACTTGTTTTTTCAAATGACAAATAATGAAGCAAGTAGCAGCATTGGAAAGAAAGTTTCTTTTTAAAAATTCTCTCAGGATATATTTGCAACAGTGGAATTATTGGGTCCAAGGCTGTGGTTTGTTTTTTAAAATAACATTTACAGCCTACTGCCAGAATGCTTTCCAAAAAGATTCTGTGACTTTGAATTCTCCCAGTGAATAATGCATCCACCTGTGCTCTACTAAATTATTCTTGCCAATTTGATGAGTTTAGGGTGGATATCTCAAATTTGTTTGAATTTCCACCTCTGTTTATTACTGAGATTGAGAACTTTTTCAAATATTTATGAACAATTTGTGTTTACCCTTTTGAAAATTTACTATTTATGTTTTCATTGTTAATTCATGCATACTTTCAATATATAATAAGTTATTGATTTTTGAGGGGGGGGGGAAGGCAATTGGGGTTAAGTGACTTGCCCAGAGTCACACAGCTAGTAAGTGTTAAGTGTCTGAGGCCGGATTTGAACTCAGGTCCTCCTGAGTCCAGGGCTGGTGCTCTATCCACTGTGCCACCTAGCTGCCCCTCAATATATAATAAGAATATAGCTTCTGTTTTCAAGTTAGAATTCACATTCTATGCATTTAGGTATTGTGCTATTTTATATCAGTGAGTTAAGATTAGTTATTTTCTTTCTCATTCTCCTTCCTCTTCTTCTTCCTTTTCATTCATCCTCCACGGTTAGGCAAAGTAATCTTATCCGAAACTTAGTGACCTATCTAGGCCTCTTGAGGTTGGGTTCATGCTGCTTTTGAAACCACAACTCTCTGTTATAGGAGAGCATAAGGATTATCAAGGAAAGGTTGAACCTGACCTGTGATTTCACTGACATAGGGAACTCCTCATGAGGAACTCCCTTCCTGATGGAAGTTGGCATCCGCTCTATAATTTAGGCCTCAGTAGGCTCCCTGAGATGTCACACAGCCAGTATGTTTCCAAAGCAAGGGTTGAACCCATGTTTTCTCTCTATGATTCTGGCTCTCTATGTTCTTTGCCATACTACCTACCTTTCAGTAATACTAAATATGCCATGTCTTTCAGTAAACCAGAAATGAGGAGATGGCCTAAATCTAATTACTTTGTCTTAATACAAACATTACTCACATTTAATGTTTGCTGAGAAGAGCACTCCTTTTTAAAACCAGGTCCTAAGCTTGTTTGAGTTAACTACACTTAGAGAAAGATGATCTATTTATAGTGAAGAAAAATGCTTGCTTTCATCTGATACAGATGCTGTGTATAAAAAGAGACCTTACTTTAATCTCTTCCCACATTCAACTCTGTCCCCAGTGATAAGTCATGTTAAGAATCAAGTTTATTCTTAAAACATTCCAAGATGTAAAACTTTTCTTGAGCATCAGTGAGATGTACTACACATTTCGATTACATGTAGGTAGTTTGAATATAATTTTGTGATCCCAATGGATTTTCCTGCTTTGATACCTCCTTGTGCCCTTTTAGTATTGGTTTAAAGCCAAGTATCATTCACAAAGTCATAGAATTTCAGAGACATAGGAAGAGATATTAATAATGTCCATGTAGTCATATCTTGTCCGTGAAGCATGGATCCCATCTATAGCATCCTCAATAAGTGGTCAGAAAGCTCACCACCCTTTTCAAGGCAACCCATTCCATTTTGGAAAGTTTCAGGTTTAGGAAGTTGTTGCTCGGCTGGAGCAGAAATCTTTCATCCTGTCATTTCTACTCTATGGTCTTAATTCTTCCCTCTGGGGCTGTGCTTGAACAAATCTAATCCCTTCTGATAATTTGGAAACAGTTAATCCCTGCCCCCCCCCCCCCCCCCGCCCGCCCCCAAGTCTTTTCTTCTCCCAGCTAAACAGTCTTAGTTTCTTTATCCAGTATCCATAGAACATGATTTTAACAGTCTAAGCTGACATCATATGGGGAAAAAAAAGAGTGGACATCTCTGCATACCACTGGCAAATGGAAATTATTTTTGGACTCTTTAGGCTCTCGGTCTCCTCAGTTCATGCAGAGAATCTTGAGGTGACTGCATCTAACCAAACTGTGTTTCCGAATTTCGGTCACAGTTGAGGCCTAGATGTTTGCTATCAATGTGGCTCTGTTCAGCCTTTAAAGAAAAGGGCTATATCGCCAGTCCTCAAGGATTTGGGCTTGCTACTTTGTTTAAGGCCAGGTTTTGTGGCTTATTGTCTTCATCTCAGTGTTGCATTGTGGGTAGGTGGGTGCTTTTTTTTTTTTTTTTGGGTCGTTGCTTTATTGCATGCTAGGCAACAAAAGTTGCTGTATTCCGCAGTGGATTTTAACATGGGCTTCTAGCTTGTTAGTTGGCTCGCATGGTGTGTTGACTCTTTCTTCTTTCTGTAGCTTTGGTGTGAAACTTATGGACTTCCAGGCCAATCGGCGATCTGGCACACTCAATAGAAAGCACACATCCCCCGCTTTCCATCCGCCACTCCCGCCCACGGAGGGCAGCACCTTGGCTCCCCCAGGCTCAGAGCCGTCCTCTCACAGCTCTGGGGCTGAAAACAGTACAGGTGGTGTGGCTTTTCCACCCTCTGCTGGCTTACCTGAGCCAGGGTCCAGTCAAGGGAATGATGACGGCAGGTAAGGAGGCTGGCTCCCGCTGGCAAGGCTTCCCTATGGCTCTCAGCCTTTTAAAGTGGTATTAAATACTGCCTTCTAGCAGGATAGGACTTTAGAGTTAGAAGGAACCTTCAAGACTATCTGGTCTGCATAACTACCCTCCCTACCCCCATTTTACAGGTCTAAAATGTGAGGGCACAAGGAAGTTAAGGGATTTACCCAAGGCCACACTGGTAATAAACTCCGGAGACAAAATTTCAACTCAGATCATCTTCCTCCAAACCTTGTGCCCTCTGTACTGTACATTGTCAAAGCTGGAAGGGACTTAAGATGCTAGAACCAAAAATGCCACAGCTAGGATGACCCTTAGAAATAATCTAGTGCAACCTCCTCTTTTTTTTTTTTTTTTTTGCGGGGCAATGGGGGTTAAGTGACTTGCCCAGGGTCACACAGCTAGTAAGTGTCAAGTGTCTGAGGCCGGATTTGAACTCAGGTACTCCCGAATCCAGGGCCAGTGCTTTATACACTGTGCCACCTAGCCGCCCCCAACCTCCTCATTTTTCATGAAAGAACTTCAACCCAAAGGCAGGTGAATGGCCTGTCCAGGGTCACCCATTTAGGTAATAGTAGAGCTACAAGAAGAAACCAGTTCTCCTGCTTCATAGGCCACTGCCTCTTTCACTGTTACACAATATCATTAGTAGTTGTGCTAACTGATATAAAATAAACATCTTTGGAATTTGAAACTCAATTATTCTGGGCACTAGAACTTGTAAAAAAAATATTTGGTTGATGATACTTTTCAGATTAAACATTCCCCATTAATAGCTCATCATGAATGAGCTCTAAATGCCTAGGAACTTTAAGAGAAAATATATTGTTATCGAGGTTTAATTTTATACTTAAATTTACACAAATTGAATTCTGAGAATTGATTTCTGTACGTGTCCACTTAGTGTAATTGATGTAATACCAAGTATAATTGAGAGCATAAAGGTTATTAGCCCAGAAATGTCGTAGCATGAAACCTGTAGCATACCTGCTTGGAGAGGCTTTTGGGAAAGCGGGAAACGTAGCCAGCCAAGAATCAGAATGCCCAAATCTGCTTTCAGCTGAATTGCTAACTTGTGTGATTCAGGGCAAGGCATGTCACTGTCACTGTCCTGAATTTGTTTTTTGAGAGGTTAAATGGCAGGGTTAATCCACATCCTGGCTCCCTCACAGGATTGTTTGGGGCACCCAGTGAGATGAGGAAGGGGCAGGTGGTTGACAAAGTATCAGTGCTTAAAGATCATTTTAGAACTTGGATGGACCCAGGAATTTGTCCAGTCCATTCCCCTCATTTTTCACATTAGGATCAGGCCTGGAAAGGTCATGCATGGACCTCAGTGAGAGACACACATACATACACACTTTTTTTCTCTCTCCCTCCGAGTGCAACGGCTAGGATTCAAGCTCAGATTCTCTGACTCCAAACCTGTTTTTTCCCCAGTATTCCTGATAACGGATATAAGGAATTACTATTTAAATGTGCATCATACTGCTGGTTTACAGTGAAAATGATTAAAATACCAAAATGTTATATTTATCTAATGGCATTTTCTGTCTTCCTCCTTCTTGACCTTCCTACAGCATCTGGCACAGTTGATCACCTTCACGGCTCTCACTTGCTTCTCTTCCAGCTTGTTTGACCCCTCCTTCTCGGTCTCCTTCACTGGAGCTTCATCATCCTTCTCCTGCCCACTCACTGTGGCCATAGCCCACGGTTGTGTCCTGGGCCTTCTTCTCTTCCTGGACTCTCTCACTTGGTGGTTTCTTCCATTCCCGTGGATTTAATTGTCATTTCTGTCCAAGACTTCCCAGATTTATCTAGTGAACCCTAATCTCTCTGCTGAGCTTCAGTCCTCAATTACCTGTTGCCTGTGGGACATTTCAAATGGGATATACCAGAGGCACCTGAAATGCAACATATCCATAACAGGATTTGTCATCTTTACTCCCCAAACCCTTCTTCCTCTGAACTTTTTCATCTGTTAAGAGCATCATCATCCTTCCAGCTCCCCAGGAGGTTTGTAACCTCAGTGTCATTCTTGACTCCTCACTTTCACTCACCCCATGTATCCAATCAGTCACCAGATTGTCGTTTCCATCATTACATCTCCTGGCTCCCTACTCACACAGCCACAAATGTCTCGTGTGGGCCCTTGGTAGCCTCTTTCCCAGACTATTTCAGTAGTTGCCTGATTGGTCTCCCTGCCTCAAGTCTCTTCCCATTCAAATCTATCCTTTACAAAATTGTTAAAAATTTAGATCTGACTGACTCTCTGTCTGTCTGTCTGTCTCACACACACAGTTGTCAGTATACTCTAGTGACTCTGTTACCAAATATGAACTCCCTTGTTTGACATTCGAAGCTCTTCACATCTTCAAAAGCTGGCCAAGTGCTGTCTTCCCAGTATCCCTCCATTTTGCTCTTCCCTCCCCCCAATCTTGGCCCCTCTGCATGTTACTGTCTAGCAGTACTGGGCGTTTGCTGTTTCTCATACATCCTTCTCTCTCTCCATTCCTTATCCTGCCTGTCTTGCAGGCCTGGAGTGCTCTCCCTTTCACACCCTTGCCTCCTGGTTTCCTTCCAGATTCAGCTCAAGTACTGTACTCTTTTACACAAGAGACCTTCCCTGGTTCTCTAAGCTGCCAACACCTTCTCTCTAAGGTCACCTCCTCTCTGTTTCATATAAACCTTATATTACTTATATATGTACATATTATATCCCCCTTTAGGATGTAAACTCCCTGGGGACAGGGACTATGTTCCTTTTGTCTTTGTATTCCTAACAATTAGCCTGCTTATTTGTTGCTTTGTCATTATCATAGTATTCTTATTATCACTGTTAATACCAGTAGAAAATCTACCTTATTTACCATTCTTATTAGTATTAATACCATTGCTGTTAATATAATGGACATCTTGGTATTTATTTTCCATGTAAACCATCAGTAATATGTATATTAATATTATTAACAACAATAATTGACCATAGCACTTTATGGTTAAAAAGCCATTTTTCCTCTCCTTTCTAATCCTCACAACCACACTGTAAGGAACATAGTCAGCAGTTGTTTCTCCGAACTTTCAAATGAACCCCCTGAGACCCAAAGAAGTAATGATACTGACTCAGTGTTACATGGAAGCTAATAAGTGGTCAAGCTGTGCCTTAAATACAGGTCTTGTTGCTCCTAGTCCAGTGTTCTTTCTGTTATTGAACTCATACAGTACTAAATAATTGTATGAAAATAAATGTCTTTCAGTTTCAAATGGAACAGAATCATTCCCTCATCTCTGTATCCCACAGAGATGAAACCGACTAGGTAAGAGAGTGGGCCAGATGTCAGTCTCAGCTGTCCTTAGGTACCCGGAAATGTGTAGGCTACTCTGATGCCTTGTGAATCCATGGATTCATCTCGTAAAATTTCTTGAAGTTCAAATTAGTTTTTCGAGGGAGAGGCAAACTTCAATTTTATATTAGTGTTTTAGGCTTCTTGATTATTTGTTAATTATGTATACCTTACATAACCAGTTTTTATAAGCACAGGGCACATAGAGAGGTGCCCAGTAAATTTTCGTTTTAACTGAAGAACAGGTAGTAAATGCAGACATGTTTTCACTTATTCTCATGATCATCCATGTTCTTACATTCCAAGACAGTGATTAATTTTGACAGAAGCCTAAATGGAATCTAAGTCATTGATTTGAATTGTTTTCTAATTGTTGATATGACTATTTCTGTAGGTATTCCTGTTTAGATTTGTAAATGCCATTCACATTTGTTATTATCCTCTCTATAAAAATATATTCTGACCTTATCATTAGTCCAGTTTCATATACTATATAAAAGCCAGATCACATTAGGGTGGATGCTAAGGTTTTGTCTAAATTCTTGAATTGCATTTGAATTTGGATATATTAAATAGGGCTTAAGATAAGTGGCTCTTCAGTTATTGCTGAGAAATGCTTCTTTGTTAAATTGAGGCAATCACGGAAGTGGGCTTTGACCTCCTGAGTTTTTAGTAGTTGCAGTAAGTCTGAGAGAACAGTTAAGTCTTTTGCGCAAAAACATGACAGGGTAAAACACCACACTTTCATGCATACACACATTGGGATTTTAGATAAGTTATATTTTATATGCATTATTTAAATTTCCATGTGTTAGCCTATTTTAATTTAATTTTTTTTTTGGTGAAGCAGTTGGGGTTACGTGACTTGCCCAGGGTCACACAGCTAGTAAGTGTCAAATATCTGAGGCCGGATTTGAACTCAGGTCCTCCTGAATCCAGGATTGGTGCTTTTTCCATTGCGCCACCTAGCTGCCCCTGTGTTAGCCTATTTTGATAAAAGCTCTCTGGTTGGAATAAACCATTAAAAATTTCTGTTACTCTATCCCTGCATAATGTTTGTTTGTTCTTAGAGAATATCTTCTTTTCTTCTAATGCCACTTTTTCTTCCCCAGCCCCCCTAAACCCAAGGAGCCTATGACTACAACGACTGCGGCACCTACGAGAAATGGGAGTCACATAAGCACGGGGCAGAACCAAACCCAGTCAGCTGGTAGTTCTAATCAGCTTTCGGTTGGTCCAACTCAGAATTCAGCCGGCCCTAGCCCTCATACCCTGCGCAGAGGTACTGAATATTTTCAGTCTGTGTTTTTGATGTGGGGAGGATGAGGAAAAGAAATCAGATGAGGGGGGTAAAGTAGGGGTTTGAGGCATGGTGCTTTGACCAAAACTCATCCTTAGCACCTTGTCAGATGGCAGCTGGCAGAATCGTTTACCAGAAGGAAGGCTGGGGAATGAGGGCCTCAACTGAAGTTGGGGCGGGACGAACCTTATTAGAGAGCTCAGTTACACTGCTTCAGTATTACATTCTACTGTGGTCAGTGGCTGCAAGTATGTACCATCTCCATCCCAGTATTTCACAAGTCTGATTCTCTAAATTGAACTATGAGCCCACACTACCATTGTGTGTCTTCAGCTCACTCTTAATAAGTTCCCAGACATTGAGAGTGTGGTTTTCCCCAAGGATAGAATACTATTTTCTGTTTCTTTCACTCCATCTTGGTAATTCCCAGTGTTTTGTTGGCTTTTTTGCCACAGCAGCACCTCAGGCAGTAGTCTTCAGAGAACACTTTGCAATTGATCCCAGGTCATTTTCCTTTTTTGTAAAATAGAACTTAAAAGCACATCAGCCTCTAATTTACTTCTAAAGTTAGTTAGATTTTGTTAGTGTGGTTCCTATTTCCATTGACTTAGATTCCAACCCATAGACAGCATGCATGCCATGTTATGTTGCCCAGATTCACCAGGCTGGTGGTTTTACCCGATAATATCCACACTTGGCTAGGGTAGTGCCCAGAATACAAACAGGCAACAACCAGGCCACGTTCCAAGCCTTTCCATCTTGGTGGGTCCTTCCAGAGTTTGCATGCTACTAGCATAGCCTTCAAGAACCCAGGGTCACTTTCCCTTCAGGACAGTAGTGGAAGAGGCTTGAAGTGTAGTTTAGAGTAATTTCCCCAAGACCTATAAGCTTATACATGTTCTAGAGGAGAATGAGGACGTTATTATTACAAAAGCCATGGGGCAAGATACTTCCAAGAAATAGGGAGTGTTATTAGAGGGGTTAAGGAGAATAAGGACCGAGAGGAGGATATTGGAGATTTGACTTGAAGGAAATCTTGGGACAATTAAGAGTACTGTACTACTACTAAGTAGTTCAGTATCAGCTTTCTGAATACAGAGTTCAGGGTCCTTTCCACCTTTGTCTCTCTTCAGCCTTTCGAAACTCAGTTCTGTTTTTAATGTTACTGTTGCTTTTATTTTTATAAGAGCATCTGTGATGAGGTGCCTTTGGGAAAGCAGGGTGGAGGGGTACTAATGGGTTGGGTTTTTGTTGTTGAAGGAACATTTTATATAAAGGCTTCTTTGAATGACTATGCAATCAAGTACTTGACTAGCTGATGGCAACACTTAAAATTTTTTTTTTCCTGTTAACAAAAACTTATTTTTTTCCCCTCCCATCTCCTCCCCTCATTGAGAATTAAAAGGGGGAGGGGCGTATAACAAATGTGCATAGTCAACAAGACAAAAAGACCTGTGTCTTACTCTGCAGATGTAGTTCATGACTTTTCTCTCAGGGGCTGAGAGGGACTCTTTTGGCTAATCACTGCTTTGATCTGAGTCTTTAAGTTGCTTGTTTTTATAGTGCTCTTAGAGTATAATTTATTGTTCACTTCATTCTGAACCATTTCATAAATATCTTCCCAGGGTTTTTTTTTAAAAGCCATCCCCTTTCTCATTTCTAATGACACCAAAGTATTCCTTTACATTGATAGAGTTGTTCAGCCATTCTCCCCCCTGCCCAGCATGCCCTCAGTTTCAAATTCTTTGTCACTACCAAAAAAGCTGCTATAAATCTGTTTGTGTATATATGGGTCCTTTTCCTCTCCCTTTGATCTCTTGAGGTTATTGGTCTAAAAGTGGTATCACTGGGTCAGAGGGTTTTCCCAGTTTACTGACTTTGGGGGACACAACTCCAAATTGCTTTCCAGAATAGATGTACTGATCTCACAGCTCTTCTTATTAATGGGTACTCTGGTGGCTGTTTTGTTTTGTTTTCTCTCTATGCAGCTGTTAAGAAACCTGCTCCAGCCCCTCCCAAACCAGGAAACCCACCCCCTGGGCAGCCTGGCAGTCAGAGTTCTTCAGGTGCATCTCAGCAGCCTCCTTCCATCTCACCAAAGCCAACCACTCGAAGTCCTTCTCCTCCAAATCACCACACAAAC
This sequence comes from Dromiciops gliroides, assembly GCF_019393635.1. Taxonomy (NCBI): domain Eukaryota; kingdom Metazoa; phylum Chordata; class Mammalia; order Microbiotheria; family Microbiotheriidae; genus Dromiciops; species Dromiciops gliroides. The sequence continues at coordinate 618,894,017 of NC_057861.1, read as the reverse complement.
CAAGCCCCAGGCCAGACACCTACCGCCCCCCAGCTCTCCACACCCAGGAGGTACTCCAGTAGCCTCTCTCCGATACAGGCTCCGAACCACCCCCCTCCACAGCCCCCAACTCAAGCTACTCCTCCACCTCAGACCAAGCTAAATAGTCAGGTGCCACCGCAGCCGGTGGCCCCAGCCAGTGAGCATGGACTGGAGCAGCCAGCTCACAGCCCGCCCCCGACACCTACCCCTCCTGGAACACCGCCTCTGGGGAAACAGGGTTCTGCTCTTCACACATCTCAAACCCAAGCAGCAAGCAACCCAGAGATTCCTCAAGCCCAGCATTCGCCTCCTCACACTGGTACCTTACCAAGACCAAGACCAGTACCAAAGCCAAGGAACCGCCCTAATATCCCCCCTCCTCCTCACCCTCCTGGAGCTCATTCAGTGGGGATAGTGGCCTTGTCACCTCAGCCCAGACATCTTCCAAAATAGTCACTGGTAAGTAGCAAACCAACCCAGGTGCTTCCTTCTTTCCTCTTCACTTGGGTTTGCAGACAGTGCCCAGGGTGTTAGTTCTGGATTTGTTTAGGGGCCAAGTAGGTCTTTCCGACTTGCTCTACGTTTAAATGTAAATTATTAGGTCACTGCTTTTACATAGAGATGATGGTAGCATTTGTGGCCTAATTATTCTGGCTGAAATGCTTCATTTCCCTGTAGGAAGGAAATACTTTCTTTGAAAAAGGAATACCTGTAGGTGTTGAAGGACCTTTGAAAAATCTTTAAAAAAACAAACAAACTATTCCTTCCATAGCTTTGAGGGCCCTAAGAGAAAATTCCTAGTCCTGGTTCTGCTTCAAAGTGCTGGTACCAGAGAGAAGTTGGTAAAGAGAAATTGTGGAGACCTGTTGTAATGTGGTTGGTGACTAGCACAGATTGACACGTACCCCTGGGAGGCCAGCACACACTTAGTGTGAGCTATGAGATATCAAAGCAATATGCTACAGGCAACCTGGAATGCTTGTTTTTTGTTTTCTCTTCAGTTTGGAGTATGGTTCCAAATTGCTTTCCAGAAGAACTGGACCAGTTTTACAGTGTATAAAGCACACATAAGTTAGGCCATGTTGATGTCTGTTATTCCTTTTTCTACCAACACCAAAAACCCGCTCCTCCTCTCTTGACTAAGTCCTCTGAAACTTCATCTGCATGTAATATATTGGAATGGAAAGGTAGCTCGGTGAAGAGCATTTAGTTAGGGGCATGTGACATTTCAGAGCAGGCTGGAGCCCTGCAATGTGGAATGATAGAACTGGAAGGACCCTCTTGTTTAATGGGTGAGAAAATGGGGGCCCAGAAAAGTTAGGAGGACAAGCTGAAACGAGAACCCTTGGCTCCCTCTCCCAGGCCACTGCTTTTTTGTCTGTACTGTGCTGCCTCCGGGCGAATGCTCAGTAAGTTTTTTATTGATTTAGTCCTTGACAATGACATTACTGAACTGAAGGGCCAGGGTTCAAATCCTTCCTTCGGTTGCACTGCAGCCTTAAGCAAGACAATCTCCAAGTGACCCAGGAAACCAAGACTATAAGTCAGTTTGGGGGGAGTTTCTGATCTGCATCAGTGTCAGGAGTTCCTATATCAGTGAAATCACAAATTGAAATCACAAATCTGGGGCTACTGGGTCCTTTACACCTGCCCCAAAAAATCCTCGGACTGATGGAAGTTTCATTTCAGGGTGATTATTTTTAGGTGTGTGTATATATATGTATACATATACATATGTGTGTATGTGATTGTATATATTTATACATACACAACACACATAGGTCGTTTAGGAAGCCCCAGTGCTTATCACTGGACTGGACACTTTGTGGCAGTAGTAGATACACAACATTTTTGTTTGAAGCTGTGCCCCTGAAAACTAGCCCTTGTCCATATTGTTGTCTCATGTAAGCCTGTGGCTGCCTCCTCTGACAAACATCTTTAAATGCATAAGGCAGGAAGGGATCTTTGAAATCATCTGGGCCCCCTCTCTCATTTTATAGGTGAAAAAACCTTGATCTAAAAAGCTGAGCCCGCATCTGGTCCCCGTATTTACTGAGCCACAATTGCTTGGATAAAAGGCAAAAACAAAATCCACAATGTCATTAACCTATTCCTTCATTAGAATTTGCATCTTTCACCAGCTTTTCAGGAGACGTGTGCTTTTCCTTAGAATGTACTGGTTTGGTTGTTAAATGATTGATTACTTTTTGATGACACTGCACCTTTCTAGAAAGAAAGCCAGTTTGTTTGGTGATGTCTAATAGATGTGCTTCCTAATGCCTTCACAGGTTGGGAAGATGGCCAGGACTAAGGTTTGTAACCACCAGAAATAGCCTGCATTGTAGCCCCTAATGCTCCTACTTAGCTATGTTGCCTGTATATGTATTTTGCATATGTGCTTTGGGAGTCCATGCTCACTGTTCCATTCCGTGGTGCCATATTGTGGTTCTTCTTGTGGCGCCATTCCCCCCCCCCCCCCATGACCAATAGGCTTTGTTTCTTTGATTTACAGCGGGCAGTCGATCCTAGTATAGGTACCTAAGTAGCATGAATGACACAACCAATTGACTGAGAACTCATTTCACCTCAAAGAAAAATGAAAATGGTCTCTCTCCTTTTCTGTTAAACAAGTTCCAACCAGCCCTTACAAGTTGTGATTTATCTGTTTTGGGCTCCCAGCTAAAAAGAACTTGGGTTCGGTTAGCACAGGAAACTGTGCTCTTTGCCTCTTGAGCTTTTTACCTTAACTTTTTTTAACCCTAAATTTGTGTTAACTGCATGGAACTTACCCATATGCAGCTTGAATTGCTCAGGACCAAAAAAACCCCACAAACTCCGTGAAAATTTTCTAATAAATCCCTTGCATTCTAAAATGCATGTTGGCATTTGCTTTCTTTTAAACCATGTGACTTTTGTGAAAAGTGTTATCTAGCTCAGCTGAACTATTCCCCGAAGATCTATCCACACTAGTTTCTGGGGGAAGGATTTCCATTATGTCAGGGACTTGCTTTAATCAGCTTTATGCAAAAATAGACCTCAGGTTGTGTGACTTTTATACCAGCTCTCCTTGGCCAGAGGAAGCGTAGCCTCAAGCCCTACCTTCATTTCTTATACAGATCCCAATGGGAAGCAAGAGTCAGTGACCTTTGTTTTTTTTTTAAAGCCAAGAGCACAGCAGGAAAGGAGATTAGCCCCCACCCAGCTCTTCAGTGCCCGATCCATATCGTCCTTACACCACCAACTTAGTCAAGGCATGGAAACCATTTATCAGTGTGAACTGGGCTCCTCAGAATCTTTTTGCTTGAGCTGCAAGCACCAAAATGATGTCCTTCTGTGTGAATGAAAATACAATGAAGTGAGCCTGAATCACCTTATTTCATGCCATTGTTGTGTGAGGTCTATTTATGTTGGGTATTGCTTTACGTGATTCATTAAAATTATGCTTAATTTATGGAATACAATTTCTCAGATAATCTATGGAAGTTTATCAAACAGTAATCCTTTGAAGCAAGCCTGAAAATCGAAGTGTTCCACAGAACCTCATTGGCTTTATATCACAGAATTAAGCATTGTTTTAGGAATTCTTTAAAATTCCTATTTGAGGCCATCCGCCCATGTCATACAAGAAATGCTTTATATATATACTATATATAAATCAGTCTTGTTATAGCTCTTCATAGGTTACTAGGGTGTAGGGCTGGAAAGAACCCTAGAAACCAGAGAACCTTTTCATGTATCATGGCAAACTACCCTTGCCATGCGGCCTCCTTTTTAAAAGCATTAAAATGTATAGAATTACAAAGGAAAACAGTTCTATTGAGATACACTCGGCAAAGTATTTTTACAAAACAGATTCATGGATCCAAGAACCCAGCTAGGGATCAACTAATTAAAGTCCCCCATTTTACAGCTGACGAGATGCTCTTAAAAAGGTCAGGTACTACATGGATAGTGCTGAGTGTCAGACCCAGACCTTTTGGATTCCAGATCCAGTGATCTTTCCATGAGATTACGCTGCAACCAGATAATTTAAAGATCAGGCCACTGTAGTCATTTAATGCAGTCCTCGAAAGGGCCAGTGTTTCTGAGTGATCTCATTGCTTATGAAGCTTGGGAGAAACATATCCCTGAGAACAGTAGGACTGAATTTTACAGCATTCAACAGAGATGTCCAGAACAAAGAACTGGGCCTCTGGGCAGAGTGCTAGCTGGTGAGCAGACATCGACAGTAGCGGATACAGTTCAGTGCCCATATTTTCTGATATTTAAATGGGAACCGTCTTTTAACTGTCCCTCAAGTGAAGCAGCCCAGAAAAAGAGATTCCTTGCTTGAGGTGTTTGCCCTCTTGAGAAGGATGGCAATGTATGGCATAGCAATGTTAAAGTAATAGGCTGTAGAAAAAGATGATTCTAATTGAACAATTTTATTAAATAATTTAGATGTATGACCTGCATTATTCAGTAAGAACTGAAATTGGAAGTTTAATGGTAAGGAAAAGGCATATGATTGGCCAGACTCTTTCTTGCTAATTCACGATCATACTTGTGCACAAGTGCCTGTTACTAACTGGTTACCCTAAGCCTGCTTGCCTGCACCCCCACTAATAGTGCATGTCCAGAGGAGCAATGGCTTTCTTCTCGTGCTTGCCCTGAGTTAATGCGGATACTAAATGTGTTCACGGGTCTGTTAGCAGGTGTCCCTCAGGTTGCCCTGATCGCTTCTGTAGCCTCCAGTCTGCCTTGTGTTGGCCGCCATGGATGGGAATAAATAGCTCCATCCACCAGCCATCTCTGGGCCGACCATGTAGCGCTAGCTGTCTTACAACAGCTAGCACGTGCTACACAGTCTGCCCGCTAACAGAGCACAGCGAAAGTCTTTGGGAATGTGAGAGCTGCATTAACACAATTACATACCCTGTATGATTGACCTGATAACGAGAATGATTCACATGTAAGGGGTGCTTTACATTTATTATCGCATTGGAGCCTCCCCATACCCCCTTTAAACTGGTACCCATTTTGCAAGTGAGAAAACCAAGATGCCCCACATTGGCTAGTATAAGAGAACCGTTCATTTTGTTGAGTCCTACTCATCCCCCCAGAGGTCTAAAGCCCTGCTTCCTGTAAATAGCCAGTGGGATAATACTTAATGGTAGCTCATATTTGGAATAGTGCTGTGAGAATTGCACATCACTTTACATGTGTTAAGTTATGGGACCCTCACAAGAACCCTATGAGACAGGTGCTGTTATTATTCACAGATGAGGAACTGAGGCTCGCTGTGGTTAAGTGGCATGCCTGGAGTCACACAGCAGGATGCAGATCCCATCACGGGGTCTCAGGCAGGATTTTGGACTAAGGTCTTCCTGACTCTCAAGTTCTGCACTTTTATCCTCGGGTATGGAAAACCACGAGTTCGTGGGGAAAGGCCAGTACCTCCATCCTTAGTTAAAATAAATGTTTTTAGGTGTGAACATTTAAAAGTCACATCATTGTCTCATTTTGATCACTGTCATTTTAAGGCTGTGTCTGTGAATGTAAGCAGCTGCTGAATAGTGATCTGACTTTGTTAAGGATTAGGCCTAAATCCAGAGGCCGTTTTTTCCATCTTTGGAGGGGGCGGGTAACTGTGCAGTATGCTCTGATAGTAGAAAATGGCCTTTCTGGTCTCTGAGGCCCCTCTCCTTGAAGGAGAGAAGCAGTTGTATACGGGAGTGGTCCAAAATCAGTCACTAAACTCTGCCCATTTTTTAGCGTCCACTCAGTTGTTGAAATCATTTTTATGTAACTGTCAGCAGAAGGGAGCGTCTGAATGATTAGAAACATGCTTGTCTGAAAGAGTGTTTCAGTATTAGAATATACACGATCGAAAAGTCATTCTTAAGGAGGAGGGAGTAGAGGCATGGAGAATTGCTGAGCCTCAGACACTTTAACACTTACTAGCTGTGTGACCCTGGGCAAGTCACTTAACCCCAATTGCCTCACAAAAAAAAAAAAAAAGAGCAAGGGGGAAAGGGTGACATGCATTTCTCTTTCTAGAACAGCAGCTCTCTCTCCGTCTCCCCACAGTATACCGAAGAGGGGAGCGCGATCTCTTCAGGTAAAGGCTCTATCTCACTCAGGCAGGACCTCATACTTATCCTTAGGCATGCCCAAGTTTGCCGAGGCATCACCCTTACTTTCCCTATGTACACAGATATAAGGTGGCCCTTGGAAAGATGACTCTGGTTGAGATGAAGGAAATCTGCTCATCTGCCTGACACCAGTCAGAGGGGGCATTTAGAAGGCTAGGTGCCCCTGTCCACCCACATGTTTTTGGCAAAAATAGTCACTGACATTTCTGTGGAGCTTGAAGGTTTGTGTAGCAGTTTGTGAGCATTATTCCATGTGAGTCTTACAACAGCCTTTCACGGTAGGTACTTCAGTGTCATCCCCTTCCTACAGAAAGAAACTGAATTTCAGGGAGGCTAAGTAATTTGACCATGGGCACACAGCATCTAGGAAGCATTGAATGGATACTGAACCCCAGGTCTTCAGACCTCGCGCCCAAGATTGAATACATTTCACTATTTGTCCAATTTGACCAATGAGGAAAAATGGTGAGAGTCAGTTGGCTTACAGCTAATTATCTAATTGAACCAACCAGTAGGAATGTACGTGGTCAAATGAATTCTGGAATGTGTTGTTGGTGAGTGCTTTGCACACAGCATAAAGATCTGTACCTGTGCTTACTGCAAGGTAGGCCCCTTGTCAGGCCCACAGGAAGTGCTGGTAGTCATGAGCCAATTGTAACCGTAAGCCAGCTGACTTTGTGTTGACACCTTTGAAAACTCTTCACACTTCTAAAGAACCCTTTGGCCAGGAGAAAATCATAGTGTGGTGCACAAGGGGAAAACAGGTTTTACTGCAGTGCAGTGAAGTGCCTACTTTTGTATGTGCTCTGTGCTGGAAACACAGGGGCAGCAGCCTGGGTTCTTGCACTTTAATTAATAATACATTTCACAGGGTCACGGATTTAGAATTGGAGAGTCCCTTATTGATCACAGAGCCATAGATCTATGGCTAGAAGAGGTCTCACGTCCATCTAGTCCAGTCTCTTCCAGCTCCCTTCTTTTACAGATATGAAAACTGAGGCACAGAGAAAAAGGGTGCCCAAGGTACTCAAAATGATTATATTTCTGTTAAAAAAAAACAACAATTGTAAGTTATTAATTGTCCAGAAGTCCAACAACTCGAAGCCAACAAAAATCTAGGACTTATCAATATCTGAAGACGTAGTGTTTAAAGAAGATGCCACAAAAGAGGGGTTAGTTTGCAAACCATGGGAAATCCGTGTTCTTAGTAGCTAGAATTTCAGGAACCCATGGACATGAAGGCTGGAGGGAAGGCAGAAGAGAAGAAAATAGAGAGAAGAGAGCCATAAGGAGAAGAAGCAGTGATCAGGGGAAGGGGAGAGCTAAAGGTATAGCAACAAGACAGGATGATTGGCCGTGGGGTATCTGGGAGCCCCTTTAGTAGCCCCAGCAGTGCCTGCATGCTAGTGACTTTACAGGTTCTTCTCAGGGTCAGACAGGAGGACTAGACTTCTGAGCAACAGACAAGCTGGGTTTTGTAGTAACTGAATTAACCTCAGATACTGTTTGTAGTTAAAGTGGAGGGATCTGCCATGCCAAAGCTTTTTTTTTGCACAGGATCATTGTGACTGAAATCACTCAGGACACCTTGAAGCAGACAGCTCCTTGTGGTCACCGATGGTCACTCTCACCTTGTCCAAGATGTTAAGATTAGGGGTGGGGAGTTTCCTCAGCTTTGTACTGAGGCTGTGGGACTGACTGCAACCATCTCATGTTCTTGTTCCATTGGGATGTGTTCGTACTTTCCAGAAGCTTTTTTATGATTTTTTTGGGGGGAGGGGGGAGCAGTGAGGATTAAGTGACTTGCCCAGGGTCACACAGCTAGTAAATGTCAAGTGTCTGAGGCCAGATTGGAACTCAGGTCCTCCTGAATCCAGGGCCGGTGCTCTATCCACTGCACCACCTAGCTGCCCCTCAGAAGCTTTCTGAGAGCAAAAATCTGGTCTAGAGTCTGAGAAATCTCAGCATATAAACTAAATCTGCATAGAGAAATTGTTCACCCTTATCACATGCTCCCACTCAGTATGCATAACATATAGGGCTCACTTTCCCCGAGTCACCCCAGGGTCTTCTGGAAGCCTTCCTCTCTTGTTCTCCCATCTACTCCCACACTTACAGGGTTTTTGTTTTTGTTTTTAGCACTTGGTAAGGGACAGGTTATTCTGGCATATGTTTTCATTTTGGCCTTCATATGAGGCTGACATGGCAAGTAGTATTATCCACATTTTACAGATGGGGAAACTGAGGCTTAAGAAAGTGAAGTTTCGGGGCAGCTAGGTGGCGCAGTGGATAGAGCACTGGCCCAGGATTCAGGAAGACCTGAGTTCAAATCTGGCCTCAGACACTTGAGGCTTAACTAGCTGTGTGACCCTGGGCAAGTCACTTAACCCCAATTGCCTCACTAAAAAAAAAAAAAGAAAGTGAAGTGAAGTGAAGTGACTTGCTGAAAGTCAGATAGCCAGTAAATAGAACAGGGTTGAAAAACCTAGATTTTCTGACTTCAGTGTATCTTTTGCAAACAACTCTTCCAAGACTTCTCAAGCCAGTGCCCCACTGAATGAAGGGGGTCTCTTCTAGGAGGCCCTGTGTAGACCAGCATATTGAACAATATCTGTTTATCTTAATTAAACATAATCATAGTTCAGCTCCCTTGAATCAGACCAGGCTATTAACTCCTTTTAGTTTAAGAAAGAGAAATGTAGGACAAATCAGAAAGTAGGCCTACTGCTTCCAATACAGGGTAGTAGAACTATGGATCACATTATTCTAAGAAGGTAAAACAGGAAGGAAGGATAAAAGATTGAGCTAGGGCTGTAGTCGAATCTGTAGAGGATGAAGCTCTATGGTTTAATAAGAGAAATTAGAATGTGGTTATTAGCATGCCCATCACTTTTGGAGGTGATAGAAACCCGGCTCTTGCTGTCGGTTTCAGAGCTAGAATCCTGGGCTGCAGAGCCCAGGAGTCAGCCCTGGCTTGGATATTCTGACATTCATACTGGGAAGTGTAAACCATTAATCCTAGATATCCATCCACCATTATCCCTAGATTCTATTCCCCATCTGCCCATGTATGGTGCGTTGCTGTCTTTTTCTTGTATCCTAATAACTTGTTCATTGTTATTTTTAGCTAGCACTTCCATAGCAATGTAAAACTTTCGAGCCCCTTTACATATGACACACAGCCTCTCTGTGTGGTAAGCTGAAAACGTTACTTGTTTTGTTCATGAGAAAGTTGAGGCTTAGAAGGAGGAATAGGCTTGCCCACTGTCCTGTGGCTGGTGAGTGAGCCAGTTCGAGGCTCTGTTACCTTTCTCCAAGTTGGGTGGGGTTTTTTCTACCCTACCATCTTCCCAAAGGACTTCCCTTACCCTAAACCTATGAGGTGGAGGTGGTACAAGTACCGTTATCTCCTCTACCACTCATTCTACAAGTAGTAGAAATAAGCCTGCTGGAGGTTTTTGAAAGATTTGTTAAGAGATTTTAGTGTATTCAGGGAGAAATCCTTTTTATTAGGACTTGTTGGCACTAGTTAATGCCTTTGTATACTTTTGAAGACTAGAGCAGTTCCATGCTATTGTCCTGCCACATTAAGGGGCCTGTTTATGTCCTGATAGCTATTAAGAGCATTGAGTTCCAGTTTCCTTTAGGGATTTCCACTTGGCATCTTAGCCAGGTTTCTTCTGCCTGTTCCGGAGTAGTACAGCATTAATTTCAGTATGGCAAGCCTGTTCTCAGGGGATAGTGTCTCACAACTGCAGTCAACCTTTTTTCTCTGGCAAAAATTGCCCTGGAAAGCTGATAGAGCAGTTGGCAAGAAGGCTCCCTGCTCCTATCATAACACATCTGAAGGACTAGTTTCTAAGGGTTTTCCCCCTTCACTGCTAAGATCTGCTAGCCTGAGCAGAACTAAGGGGAAACAATACCGCTGTTCAGATAGAGGAACACCCTAAGCACGCCATGTCTGAGGCCCGAGTAGTGCTTCACAGTGTTTTCCCATTACATAGGACAGGGATTTTTAGTTCCATTCTCCAGACTAGGAAACTAAACCTGGGTGGTGGTTTGGTGGTGTGGCTAAAGTCATGAATGAGGCTGGTTGATGCCTATGCTAGGAACCTGACTCTTCGTTCCCCATCCTGTTGGATAGGACAGCATGTGTGTGCATGGAGAGAATCCTAAGTAAACCATCCCCATTGTGCTGTTCTTTAGCAGGCCTGCCCTCTACAATTTATTGATGACCTTGTTTTTTCCTGTTTCTACCCAGACTCCAATTCTAATGTTCCAGAACAGCTTCGCAACCTCTTTCCTGAAATCCACATGGAGCCAGCGAGCAAGGACCTGGCCAGCCGCCTATTGCTGGACATTGAGAATGATTCAGAGAGCACTGCTTTGTGAAGAAAACCTTTGAGTGCTTTGACCCCTTTCCTTCCCTTTGAGTAGAGAAAGGAAAACTGAACTCCTCTCCATCCAGACCAAACAGTGAAAAGCTTTCAGTAGAGATAACGGCCCTGCTATGCAGGGTCTTTCCTGCTACGTAGCAAGAAGAGACAATGGGGCTGTCACTCAAAGCTAAATGATCTGGGTCTTGAAAAAGTTGTATTTTCTTTAGTTGGGAGAGGGAAAAAACCCCCCAAAAACAGGGCTGAAAGAATCTCGCTGCGGAAACTTACATAGGAAGCTTTACATGCTGCTGTTAATACAGCTGTTCCAAATGAATAAGAAGCAATGCATTAACTATTTAATAAAATACACTAATTATGCAAGCCTCCTACTTCCTGCCCCTTGGGCTTTTATTCCTGAACATTAGACCCTATGTTAGAGGAACTGTCTTATAAGAAATGTTACTCTACCTGACTCAGTGCAGAATGATTTTGTGCCCCCTGGTGGTGACTGCTGGATCTGTCACCCTGTCAAACTGGATGTGTCTAGTGCCTTCTGGGACTGTTGGACTGTAGAAAGACATGTATTGTTCCTTTTTTTTTTTTATTTAATCATTTCATTGCTACTTGATAAGGACTGAACATTATTCTAGCCTCATGGTTAATTTGAATTAACTGTACCCTTTGGTTTATATGAAACTCATATCTCAAGGCAAAATGTTGGGTGTGTTTGCTTTTGTTGAGTGTCATTTAAACATCATGGGATTTGACATCTTAGGGAATCTCTTGATTTCTCCTGGTTCTAAGTCGAATTTAAAGCATCTATAATAACAACAATAGCTTACATTTATGTAGCATTTTAAGGTGTGCAAAGCTCTGTAAAGTAGTTTCTCGTAACTATCCTGAGAGGTAGGTGCTGTTATCATTCCCATTTACCCAGGACAAAGCCTCAGCTCACACAGCTAGTAAGTGGTGAGGCAGGATTCAGCCTCCAAATGACCCCCTAACCGTGCTGTTTCTTTATTCCAATTTATAAGTTCCTAAATATCCCTTTTCTCTTCCTCCCCATCCAAAATAATAACATCATTCATTTAAGTGACATTACACTTCCCACACATAATTTGCTCTTCAGCACTCCGAGGTAGGTGTTTGCAAGTATTATCTCCATGTTCTATTCGGGCCCAAGGAAGTGACCTGACTTGCCCAGTCCCATTGCTAGTAAGTGGCAGAGCTGGGATTTAAGCCCAGATCTTTGGCCAAAGGACAACGTTCCTGTGACTTACTCTCATTTTTGGAGAATGGATTGGTAATTACTCCCATTGACTATAGAATAAACAAAGGTTATTCTGCCTGCTGCTAATGAGTATATAGTGCCTTCTTAGAGACATAGCTGTTCCTCTATATCATTCCTACGGGTAGATGTCTCAAAACAAGTTTTTCCCCCGCTTTTGTGGGGCAATGAGGGTTAAGTCACTTGCCCAGGGTCACACAGCTAGTGTCAAGTGTCTGAGGCTGGATTTGAACTCAGGTCCTCCTGAATCCAGGGCCAGTGTGTTATCCACTGCGCCACCTAGCTGCCCCTCAAAACAAATTCTTAATAAGTACTTACTACCTTTGAAAATGCTGCTACCTGGGCTAAGCCTAAGGAGGGAGTTTTAACCATTACTCCTGGAGAAGAAAGCATATTAGTCATTTAACCTAGTATTACTTGTTGTTGTTGAGTCTTTTCAGTCGTGTCTGACTGTGACCCCATTTTTGTGGTTTTCTTGGCAAAGATACTGGAGCGTTTTGCCATTTCCTTCTCCAGCTCATTTAACAGCTGAGGAAACTGAAGCAAACAGGGTGAAATGACTTGCTCAGGGTCGCACAGCTAGTAGTGTCTGAGTCCAGGTATTTTCCACAATTCATACTCCCTTACAGTTTGGAACATTTTCCCCTACCAGCCCAAAAGAGTGATAATTTTTTTTTCTGTTTTCCATTTTTGTGAAACTTGAAAACTAAATAAACTAACATCCTTTGCTAGACAACTAACAAATTTACCTTTCCTAAGGTACAGCAGAGCCTTTGTATTGAATTTGCTAATTATACTTTTCTGGTATAGGCTAAATTAATCTAGCTGAATCATTAGTTTATATAGCTGTGTATACACATCTACATATATGTGCATGTGGACACAACAGCCCCCATTTACTATACACATATTTATGTTTATATACACTTAGAAACCTAGACAGCCTTGATTACAGATACCAATACATTGAATTGTTAGCCTAGTTCCTTTTCAAAACAATTTCAGAACTTCAAACATGCTATCCATAATGGAAATTCTAACTCATTTGCATTCATTCAAAAACAGCAATAATATGCACTAATAACTCTTTAAAATAAATATGCAAGTCATAGAGGAAACATACAAAGTTCCTAACATTGGCCAGTGGTTCTTCCCTATTGAAGATAACAGTTGGTCTTATTTTATTCTAGTAAAATAATCTGATTTCATTAAAGTCCTTAGTTCTTGCAAAGATATGGACATATATTTTAACTTTCACAGGGAGCAAGATTGAGTCAAGAAATATTCAAGGTATGTAGTGCCACTTGCTTATGCTTACATAATGGACATGTAAACAGCCATGATTGATGAATTGCTGCTGCCCATGTGCGAGTGGGAATAACAACAAATACAAATTACATCAGCAACAGTGCATTCTTGAGTTTATGTGGACAGTCATGTACTTGGAGCAAAATTATTTCCCATAAGCTCCACTATTCCCCTTTTCTTAAGTGTTCACCTTTCTGCCCCCAACTCAGCCATTTCACACACACACACACACACACACACACACACACACACACACACACACACACACACACACACGTCATTCTCTCTCCCAAAATGAGATATGCAACACACTTCCCAGAGACCCCTCTTTGAGTTTCTGTGTTGTATCATCTCTTAGTGTGATTAATATGTAGGAAGAAGAAAATTTGAAGCATATACACAATGGTGATGAAGTCTGTGGCCAGAACAGAGAAGTAGCTGATATCTCCCCTTGTGGATAAACAGGGGGAGACATTCTTCTCACTCTTTGGAATGCTAAGGTGCTTTTCTTGCAGGATCTTTTATAGCCGGCTCAGTTATGTTATTTTTATTCTCTACCTTAGTTAAACTAACATGCTTCATGCTTCCCCTCTCAGGTAATGACATTTTAGTTTTTCTTACGAGAAGGGAGAGAAAAAGATGTGAAAGTAGCTGACTAGTTTTTATTTTGTTTTTTTAAAATGTAAGCTCACATATTCGTTTTTCCTTTTTTTTTCTTTTTAACATAGTATTACCCCCTCATTTTGTACTTAGTGCCACATATTTCTATGGAGAATGCATGGTGGCCAAAATGCAGACCATGTGTGGCCTTGCAGGTCAGGCAGGCCAGTGGCCAAATAGAGAAGTAGCAGTAGCCTTTTATGTATATAAGAATGTTACCAGGTTGGCAATCAACAATAGTAGCCTTAATTAGGCGTGTCCACACTTTGAGGACACGAGATTCTGTGATCATTCCATGATGACAACGAACTGTTGTAGAATCAACAGAGTTTCCGAGTTGGAAGAGACATCAGAGACTGTGTAATCCCTTCCCACCTCTGCTTGAACAGAGCAGTGAAATAAAGGATCAACAAATCAGTGATGTCCAAAAATTAAATGGGCTACCTCCTATACGGCTGGTCCTTTATTCCACTGATATGACATCAGTCACTCTGAATGTACATAGAGTAACCCTGCATATCAGTAATTCTGGGTGGTCGAGAGAGAGAGAGAGAGAGAGAGAGAGAGAGAGAGAGAGAGCGCGGGAGCGAGCACGAGCGTTTTGGCTCTTGGAAGACTGGAATATATACATACATATAGAGAGAGTTTCATATATAGTGCCATGAATGTGTGTGTGTGTGTATATACGGATGTGTGTGTATATATGTATATATGCGTGTGTGTGTGTGTGTGTGTGTGTGTATATCTCAAGAGAGACAATAATTTACAAAACTCTGAATTTTCCAATAGTCCCCACACCCCTACCATCTGCCTGTGCCTTCTGATGATAAAATATGCTGATACCTCCTCCGAAAGTAGTGAGGTCTTCCTTCCTAAAGGCCTTGAAGCAGAGATTAATAAACGGATGAGGATATTGTAGATGGCTTACTGACAGGGTTGGGTTAGACCTTGAGTCTAGATTATTGAGTATCCTTCTGAACTCGAGATGTTTTGCCTTCCCATCACTCCCATTCAGAAAAATGCTGAGATATTTACAATAACTTCGCAAGGATTTTGTGGTCCAAACTTGCACATTGGTGGCAGCATCAGCAGCTGGCCGGCATCACTAGAATAGGAAGAACTAGAGTATGTTGTTGATACTATCTCCAAAAGAATGTAATCACTACCCAGTTTATCATATCCAGGTCAGCATGCACAATAGGAGGGTGTTACACTGTATGCTTCTTTTCGTTTTCCTTAATGCTCTGGTGTTTCCATGGAGTCTACTACTCGGCTCTTTGGATTTTTCATCTCTTGAGGCGTTTTGTAAAAGCCAAATCAGATATGAAGCTATGTGTATATATAACCTTTCTCTGTGGTAACCTTACAACCTGTTCATTTAGTTAGAACAGTGTCTGGTAATAAAGCCTGTGTTCAAACCCTCCCTGGAGCATTGTTGAAGTGTACATAGTAGTGGGGAGTGCAGAGTAGGATTCTCCTAGAAGCTCCATCCCTTTTTGAAAACCACATCCCAGACAAATGCCTTTTTTTTTTTTTTTTTAGTGAGGCAATTGGGGTTAAGTGACTTGCCCAGGATCACACAGCTAGTAAGTGTTAAGTGTCTCAGGCCAGATTTGAGCTCAGGTACTCCTGACTCCAGGGCCAGTGCTCTATCCACTCCACCACCTAGCTGCCCCTCCAGACAAATGCCTTTTACAGTCATGAGAACTAGATCTTGACAAGTCACGGTTACTCACACAACAGAAACACTTGAATAAGACATACTGTGTCCTCTTTATTTGTTTTTGTTTTTTGTTTTGGGGGGCAAGGGGGGTGAAATGACTTGCCCAGAGTCACACAGCTAGTAAGTGTCAAGTGTCTGAAGCCAGACTTGAATTCAGGTCTTCCTGAATCCAGGGCCGATGATTTTTCCACTGCACCACCCAGCTGCCCCTGTGTTCTCTTTTAAATAGGAACAACCAGTAATAAATGTTAGGAAAACTGGGAAGTTCACTGAAACCAGTGGCAACTGCCTAGAGGAGATGCTGTCAGGTCGGGCCATGCTACAGTCATAGGAGCTTAACATCATGGAATCTTGGGATATCAAGGGACATGAGAGATCAGATGAGGAAACAGAGCCAGGGGAGTAAAGTGACATGCCCAAGGTCATACAGGTTTGAGCCTAGATCCTTTGATATTAAATGTAGTTCATTTCCATTGGACAATGGTGGCTCTTGGAAGACTGGAACACATAAGCAAGTGAGAGATTAGAAAAACTGGAGCTCCAGGGACAGAGGGACAGGGCAGTCAGTGAGCACTGGAAACATTTAAACTGAGCCTAGATGGGCACTTGTTAGACATATTGGAGAGGCTGCAAGATTGCTAGCATCCCCCTCAGCTCTAATGCTCTGATTTCAAGCTCCATGAGGAAGTCGATAATCCCACGGCATTGTTCCCCATTAAAGCTCATGATCCAAGAGAGGGAAGCCCCATCCAAACTACACAAGGTGAGGGAGATTTTCTAATCTAACTTCAGGGTGAAGGTGCCAGTGAAGAACACAGGTCCCCACAGAAATAGCCACGGTTGATGCCAGTTCTTGAGAAGCAGCTGGTAAGTACTTCTCCCCACTCTCCACCCCCTTCCTCATCTGTCTACCCCTGTTTGATTATTGTCAGCAGTAGTAATTGGAGATTTGACCATCTGCTGATAGAACCAAATGATTGAATATACCTATTTATTCCCTACTCCAACTAGGTCTTCTAAGTTTCAGGCTTAACAACCATAGTTTCTTCAATTGACCTTTATAAGGCACAGTCTCAATTTTTTTCCTACCATTCTGGATCTGGCAAGAGGCTTGAGACCTCCCTGTTCCATTCTGTTTCTTTTCCCCAATCAACCTGGGCCTTCAGCCTGGATATATGCCATCTCAGCTGGCTCAGTAAACCTCTCTGCCCATTCCAGTTATTTCCATCTAACTCCAACAGAAACGCTGGGGAACCATGCTCTTGGAATGGTAACTATAAGATGAGCCAACCATTGGGTTGGTTTTCCATGGAAAATGTGGGATAAATTTCCCATGTTTCCCTGAGGACCACAAATCGTGTGGATTGACTGGTCATTTTTACCCTTTCCTGATGTATCCCCAAAGAGCAAACAGGAACAGAGCATGGAGCTAGCCTTGAAAATATTTAGAATTCCTTGGTTTTCCTACAGCTCATACTCGCAGGAAAGCAACTCATCCATTTCTCACCATTCATTTCCAAGGCCCAAAGTCACTAAGAAAGAAAATGAAAACCTTCCTCTAAGCATTTCCAGCCTCAGCCACTTACCCCAGAGACCAGGCTGTTTAGGCTTAGATGTGAGAATACCCATTTCTCAGGTATGCTGTGTTAGAAGGCCAGAGAAAACCGGTATGTGAGCTGGTAACGATTTTATTTAAAAGTCACACAACACATATGTTCTTTACCATATGGATGAAACTAGAAAAAGGAGAAGATCTGCTCAGGAGGTCCTTTATCACATATGGGCCAAAGAATACAGTACCAATGTGAACATAACCTGGTAACTTATACATACACTTTCTGATGAGGAAGAGAGCCTGGATCATTGCTAATTTGGCGCTCTCTCTCTCTCTCTCTCTCTCTCTCTCTCTCTCTCTCTCTCAAGCGTGCGCGCGCGCGCACACACACACACACACACCCCTCCCTACCCCCCAAAACAATTAAGAAAGGAAGGAATTTTTGCTAGTTAAGTAGTGAATGTGTTCAGGCTAACATGGTGGCTAATCATTAGATTAATTAAGGAGATAACCCAGTAGTAGAGGGATAGGCCATCTTGTATTAAACATTTCCTAGAGGGTACAGAACTGTATCTTTGCCATTCAAAGTTATCCTAGACCTTTTTTTTTTTCCTGGGGAGAGTGGGGGGGGGAGGGAACTAGGTTTCCTACGTTAATATCTCTGCAGGCAGGACACAGCTTCTCTAGGCCCTGCAATCTTTTTCTTGGTTGTGATCAGGTCGGGGCCATTCCCCATCAGTTCCTCAGATACTTCTTAAGCCTACCTAGTTGAGGAGGCTGACTGATGAAGACCCTTGGCCCAATCCATAGAGCCTGAGGATACTGGAGCCGGAAAAAGGACTTTAGCCATCATCTAATCCAATCCTTCCCCCCCCCCCACTCCCTCCCTCATGGAGATGCTATTTTATAGGTGAGGAAAACAAAGCCCAGAAAAGGGAAATAACTTGCCCAAGGATAGGAAGAAAAGTGGACTTTCTGATTGGGCCCCGATTAGGGACTATTCTTTTGATTTCATTGATGGAGCCCCCAGATGAACAAGTTCCCTTCTTTCCACTTTCTCTATAATTTATTGTCTTAGAGTTGCTTCTCTAAGTGAGAAGCCCCAAATAACAACCATTATGTGTCAGGCAAGATTTGAACTTGGGTCTTCCAGGCTTCAAAGCCAGCCTACTAGTCCCTATGCCAAAGCTGCCTCTCAAACAATTAAATTGTGTAAAGCATTAACCCAATATGGTGCTCACTAACCCCATTCACTTGGCTAACCTCCATCTCATTTCACACCAGATTTGTGGGCACCCTTTAACAGAACAAGGATAAATATCAGCTGTGGATTTTCTTCTGTCATTTAAAATCTTTCAAATCACTGAACTGTGTGCATTTTTCCAGCAAAAGGACTTTAAAAATGAAGATGGCTTATCTTTCTCATATCTTTTTGTTTCCTCTCTCACAAAAATGCAGATCTAAAATTCATTTGTATTGAACATCTAGAAAACACCAACACCATAGTGGTTTTTTTAAAAAACATACAAACAAAAACACCAACCATTTTGTTTTCATGAAATTAAAAAAAATTCAGTAAGCATAAAACATTGAAACCCAGCTGACAGTCTCTCCCTTTCATCCCCCAATACCATCATTAGGCAAAGTAGGCCCAGAGAAAAATGCCAACACAAATACAGATGATCAGGTTGATATCCAGAATCCATTTGATAAGAGGCTTTTCTTCCAAGGAAATGGCAATAGGTTCGGGTTTCTGTACAGACGTCTCACTACCCTCAGAGCTCATTCCACAGAGCCACATGATGGTTTTCTTCACTTTGGATGACTTTGTAGTAACATCGCCTAAAGCAAACAAGTAACAGTTAAAAAAAAAAGTTTCTATGTTCTACCTCTCCTAGGTTGAAGACATAGCTGTGATGGCTCATTATACCTGTTCCTCTAACCGTAAAATACCAACTGTGCCTCTGAGAGACAGTGAAACCTAGGGATAGGAAGTGCAATGGAAACTTCAAGGATTCCTCACTTACAGCTCTAACTTATAGAGGCATGTGGTGTGACTTAGGGGCCTTAGTAAATAACCCCCTCTACAACCATTTTGTCATCCAGAAAGTAGCATGACCTTCCTGGACCAGGAGAGACTGCCAGAGGGAAGATCAAAGGATACTCTGATACCTTCTGAAGGATCAAACTCAAGGTCTTAAGCAAACCAGTGTGATGTCAAGGGACCCCAGATTAAGATCAGTTTTCCAGATACTTGAGAGGGGAAGATACAAAATGATTATAAAGAATCATGTATTATTGCTGGGGGTGGGAGTAATGGAAAGTGTTGGAGTATATATGACATATACTGACATTATATATACATATACATATGTTTTCCTTATCTCTACAAATTCTTTATGTGGGGACCAATTTTTAATTGGGGAGTGTTACCCAAGTGGCTTGCCACAATATTGGGGCAAGGAAGGAGACTGGCAGCCTCCCTCAAAACAGAACAGGATTTATTTTAACAAGAATGAACTTAAAAAAATCCCACACAAACAGGATCAGTAGGATCAAGGGAAAGGAAATAAAATGGGGAAAGGGAAATTATACAACCTGAAAAATACCACTGCCCAGGAATAAGCTGAGAATACACAGCAGAGCTGTTGCCTTCCAGCTTCCAGCTAGAATGGCAAATTCTTCCTGTTCCCAAAACCCCACACAGCCTCCAACCAATTGTCTGGCTGCTCTGACAGTCATATGACTGCCCTAACTAGGCTTCCAATCACTATAATTTTGCCAGACCCATGTAGGCATCAGTGAGTGCTGATGACGTGAGGTGCCAGCGCCATGGCAATGGCTACAACCAGTGGGTGGAGCACTGTGTGGTTTGTGGAGCCCCAGGCCAGTGCATGCCGAGGCATGAAAACCTCAAATAACAATTAATTCTTTACATTTAGAAACATATTGAAGGAATATTGATGAAAATATGAGAAGAGAACAAACTTTTGCAAATGTCACTCTAGTTAATCATATTTTTACAGTCAAATATTTGGTGCAGAAAACAAAAAATATCACTGTGCTTATATTTTGTTTATCACCAAAAAAACTTGACTCAAATGATGAAAATGCATCCTTAAATGTCCTCTTCCAAACAAGATGTCCTTCATATCTGTTAAGATCCTACAAGATTCCTAGCTCTGATATGTACATGGGCTCGCCACAGGTGCTGTTATGGAGGATGTCATGGGAACCAACTAGGAGTTCCCTATAAATTATGAGGTCCCTTGGTTGTTTGTTTGTGGATAACATTGTGCTGATTGCATTAAACCCTGCAACATTTAAGTGCCTCCTAAAAGATTATATTCACTCAAAGAATTTAAACAACATTCACACAGGAAAAAAAATAAACCTAAGGAGATGAAGAATGCCTATTGTCCATTGATAAGCAGTTAGATGGATGGTCTATTCAGCTGGTCCATCAATACATATATTTTGGAAAGACACTAAAGATAGCAGCAAACTAGGCCCAGAACTGAATAATAGAAAGAAAGTGGGCTGGATTACATACAAGAAATTTACAGCACTTTCAATGACCCCGAGCTTCTCCCTGAAACAAAATCCCATCTTGCTAACACCAGCATTCTTCCAGTGATGCTAGATGGCTATGAGTCATGATATAGTATAAGCTATAAGGAATAACAATTAGGCAAAAGGAACTGGAGAGATGCATGGTGGACATAAACTATGGCATATAGCTAGAGAGGAATAAAATACGGTCTGCCCATGTGCTGTACCAGCTCCCATGGATTGTTTTTGGTTTTTTTTTAGTGAGGCAGTTAAGGTTAAGTGACTTGCCCAGGGTCACACAGCTAATAAGTATTAAGTGTCTGAGGCCGGATTTGAACTCAGGTACTACTGACTCCAGGGCCAGTGCTCTATCCACTGCGCCATCTAGCTGCCCCTCCCATGGATTGTTAAGAAGTCTACAGGAAGGCAACC
Organism: Dromiciops gliroides; assembly: GCF_019393635.1. Taxonomy (NCBI): domain Eukaryota; kingdom Metazoa; phylum Chordata; class Mammalia; order Microbiotheria; family Microbiotheriidae; genus Dromiciops; species Dromiciops gliroides. The sequence continues at coordinate 618,872,965 of NC_057861.1, read as the reverse complement.
AGCCCATTGGATGGATGTCCTATGAAGCATGCACAGATGACAATGGACAAGAGTGCCAAACATCTCTGAGATCACAGATCCAGTGACGTGTGGAAGAATGAAAAATGACTACTAGTCAAAGGATTCCATCAGTATGGGTACTTCTATCCAGAGATGTAGAGTCCAATCTCTGCATGCCTTAGTAGATGGTTTCTTGAGTTGTGCCCCAAAGTCATTGTCAACTGGTCAACTTTCTCATGAAGAGCTTCTTAACCCAGAGACATAGTCCAATGTCAGGGTTTTAAGCAAAGTCTTTCTAGCTTGGTGTAGGTCCTGCTTTTGGTATGCTGGAGTATGGTTTAAGAACCTCTAAACACATTTGTCATATGGGTGTGATGCTTTATAGTTTGCAAGGATCTTTCATATATACAACCCAGTTTGTTCCTTCTAACCCTATTTTTACAAATGGAGAAACCGAGCCTCAGAAAGGTTAAGTAACTTGCTGAGGTCACACACACCTAGTAACAGGCAGTGCTAGGCTAGATTGAGCCTTGAGGACATCAAATTCATGGGCTTCTGTAGCCTCAAAGGTCAATATGATATCATTCATCATTGGTCAGAGGATTAGATGCAAAGCAGTGAATCTCCTCCCTTAGTGTAAAGAGAACCACTGGGTATCCATACCTTAGACCCCACATGAAGATCTGGTCTCAAGGTCAGCTAGGTGGTACAGTGGAATGAGCACTACTAGCCCTGGGGGTCAGGAGGACCTGAGTACAAATTGGCCTCAGACACTTACCAGCTGTGTGACCCTGGGCAAGTCACTTAACCCCAATTGCCTCACTACAAAAAAAAGAGAGAGAGAGAGAAATCACCAAATAACAAGGGAGTTGAGAGAAGATCCCTTAATGTAAGAATTCCAGGGCAAAAGGGGAAAGAGATGGAAGAGAAAAAAACTGCTGATATTTGGGAAGAGAATAAAGAGATTTGATGGATCAGACTATATAAGAAGTGGTCTGCAAGGGACTTTCTCAAGTTCCTTCCAGCTCATAGTGGTCACATTTGACTCTGGGTATCTAGGAGGTGAAAACTGCTGCCTGCTCCTCAGTATTATCCCTCATAGGACTGATTTATAAAATTATAAGCACTGTCTAAGAATTCAGTGGATGGAGAGGTAGCTAGGTGGCACAGTGGATAGAGCACTGGCCCTGGAGTCAGAAGAACCTGAGTTCAAATCTGGCCTTGGACATTTAGTAGCTGTGTGACCCTGGACAAGTCATTTAACCTTTCTTGCCTTCTCCTTCCTCCCCCCCCCCAAAAGAAAGCAAAGGATGGGCTCCCCTGATCCCAGAGGTCATATCCTCATTATAGGTCTTCAAGAGAAGGCTAAGTGATCACTCAAAGATGTTGTTGATGACTTTATATTTCAAATAGGATGAGAAATCATGCCTACAAGCTTCAGTATCTTGGGGTGGGATAGAGATGGGGGTATGCATGTTAGAATTTCATTAATTTATTTTTCCAGGTTTCTTGGTGAGGGGATGCTAAGAGGGGGAGAAAATCCCTGAATATACCTGAGCCTTTTGTCTCTGACTCAAGGCTTGTTTTGCTTTGTTTCAGACCTGTGATTTCATCTTATAGGCAACTCCTGGTGTGGAAACTTCTTCCACTGATGCAAATGAACAAGTCTTCTGTACCTTATAAACCAGGAGTTGCCTAAGATGAGACTTTACACTGGTCATACAGTGGGTATATGTCAGAGGCAGGATTCGAACCCAAGACTTCCTGATTCCAAAGCCATCCCACTATACTATTACACAGTGTTACCCGTAGGAGGAGGGAAACCTTAGCTTTAGAAAAAGATTGTGTCTAAGTTTGTGAAGACTTCTTTTTGTCTTTATTTCCTTCGACCCCAGGTGTCCCTTTTTTGAGGTCTAATTTCAGTCTGGACTCTCAGAGCTTTAGGGTCTGGGAGGTGGGAGCATGTAAACAAGGAACATTAGGCTCACTTCACAGAACAGAGACAGTGACTCCCCTGGGGAGGAAGACACTTGTCCTTTCAGGTCAGGCCCAGCTGAGGATCCAGGTGTTCTGACTCTAAGTCCTGGGTCCTACACCCAGGACATTCCCTTATAGCACAAACAGAAATCATTTGAGCCTCAGGTCTATGCTCTTAAGCAAGAATTGAATTAAATCAAATCAAATCATACAAAGATAGGAAGTTAAGGGTTAACTTACTGCTTTGAGGTTTAGAAGCAGTATCCTGGGTGATATCAAAGCAGGCACTGGTGCTGCTGCCCTCTGTGGTCAGATTCTTGGAGATGCTCGGAAGTGAAGAGTCTGCTAACACCTGTCCCTTCTGAATCGGGGGGTCGTGGCGCGTGAACCAGGTCAGACGACTAATCTAGGGAGAAGCAGCGGCCTGTGAGGAATTTCTCTCAGGTTTTCCCCAGCTCATATGGCTTTTGCATTTGACTGTGTCCCCTCCCTTAATGCCTCATCGGTGCAATGGGCAGTCGTGGGTAGTAGGGGATAGGGAGGGTTCCCGGGTCCACCTGAAGCCTCTCTGGCCTTGGCCAGCCTCAACACCCAACAGGCCAGTTGCCAAAGCCAAAGGCAAAGGCAAAGGCAAAGGCAAAGGCAAAGGCAAAGGCAAAGGCAAAGGCAAAGGCAAAGGCAAAGGCAAAGGCAAAGGCAAAGGCAAACGCAAACGCAAACGCAAACGCAAACGCAAACGCAAACGCAAACGCAAACGCAAACGCAAACGTACCATCTCTTTAGAAGGCGGCTCTGTGAACCAACTCACTGTGACCACAGTGATGAGCGTGATGGCGGACAGGATCATGGAGAAGTAGAGGTAGTGAACATACTTCACCACGCCCGGACGCTCATCGACGTGGTCACATTGAGGCTCTGGATAGATGAAGTCTAGCACCAGCCGGATCATGCCTATGAGCAGGCCAACCAGCAGGCCCCAGAAGGCCCCCTGTCAAGCAACAGAAAGTCACCTTAGAGTCCAGAAGTCCTATTCAATTAGCTTGGTTTTCTCAAAATGCAATGAAAGGGAGCTCCCAGCTCCCTTTGCCTTCTAGGATTTAAAATCTTTTATAACTTTGACATTCTATGGTAGAGGCATGTAGGTATCACAGTGGATAGAGCATTGGGCCTGGAGACAGGAAGACTCTTCTTCCAGAGTTCAAATCTGACCTCAGATACTTACTAGCTGTGTGACCCTGGGTAAGTCATGTACCTGTTTGCCTCAGTTTCCTCACCTGTAAAGTTCTTCCCAGAGTTGTTGTGAGGATCAAATGAGATTATATTTATAAAGCAATTAGCATAGTGCCTGACACATAGTTGTTATTTGTCCTTCATTCTCCAAGAGGACTATGACAGGAGGTGATGTCATGACTTGCAGGGAATTGGATTTAAGTGAGGAAGGGCTGTGCAAAGTCACCAACCTCACTCTCTCCTCCATAGAGAGTGGCAAGATATACATCAGGATGACTGGAGATGGCCCTGGATGTTTGAGGCCATTGGGGTTAAGTGACTTGCCCAGGGACACAGAGCTAGTGTCAAGTGTCTATGGCTAGATTTGAACTCAGCTCCGCCTGACTCCAGGGCCAGGGCTCTATCCACTGCATCACCCAGCTGCTCCATGGTAGATGTTTAATAAATGCTTGGTTCCTTCCTTTCTTCCTTCCAAGTTCTAAAATGTTCTGTCTTGAAATTCTGATTCGTACATTTTCTGCTCTACATTCCAAAGCCCCTCCTAGCACTGAACTCCTAGGCTCTATGTTCTGAAGCGCTTTCAGGGCTGACATTCTATGTTCTTAGTTGAGGGGAAAAAAAGAAAAATCCCCCCAAACTAGTGAACCATTCAACTAATCAGCCGACAAACATTTAGTAAGGGCCTACAACAGGCTAGCACTAGACCAGAAATACAAAGGTGAAAGTGAGATAGTTGTTGCCCTCAAAGAGCTTGCTTTCTCCTGAGGCATTCTTAGCACATTCACACACAAGACATATGGGAGTTAAATCCACAATGATTTGTGGGCATGGGGTGGCCCGAGGGAAAATCAGGAAAGTCCCCTTAAATGAAGTGGCATGTGGGTAAAGCTTTGAAGGGAGAGGCAGAGGTGAAAAGGTCTTAAGCAAAGTTTGGATGACCATTTGTCAGGTAGGTCATGGAGGGAAGTCCTTTTTTTAGGTACAGATTACATTAGGTAACCTCTTCTCGGATCCTCTCCCATTCTGAAATCCTGAGGTTTGATGGAGGTTTCATCCTATTCAGGATTTCTCTTTTCTTTTCTCTAAGGTCCCTCCCAGTTGTGATCATTTCTGTGCTATGTCCCCATGTCCCCACATCCCCATTGCTGCTGTGATATTCTGTACGCTAAGGGACCTTCTAGAGGCCACATTTGATGTTCTAAGGTCCTGATTCAGCTTTGTCGTTAGACAATTCTACAAATGTAGAACCTACAAACTCTACCTTTTCATTTGTTCTCTTCCAGAAACAGCCCATGATGAAAACAATGGCCACTGGAGGCTGCAGGTAAGAGCTGATGGACTGGATATAAATGAAGAGCTGACCTCCTTGGCTCGATTGCACCAACGGGATCCAGAGGATCGACACCACAACCAGTAGCAGCACAAACACTCTGGTCCAGCCAGGCCCCACCCAGAGAAAGGCCCAACATTAGTTCTCTCTCTTCTCCCATTACCCCTCCATGGGGAAAGGTCTCCCCTACCCACTGAACCAGAAATGTTCTGGCTTAGCCATGGAAGTCAAGATGGTCAGAGGGGAGAGTGGTATCATGGCACCTTCCAGGTCTGTAATGGTATCCGCAAGATATTTGCGTATGTTTCACATTTTTTTTTTTTTTTTGAGGAGCAGTAGGAGTTAAGTGGATTGCCCAGGGTCACACAGCTAGTAAGTGTCAAGTGTCTGAGGCCGGATTTGAACTCAGGTCCTCCTGAATCCAGGGCCAGTGCTTTATCCACTGCGCCACCTAACTGCCCCTCACATTATTTTTTTAAAGTGAAGATACAGACATCCCTTAGTCTCTGTTCCTTCCTCAGTCTCATGGTTAGTGGCCTCAACCCAAGATAACCTCCTAGTCAGGGCAACTGAACAAGATCTCCCCTATGACTAAAAGGACTCCATACTACCTACCCCATGATGGCAGGGGTTGTTAAACATGCCCATTAAACCATGATGAAAAAATTACTAATTGGGTTCTGTCTCTAGGAACTTGAAGTTGATTACTGTATCTTTCAGCTCTGTTTCTTCCCTCCCATCCAACGTGGGATTGCTCCCTTAATCTCCTTCCAAAAAGACTATAAGGCTTCAAAGAGGGCCAGGGTTTGTGGGGTGAGGTCAGCATCACCCCCATACCTGCCCACAATCATGAGTTCCATTTCAGAAGATTTGGGCCGGAAATGGAGCCAGAGATCCATGGTGAAGATGGTACTGGAACTATTAAAGATGGAGGTGAGGGAGGACATCAGTGCAGCCACCATCACGGACATCATCAGTCCCCGGAGCCCTGGGAGGCAGAAGAAAGACCACGGTGGACAACAAGGTCCTTCTTGGTAAACAACTGTTACCCCTGACTTCTTCCACTTATTTCTTCTCCAACAGCCCCCAAGCCCTGACAAGAGCCACAGCTCCAGCCCCTGCTTTTAGCAACCCTTGCCACCATGGGGTAGTAGGGGAGAGTCCTTGGCGGGGTGGGGGGGGGGAGCTGGGAGAGACTTGATCAGCTCCTCTTAGGGTGAGTTCACTAGGTTATCTTCTGCCTTTTGCCTTGTTCTGGGTAGAGAGTGGTATTTCTAAGTAGCTCAGTCTAGTGCCCAGAGCCTGAAGCCACTCCTTGAGCCCACAGCTGGGCCCAGCATAGAGTCTGGCCTATCTGGGAGTTTTTAGTTACTAGTCTATAACCAGAGCCCAAAACAGGACATTGTCCAATGAAGAGACCACCTCTTTGCTCCCGTCTTCATGGGTGGTGGGGAGGCCTCATACCTAAAGGCAGGAGTTCCAGGACAAGTTTGGGATATGCGATATCAGTGCATCCAGCTGGGTTGCCACAGATTTGCTGGCAGGTCTCAGGTGAAGCACAGGCAACCAAGTCTGTGAAGAAAAACACATGGGGAAGAGCTAGATAGACAATTTGGCCAAGACTTAGGAACCCTGAGCTCTGGGCAGGCCTGGTCTGTGTCAGGCCAGGGGCCCAAGATATGGGAAGTCTAGCAAGGCATGGATCAGAGTCCTATAGGACTGGTCCTGGATCCATGACTTTGTTAGGCTAACGTAAATGGGGATGGGGACACTGGCTGATTACACTAGAACTATAGAGCACAGGAAAATCATCACCTGGCACCCCAGAAGCTTCTCAAAGCCTTCAGACTTGGTCTCTATACCACTACAGTGAGTTAGGCCCAGAAATCATCAGTATCCCCCTTTTTACAGATGGAGAGACCAAGGCATAGAAAGGTTAAGTCACATTCCTAAAATGACAAAGCAAAGATTAGAACCCAGGTCTCTTGACTCCCCATCAGAACCAAAGGAAAAAATAGTTGAAGTCATTCCCATTTGTTTTCCCACCATCCTTCAAGGTCTGGACCCTCTAAGGTAAAGAGTAGTTTTTGAACATCACAAATGGAGTCTGGCCGGATGCCTGCTATTTGCCAACACCACGGGTAAGGGCTATGGGAAGCTGGTACTGAGGCCCCCACCAGTTGGACTCCAGTGATTGCCCCCTCTGGTATAAAACATTGCACCATGCTCGGCAATGAGGATGCAAATATAGAAAAGAGTCAGTCCTTACTCTCAAGGGGATTTTTATCAGGAGAGACAAGATGAACATATATCATTACGTACAGGATAAATACAAAGGAGGCTAGCAAAGGAGGCTAACTTGCCTTCGCGTTAAGTAAGATCGTGGGGTCATTTGAGTTTTTTGTTTCATCTTTGTTATTTATGTATTTTTGGGGGGTGAGGCAATGAGGGTTAAGTGACTTGCCCAAGGTCACACAGCTAGTGTCAAGTGTCTGAGGCTGGATTTGAACTCAGGTCCTCCTGAATCCAGGGTTAATGCTTTATCCACTGTGCCACCTAGCTGCCTCCCATCTCTGTTATTTAATTGGTTAGGCTGGCTGGAGTTCTCCTTTGTACTTTTCCCTATGCCTATATATCACCCCAATCAAGTCATCCCTCTACTCAAACATCTTCAAAGGCTCCCCATTGGCATAGTAAATAGAGTACTGTCAGAAAAATCCAAATTCAAACCCAGCTTCAGCTAATTACTAGTTTTGTGACTTTGTGGCAAGTCATTTAAACTCTGCCTTACTTTCCTCACCTATACAATGGGGATAATAACACCACCTACATCACAGGATTGTTGTGAGGATTACATGAGATAATATCCATAAAATACTTGGCATGGTGCTTGGATCCTTAGTAGGTGCTTTATAAATGCTTATTCCCTCCTCTTTCCCTTCCCTAAAGGATGAAATAACTCCTTACACTGTCATTCAAGGCTTTTCACAATCAGACACTGCCCTACCTTTATGGACCTATCTCACACCACTCTCTTTAGATTATTGACTATCCCCCAAATACATCCCACACTTTCCCGCTTTTGCACATCTGCCTATTCTTTTCCTTACACCCAAACTGCCCTTGTGCCATCACTTCCTGTTGATGTTCTTTCTCCATTTTTTTTTTGCAGGGCAATGAGGGTTAAGTGATTTGCCCAGGGTCACACAGCTAGTAAGTCTCAAGTGTCTGAGGTCAGATTTGAACTCAGGTCCCCCTGAATCCAGGGCCAGTGCTTGATCCACTGCACCACCTAGCTGCCCCACTTTCTCCAATTTTAAATACATCACCACATTTCAATGACCCCTCCTTTGTGAGGCTTTCCACATTCTTTCTCAAAGGCTGTGGGAAGACATTTAATCTTCATTGACTCTTAAAGCACCTTATTCTCTCCCCTCTTCTGTGTGTGCATCCTCTATTTATCTTTGCAAATGCAAAATGTTCTCTTTATTAGATGGTAACCTCACCCTGATCAGTTGGTGGACTACATCTTATTTCCCTTTGAGCAGCTAGATGGTACAGTGGATAGGGCGCTGGGCCTGGAGTCTGGAAGACCTGAGTTTAAATCCAGCCTCAGACACTTCCTAGCTGTGTGACTCTGGGCAAATCACTCAGTATCTTTGTCAAGAAAACCCCAAACGGGGTCACAAAGAGTCCGACATGACTGAAACAAGTGAACAACGATACTAGCTAGGTGTTGCAGGCGTTTGAATGGATGACTGAGCCAAGGGGAGTTCGCATGTGAGGATCTCTCAAGTCCTCTTCAGCTCTAAATTTTCTGATCCCCCTGACCTTATAAAACAAATGGCCTCAAGGAACATCAGAATTATTAGAGACCTTTCAGATCTTCCAATCTCAGCCTCTCATTTCACAAATGAAGAATCTGGTTGGCCTGACCTTCCAGGCCAGGCAGCTTTCTGGCCAATGGTGCTGGCATATTTCTGCCTGGAGGTTGGACCTTACCCGCACAGGGCTATAAGATGATAAAAATTGGGGAGAAGTTTCTTTTGGAGAAAAATTGGTGACACTAGTTTGTGGAAGCAACTGAATAAAAATTATTCCAACCACCAGGGAAATAAATCCAAGACCCCAAGTCCAATTCCATTTCACAGGATCATAGATTCAGAGCCGAAAAGGACCTTAAAGGATCATTGAGTCTATCCCCTCCAATTAAAAATTCTGAACTTAAACACCAAAAAAAAAAAAAAAAGCATTTCTATGCACACAGCAGAATACAAAAAGAGGATTAATTCTATAGGAAAACTTGAATCTTCATATCAGACTGCTGGTTTTTAAAAATATGTGTAATGATTCCTACACATTGCTTTCAAAAACGATCCTAATTCTTATGAATTCCTGTCCTTTCTTGTGTATTTAAAAAAATGACAATGATCCTCTTTTTCTCTTCATTTTTATTGCTACCCCAACCCTCAATTAAATACCAAGAAACAAGGCATGGGGTGGGTGGGGAACTGTTGTAACAAATAAGCACAGTTAAGCAAAAATGAATCCACACTGTGTCCATGTTCCAAAATGTTGGTCTCTCTCTGCACCTTGCATCCATCACCTCTCAGTCTGTAAGTGGATAACATGCTTCATCAGAGGTCCTTCGAAGACATGCCAACTCCCTCTATATGACATTATTTGGCCAAGGTCACACAGAGCTGGAATTGGAACCAAGATCCTCTGACTCCAAATCCAGTGGTCTTTCCAACATTTTTCTTTCTTTCTTTCTTCCTTTCTCTTTCTTTCTTCCTTTCTTTCTCTCTTTCTTTCTTTCTCTTTCTTTCTTTCTCTCTTTCTTTCTTCCTTTCGCGGGGCAATGGGGCTTAAGTGACTTGCCCAGGGTCACACAGCTAGTAAGTGTCAAGTGTCTGAGACTGGATTTGAACCTAGGTCTTCCTGAATCCAGGGCTGGTGCTTTATCCACTGTGCCACCTAGCTGCCCCCTCCCCAACATTTATATTTCAATCAATCAGCTCGATCAACAGCCCACCTATGGCTCCCCTCCCACTCACCTGGGAAGAGGACTCGGCTGATCATTCCGGGCATCACCATCAGGAAGAGAGGCAGCACCTTCATGTATGCAGCCATCAGCGAGCCCCCTTTGGCGTGCGAAAGGTTTTTGGCAGCAAGAGACCTCTGGACGATGACCTGCAAACCACAGAGGGCGCTTGGGAGGGCGTGGGAACAGCTTTGTCAGGGGCTGCTTGTTCAGCCTCAGAGCAGTCTACGCAGGTGGATTGGAAAAGATGAGCATGTTATCGCCATCATCTTTGATCATTCATTCTGAATGCAATGCCCAACCCAGCCAGGAAGTAGAAGAGAAAGAGGTTTAAGGTCTCCTCTCTAGGGGAAAATTCTTCTAAGTCAACATAATTAAAAATCCCATTCCCATCACTTCTCTCTTCCCACACAACTCAGCTGATGATAAAGAGTCCTTACTGTCTACTACAATGATTAATTTTGCTGCTTAATTATCTACAGACTTTCATTGGCCTCTACTTGCTTCTTCCGTGGCTTTATTGTCTCCACTAAGCAGGGCTTCTTAGGATCAAGGGAACAGACTCCCATTTATCTACCCAGTCTTATTTCATGGTTTTCCCCTTAAAGCAGGCTCCATTCCAAACTGGTTTTCTAGCTGTCTGTCGTTAGCCTCTGCACCTTTACACAGGCAATGCTCCGTGCATGGAATGCACTCCTTCCTTACCTCGGCATCATAGAATTCCTAACTACTTTCAAAATTTGCCTCCTATTTGAGATCTTTCCTAATGTGCTCAGTTGATCTCTTTCTTGAAATTACTTTGTGTATACTCTACATCTCCTTATCTGTGAATGGCGGTATGGAAGTTCCTCTAAGATAAGAATGGTTTCTTTTTGTTCTTTATATTCCTAGTGTCTAGCATTGTGCCTTGTAGATAGTAGGTACAGGGCAGCTAGGTGGTGCAGTGGATAAAGCACCTGCCCTGGATTCAGGAGGACCTGAGTTCAAATCTGGCCTCAGGCACTTGACACTTACTAGCTGTGTGACCCTGGGCAAGTCACTTAACCCTCATTGCCCCACAAAAATTTTAAAAAAAAAAGATAGTAGGTATGTAATAAATGTTTGTGGAATTGCATTTCATTGAAGCAGGAAGCTCTGATTGGGCTAGTGGTAGCCTTGTATCTAAAAGGTGATGTTATTTGTTCTTAGCAAAAGCATAATGAAGGAAAGAAACAGTTATATTTTTAAACACCTGCTATGTGGTAGCACTGTGGTAAGTGCTTTACAAATATTTCATTTCATCTTCAAAACAACCTTAGGAGGCTGGTGCTATTTTTTTGTAGGGCAATGAGGGTTAAGTGACTTGCCCAGGGGCACATAGCTAGTTAAGTGTCAAATGTCTGAGGCCAGATTTGAACTCGGGTACTCCTGAATCCAGGGTTGGTGCTTTATTCACTATGCCACCTAGCTGCCCCTGGTGCTATTTTTAATCATCATTTACTGTTGATGAAGTTGAGGCAGATAGAGATTAAGTGACTTGCTCAGGATCACACAGTAAGCTAGGGGGAGTCACTGCCATCTTGGCTCTGCCGCTGTAGCTTATTTTTTTAAAGTTGAGGTCTGCTCCTGGGGCACAAGGATCACTGACAAGGGTCACTGTTTCAAGCTTCTTGTGCTCAGGGATAGGGGCTATGTCACTGGCTTTCTACTCTGAGGCCTCTATGGCTTGTGGATTCCTCACCACCCTGGGCTTGCTCCCTGTGCTTGCTCCCGGTGCTGGGATGGCCAGGCCCAGTCACGCCTGTCCTGTGCGTGGTCCTTCAGCTGGCAGCCTGCCCTCTCAGCTGGTGCTGGCAGATCTTGCAACTGGCCTTCTGTGCCACCAGCTTGCTGAGCCAGGATCAAGGGGCCTCAGTTGCTCTACTATGGCCAAGAGCTTCCTTCTGACTTGCCCAGACCCCCTCTGTGTTGCATTGCACTCCCCTTTTGCCTGAGTGAGACCGACCTTTCCTGAAGTCTTCTAAATTATCTCAAGTTGGAAGATTGTGTCCCTCTGTCTTTTTTTTTAGGTTCTGTAGTTTCAGAATCCATTTAGAGGCTTGATTTAATGTTGTTTTTGAGGGAAACTTGGGAGAGCTCAGGCAGGATCACACAGTAAGTAAAGTGTCTGAAGCCAGATTTGAACTTGGGTAGATATCTACTGCAATACTTAACTGTCCCTAAAGGGGGAGACAGAGTACTGAACCGGCTAACTATTTTTTAAAAATTAATGTGCTGAAATCAAACTATACATATTGAATACACAACAAGTGAAGATGACCTATACCTGATCAGTACACCAGTACCAAAGTGAAGGTATTGACATTCCAAGAAGAACCCCTGGCCAGGGCAGATCAGAATTCAAAGGGTCTCGGAAAATATGGAAAGCATCATTTCTAGGCAGCCCACAGCTGCTGTTGGCACTCCGGTTGCTGGCCAGAGCTGTAAAGTATTTGTCCATCAGCCCTTCCATACCACCAACTGCAGCAAAACCTGCAATTTAGAGGAGGTGTAAGTTACCTGTGAGATCAGATTGACCCTTCAATCTTCTACATCTGCTGCTTGCAAGATGATGACTGAAGCTGGACAAATGTACCAATCCAAACCTCATGACCAAGTGCAGAAAAGCAGAAATATTAAGTACTTTTTTTTAGACCATAATGCAATAAAAATCAGAATTAATGAGGGGCCATGGAAACATAGATTAAAAGTTAATTGGGGGGTAGCTAGGTGGCGCAGTGGATAGAGCACCGGCCCTGGATTCAGGAGGACCTGAGTTCGAATCTGGCCTCAGACATTTAACGCTCACTAGCTGTGTGACCCTGGGCAAGTCAATTAACCCCAATTACCTCACTAAAAAAAAAAGTTAATTGGGGGGCAGCTAGGTGGGGCAGTGGATAAAGCACTGGCCTTGGATTTGGGAGGACCTGAGTTCGAATCCGACCTCAGACACTTGACACTTACTAGCTGTGTGGCCCTGGGCAAGTCACTTAATCTTCATTGCCCCACAAAAAATTTTTTAAAAAGTTAATTGGAAATTAAATAATTTAATTCTAAAGAATGAGTGGGTCAAAGAACAAGTAATTGAAACAGTCAATTATTTTATTAAAGAAAATATCAATGAGACAACATTCCAAAGGTTTTGAGGTGTGGCCCCAAGCAGTACTTAGGGGAAAAATTATATCTATTAATGCATACATCACTAAAAGAAAGAGCAGATCAATTAATTGTATGCAACTAAAAGAACTAGAAAAAAGGGCAAATTAAAAATCACCAACTAAACATCAAAATGGAAATCCTGAAAAACAAATGTGAGATTGATAAAATTGGAAGCAACTGAACTAATAAATAAAACTAGGAAATAGTTTTATGAAAAAATCCCAGCAAAATAGATAAACCAATGGTTAACTTGATTTTTAAAAAAAGAACCCCAAATTACTAGTATCAAAAATGAAAAGGGTGAATACACCACCAATGAAGATGAAATTAAAGCAACTATTAGGAGTTATTTTGCCCAATTATATACCAGTAAAACTGACAATCTAAGTGAAATGGATGAATGTTTACTTTGTGAGAATTCATATCAGGCAGCCCAGGTTTTTCTGAAATCATTCTTCTTCATCATTTCTTACAGCACAGTAATATTCCATCACAATCATATACTAAAACTTGTTTAGCCATTCCCCAATTAATGGGCATCCTCTCAGTTTTCAGTTCTTTGCCAGCACAAAATGCTGCAATAAATATTTTAGATCATATTGGTTCTTTTCCTTTTCCCCTGATCACCTTGGAAAACAGAGAGAGTTATACACATTTTTATAACTCTTTGGGCATAATTCCAGGTTGTTCTCCAAAATTGTTGGATCGGTTCAGGGTTCCACCAACAGTGTATCTGTGTCCTGATTTTTCCACATCACTTCCAACATTTGTCATTTTCTCCTATCATTTTAGCCAATCTGATAGGTGTGAGAAGGTATCTCAAAGCTGTTTTAATTTGCATTTCTCTAACCAATAATGATTTTAGAGTATGTTTTCATATGACTATGTATAATTTTGATTTCTTCATTGAAAAACTGTGTATATCTTTTGACCATTTATCAATTAGTAAATGATTCATATTCTTATAAATTTGTGCTAATCCACCTTTCTTAACATTTTTGTCATTTATCCCTTTGATATTCTTGACCTTTTATTTTTGCTAGATAAATTTTGTTATAACACCCATTCCTATTTAAAATACTAGAAGGAATATATTTGAGATGTGAGACCTTTGAGAAACTATCAATTTTCTACTTTTCTTCTAATCTTGGCTACATTGGTTTTATTTTTATAAAACTTTTAAAATTTAATTTAATTTAAATTATCCATTTTACATCTTACAATGCTCTCTGTTTCTTGTTTATTCATAAATTCTTCTCCTACCCATAAATATGACAGGTAATATATCACATGTTCTAATATTCTTATGATCTTTCCCTTTTTATCTAAATCATGTACCCATTTTAACCTTATTTTGGTAAATGGCGTAAGATATTGGTCTATAACTTATTTCTGCCAGACTGCTTTCCAGTTTTCCCAACAATTTTTACCAAGTAGTGAATTCTTATCCCAAAAGCTTAAATCTTTGCATTTGTCAAAACAAGGTTACTATAATCATTTGTTACTTTGTATTGTTTGTCTACTTATTCCCTTTGAACCACCTTTCTATTTCTTAGCTAGTACCAGATAGTCTTGGCAATGCCCCACCAAAAACAACAACAAACAAACAAAAAAGTGAATTAGGGGAACATGGAAAAATGTACCTGTCAGATCTATGGATAAGGGAAGAGTTTATGACCAAATAAAAAATAGAGAGGATTTGTTGTTGTTCAATCATGTCGTCTTCTTCTTCTTTTTTTTTTTTTTGCAGGCAATGGGGGTTACGTGACTTGCCCAGGGTCACACAGCTAGTAAGTGTCAAGTGTCTGAGGCCGAATTTGAACTCAGGTACTCCTGCATCCAGTGCCGGTGCTTTAACCACTGCGCTATCTAGCTGCCCCATGTCTGACTCTTTATGACCCAATTTGGGGTTTTCTTGGCAGAGATATTGGAGTGATTAGCCATTTCCTTCTTCAGCTCATTTTATAGATGAGGAAACTGAGGCAAACAGGGTTACGTGACTTGCCAAAAGTTACACAGCAACTGTATGTCTAACACCTGATTTGAACTGACAAAAATATCTTCCTGACTGCAGGCCTAGCACACTATCCACTGTACCCTTGCGGGTGGACTAGTCCAACCATTCTGGAAAACAATTTGAAACTATTCCCAAAGGATTATAAAACTGTGCATACCCTTTTACTCATCAGTAAACACCACTAGGACTTTATCCCAAAGAGATAAAAGAAAAGGAGAAAGGACCTATCTGTACAAAAAATATTTATAGCAGCTCTTTTTTGTGGTGGCAAAGAATTGAAAATCAAGGAGATGCACATCAATTGGGGAATGGCTGAACAAGTTTAGTATATGATTGTGATGGAATCCTCTTGTATTATGAGAAATGACGAGGGGGATAGTTTTAGAAAAACCTGGGCTGCCTTATATGAACTCATGCAAAGTGAACAGAACCAAGAGAACATTGTATAGAGTAATAGCAATATTGTAAGGATGATTAGCTGTCAAAGATTTAGCTACTCTGATGAAGACAATGATTCAAGACAATTCCAAAAAAACCATGATAAAAGATGCTATTCACCTCCAGAGAGAGAACTTGTGAGTTCTGAATACCGAGTAAAGCATACTTTTTCCATTTTATTTTTATTGTTTTCTCTGTTTTCTTTTGCAACATGACTAATATGGAAATGTTTTGTATAATTTTACATGTAATTGATGTAAAATTGTTTACCTTCTCAAGGCAGGGGACGGGTGAGAGGGAGGGAATTTTGAACTCAAAATTTTTAAAAACCAATGTTAAATTTTGTATGTAATTGGGAAATCTTTAATAAAATAAAATAAAAATAATTTAAATTATTTTTAAAAAAACAAGCTAATAGACCCCAGTTTAAGACTCTGTACTAGACAATCTCTAAGGTCCCTACCAGCTCAAAATCTATGCTACTATGTCACACTTGGTCATCCAGATACAGACAAAACAACAGAACACGTGGGTAAAGGCAATTAATAATTGGGTACAATAGCTCTCTGCACTGAGGGATGCAAGCAGTCTCAGCATCCAGGAAAAGGTTAAAAAAATCATGGTGTCTTAAATGGGGATCCAGTGGCCAGTGAAGGTCACCAAGGTCTTTGGATCCATGCCTGGCACATAATAGAGATATTTAATAGAAGCTTGATCTCTGACTGATTGTTAGATAAGAAAGCATGAAGGCCCTGGGACTAAAAGCCAGTGTTCTCTGGATCCAGGTCAAAGAAGTGCTGAAATTCTAGGGAAGCCGACCAAGATCAGCAATGCCAAAGGCCTAGGGTTGGATCTTGGTCTTGCACCAGTACAATTCCTACCAGAATTAACAGAAAAAAACCAGTAAGCTTAGGAAAGAATAAAGGAGCCTTTTATAATTTCTTCACATCACAGGCCAGAGCTGTTTTAAAGATGGCTCATGGGTGATCAGTCTGTGTAGAAGCAGAGATAGGGGAGGGTGGAAAAAAGAGCCTTACAGGAGAGGGGAGCTGAATAAGAGCCATATAGAAGGAGGAGAATTCTCTCTCAGGGCCATTCTGATCCATCTCTTGAGGAATCCAGGTGCCATGGCAACAGCTGGAGGTTCTCTTGCTTGTTTGTCTTAGTTACGCTTGTTAATTCCCCAGGAGAAAGCATCTCTCAAGAGGTCTGTTAGAACAGGGGCCTTATCTAAACTTTCTATCAGCTCCATTACAACATGCACAATACATACAGCAAGTGCTGGATAAATGTTTGTTGAATTGGATTGAATTGATGTGTTTCCCCAGAAATTAGTCATTTTCTTTAAGTAGTCAGTGAGACTTTTCAGGGTATCCTGACAAAAATTCCAGAAACCATGTTCTGCTAACAGGACCCATTGTAATCTATGTGTGATTGATTGCATGTGTCAATCACTTTCAGTCTCTGCTTAAGAGCCCTTTTAAACCTCCAGGGGTTTTTTTTGTGTGTGTTTTTTAAATGTTCCAAATGTAATATTCTCCAATAAAAGCACTTTTACAGAGAAGTTTCTGAGGATGACCATTTGAATCAGATGGCAGTTTGTAAAAGTTTAGGGTTAGAGCATACTGTTATGGAAGATATTGTATTTAAATTACAAGTGACATCTGGCAGAGCAGCTAGTAGCTAAAAACAGGGAATCTCAACAGTTTTTGTGTCAAGGACTCCTTTGGAAGTCTGGTGAAGCCTATAGAACCCTTTCCAGAATTATGTTTTTAAATGCATAAAATAAAAGATACAGAATCACAAAGGAAATCAATTATATTGAAATACAAAAATGTTTTGTTTTGTTTTTAAAGTTCGTGGACCCCCCCCCCATTATATTTGTTTGTTTTTTGTTTTTTGTGGGGCAATGAGAGTTAAGTGACTTGCCCAAAGTCACACAGCTAGTAAGTGTCAAGTGTCTGAGGCCAGATTTGAACTCAGGACCTCCTGAATCCAGGGCTGGTGCTTTATCCACTGTGCCACCTAGCTACCCCCGACCCTCCCCCATTATAAAAACCCCAAGCTAGAGTTTAAGAGAGAAATTATGGCCGAGTAGATAGATATGACGTGTCTCTACAAAAGTTATCTTTGAGCATTTGAAAGCTGATGGAATTCTGAAGGGAGATAATATAGAAAGGGAAGAAGACTCAGGAAAGAGCCTTGGGAGATGCTCTCACTTAGCAAGTGGGTAAAAGATGAGGATCCACCAAAGGATACTGAGAAGGAATAAGAGGAGATCCAAGAGAGAGCAATGTTATAGAACTCAAGGAAGGCGAGTATTCAGGAGGAGACAGTAACAGTGTCAAAAGTGGCAGAAATGAGGACTGAGAAAAGGCCTTAATTTAGCAGTTAAGGCATCAGTAGTCATCTTGGAGTTAGGGGAAATAGATTTTCCAAAGCCAGAATGCAAGGGACTAAAAAGTAAGGAAAGGGGCAGCTAGGTGGCGAAGTGGATAAAATGCTGGCCCTGGATTCAAGAGGACCTGAGTTCAAATCTGGCCTCAGACACTTGACACTTACTAGCTGTGTGACCCTGGTCAAGTCACTTAACCCTCATTGCCCTGCAAAAACCAAAAAACCAAAATAAAAATAAAAAGTAAGTAAACTGAAGCAAAGATTATTGATAAATCTTTCAGTGGTTTGGCTATGTAAGAGAGAAGAGATATAAGACAATAGCTTGAAAAGATAGCAGTGTAAATTGAAGGCTTTTTAAGGATGGGGAAAACCATAGCCTCTTTGAGGTGGCAGGGAAAAAGCAAGTGGATAAAGTGAGGATGAAGATTAAAAAAGAGAAGATATGATCTAAGAGGGAAAATTTCCAAAAGAAACGGGAGGTATTGAATCAAGAACACAGTGGAGGAGTTGGATTTGAAAATGATAAGGGCCACCTCTTCATTAGAAAATGGGATAAAGGAGAAAAGAATGGCAGTAAAGAAGTAGTTTCAAACTTTGTGGCCTGCAAAACTCATGAGGAAGGGCAGCTAGGTGGCAAAGTGGATAGAGCACTGGCCCTGGATTTAGGAGGCCCTAAGTTCAAATCCGGCCTCAGACCCTTGATACTTACTAGCTGTGTGACCCTGGGCAAGTCACTTAGCCCCAATTGCCTCACCAAAAAACAAACAAACAAAAACCTCATGAGGAGCCTAAACCAGACAAACATAATTGGGAAATGTTAATCAAAATTAATAAAAATATAGTTTTTGTTGTTACTGCTGTTCAGTCATGTCCTACTCTCCTATGACCCCATTTGGGGTTTTCTTGGCAGAGATACTGGAGTGGTTTGCCATTTCCTGCTCCAGCTCATTTTACAAATGAGGAAACTCAAGCAAACAGGGTTAAGGGACTTGTTCAGGGTCACACAGATACTAAGTGTCTGAGGCCAGATTTGAACTCAGGAAGATGAAGTCTCCCTGACTCTAGGACCAGCACTTTATCCACTGTGCCACCTAGCTAACTACCTGACATAGATAATGTTAATTTGTGGTTTTCTAAATCAATATGTACGGTTCCATTTCTATATGAATTGAATACCACTGGTCTGTGGTACAGAATAGGGAAGAAGAGGGAACTCACTAATCTCAATTACCTCAGTGAAAGAAGAGAAAAATTTCTCTGCCAAGAGAGTATAGGGAAGAGATGGTGTAGGAGCTTTAAAGAGAGAGGAGAAGCTTTGGAATAGTCAGGAAGAAGAAAATGATTTGCCTTGCAACAGTTAGGTATAACTGAGATTAGTTAACATTAACTGGAGTAAACCTAGTCTGTGTGGCTTTCTTCAGGAGCATTCAGCACCACTTACTAGGAATGGAGAAGACAGTTGATGACAACCCAAGTGGATTTGGGCAAGATAAGATTGGCAGGAGCGGGGAAGGGAACATGAGTTTCAAGAGTCACTGGTCATATAAGGTCAAAATGGTCAAAAGAAAGGTCAAGAGTATGTATGATGTGCAGAAAAGGCCAGCCTAAAGGGGATGAGAGAACAAGAAGAGGTAGAAGGGCTGGAGCTCATGGGGAGGATGAAGTATAAGTAAGAGGGAGAGATTAAAGGATGGAAGGTAATGGTCATTGAGAAGAACCTCAGAATCCTAGATCCTGGAAGTGGAACAGTTATGGGTGATGGGTATGACTCATCCCTCTGTGGAGTGAAGAGGAAGGGGCCAGAAATAAATGCAGAAGGTGAATGAAGAAGGCACTCATTCCCTAAGGATGAGGGCTGACAGATACTACTTTATGATTTACAGCCACTCTATGAGGTTGGCAGTACAAATGGTATTATTTCTATTTTACAAATAAGGAGAGGACTCAGTTCTTTCCACTAAGCCATTCTGCTAGTCATCTATTGCCACCTGGCTATACTTCTAAAAACAATTAAAAAAAATACAATAGTAGGGGTGGCTAGGTGGCACAATGGGTAAAGCACCAGCCCTGGATTCAGGAGTACCTGAGTTCAAATCCAGCCTCAGATACTTGACACTTACTAGCTGTGTGACCCTAGGCAAGTCACTTAACCCCCATTGCCCCGCAAAAAAAAAAATACAATAGTAACAGCGATTTAAGGATGCTTAACTTAGAATGCCTGGAATACTCACTGTATCCCACTAAAGTGAATGCTCCTCCCAGCATGATGACAGTCTGCAGGGCATCCGTGTAGATCACAGCTGCTAGGCCACCTGAAGGAAAGACAGAGAGAATGAGGATGGAGGTAGGAGGCGTTTACTCTGAGCCCTATGGTGACTCTTAGATACTAAAAAAGTATTGTGAGAAAATAATTATTAATAATAGATTTCTTGGGGGACCCAGGGATCAGTTTCTTGGTGCTTTCTCTTCCACACTCCACAAAGTCCAGTACTTCAGCAAATCTTATTTGGGACAAACCCAGGGGAATAAAAGAGATAGAATCCTTTGTCTAGCTCTATGAAGGACTGATGGGATAGCATCACATCTAGATAATGGACTCTGCCTTGAGCAACTTTGGGTTCTTTTACATTCTTTTCCCAGATGTCATCAGTAGAGTTCATTTTAACTGTAGACTACCCTCAAATCATGTCAACCAATGGAATAGAATGGTGCTAACCAATTAACTTTGAACAATGTATAATGACCTGCTTCTTTTTATCAAAAGAGGATAAAAATCCTTGGTAGATACCAAGAGCTCTCTTAGCTCTTGGCTCTCTGGCTTGTAGGTCTTCTGAACTCTCTTAGGTCTCCTTGAGATCACATGCTGGGAGACAACATGGGGTTTTGGGGGCTTTTCTCCTGCTCACGCTAACTGCCATGCTGAAGCTCTTTCCCTGCTTTCTCCACCATGTGGCCTGAGATCATGAGAAGTTAGGGAGACTCATGGTCAATCCTTTACTGGTATTATATTAATAAATTAGGGCAGCTAGGTGGCTCAGTGGATAGAGCACTGGCCCTGGAGTCAGGAGTACCTGGGTTCAAATACGGCCTCAGACACTTAACACTTACTAGCTGTGTGACCCTGGGCAAGTCACTTAACCCCAATTGCCTCACTAAAAAAAAATTAATAAATTAAAATATGCTTACCCCAAACTTTATATATATATATATGTATATATATATGTATATATATATGTGTATATATATATATATGCTTATTTTTAACAACACAGTATATTCTAAGCATAAGCATTCCAGCACAATTAATTTAGGCAAAATGTTGCCTGCTATTGACACTGATTTAGGGGGAAAATATAAGGGCTGGGCCAATTGGCTTGTTTTGCTTGAAGGGGCTAGCTGGTAGGTGGGGTAGAAGAATGGGATCCAAAGGCAGCACAGCGATACTTTCATTTATCTCATAACCTTGGAATCATCTTTGACTCTTCCCTCTTCCTCATTTTCTACATTTAATCTGATCCTAAGGTCTATTAATTCAACCTCTAAAATGTCCCTTATAGTCATCCTTTCCTTTCCAGTACTACTCTAATGAAGACCCCAATTTGGGACTTTATCTTTTGTCAGAACCTCCTAATTGATACACCTTCTTTAATTCATCCTTCACATTGCTTGCTGCTTGAGTAACCTTCCTAAGGCACTGCCCCCATTACATAACTCCTCCACTCAGTGGCTCCCTATTGCTAGGCCTAAGGTTAAATAAAAGGAGATTGGGTTGGATCATATTTGGGGAACTGGGAAGTCCTTTCACCGATTCCCAAATTTTCACTATGCCTGAAGTCTATCTTTTTTTAACACTGATATTCTCCTTGTATGGTTGTGAAATACTGAACCATAATAATCTTAGAAGAATCATAGTTTCAGGTGACCCAAAAGGCAATGACAAGACACATGGCGGCTATTACTAAGATGACTTGTAAAAGAAAAACGTCATTAAAGACACAATTAAGGACATGTTACTGGAAAAGGGTGTAAGTAGGTCATATAGTGACAGTGAAACAGATAGCAGAAAGATAACAGATCACCCATATGTTGCACTTATGAAGCATTAAAATAACCAAATGAAGGCCTCCAGTGCATTGGGCTCTTTAGTGGAGAATTTATATGAAGGAAGGATGGAAGGAAGGGACGGAAGGAAGGGGGAAAGAGAGAAAAGAAGGAATGATGGAAGGAATGATGAAAGGAAGGAAGGCAGAATAGAAAGAAGGCAGAGAGGGAAGAGAGAAAGAGAGAGAAATAAAAAGAGAGGGACGGACCGACAGACAGACAGACAGACACACACACACACATACACACACACAGAAATATTTAAACATTGTTAAGTTTGAACTATCTGCAATTCCTAGAAGGCCAAGGATAGACCCTTGGGGAAGGCCCATAATTAAATGCAATATTCAGGTAAACAGTGTGTGAATAGATCAGTGTGGCTGAAGTGAAGTGTTTTTAGGAGAATAGCAGAAGCTAAGGTTAGAATGCTATGTGGAGGGGGCAGCTAGGTGACACAGTGGATAAAGCACCAGTCTTGGATTCAGGAGGACCTGAGTTCAAATCCAGCCTCAAACACTTGACACTTACTAGCTGTGTGACCCTGGGCAAGTCACTTAACCCTCATTGCCCTGCAAAAACAAAACAAAACAAAACAAAAAAAGAATGATATGTGGAGGCTGTATTATAGAAGGCCCTGAATAACACAGCCCTGCCACCCTTTATTTTACCAACAATGGAAAGCTGTTGAAAGACCCTGACCACTACTTTAGGAAGATAAATCAGACAGCAATGTGTGAATAG
Organism: Dromiciops gliroides; assembly: GCF_019393635.1. Classification (NCBI taxonomy): domain Eukaryota; kingdom Metazoa; phylum Chordata; class Mammalia; order Microbiotheria; family Microbiotheriidae; genus Dromiciops; species Dromiciops gliroides. Next base: position 618,850,513 of record NC_057861.1, on the reverse strand, counting down.
AATGAGGATAGGTAGCAGGTAGGTAAGAAGGCAGGGATACACTTTAAAAGGACATTTGTTATAATTCAATAAAGACACAATATTATCCCGATTCTCCTTGAAACCATATTGTTTTAAAGTAGGAAGAGCTTTTGGAGATCTCCTAGTCCAACCCCCCCAACTTTTACAGATGAAGATCCTGAAGTTTATAGAGGATGAGCTACATCTGTAACCACATGTGCTCAGGTAGAAGGGCTAATTTTAGGGAAGGAAAGCACATCTCTTCCCCTTAGACTCTTAGAAGGGTGAGAAGACAGGGAGTTCCAAGCTTATCTAGGAAGGAGGTAACCAAACCAAAATCTTCCTGAAAGGATTGAAGAGGAATGTTCTTGGACCCTAAAAAAAATCTCCGAGGGCACTAGCTCCCTAGCTTGTACAAAGAAGAATGTAAACGGAGACTGGAATTCCCCCCGCCCCGCCCTTTTATCTATATTTCCATCTGGCACATTTAACCTCAAAAATATCTTTCATTTCCATACTCTCCTTTCTAGTCCTACTATAAATACATTCATTCTTGGCACATAGTGCCTAATAAATGATTGTTGAACTGAATGGAAGGTATGTGTATAATAGTGAACAAACTCTCTCTAAAGATGCACATTGTGTGTGCCTACTTTTAAGATAGTAGGGTGGAATGGAAAGAACATGGGATAATGGAACCTGGGTTTGAATCCCAGTTCTGTTAGGTACTTCCCTTGTGACACTGGAAAAGGCACCTCACCTTTCTAGGCCCTGGTATTGAATCAGATGATCTCTAAGGACTCATTCATCTCTAAGTTCTCTGAACCCAAAGCCAAATATTCTTTATTATACCAGGAGACATGGGGCAAATAAGTGGTTTCACTGATCTGAGCCTCATGTTCTTCTGGAAAAAAAAAAAAAAGGACCAGGTTAAATAGCTCGAACATTTCCTTTTTTTTTTTTTTAATCTTTTTTTTTTTTTGGTAGGGCAATGAGGGTTAAATGACTTGCCCAGGGTCACACAACTAGTAAGTGTTAAGTGTCTGAGGCTGGATTTGAACTCGGGTCCTCCTGAATCCAGGGCTGATGCTTTATCCACTGCACCACCTAGCTGCCCTCAAACATTTCTAATGAATGGTTTTGCACTTCCAATGTTGGGAACCCTGATTACCCATCAGATGATCGTGTTGGATAGAAAGGCTCAGAAGTCATTTCTGGTAGAAGTTGCTTGAGTAGCCCAGACAGCACCACATTAATTCTTAACCTTAGACTTCCCAGTATCATCCCAGGGGTACGCAGCCATACCTGCCACTGTATACACAGCTGTGATCGCCAACAGCCCCACCACTGCAACGTACAAATCCAGATGTAGGGATTGCTGGATAAAGATGGCTCCTGCATACATGTCCACCTGAGGAAATAAGATAAGGAAGATCACAAAGGTAGAGTTGAACCATCTAGTCCAATTTCCTCATCACATGACCTTACTAAGGTCACTCCTGGGGCACTAACTCATAGTATAATCAGCCAACAAAGCTGACCCTGGGAATGGTGTAGCCCCTATGAGGAAACTATATGCAGCTGATTAAGGACTGGAAATTAATGGTTGGTCAGTAGCTCATAAGGCTTCACTGAGTTTTGCCTTTTACGTTAAGCCAATGAACAATCCAGCTATCCAGCTACTCTTGGCCACTTCTTAGGAAGAGAGGAATCTCTGTTACCTACTTCCTTTCCCATCCTCTCTTCCCTTTCCTTATCTTTATCTTCCCTACTCCTCTCTCCTTGTCTTTTCTTCCCTTCCTTTTCCATCCCTTCCTCTTCCTTTTCCCCCTCCCTTCTTCCCCCACCTTCCTTTTCCACTTCCCTTTTAAGGTGTAGTTTCCAGTCCCAGATGGGAAAGGACACCGCTGGGAAAAGAGGAAATTCCCATAATATAGAAACTGCCAATGTCCAAGGAGCAGGGGAATGATTGGAACTTGACTTTTAATCTGGTGATCATGTATCCATACACCAGCACCAGTTGTGGGTGATCCACACCTGGTCTTTGACAGTGACTCTGTCTTTGTCCTTGGAAGGATGGCTGTTAAGGGAAGGCTTTAGGAAAGATGGCTTCTTACCGAGATCTTGGTGAAGATGTAGATGAACAAGTAGAGCGTAGCCAAGAACAAGGGAATCCGTTTGCCTCCAAATCTCTTTCGTAAGTACTCAGGCATGGTGGTGACCTGGGAGAGGAGGGAACAAAGATTTGGTAGCAGATGTTTTGTGGTTCTTTGGCAACATAAAGGCTAACTCACGACTCGATGACTGAAGTGCTCACAGCAGAGTTCCCTTGCTCCAAAGCATAGACTGATGGGCTCTCAGGATCTCAGAAAGACAGTAGGAGTTTCCCTGCTACAAAACTGATCAGACAGGAGGTGGGGGAAGTCAGAGGAACAAAGTAGCACCAACCACTTGGGTTCCATGCTGGACCAGGCGGTTGGGTAAAAAAAATTAGGAGAAGTGAGGGAGGACGTAGCTCCCCAACCTGATAAAAAAAAAAAAGGATTAGATATTTGGAGCTTAAGGGGATTTTAGAGGCCATGGATGATGAGAAAACTGAGGCACAGAGAAGTTGTGACTTGCTCCATCACACAGCTAGTAAGTGTCTGAGTTGAGATTGGAATCCAGGTCTTTCTGACTTCAGTCTAATCCAGAGTCCTATCCATTATACTACATTGCCTTTCAGAACAGAATCTTATAAACAAATAAGGGAGAAGACTAAGTGAAGTCCAAGGTCCCTTTCAATTTTTTTTTTTTGTGGGGCAATAGGGGTTAAGTGACTTGCTCAGGGTCACACAGCTCACCCTGCCTTAGAGATGGTCACCATTAGACACAAATTGGTGTGTGTGTGTGTGTGTGTGTGTATGTAGAATTATTCAATATATACTTCTATTTATCAGTTCTTTCTCTAGCTACAGAGAACATCTTTCTTCAAATATCCTTTTTGGTTAATTTGGGTATTTACTCAAGTCATCAAAATTACATATTTGTGGGGCAATGAGGGTTAAGTGACTTTCCCAGGGTCACACAGCTAGTAAGTGTCAAGTGTCTGAGGCCGGATTTGAACTCAGGTCTTCCTGAATCCAGGGCCGGTGCTTTATCCACTGTGCCACCTAGCTGCCCCCCGGGCAAAGTCATTCTTAAAACAATATCGCTGTTACCATATACAATGTTCCCTTGGGTTCTGCTCATTTTACCCTTCGTTAATCCTAAATTGTTGATCTTGTGGTTTCTTATTTCAGTGTGGAGAATTCCTAGTGTGGAAATTCTTTCCATCAATGCCAATATGACTTATATGACTCAGTAGATAAATCCCCGGGGAATTTCCTCAAAGAAGTCAAGTCAACAAGTATTTACTCTGTACCTTCTATGTGCCAGGCATTATGCTAAGTACTGGGGATACAGAGCAGGGGCTCTGAATGAACCTAATGGGGAAGACAACATATAGATAACTATGTACAAACAAGATTTAGACAGGATAAATTGGAAATAATCTAAGAGGAAAGACACTAGCATTAAAGAAGTCTGGGCAAGTTTTTTTGTTTTTTTTTTCCCCAGAAAGTGAGACTTCTGCTGAGACTTGAAGGAAGGAAGGAAGGGAAGCTAGGAGGTGGCGATGAAGAGGAAGAGAATTTACTTAGGTATGGGGGACAGTCATTGAGAATGTGAAAAAGGATTTGTGAGGGGAAGATGCTCATCGACTTGCTGCCCTGTTATGATCAAATGTTTCAGTAATTGGGGAAAATGTGATTTCCTTGATAAGGAGCTCTCCACAGAGGTAGATCTTCATCCTTCCATTAGAAGGCAAGGGCTTAATCATTGTGAAAAAAATTTTTTTACATGTAACTTGGGGAAAATTCTAAATAAAAATGAAAAAAAAAAAGAAGGCAAGGTCTTTGTGTGTAGGGATTGTTTCATTCATTGTCTTCGTACCCCCAGTGCCTTGCACAGTTCCTAGTACACAGAAGATGTTTACCAAATACTTGTGGATTAAATGATAGATGGCACTTCATTAATTGCTACGACCAAACAAATTCACCAGTTCTGGGGCAACGAGCCAACTTGCTGGTGATGGGCTTCTTTCTCCACAGTTAGATAATCAGGTTCATAGCTTCTCACCATATCACACAGAGTTTCCCTCAGCTCCAGGGCCAGAAACTGACCTCTCTCTGGCCAAAACCTGTAACTGGTCCTCTAGGTTGGTTAGTTTTGTACTCTCTTTCAGGAGAAGAGGCATCTTTGTGAGGCTCAGGGAACATTAGTTTCATGCTATTGATGCATATTTGAGAGATTGATCCAAGGTTATATAATTAATGACCATTCTTCCTCATTGCAGCAATGACAGGGAAGGCCATGTGGATTGGAGGAAAGAGCGCTGGAATTCATGGGAGTAGACCTGTCTGGGAGTCCTGATCCTGATGCTAACTTGCTATGCAAACTTTAGGATTAATGGAGTTTCATGTTGAAAGGATTCTGAGACCAGAGGAACAATGATGAAACATGCTTATCATACCCATCTTTGAAAGAAGGATGATGGATACTCAAGAGGCAGAAACAGGCATTTTTGGACATGGACATTGGGGGAATTTGTCTTGCTTGACTAGGTATATTTGTTACAGGGGCTTTGTTTTGGGTTTTGAGGTTTTTTCCCCATTTTGGGTAGGTGAGAGGGAGATAGGGATTAGTGATGGGGTTATCAAAAAGAAAAAGAAATGAAAGTCCCTGAAAACTTTATTAAAACGCACAGAAGAGAACAGAAAGAAACAGACAACAGCTTTGAAAGTTACATGAATTTATCCTATACTTAAAAGGAAAAGCAAGCTTTATGTAAAAGAGATGGGCAGTTTCATCCTCATTCTCTATTCTACTTTATGTATGGAAATGCTCATTTTATTGGTGTTAAGATCAGAATACAAAGCAAACACTTTTTTTTTTTTTTAGTGGGGCAATTGGGGTTAAGTGACTTGCCCAGGGTCACACAGCTAGTAAGTGTTAAGTGTCTGAGGCCGGATTTGAACTCAGGTACTCCTGACTCCAGGGCTGGTGCTCTATCCACTGCGCCACCTAGCTGCCCCGCAAACACTTTTTTTTTTAAAGGAAAGGGATCTTAGCAATTGGCCAGTTATTTTACAGATGAAGAAACTGAGGCCCAGAGAGGGGAAGTGTGCCCAAGTTCACATGGATAGTGAAGACCAGAGTTGGAATTAAGGGGCAGCTAGGTGGCACCATCATACACAGAAGGAGGGCCTGGAGTCAGGAAGGATCATATTCTGTGTTCAAATCTGGCCTTAAGACACTCCCTAGCTGTGTGACCCTGGGCAAGTCACTCAACCCTCATCTGTAAAATGAGCTGGAGAAGAAAATGGCAAAGCCCTCCAGCATCTACAGCCAAGAAAACCCCAAATGGGTTCACAAAGAGTCAGACACAACTGAACAACCACAACCACTACCTCTTACTCTAAATTGAGTTTTTACACTCCAACATGCTTCCTCCCTAGGGGATCAATAAATGCTTGTTGGACAAATGAACAAATAAATGGAACTTACCTATCCCAATGTAGTTTATCCTGAATCCCAATACCCTCCGCACCCCACCCTCCACCCCCAATCAGACTCACCCCTCCAGAAATGTAGATAGGAAGGAAGATCCAGCCCAGCATCAGCACGGAAAAGATCCCCTGTGGAGGAAGGCACAATGAACCTTGTTCCAAACTCTTTTAGAAACATACATGCCTGACCTACTGACTCCAAAAATAAGATGTTAATTTGCACTGGTAATTGGTGATACGCTAGGCCTAGAACTGAACAGGGGAAGGAGGAGAGTGGTCTAGATTTAATTTGGAAAACTACATTGTGCTTTAGAGAATCAGAAATTTAGAGCTAGAATAAAGAAAGAAACAAGCATTTATTCAGTGCCTATTATAATACAGGCACTGTGCTAAGCACTTTACAAATTTTATCTCGTTTGATCCTTACGACAGCCCTTGCATGTAGGTGCAATGATTATCCCTATGTTATAGTAGATGAAACCGAAACAGACAGAGGTTAAGGGACTTGTCTAGAGTCTTACAGTTAGTAAGCGTTTGAGGTTGGATTTGAACGCAGGTCTTCCTAACTCTAGGCCGGCTCCATTCAAGTACTGAGATATCACTTTGCATCTAAGGTAGGTGCTTTGATATTTAACTAATGTTAAAATAACTCCCACGGGGCAAACGCTCACATGGTGGTCAGAAGCAATATAAGGGGACTCTCAAGGTCTCTCCTAAGAACTTTGGAACTGATAGCATGACATGGGACACACTGGTACAGGACCAACATGGTATGTCCTCATCAGAGAAGGAGTCATGCTCTATGAGCAAAGCAGAATTGAAGTAGCTCCAAAGAAACATGAGATGCACAAATTTAGAGAATCTACCCCAAATGTTCACATAGACTATTTGTGCCCGACTTGTGGTAGAGCATTCCTAGCTCATGTTGGTCTAATTAGCTGTAGTCGGACACATTGTAACTTAACTAACATAGTGATGTCATTTTGGTCCTCTTCAAGAGCAAAGGACAACAACCAACCAGCCAATGTCAAACTATATCAGAAAAAACCCACATCTTTTGCTATTGATTTTTATCTCCCAATTTCCCAAACTTTCCATTTCATCTCAGTGATCTCTCTCACATTCTGATTTACGGATGATTTAGCTATGCACATGTCTCAGGTCTTCCTGGAAACTCAATGAGATCAGGGTACCCAACAAGCACCTACCAGTCCCCCAAAGCACTAGCAGCTTATAGCTCGTATCTCTAGCATCAAGCATAGCACATGACACATGATGTCCTATGTACGCATATTACACATTAATGCAAAATGTTGAAAGAACAAATTAATGGATGAATTACAGGGGCAAGAATCTGGGATCCTCTTCTTTCCTCTTCAAAATGATTCAGGTCATGATCTAGGGATACAGATGGTCCTACTTTAAGAAACCCCACTACAGAAAGGAATGGATTCAGAAAAATCTTGGAAGACGTGATGCAGATTGGAGTAAGAAGAGCCAGGAGGACAATTTATAGGATCAAAACACTGTAGAAGGAAACAACTTTGAAAATTTTTATAACTCTGATCAATGGCAAGAACCATTCGTGACTCCAGAAAACTGATGATGAATCAGAGATGGAAACTAAAGTGATGTTAAAACAGCAACAACAACGAAATCAATAAAAGTTTCAATAGTTTGTTGACTGAATAACATACTTACATTAAACTCATAAGCTGCTACGGAAATCCCCACAGCTGCTCCTGATCCAGCCAGGCCAATGAAATGACCACTCCCTATGTTACTGGCAAAGAGAGAAGCTCCCACCTATGGGGAGAAGGGTATATCATCATGGAAAGGCGGAGCCTTTGTTGTGTTCAGGGCCTACATAATTCAGCCTGGGATAGAAGGTTGAATAACATAACAGGCTATTGGATTTCTCTATCGCCGCTGGTCCTATCTTTATTGGTAGAAGAGGGTGATTTATAATCCTTGTTATGAGGAGACCCCCAGAACAGGCTACCCATGAAACACTAACCAGAGAGTTGACACTGGGAGAGGCACAGGGTTTAAACAGAATGACCTCCAGGAGCTACGACACTATTTATTACCCAAGTAGCCATGGATGTCATGGCATTATAGTGGGGCAAAGCCCCCTTGCTCTCCACTGATAAGTAAAGAAGCTTTTAAGGCCACTCCGACCCTGAGATCCCTAATGATAATACATTAGGATAGTATGGGGAAAACCAATCTATGGGTTCCAGAATGCTCTTTGAGTGTGTCTTAAGTGACCACCTTTAACCCTCACACTAAGTCATGACTACTTGGGACTACTCAGGATTTACCTGGGCTACCATCCTAATGTGGTGCCTACTCTTGGAGTTGGAGTCAGAAGAGGGACAAGTTTTCTCATTTCCCCCTTTTGCCCCAATACATACATTCCCTGGCTGGAGACGGAGATGCAGTGCTCATAGCTTGACTCCATCTAATCTGAGTCTAGGGGTTCTATAGTGCCAGTCCAGGGAGTAGCTCCCTGTCTCCACAAGGGAGGCTCAGCTGGGCCCCAGCCTTACTCACCGGCCACCACACCATGTCCCCTCCAGCCAGGAAGTAGCCTTGGACAGTGTCTCTCTTGGTCTTCCACATAGACTGAAACATAGGGAGAGAAAGTCCATTCTAGGTAAGGAAACTACTTCTACCTGAGACTAGTTGTCAGTGAGGTTCTGGTCCAAAACAGGGCAGTCAGGGGATGCCAGTACCCAGGCTGGCTCCAGGGAATAGGCATGCCTTCTGATGCAAGAGTGTTAAAGCCTGCTGAAATCAACCAGAAATCCAACCCTCCAAAATCCATTAACTCATAACACTTTTTAAGACCTAATGCAACCCCTGACATAGTTATGGGGAATAAAAAATTTAAGTAAACCAAGGAGCAAAAGGGGTAGTGGTAGTGATAGAGAACTTCTATATGATGTCATCTGTCAGATCCCACTCAGAGAACCACTGGGGGCTGAGAGAAGGGTCAATCCACCCTATTAAGCAACAGAGAATGGCAAAGCGGGTCACTTAACCTTCCTTCCAAGGCCCCTTTCCTTTGCTCTGCTCCTAAATGACATTGGCCCCTATTCTAACCCAGTGAGGGAACCCTGAATTCTGTTCCAGTCAGGCCCATTCCCAGTGGTGATGAAGGCTCCCTCTAGACTCCCCATGGCACTAGACATGGGTTCTCACAGAACTTGGATAGGCATGGAGCCATAACTTATGAGTCTTTGGGTAAAATGAAGGGTTTCCATGCTTACCTTGTGTCTGGTTACTATGCCCTTCTGACCCGGGTACTATTTGACCTGAAGCTGAACTCTTTAATATCTTCCCACATTAGAGTATGAACCCATTGGGAAGAGGGACTATCTTGATTTTCTATTTGTCTATCCTTCATCACTTAGCACAGAGCTTGGCACATAGTGAACACAATGGACGTGTTCTGTCCATCTGTCCATCCATCCACCCACCCACCTGTCCATCCATCCACCCATCTATCCATCCATCTACCCAGCCATCTATCCACTCACCCACCCCTTCCCTTTGGTTGCTAGCCAGCCAGGCTGGCAGAACCCTTGTGTGTGAAGGAACTACAACCCTTGCCTTACCCAAATTCCTACACCTAGCACGAACACGAAATAGAGGACGAGCACTACGATGTCCACAGTCTCCAGTGTCTTGTTTGGAAAGGCCTCCAGGCTATCACGGTGGGAAGGAAGGGAGTTACTTCCAATACTCTCCATGCTGGTTGTTGTTTGCCAGTCCTGCAGAGTTGTATCTATCTGTAATAGACAGAAGGTCACAGAGCCTGGTGTCTCTAGGCCCCGGCCCAAACAGTAGTGGAGGAAGCTTCCCAGCCTCTTCTAATTCAGGTGGTATTCACTCCACTGCATGCAACCATAACACAGGGGCTTGGTCAGGTTAGGGTGAGCCAGACAGAGTGGGCCATTTACCTTCTGGCCAGATCTGGAGAAGAATAGCCGGCATTTCTCTAACTCCTTATGGTTTGTAAGGTACTGTATATACATCATCTTATTTGATTCTCATGACTCACGACCCTCAATCTGGTCTCCCTGTCTGTGCTGTAGCAGCTTCCACCCTCCAGTATAATCCCTCTTTACCCTAAACCCTTTAAATCCCTTACTTTCTTTGAAATTTAGCTCAAGCATCACCTTCTTCACAAAGTCTTTCCTAAACCCTCCCCCTCCCCCAACCTCCATTACCTTCCTTCCCTTGACTACCTTGGGGTCTTTTTGTATATACTTAGGTATCTGTTGTCTGTTCCAATAAAATGTAAGCCTCCTGACAGCAAAGTCATTTTTGCCTCTGTAACTATTATGCTTAGCCCATAGTAGGTGCTTAATAAATGTTTGCTGATTCAATGAGGAAAGTAACATACACTTTACTAGCAGGTAGGTAGTACAGTAGATAGAGCGCTGGGCTTGGCATCAGGAACATATGAATTCCAATTCTGATTCAGGCACTTATTAGTGGTGTGAGTCTGGGCAAGTTACTGAACTTCTTTTAGATTCAGTTTTTTCATCTTTAAAATGGGGTTTACTGTCCCATTATTATTATCAAAGGTTATTGTAAAGAACAAATGATGTGATCTTTGTAAAGGAATTTGAAAAACCTTAAAACATTATGTAAGTTGTAGCTATTTATCAGAATGATGGTTATTATTATTATCCGCCCCAATTTTATAAATAAAGACATTTGTCTCAGAAAAGGTGTTACTTGTCCAGGATCACACACAATAAATGGCATTTCAACTCAGCTCTTTTGGCATACTGATCCTACTCTATCTCTGTTTGTGAGGATATTTCTGGGTTAGCAGAGCCTTCCATCTTTAATTTAGACCTTGGACATTTAAAGACCTCATCAAAGTCACCCTACTCAGGAGGTAGGCACTCCTAGTAGATTACAACTAGTTGTATTTCCAGGGTAGATTGTCCTAATCTGATACCTGACCAGTATTCTTGCCTCCATTCAATTTCCTTCCATTCTGTCCTCAAAACTGTTGCTAGATTCAGGTTCCTTTAACAGAGCTGATCATGTCTCTTCTCCACTTAAAATTGGACAAAGGCTCTTTACTGTCATACTTGAGTAAAGTTCAGATTTTTTTTACTCAGTCATTCAAGGTCCCCTAGCCTTTCCTAGGTTTGAAAGATTCATGGAGATGAATAGAGCTGGAGGTTCTTGGAGTTTGGGGGTTAGATAAATCCCTTTGCATGTCAACATTAAATGAAGAGCACATAGATAATGGCTGGAAAGTTGGGAGAACCAGGTCCAAGGTCCAGCTTTGTGACTTGCTAGCTGTGTGACCTTGGACAAGTCTTTTCACTCAGTTTCCTCATCTGACAAAAGAAGGGATTGAATGATCTCTAAAGGGCTTTTCGGCTTCAGTATCCTTATTATTCTGGAATGACCACTTCTTCCACAAAATTCTCAGAGCACTTTGTGCAGACTTCTCCTTTGCCTCACCATATTCTACCTTGTATCATAGTTATTTGTGTATATGTCTTATCCCACCTCCATCCCCAAAAGGGGAATGCAACCTCTTTTAGGGGAGGGTTTGTGCCTTAGATCATCTTCGGATCCCTAGCGCTAGGGGAAATGCCTCATGCATCATTGGTGTTTAATAAATGCTTTTTGGATTTCACATAAATCACACACAAATCAGCAATTTTGTGCTGTGCATCAGTAACTTGGGAATTTTTGTTCTGATTAAATGACTCCTATGCAACAAGTCTGCTGTTTGGCTGGTGAAGGGAGGAAGGCAGAACTTCAAGAAGTAGGAACTAGGCTTTGGGGAGGAAAGGGTTAAACACACACACACACACACACACACACACAAACACACCTGTTGTCTATGCCTAGAATGTCCTCCTTCCTCCTCTTCACCTGCTCAATTGTTTCCCTTCCTTTATTTATTTTTTATTTATTTTTTTTGGTGGGGCAATGAGGGTTAAGTGACTTGCCCAGGGTCACACAGCTAGTAAGTGTCAAGTGTCTGAGCAGATTTGAACTCAGCTCCTCCTGAATCCAGGGCCAGTGCTTTATCCACTGTGCCCCCTAGCTGCCCCTTCCCTTCCTTTAAAGCCAAATTCTAATACCACACCCTCCAGGAAGCCTTCCCAGATTCTCAGGCACCTTCCTTAGACATTTAGTCATCACCTCTCCCCTCTCAGTCTTCAAAGCACTCTCTGTTTCTTTTATACATGCTGTATCTCCTCCAGCACCGTACTTTGAGAGCTTAATAAATGCTTATTGAATTGAATTGACCAAGTACCAACTTGAGGTTTCAAGGAAGAAAAGTTGCTCATTTTCCAGGGGTTCAGGAAAGTAAGACTAAGGGGCCTGGGAACTTTGTCTTACTCCTCCACTGTCCCAGTTTCTTCCCCCCAGCTAGGATACAAGTTATCCCAATTATTCCAGTAAGGAAAGGGTCATTGAGACCTCACTGGGGCTGAGAGCCAGCCCTGTGCCACCAACACCACCTACTCTGCTGCTTGGACAAAATGTCATGGCAACTAATCCCTGGCCAACTGTCCCTTTTTCTTTCTTTTTTTTTTTTTTTGGCAGGGCAATGAGGGTTAAGTGACTTGCCCAGGGTCACACAGCCAGTAAGTGTCAAGTGTCTGAGGCTGGATTTGAACTCAGGTCCTCCTGAATCCAGGGCTGGTGCTCTATCCACTGCACCACCTAGCTGCCCCAATTCTTAATCCCAAATTCAAGAGCTCACTAGCAACATTTGAGCTTAGCTTCAGGCCATGAACCCCAACTGTGGAACTAGAAAAATTGGATTAAATCAAGAAAGAGAGGCTTCTTTGGGTCACGTGGGACCCTCTTCATAGACCCCACATCTGATCACCCTTTCCTGAGGGAAACATTCTTCTCCCTTAGAGCTGGGATTGGTTAAAGTTCCTAGAATCTCCTCTACTATTTAACATGAGTTGTCAGCCCATAAAACAGAGAGGTCCTGCTATCTCCTCAGGGCTGTCAGGCCTCCTGCCCTGCCCTTCATTGCCAGGGACCTAAGTCTAGAGGGCCCATCCATCCATTTTCTGAAGTGAAGGCCAGGTCATTCCTAGGGGAAGACCACAAATGGGACAAAGAGGAGGATAAGTCACTGAATGAACTGGGCTGAATGAGGCCCAGATCTTTCCCTGGTCCTCAGCATGGCCCAGAGTAGGCCTTAGCACCTCAGCAGGTCTATGAGGGAAGAAAGAAGGGGACAGAAGGAGGGGGAGGGGAAAGGGAAAGGGGCTGTAAGAAGAGGGAGAAGATGGAACAAGAAAGGGAAGAGAGAGAGTTGGAAGAAGGGAAGAACCTCTTCCCCACCTTCTCTCCCCTCCTGGCACTGGGTGAATGGGTGTGGGGGCTGGAAATCAGCTTGAAACACATAAACAAGTTAGTTATTCATCACTTCTTTCTTGGCATCCGAGCGGGCCTGGGAAGATCGGCACCAACTCCCTAAATCTCCAGGATGCCTCTCTGGGACCTGAGCCTAATTACGTAATGGAAAAGCCCTGCCCTGGTGAATAGTATGCTTGGATTCTAATCTTGGCTCTGTTACTAACTCATTGTAATTGGGGTCTCAGTCTTCTCATCTGTAAAATGAGGGGGTTGGACTAGCTGAGTTCATAGATCCCTTCTAATGCTAATACTCCATGTTCTATGGTTTTATTCTGCCCACACAGCCCTGACACAACGTTGAGGATGGAGTTTTGTCTCCTAGACATCCTTAAGTGGGGAATAAGAGGGAAGGGCAGGGAAGTGAGCCTGTTGCCACAGAAATGAGACTTTGGAGGGTATTTTCCAATTCATCTCCCTTGACTGCCCCAGAAGTCTAAAGGGACAGAAGGATCGCTTTGTGGGAGTCTCTCATGAGAGAAGATGGTGGCAGCAGAAATTCAGTGTGATGAGGAGAGGTATACACAGTGACGGGTGAACCAAGGGCAGGGCAAGTTAGCTCTTTCGTGTATTCTTTTTTTTTTCTTCCATGTATTCTACACGAAGAGTGGGCAGCTAAGTGGCATATAGCACTGCACTTGGAATCAAGAAGACTCATCTTCCCGAGTTCAAATCCAGCCTCGGTCACTTACTAGCTGTATGACCCTGGGAAAGTCACTTAATTCTATTTTCCTCATTTTCCTCATCTGTAAAATGAGCTGAAGAAAGAAATGGCAAATCACTCCAGGATCTTTGCTGAGAAAATTCCAAATGGGTTATGAAACGACTCAAACAACAACACTAAGACTGATAGAATTAAAGTTCACTGAGGCCAGGAATTATTTCATTTTTGTCTTGGTACCCTGCCCCCCTTCATCTCCGCCCCCATCATTTAGCACTGTGCCTGGCATAAATCAGGTATATAATAAATGCTTGTTGATTACCTTGGAAATTCACAATTTTATTCATAGTCTTGCTACTGTTAGACATGGCTCCTCATTCATACCTAGAAGCCCACATGTCCCTCTCACAGGTGCAGAGTCAAAGTTAGAAGGGACCTTAGATGCACCCACTCTAAATCCCTCATTTTACAAATAAGCAGAGCTAAACAAAATAAAAGCCCACAAAATGAGAAGTGTAACTAGGCCAGGGCAACTGGAACTTTTCCTTGGGCACCAAAATTTAGAAGGTGTTGACAACACTTCCTATGCAGAACTTCAGCAGCATAGAAGCAATGGAATTTAGCAACTGGTAAACAAGAATACTATAATTAGTCCAAGTGAGCTTCTTCCAACCCAGACTCTCCTTGCTACCCAACATGGATGGTCTGGCGTCCTGGGGGGGGGTCTCTCCTTTGTCCCAAATATATTTGTCTAAACTTCCACTTTTTTGTTCCTGCTACATAGGTAGTACTTAATAAATACTTACTGGAATGATTGATCAATTGACTAAAAAGTTGATTTTAGAGCAAACTTCATGCTTCAGATGCAAAAATAATTAGGGCTCTGCAAATGAGCAAACTGAGGCCCAAGGAGATTAAGCAAATTGCTCCAGGTCACCATAGTATTGAGTTACAGGATCAGGATTTGAACTCAGACCCAGTTTGACCTACTTTCTATGCATAGGGAGAAGATGTAGCAGACATTCTTGGAGAGTAACCAACTCCTAGAACAAGCAGTACACTGGGGGACTTGTTAGTTATTGCCTGTGAACTTTGGTGTTTTAGGCTTAAATTAGCTTGAAGATTTATCCTAGGGTAGAACTCCACTTTAGCCCAAACAAGCCTTGAAGCACCAAAGAAATGTAGTTCTAACAATGGAATTTCAGGGATCTGGATGGAGTAAGAGAGCACAGAGCATTAGAAGGGATCTTTGTGCCTTCCTGGTCCAACCCCTTCATTTTATGGATGAAAAAACCTGAGGACCCTAGAGAAGGAGTAATTATATCTCAATTACATAGTAAGTTCATGAGATGAGCTTGCTGGAATGAGGCCATTGTTGACCATAAGATTGTGGAATCTTTGACCTGGAAGAGACCTCAGAGACCATATTTTCCCATATTTCTTCACAGATTGTGACCTGGCATGTACAATCTTCAAACATTCCAGCTTGGGAGTGGCCCCAGACCAACCTCGGGGCCCACCCTAACCTGCTGTGGTTAAGCAAACATGGTTGAATTCAACATCCATCTGAAGTTTGTGGAGGGAGAGGGGTCAAACAGCAGGGCACCTATGATCACCTAAATTCCTAGAACTTCAGGAGGGATAAACAGGAGAGCTGCCTTTTACACATGGGTGTTGATAGGACTTCTGGGAAGAGGAAACTGACTGCCCATTGGTCAAGCCAAAGCCCCATCAGTACAGGGACCAGCTCCTTAGGAACAGAATCAGAGGTTCTGGCTCGAAGTGGCTGATTGTTAAATTTTCAGTGTGAATATTTATACATCAGAAGTCAAGAAACCCTACAAACATAGCTTGATTTCTTGTTTTGTTGTTTATCTAGAACTTAAGAAAGTAATGGAGAAACTGTTAATCAAGCACATTAAACTTAACAGCATTTTGGAGAGTCGGTTGTTAAACATTTACCAGCACACTACTGAATGTATGGAATAAGAGCTGGATAATAAGCTATAATAAGATACTAAGAGCTTAGGCCTTAGGATATCAGAACTGGAAAGGGACTATATACAACCTAGTCCAATCTTTTGTTGTTCCAATGAAGAAACTGAAATGGAAAATGACATGTCCAAGATGATACAATTATATGGTAACAGAGTCACTTAAATACTGGTTTTCTAAGTTTCTTAAGCTCCAAAGAAATGAATGCCTAATGGTGGATTTTCAGGAATTCTTTGCACTATATACTACAGATGCCCTTCTAGCTATGCAAAGACCACCCTCTGGGCAGAGATAACTTATTCTTTGGATGTGTTGAACAGATTTCCAATTTGGAAAAAAGTGAGCAGGAGGAATTCTATAGTAATTCCTGTTTCAAGTAACACTGTAGTTATCCCACTTTCAAGGCTGATGGGATTCTAGAAGGATCCCAAGGTAGAACTGAGTATTTTATCCTTGGAGTCGTTCTAACCTTAACCTCCCATACTGAGCCCCAGCCTGTGACAGCCCCACAGAGGGGGCAAAAAAGAGGGCTGCTTACCTTTCAGAGGACCTGTGAGCTGATCTGCCTCGTAAGTCAACAGCTCCACAAGAAGGCTGAAGAGAGCAAGGAGATGGGCAACGGAAGGCAGGCTCTCCTCTCCCCCCTGCCTCGAGGGACTGAGGACGCAGGTAGCTCTGGCGGCTATTGCTTCCACGATCCTGAGATGTTGTGGGTCAAACTCCAAACTCCAAACTCCAGCCTCTGCTGAACACTGAAAAGGCATGATACCATCCTACTTTCACAAAGGGGCAGGAATCAACAGGGAGTCCCAGGGTGGGGTGGGGGGGTGACAGGAACTTTGATCCCAGAAGCCATGAATCCATTCAGAAGGTTTCCACTTCACTTCCTCCATTCCTATGGTTTACTCAGGTCTCTGAGAAGGAAAGGGTCATTGCCCCCTCTACTTCCCCAAAGCCCATTCTTCCAGGGATCTTCAGGGACTCCAAATTCTATAGGCAAAACCCTTTCCCTGCCTACAAGGCTGGTACTGGAGAAACTGGCTGAACTAAAAGCACATGGCTTCTGTTTATCCATCTCCTTTCTCTCCCCCTCCCATCCTCCTCATGCTGGGGACAGGCAGGGATAGGACCAGGAGTGTGGGGGAGGGAAAAGAGCAGCAGATGTGAAGGAGGGAGAGATGCCTGCCTTTGAATTGGAGTCGGACAAGTCCTCTCCTCAAGGGGAAATTAATTCTATGTCACCTGTGACTTAGTGGAAAGAGTAGTGGTATTGGGTTTGAGTCCCAGCTCTGACATTAACTAGCTGTGTGACTTTAAGTTAATTACTCAACCTCTCTGGGCCTTGGTTTCTTTATCTTTAAAATGAGGAATTTGGTCTCTAAGTTTCCTTTCATTTTGAAGGAACTTCCAAATTTCTTTTATTCGAGTTACAGGACCAACATTTCTTTCTTACACAATAATAAACCCAAACTTAGTATGACATTCTGGGCTTGGCATAATTGGGTTTCATTTTTATCTATCCAACTTTATCTCCCATTGATCCCCTACATGTTCTTTTTTTTTTTAAATTAAAAAAAATTATCAACAAGTACCTGTTCTCTCTCTTTTCTACTCTCCCCTACACTCCATTGGGAAATAAAAATAAAAATAAAACCTTTCTAATAAATACACATAGTCAAGCAAAACATATTCTCACATTAGCTGTGTCTCACTCAAAAATGTGTCTCATTCTGCACCTCTCCTCCCTGTCAGGGGGTAGGTGTCATTCTAATGCATCCACACTCTGAAATTATGGTTAATCTTTGAGTTGATCAGAGTTCTTAAATCCTTCAAAAGAGTTCATTTTAGGATATTGTTGTTATCGCATAAATTGTCCTGGTTCTACTCACTTCACTCAACATCCATTCAATATGATCTTCAACTGATGTCTATTTCCCTAACCTTTTCTTCATTCATATAGACTTCTACCTGTTACCCATGATTTTGTGAGATATATACCCTATATTCCTCTCCTTTTCTTCCCTTGTGTATCTCCCTCCCACTGAAAGAGGGAGGGAGAGAGAGAGAGAGAGACAGACAGACAGACAAACAGACAGACAGACACACACACAGACACACACACACCTTTCTCCTTTTAAGATAATCAAGACATAACAAGAAACATTCCCAGACCCTCCATCTTATTTGACTCCCTCTATAACTCCTGATGATAATAACCCAGTTCTTAGGGGGTTATATTATTCCCCTTCCACCATTAAAATGTATACACTTCATCTTTATAAAGTCTTTTCTGATGGCTCATTCATATTTACCTGTATATGTTGCTCTTTACTCCCATGTTTGTATTTTAAAGATCCTATTAGCTTCAGCCTTTTCATCAAGAATAATTAGATGAACTGATGCTGAGTGAAGTGAGCAGAACCAGGAGAACATTGTACATGGTAACAGCAAAATTGTGTGATCCGCTGTGATAAACTTAGTTCTTCTCAGCGATACAATGATCCAAGGCAATTCCAGATGACTCATGATGGAAAATGCTCTCCACATCCAGAAAAAGAACTATGGAGTTTGAATGTAGATAGAAGTATTTTCACTTTATTTGTTGTTGTTATTTTCTTATTGTTTTCTTTCTTGTGGTTTTCCCCTTTTGTTCTGATTCTTCTTTACCAACATGACTAATATGGAAATATGTTTAACATGATTGTACATATATAATCTATATCATATTGCTTGCTGTCTTGGGAGGGAAGAGAAGGAGGGAGAAAAATTTGGAATTCAAAATCTTACAAAAATGAATGTTGAAAATGATCTTTACATGTAATTGGGAAAAAATAAAATACTATTAAGGAAAAAAAGAATAATAGGAAATTCTCTATTTTGTTAAAGATCCACTTTCCCCCTGTAGGATTTTACTAATTTTTTTCTGGATAAGTAATTTTTAAATTGTAAGCTGGACCTGAATTCAGGAAGAACCAAGTTCAATTTCAGCCTCAGTCACTTACTGTGTGACTTATGCTAAGACATTGAATCTGTCTATCTCAGAAATTATAACCCTGAGAGGTAGGTGCTATATTAGTATAGCACCTACCTCCCAGCATTAAAATGAGGATAAAATCAGTTAGTATTTATAAAGCACTTTGTAAACTTAAAATTGTTTTATAAGTGCCAGTTGTTTTTATCATAATTACTATTATCAATATCTTTTGCTTTTGGGAATTATCATATTCCATGCTCTCTGTTCCCATTATGTTGTAGCTACTAAATCTTGTGTGATTCTGACTGTGGTTCTTGAGTTCTTAAACTTTCTTTCAGGTAGTTTGCAGTTTTTTTCCCCTTTGACCTAGAAGCTTTGGATTTTGGATACATCTGATGTTCCTAGGAGTTTTGGGAAATTTCTTTTAGTAAATGACCAGTGAATGCTTTCTATTTTTACTTTACCCTCCAGTTCTAAGAGATCTGGACAGCTACTTTTCATGATTTTTTGAAATATTATATCTAAGCTAATGTTTTTGGTCATAATTTCCAGTTAGTCTAGTTATTCTTAAATGATCTTTCCCTGATCTATTTTCCTGATCAGTTGTTTTTGATAGCAAATACTGCATATTTTCTTCTTTTTTAATCTTTTGACTTTATTTCACTGTTTCTTGTTGTCTCATGGACTTACTCACTTTGGCTTGACCCATTCTAATTGTCAGGGAGTCTGTTATTTGATAAGTTTTTGTATCTCTTGTGCCAAGTTGCTAATTCTCTTCCCAATCTCTATTCTATAATACTCACTTCTTTCCCAATTTTTTCCTCTATCATTTAAATTTCATTTATAATATCATTTTAAATTCATCTTTAAAAAAACTGTATCAGTGGATAAAGCACTGTCCCTAGATTCAGGAGGACCTGAGTTCAGTTCCAACCTCAGATACTTGACACTTACTAGCTTGTGACCCTGGGCAAGTCACTTTAACCCTCATTGCCCCACTCCACCCCAAATTTTTAAAAAAACTGCATCATTTCTCCTCAGAATTAGAATTGATTTGGGCTACAAGTTCTGTTTAATTTTGAGGTTTTGTTTGTAGGTGTCAGTTTTCTTTCTTTCTTTTTTTTTTTAGTGAGGCAATTGGGGTTAAATGACTTGCCCAGGGTCACACAGCTAGTAAGTGTTAAGTGTCTGAGGCCGGATTTGAACTCAGGTACTCCTGACTCCAGGGCCGGTGCTCTATCCACTGTGCCACCTAGCTGCCCCCAGAGTTTTCTTCTTCTTCCAGGTTTGTATCTTGGGAATCCTTGGCCTCACAACAGCTCTTTTATATTTTCGTTCACTCATTTTTCCAGACATCTGCTCTAGACAAACTAGAATTGTTGACCTACCTAGGGCTTTTTTTTTTTTTTTGGCAGGGCAATGGGGGTTAAGTGACTTGCCCAGGGTCACACAGCTAGTAAGTGTCAAGTGTCTGAGGCCGGATTTGAACTCAGGTACTCCTGAATCCAGGGCTGGTGCTTTATCCACTGTGCCACCTAGCCACCCCTCTACCTAGGGCTTTTTAGGGCAGGAGTCTGTGATCCTGACCCTTCTGGAAGACATCCCTTCTTTGCTCTCCTGGACAGGGAATTGTATCTATAATCTGCTCTGGGAGATCATACAATATGGGGGGGGGGGGAGAATCATAATTGTTCACATTTATAAAATTTAGAAGTTTGCAAAAATACTTCCCTCCCCAACAACCCTGCAAGGTAAGAGGTACATGTACTATTATCCCTATTACTCCAAGAGGGAAACTAAGGTTCTGAGATGTTATGACTTTCTGGTGGTCTAAAGCTGTATTCAAATCTAGTTCTCCTGAATTTTTCTACTCCCTTTTAAAGGGCTCTGTCCTCATCTCTTCTTTCAAGGGCTCCTTATTCTCAAGATACCTCCCTTGCAACTTCTACCCCAAATTTCTCTCCTTTCCCCCTATTAAAAAGCTTCCTTCTCTTTATTTATTTATTTATTTTTGTGGGGCAATGAGGGTTAAATGACTTGCCCAGGATTATACAGCTAGTAAGTGTCAAGTGTCTGAGGCCTGTAAGGGGCTAAAATTTTAGCTATACTGTCTAAAATATCTAATGAGTGGTCGCCAATAAATTATAAGCTTTAGCAAGAGTTAGACTTTTAAGCATTTATTAAGGAGAATAAGAATTTAGTAAAGAGAGAGAGAAAGGCCTAGATTCATCTACCTGTTAAAGGGAGAGTGCATTTCTAGCTGCCTTCTCCACCAGAGTCCTCAGGAACTAGAGTGAGCCAGTGTGCCAGCCTCCCCCTTCTTCCTCCCACAAGCAAACGTCACTTCCTGAATCCAGAGCCCGTGCTTTATCCACTGCACCACCTAGCTGCCCCTGCTTCTTTCTCTTTAAAGCATGTTTGACTCTACCAAACATGGACAACCTCTCATCCTGTCATTTTATAGGGGATTCTTATTCAAATATGAATTGTACTAGATGACCTCTGTGGCCCCTTCCCATTCGGAGATTCTGAGATCCTGGGATCCTAAGTTCAAAGATTCTTTACACTATTAGACCTCAGTTGAATTCCTGGGTTCTCCATTCATTTAATGTATGGCTGTGGGCACATCTGAACCTTGGTTTCCTTATGTAAAAATGAAAAAAAAATATTTACATGATATACCTAATGGTAAAGAAACACCTTGTAGATCAGGACAGTTAAGTGGCACTACAAATAGAGGTTGGAAAGACCTGGGTTGAATCCTGTTGTGGATACTTACTAGCTCTGTGACCATGGGCATGTCACTTAACCTAAGCCTTATTTTTCTCATTTGTTTGTTTGTCTTTTGCTGGGCAATGAGAGTTAAGTGACTTGCCCAGGGTCACACAGCTAGTACGTGTCAAGTGTCTGAGGCCGGATCTAAACCCGGGTCCTCCTGAATTCAGGGCTGGTGCTTTATTCACTGCACCACCTAGCTGCCTCCCTCTCATTTGTAAAATGATAACAATAGTCTCTACCTCCTAGGGTCATCAGGATCAAATGAGTTAGCATATTTAAAGTGTTTTGAAAACTTTAAAGACTTGGATAAATTATAGCTCTTGTTATCATATTGTAAAGTACCATGTAAATATGAATTATTATTATAGAACAAACTTTTAAAAAGTTTTTATATAGATATTATATTATATCTCTTTTAATTAGCCTTTAACTTTTAGGATTATTAGTTCTTTGTTGTATTTCCTTTAGAAGCATCAAAGACTGAAGCTCTTAGCACCTTCTCTTACCTATTTGCTTTAGCCTATGAATCCCCTGTGTTTGCACATGGTTCCCCATTTAGGCCATAATCCAAATGCCTAATAATAGGGCAATTAATAAATAAATTATACCATATTTATGTGATGGAATACTTCATAGCATTGACAAATGACAAGAACACAGACTCTCTGTATGTACAAATTAACATAACAATAAAAATAGCTTGCATTTATATAATGTTTTAAGGTTTGCAAAGCACTTTACAGATATGATCTCCTTTGATCCTCACAACAACCCTTGGAGATAGGTGCTATTATGAGCTCCATCTTATGGAAGCTATTAGTTCCATAAGTTATGGAAACCGAGGCAGGCAGAGATTAAGGGATTTGCCTGGGGTTACACAGCTAGAAGTATCTGAGGCTGGATTTGAACTCAAGTCTTCTTGACTCTGGGTTTAGTGTTCTATACTGCCTTCTTATAATCTTAAATGTGAGAAAAAAATACAAATGAAAGATTATCTGTACACAAGAGATTATAATTGTAAATTATGTAAACACACACACATATAAAGACATCAACAAAGATCAGAAAACACTTTTTTTTTTTGGTGAGGCAATTGGGGTTAAGTGACCTGCCCAGGGTCACACAGCTAGTAAGTGTCAAGTGTCTGAGGCAGCATTTGAACTCAGGTCCTCCTGAATCCAGGGCCAGTGCTTTATCCACTGTGCCACCTAGCTGCCCCGATCAGAAAACACTTTGTAGGGATATTAATAGATTTTATTTTAGTGGGATCTCTCTTCACTGATATATTATAACACCTCTGTGCTTTAGTAAATAGTGAGGAAGAAAGAAGGGAACAAGCATTTAATAAGACCCTCCTATGTCCCAGGCACTGGGCTAAGAACTTTATAAATTTTATCCCATTTGGTCTTCGTAGTTATGGAAACTATAAGATTAAAGGACTCATCCAGGGTCACATAGCTAGGAAGCACAGTTATCCCTTCCACATTCAACTTTCCCCATTGTGGTTTTGATATGCTGCAGGTTGATATAAGAAATCGAATGGGAATTTTTGGGGAGTTTTCCAGAAGCCATAGGTGATGCACAAAGGCCAGAAGAGGACATAGAAAAAGTTTAGAAACTCAGAAATGCATAAAACATATGTAGAGTTTTATATTATATCAACATATTTTATCTTTTAATGCCATAATAATTCCTACTTCAAGCTTAAGCAAGGGCCAAAAAATGTTATATGGATTTTCCAGATCATGAAGGGCCATCTCACCCCTAACTTCTCCATGTGAAAGGAATAACTGTATCTGAGGTAGGATTTGAATTTGGGTCTTTCCAGTCTCCAGGCCCAGCACTCTGTACAATATGGTGCCACTTAGCTGCCATGGTCCTAAAGTTTATCATATAATATCCTACCTTTTGAGGAGAGGAATCTTCAAACTTAGCTAGGCTGCTCCACAGGGGACAGATGTAGCCATACTATATTTAAAGGCTCTCCAACCTAGTGGTTTTTAATTGGTAAAGTTTGTGTTCTACTGGCATAGTCTTCAAGAACCTGATTTGCTTCTATATCCCATGGAATAGGACCTTAGTGAAGGCTTTGATTAATAATGATTAATAACAATAACTGTAACTATAATAATAATAATACAAATGCCTGGAAAGAATATGGGACTTAACATCAGAGGGTGGAGCCTTAAATCTAGTACTTATGTAAAAGTGAATAACACTTGCAATACCTACTTCACAGGGCTGTTGTGAGAGAAGCACTTTTGTGCTATTAAGAATGACAATAATTCCACAGGGAAGAGGGTCAGTCATTCACCAAACCTTTATGAAGTACCTACTATGTGTCAGGAACAGTGCTAAGTAGTGAGAATACAAAGAAAGACAAAAGCAGTCCCTGCCCTTAAGGAGTTTGCATTTTAATGGGGAAGGAAACACACAAACCACTATGTAGCTACTAGATATTACAGTGTAAATGAAGATAACAAATGGGAAAGTATTTTGTCAAACATAAAATGGTATTGAAATTCAAGTTATGATGATGATTTCTTCTGTAGTTTGACTTTTTAATTGGATTTGCAGGACAATATAATGGAAAGGGAACTGGATTTGGAGTTAGAAGACCTGGTTTGCTGAAAGGATTTACATGAATTGATGCTGACTGAGAGGAGCAGAACCAGGAGAACATTGTACACAGTAACAGCAACATTGTGTGATGAGCAATGGTGATAGATTTGGCTCTTCTCAGCAGTGCAACAATCCAAAACAGTTTCAAAGAACTCATGATAGAAAATGTTCTCAATATCCAGAAAAAAAGAACTGTGAATTATGAATTCAGATTGAACCATACTGTTCCTACTTTTGGACTTTTTTTTTTTTTTAGGTTTTCCCCTTGTGCTCTGGTTCTTCTTTTACAAGATGACTAATAAAGAAATATATTTAATGTGATTGTACATATACAACCTATATCAGACTGCTTTCCATTGTGGGGAGGAGGGAGGGAAAGGAGGGTGGGAGAAAAAAAATTTGGAACTAAAAATCCTGTGAAAACAAATGTTGAAAACTATCCTTATATGTAACTGGAGAATAATAAAATACTTTAAAAAAAGACCTGGTTTGAATTTGAATTCTGATATTTATTAATTGTTTCATTACAAGCAAGTCACAAAAATGTTTGGAACAATCACTATGGAGAATGAGATAATTAACTGATTAGGGAGGAATAGAAGAATTGCCTTGTTATATAGTGAGACTTCAGTTTGGATAAGATAACACAAATTTGTAGTGAACCCAATAAGTATGATGTCATGATTTCTTCCAATTGCATTCCAGAGCAAAGGAGGTATTTAATGGGAGTAATCCAGAACTAGGGTTTGGCAAGGGGTGATCAATAATAGGACCAGAGAACAAAGGATTTGAGAGCAGAGAATTGTAGTTCAAAGGGTCAAGATAAGGAAGGGAGGAGAGTATAGTCAATGAAGGGGTGAAGGCCTGGGGAAGAACTGGGGTATGGAAGAAATGGAGATCACAATAAAGATAAACAACATTGGGTTTGGAGGTCATAAAGCACAGGGAAAGAAGGAATGATTAATGATTATGATCAGATAAAGGAATTTCAGAGTTCATAAACAAAGTAGAATACACTTGTAGGTGACAGCAAGATCAAGGTTGTTGTGGTTGAGTTGGAGTGGAGCCGGTTATGCCAATGCAGGCAAGAGACTGGTAGCATTTATTAAGCACTTGGTAGGTGCCAGAGGTATAAATATAAGCAAAAAGAGAGAGAATCCCTGACTGAAAGCAGCTTATGATCTAATGGGAGAGGGCAGAGATAACATGCTAAAGCTAGCTGACAAGCCTGGGAGCAGGTCAGTGGAATGCGCAGTACTCAGTGGGGACATAGTGGAGAGATCCACAGGGTCAGAAGCAGGCCTAGGAGAACAACGAAGCATGGCTAGCCTGGATCCCTTCCAAAATGAAGGCCCTGGGAGGAACTCACCCATGGGAAAAGAGGGCCACAGGGGCAGAGAGATGTTTGAGGGTGAGAAAGGTTGAAGGAAGTTCAAAGACAAGAA
The DNA here is from genome assembly GCF_019393635.1 of Dromiciops gliroides. Taxonomy (NCBI): domain Eukaryota; kingdom Metazoa; phylum Chordata; class Mammalia; order Microbiotheria; family Microbiotheriidae; genus Dromiciops; species Dromiciops gliroides. Next base: position 618,825,019 of record NC_057861.1, on the reverse strand, counting down.
GGCAGCTGAGACATGGTGGAAAAGTCTAGGTATCAGAGCAGAGCCCTTATGAGAACTGAGGAGATTGAGAAAATGGGGAATTAAGGCATTTGAAAGACACTGATATATGCTAAAGTCACCCTGGTTGAGGGCAGGAGGCGGGATGGAAATACAGTGAGCCAGGCACTGAATTCATTAAGGAAAGAATAAATCTATACTTAAGATTCTTTTTATTTGACTGGTTACCCACCTTAGTTATGGTATTTGAGGTTTTATGATTTATGAATAGCTTTAGTTTTCTAACTGGCTTTAGAATTAAGACAAGTGGAGAAACTCTGGGATATCCAAGAGATTGAATAATCCCTAAATTGTACATCTCCTTCACTGATTTTCAATTTCAAATCTGAGTCTTGGCATTGTTGTTCAGTTGTGTCTTACTCTTCATGATCCCATTTGGGGTTTTCTTGGCAATGGTAGTGGTTTGTCATTTCCTTCACTAGCTCATTTTACAAATGAGGACACTGAGGCAAATAGGTTTAAGTCATTTGTCCAGGGTCACATAGCTAGTAAACGTCCAAGGCCAGATTTGAACTCAGGTCTTCTTGACTCCAAGGTAGATGCTCTATCTACTGAGACTCCTAGCTGTGGATCATCTTGGCATAATTTAGACAATAATATATCATTGGACTTTGAGGCTAACACTGTCCTTGGACAGTCATTATACCCTGCTCTGAATGACCAAGTGGCTCTACCTTGATCCGTCTCCAGTCTTGTCAATTGCTCTACCTTCTGCCACGTCTTCTAGTCATGGCTCAAAGCCAGCACCCCAACAATGTCAGTAGGGATGGATTAGTAAAGAACTTTTGAGCCATGATCTTTTACCACTGATACTGTTCTCAGGCCACTGGGAATTCTGCGAGGTATAGGCAGGCTAAATAGGCCTATCAGGGCTGTTCATCCCCACCCCCAAGCCCCTCACCATACTCCTCCATTTCGCCTATTCTTTCTATGGCTTCCAGCTACCTAAGAACTCAGTCCTGGTCTATATCTGTTTGTGGCTGCCATCTGCTGGCAGGATCAATAATATAACAGTAGGAATGGGAAGGAGGAGAAGAGAGAAAAGAAGGGAAAGCACTGTGGGAAGGAGGGAAGGAGAAAAAAGAGGCATGAAAAGAGAGGTACAAGAACCAAGGGAAAAAGAATTGGGGAGGAGAAGGAAGAAGAAAGGAAAAGAGTAGGAGAGAAGAGAAAAAGAAGAGGAGAGGAAAAAGAAGCATAAGAATGAGAGGGCAAGGAGTGAAAGAGAGAAGAGGGGGAGAAGAGAGGTAAGAGAAAGAGGGCAAAAAAGGAGAGAAACAGGAACGGGGATGAAGAAGGAGAAGAAGGGAGGAGAGAAAGACAAAAGGAGAGAAGGATGGAAAGAAAAGGAAAAATGAAAAAGTGGGAGAAGGAGAAGAGAAAAGGGAAGAAGAAGAGGGAGAGAAGAGGCAAGGGAACAGAAAGAAGAGGGAGAGAGAGGGAAGCGTAGTGTGGCTTAATCTGGCTGCTGCCAAGGTGGCAATGGAACAATTGGAAAGACTAATCCATATGCCGTGAGGCAAGTGTTGAGAGCATGCCAAAGGCATAAATTTAAAGTACTCATCCCAGTGGTAAACAGTGGCAGCCAAGAGCCAGTCAAGTGAGTGAAACTTTAGTAGAGCAGGCTTTGTTTGCTATAATCTGTTGCCTCATAATTGTTTTTATTAATATTGCCTATCCCTACTGTTACCCAGTACACTCTGTGTAGGCTCTGTTGCTAGGAATGTAAATCTTCTCAGCCTCACTAGATGTACTTTACTCAAAAACTGGTAATAGATTTAGGTGAACTAGCAGGGTTTTCCGTGCTATCATCCAGTGATTCTTAATGGTAAACTTCCTGCCTATCTCCCCACCTCAGAAGGTGGCCACAGTGCAAGTAGGCATCGTATAGTCAGTGTCATAACTAGCAATTTTTACTTCTGGGGCGAAGCAGAATAAAAAGTGCCCATAACATCTGTTGGGGAGGTTCAGGTAGATGCAGCTAGGGAAACTCTCACTGGTGGGATGGTCCTCAGCCTGCCATCTGGTAGCTTCTAATTTTAACTCATTATTCCTGCTCCCTTGATACTAAGCTTGGTTGTTTCTAAGGTATTGAAGGACTGAAAATTCCAAAATTCTGGACCCTATTGCAAAGTCTTGATCACCTTGCCCTGGTCACGGCTCAAGGTCTAATGCTGTATCCCCTTGTGCCTTCTGGAACAAGTGAAATACTAGATGTACTGTGTTGACAATCTCAGTGGAGAAGTTGGATCAAGAAGGGACACAAAAGGACCCAATCCATGACTTTCCAACATGATACACAAAAGATCTAAGATTTTTTTTAAAGTGAGGCAATTGGGGTTAAGTAACTTGCCCAGGGTCACACAGCTAGTAAGTGTCAAGGGTCTGAGGCCAGATTCTCCTGAATTCGGGGCTAATCCTTTATCCACTGCGCCACCTTGCTGCCCCAAGATCTAAGATTTAATGAAACAGATTCCATAAGATGAGTGGTTATGTTGATGTCATTCTGTGAGAAAAAAATCTTTGCATCAATCTTTGGATCTGGCTGAGTTTCTGATCAGCAAAACCTGGCTCCTTAGTTAAGGGTCTCTAAGTAACAGAGAGAGGGAGTCCAGCTTCCCAGCCACTCAGGGATAGATTCAAACAATGCAATAAAGCTTTCTCTCAGTTCTCGTAATTGAATATAGTTTTCTCACAAGACAGAAATTGCACTAGACTCTAATTAAATAGAAAGGGAACCGAGCCAGTTCCAAAATTGAGTCACAAGATGGAGTCAATGTGGTTCACTCAATTCCCACAATCCCCTCAATTCCCAGTAACATGCCTCCTGATCCTTGGCGCAGATCTACCTGAATTGAAAGCCCTGGCCCTGTTCTTTCCCAATTTTGTTCCCAGATTTTGGCATTCTGAGAAACCTTCCACCTTCTGACCCTGACCAACTTTTGTTTGTTGTGGGTTTGGTTTTTTTTTTTGGTGAGGCAATTGGGGTTAAGTGACTTGCCCAGGGTCACACAGCTAGTAATTATTAAGTGTCTGAGGCCGGATTTGAACTCAGGTCCTCCTGAATCCAGGGCCGGTGCTCTATCCACTGCACCACCTAACTGCCCCCCTGACCAACTTTTAGTCTACCCTCACTTTGGACTCCATGATGTATATGTGTATATTGGGATTGGGTGGGGTGTTCTCTTAGTTCCTGTGATAGAACACATCCCCAAACAAGGGGTGACAATGCAAAATAAAACATGTTGTTTCGATTACAATTGAATAGTTTGGGCCCAAACAATATTAATGCAACTAGGACAAGATGGAAAGTTGTTGGTTGCTTTGCATCAAATATCTCTGACAAGGCTCAACTATCCAAGATATACAATGAACTAACACCTATATAGAAGAACAAAAGCCATTCCTTGAGTAGAAAAGTTGTGAAAGGATATAAACAAAGATTTTTCAAAAGAAAAATTGCAAGCTATTACCAACTATATGAAAGATTGTCCCAAACTCATCAATAAGAGAAATGCAAATCACAATATTTTGAGGTTTCCCATCACAACCTGGTAAAGATGACAAAAGATGGAAATAATAAAAGTTTCAGGGGTTGGGAAAGACAAGCATGCCAATAGGACACATTCAAATTCAAAGGTCACCACTACTCAGAAAGACTGATGCTCAAGAAGCATGCTTCCCACCACCTGAAAGAAAGGTGGGACACTGAAGAGACAGACTGAGATATACATTTTCAGACATGGCCTATGTGTGGATTTGCTTTGTTTGACTATACTTGTTACAAGGGAGAGATTTTTAAAGAAAAATTGGGAGGGGGGTTACATAATTTGAGAGGGAGAGGGGAACTAGCAATAGGGATTGCAAAAAGAAAGAAAAGAGGATCATTGTAACATTTTTTTTAATGCCCAGAAGAGAACACATCTAAAGAAGATTCAGATGAAATGGGCAGCTTTGGGAAACTAATGGTGAATTTATTATACTTTTTTTAAAAAATGCAAGCTATATGTAATAGAGCCACTGTTTCATACATAATCTTTTTCTTCTAGTTTGCAGCAGGGGAGTCCTGAAATTATGCTGGGACACCTATTAGATTTAGAAATGGCCAAAATTTCAAAGTCCACTAGACCCACCACTAGTTAGGCTTGAGTGGTCAGACTGCACTATAACATGGTGCCATGGGATCTCTTAGTAATGGTGCCAGGTCTCAAAATCTACCCTAGGTGGCTAGGAGTTTCTTGTCCCAGATTGTGTAGTTGTGCTAGGTCATGGAGAGGAGACATGGCATTGTGAAAAGAGCCCAGGACTTGTTTTCAAATCCTGCCTTGAACACTTAACTTGCTAGCTATTTTAACTTTCAGGATCTCAGTTTCCTTCTCTGTCAAATAAGGGAGTTGGATTATTGTTCGTAGGCTCCCTTTCAACTCTGACATTACATGACTCTTTAAAGGCAAAGAGATGCAAGAAGGTATGAATGAATGTAAGTTAAGTCTAAGAGAAAATGGCTCAGCATCTGTATTGGAAGTATCTGTAAGTCTGGATAGGCCAATTAATCATTTGCTCAGCATTTATTTAGTGCTTACCATGTGCTAAGCACCAGAGATACAAAGTAAAGGAAATAATAGACCTTGACCTCAAAGATTCTGCTTTCTAATAGAGGAAAAATATGTATATAAGTAGGTACATATAAGATATATAGAGAGTGGATCAACAACAGCTTTTGGTTCATGCATGGATATTCTTCAATTTTTCATTGGCCTAATGTGTAGGCATTTGGGGGCAGCCTTTTCCATTAGCTGCATAGTCAAAATTGACTGCATTTTAAAAACCAGACTGTCCTACAGTCTGCCCCTTTCCCTGCGTTCATGTCTAAGGGCGAAGAAGTCCATTCACAGCAGGTGACACCTTGCAGTAAGGGGGAAGAGCCTGTGGGCCACCTCTCTTAGGTCTCCCTTAGGCCATATTACTTCAAGCAAAAGGCCTGAGGATTTGATCCATTTCATTTTTCCTTTTCAGTTTCAGGTGCAGGTAGGAGAGTCTCTGAACAGGAAACCAGAGCTGTCTGAAGCTATCCCAGAGTCCAAGAATCCAGTTCAAACGTCAAGGCAGTTCAGCAGGGAAGTCCTAAAAAGCCAGAGTCTGGGATGTTAGCCTAGTGGGGTTTTGGACTTGAACTTAGTGGGATTAATGCCATGTAAGAACTGAATTACACTGAGTCTAATTCCCCTCTCCTAGAGACTGAAGTGGTATGAGGGGAATTATGCCCCCAAGGTACTGGTTAGAGAAATTTTTATATGCTTGTTCTTGCTATATCTTTTAGGCAAATAGTTCTTTGTGAAAGCCAATCTTTTGTGAAGTGATTAAGTGCAATTAGAGTGCTGGTCACTGGATCCCTAAAAAAGGGGAACCTAACTGATGGAGGCTTGAGTCAATGGCAGAAGAACAGAGACTCCCCAACCCTGTCAGGGTACCAAAGAACCTTGTGGGAGGTGGTAAAAAGGAATACACCTGACCCTGAGAGAGTGGGGCCAGGGTCCGCCATGTTACGTTTGTACATAATGGTTTGCATGTTGTCTCTCCCATTAGACAGTGAACTCCTTGAGAACAGGGACTGTGTTTTACATTTCATGCATCCCCAGCACTTAGCATCCATATCTGGCATATGGTAGGTGTTTGATAAATGTTTGCTGACTTGACAAGATTTTGCAATTAAGAGATCATGGGCAGGGGCAGCTGGGTGGCGCAGTGGATGGAGCACTGGCCCTGGAGTCGGGGGTACCTGCTTTCAGGTCCGGCCTCAGACACTTAGCACTTACTAGCTGTGTGACCCTGGGCAAGTCACTTGGCCCCAGTTGCCTCACTAAAAAAAAAAAAAAAAAAGAGAGAGAGAAAGAGAGAGAGATCATGGGCAAACTTTGGATTAGAGACGCTTTGGACAGATTCTTCTTCAACAACAGGTACAAAATACTTGTACCAAAGTATTGTTTAATAACCATGAAATCCCTAACTGAAATTATGTACTTTTGATATATTGTGTACTTTTATTATTACATACCTTTTATTTTCCATTGTTGTGGAATTTCATCTTTTGTTTTACAATTATTATAGAAAGTAGGTTGAGAGCTGCCTGAAGTAAGAGGAGGGAAAGTCTCTTGCAGTTAAGCAGGATGAATTGACAATCAGGGTCTATGTCCAAGCAGATTCTTGTATGTGTAATAATAGCTAATGCAAGAATAGATTGTTGCTGGGGTTTTTTTCCCTTCCATAAGAATAAACTGAGGAGTGGGGGAATGACTGAATTACCTCCAGCAAGCCCTCATTGAGGCTCACCTGTCACAGCCTCCCTAGACTTTAGGGCATAGCTGGCTTTGGAGAAGAGTTCTGACCAGGCTGGCTGGCAGGATGAAGAAGTTTGAGTATTCTAGGCTTTTCTCCATTACACCTTATTGTAGAATTCTGGAGTTAGAAAGGGAAGCCCAGTGTTACTTCTGGGCTCTTAAAAATACCCTTGGGGAGGGGCAGCTAGGTGGTGCAGTGGATAGAGCATCGGCTCTGGATTCAGGAGCACCTGAGTTCAAATCCGGCCTCAGACACTTAACAATTACTAGCTGTGTGACCCTAGGCAAGTCACTTAACCCCAATTGCCTCACCAAAAAAAAAAAATACCCTTGGAGTGGTAGGGCAAGGCATCAAAACAACCGTGAAACCAGAAGTGCAGCTGAAGTTGTTTTACTGAAAGGCCTTTTCATAACAGGCTTGGGCCTTTACACAACCCAAACCCTCCTCCACCCAGGGACAGAACAAAGCGTTGCCACAGGACATCAGACAACAGGGTTGACACCAGACAAACATATACTTTCCTTGACAGTGAGAGCAGCAGGGAAAAGGCATGAAGGCATGCCCAAATTACATGGGGAAAATTTTGCCTCAGGAAAACCCAGATAGTACCCCTCACCTGAATCTTATTTTTCACTGTGATTCAGACCACCAAAAAGTGAACAGCCTCATTAATCTATGGTCTCTGTTATCCACCTTTCTTCCTTAAATAAAAAAAGAATTCATAATAAAAAAGAAAGAAAAGAAGGAAGGAAGGAAGGAAGGAAGAAAAAAGAAAGAAAGAGAAAGAAAGAGAAAGAAAGAGAAAGAAAGAGAAAGAAAGAGAAAGAAAGAAATTCCACTTCAACTCTTAAAATGTCTCTTTGGGAGGTATTGAAAATTTTGGAGGGTTTTTAAGAGATCCACAGGGCAGGGGTTCATTATTTTTTGTGTACCACGGACCCCTTTGACAGTCCAGTAAAGCCTAAGGACGCTTCTCAGAATAATGATTTTAATGCATGAAACACAAAGGATCACAATGAAAACAAATTTTAAAAATTAAAACAAATTAATCGAGTCCAGTTTAAGAATGCCTCTCATAAGAAAAGCCGTCAGGGTAGAGAGTCCAGGAATGGTGACTGCCGACCCCTACTTCAATAGAGGAACAATGCAGCCCAGCGGCTATCTGCCACTTCATTGCTGACCCAGACTGGTTGTCTTAGCTTTGCCACCCTTGCTGGCCATGGTGCTGCCGCTTTCTCTGACAATAGCCCTAGCTAGGGGTCATGTAATCTAAACTCCTACCCAACGGGCCAATCACCTCTCTAGCATCCTCAACTAGTAGTCATCCAGCTTCTTCTTGAATATCTCTAGTGACAGGGAACTCCTTCACTCTGAGTCATTCACGCCTATGCCAGTCACATCCCCATAAGGATTTTTAGTCAAAATAAGTCAACAAGCATTTGTAAAGTGCCTACTATGTGCTAGGTACTAAGTTAAGGGCTGGTGACACAAAGGCAAAAAATAAAATAAAAGAAACCCCCAAACTACAACCACCCAAATTCCATTCTCAAGGAGCTCATAGTCTAAACTAAGAATTGCTTTAATTTACAATTCTCTAATTATTAGTGACTTTTAAAAAATCTGGTTGGTAGCTTGGATTTCTTCCTTTGAAAATTGCCTATTAACCACTTATTGGGGAATGACTCATTCCTATAAATCTCAATCAGTCTGACTGACTCACTATCCACTCCTGCGGCATTTATTCCGAACTTTTTCTTCTTTCCTCAAACCACCTACATCACTCCCTCTTCCCTTCATCCCAACAGACTTCTCATATTTGATGGAGAAAATTGAGGTCATCTCTTCTAACTCCCCTCTTCCCTCCAATTCTAAACCTCTATTTTCTGCACATGAACCCATATTCTCTTTGCTCCTAACTTCCTCAAGATTTTGGAGAGAATCGTCAGTCACCAAGGTTTGGGAATTCGGAATCATCTTGCACTCTAACCAGTCACCTCCTCACCGTGATAATTGCTCTCCAATCATTGTCATCCGCTCTTTCTCCTCCTCTTCCTTCTTCCTTCCTCCCAAACATGGGCTCTACTTTTGGGTCCCCAGGCTCTGATAGATAAAACACAAACTCTTCTATTTTGCATTTAAAATCCTTCACAGACCACCTCCTACCTGCCTTTCCAAGGTTATTGTACATTACTATCCTTCACAATCCCTATCTTTCAGCCAACCTGCTCTGCTTGCTGTTCTCAGCAACATTCCATCTCTCAATGTGCCTGTCGCCTTACATAAGCAATAGCTTGGAATGCACTCCATCTATGTGTCTGCCTCATAGAACCTGTAGCTTCTTTCAAGGTTCAACTCAAATCCCACTTCCTACCAGAAGCCTTTTCTTCATCATACCAGTTGTTAGTAACGTCTTCCTATGGAAGTTATTTGTTTTTTTACTTATGATATTGATAACTAGCACTTATACAGAGCTTTAAATTTTGCAAAGTTCTTTACAGAGATTTTATCCCTGCAGCAACACTGGGAGACAGGTGCTATCATTACTTCCATTTTACAGAGGAAGCAACTGAGGCAGACTAAGTGACTTCTGCAGGGTCCCACAAGCAGTAAGTATAGAAGGATGGATTTGAACTCAGGTCTTCCTGTCTCTAGGGCCAGTGCTCTATCCCCTTCAGAACTTGGTTGTCTCTTTGTACATATTGTTTTCCCCAGTTAAAATGTAAGCTCCTTGAAGGAAGGGGCTATTGTCATTTCAGTCTTTGTATGCCCAATACCAAGCACAGTATGGACACATAGTAGACACTTAATGATAATTAGAACAAGCTTCTTTGTAAATGACTCCCAGAGATATGTATTTGACCCTAATCTCCCGAGCTCCAGTTTGGCATCACCTGTTGGATATAGAACTCAATATATACAGAAAAGAATTCATTATTCCCCCTCCCACCACCACCACCACTAAAGCCAACCTTCCTGCAAACATACTTGTTGGTGCTGAAGCCACCACCATCCCCATCCAGTCACCCAGATTGACAACCTTGGCATCACCTTCAACTCTTCCTTTTCCTTAATCCCTTCCTCCCCAATTTCCAATCAGCTGCCAACTCTAGTTGATATGACCTCTATAATGTATCTATTGCCCATCCCCTTCTCTGAAATGAAGCAGCCACCCCTTACTGTGAAGACCTTTTCTTCTGCTATTTTATCAGCCTCCTAACTGGATGCCCAGTTTCCATTCCCTCCCCTGTCCCAGTCATCCTCCATACAATCACTAAAATTAATCTTCCTAAAGCACAAACCTGGCTGTGCACGCCCTCCTTACCTCATCTCTTTTCTTCAAAACTTAGTTCACAAGCCACTTCCTAAGGGAAGCCTTTATTGATTCTACTAGCTGTAGTTACTTTAACTTTCCTCAAATTAGTATGTATATATTATTTATGCTTACATATTTCTCCTCAATATAATGTAAGCTTCTTGGGGGAAGGGCACTCTTTTAAGTTTTCTCTTTGTATCCCAAGTACCCAGGAGAACATAAATGCTTGTTGGACTGAAATGGATTGGAATGAACTTTCTAATAGGCACTTGTTGAAAAGAATCAATTGTGTCAAGACAAAGGTTAGGACTAGGAACTAGGCCTGTAATTTAATTGACACAGAACTACCAGTTGACAAAACTTGCTCTACTGGTGTGGGTGATTTAATATGAGGAAGCACCAGATAACAAAATACTCTCCTCCCAGAGCCTTTTCTTCAATTTATTGTCTTAGAGAGTTGTCTAAAGCACTAAGAGGTTAAATGACTTAAATGACAGCCAGTATGTGTCAGAGGCAGCTTCCTGGCTTTGAGGCCAATTCTTCATCCACTACACCACACTTCCTTTCATGATGAAATACATTAATAAAATAAAAAAAAATAGTACATAAATGAAAATAGAAAACCATGCCATGCAGGTGGCAGTTGTTTATGCAACCTCTAACCACCTTTTTTTGCCAGCAACTTCTAGTCTTTCTTCAGCAACTACTATTTTGTGTATCAGAATCCTAGGACTTAGAAATGAAAAGGACTGAAGAGATGACTAATTCAAATTCCTCATTTTTACAGGTAAGGGAACTGAATCCTGAGAGAGGAAGTAATCAGCTCAGAGTCACATGGCTACCAAGGGCTGGAGACAGGATGCCTATCATCAGTTGCCTTTTTCTGGGCATTATAAATAGGAATAAACTCACCTGATATACTCAGAGGTCAGGTCAAGAATGGATCTGACTGTAGCCATCTCTTCACCATTTATTCCAACTCTGATGCCTACAGTGTGAGGGCTCAGGAGAAATTCTAATCATGCCCCACACCCTCCCATCACTCAAGCCCCACCATAGTCACCACAGCTATGACTTACCTTAATAGATTCAAGGTTTTATCAGCATGAGTTCTTCCACTAACACAGATCACACCTGGATGCTTTTTGATCCTGTGCAGATTCTTTTTCAATGCCGTGAAACAGGAAACACAACTCAGTGGCAGTGGCCCTGCCCCTCCCACTTATAATCTTTCTTTAGCACTTACTCCATTCCACACTCAACTCTTAAGTGGCTACAGGAGGATAGTAGATACCCTATCCCATTATCTGATTGCTTTAAGTATCCAGGAAGGAGTAATGTTACAATCAGGGACATTCTCTTCAGCTGTTTGTGGTAGGCAGTGGAAAGGAGGTGGGACAAAAGGAACATCTCAGGGGAATATGTCATTATCTCAAGGATCTGTGGTTTCCTCTAACTCTAAAACTGATTACAACCCATTTTTAACTTAGTAAATAAGTCTTAGAGAATTCTTGAGACTCAGAGTGGTTAAGCAATTTGTCTATGGTCACTCAGTGTCAGAGGTGAGATTTGTTCTCAGTTCTTTCCTAATTCTAAGGCTAGAATTTTATCTATGGTACCACATTCCCTATTGTCCAGGGGAGTGGTGGTGGTGGTGGTGGTGGTAGTAGTGGTGGTGGTAGTAGTAATAGTAGTAGTAGTAATTATATAATAATACATCTATGTTAGCTTTTCCTCACAACAACCCTGTAGCTCTCTTGCTAAGGCACTGATTTCATCTTCTTCCATTCCCACTGATCTATTGGTCTGATACTGACCATCTTATTGTAATATCCTAATTGGGAGAGTCAACATGTATTTAAGAAATTCTTAGCCAATCAATCCTAGATATAAGACTGAACTAAAAGGAAGGAAGAGTAGGAGAGAACTTAGTGGTATCAGTATGTGGGAGGAGAAGGGGGGTAAAGGAGTAGGATGGCCAGGGAAATAAAACTGGGAGTAAGAGGAGGGATAGTTGTAAAAGTTTCCAACTCCTCTGGTTTTTCAGTCTGGGAATTGTGATATAAGCAACTGAGGTGGGGATGGAGCCAAGATGACAGAGGAAAGGCAGTGCCTTGCCTGAACTCTCCCCCAAACCCCTCCAAATACCTTTAAATAATGCCATAAGACAATTCCTGGAGCAGCAAAATCCACAAAAGGATGGGTGAAATGGTTTTCCAGCAAAAGAAACTTAGAAGGTCAGCAGGAAAGGTCTGTTATACTGGAGTGAGAGTGGAGCACAGTCCAGTGCAGGTCACGCCAGCACAAACAGGCCCTAGCCAACCAGGAAAAGGCCTCGGGAGTCATTGATTCAGAAGTGGCAACAACTGCTTCTGGAACTCTCAGCCTACAACTGGTAAGGAGGTCAAACAATTGGTCAGAAGGAGATTATAGGGGTCTCTTTGCTGGCACCGAGGGCAGGACTCTGTTGCTTTGCCCATACTCAGATCTAGGTTGCAGTCCTAGGTGTTGGTCCCAGGGTGGGGAGAAGCACTAGCACAGCAGAGCTTATGGCTACAGTGGAGCATGGACCATCCTCACAGTTCCAGGGCAGAAAAGGAGCCTTGTGGTCTCTCACAGACCAGAGCACAGGCCAGGAGAATAATAAATACATCTCTTTAGATCATAACACCTTGGAAGAACTGAAAACTTACTGGTCCCTAGAAGTATCTCTGAAAATAGCTGCACAAACTCCCCTGAAGCTTGGGACAATGGACCTTCTACCCAGGAAGCAAAGTCCTACTTTAGCAAAGAGTTAAAAGTCAAGAAATAGGGTGGGAAAATGAGCAAACAACAGAAAAAAAATTTTGATCATACAAAGTTATTATGGGGACAAGGAAGATCAAAACACACACTCAGAAGAAGATAACAAAGTCAAAGCTCTTACATTGAAAGCCTCCAAGAAAAATATGCATTAGTCTCAGGCTATGGAAAAGCTCAAAAAGGACTTTGAAAATAAAGAGAGGTAGAGAAAAAATTGGGAAGAGAAATGAGAGTGATGCAAAAAAAAATCATGAAAAAAGAGTCAACAAATTGGTAAAGGAGACACAAAAATTTACTGAAGAAAAAAACTCCTTAAAAAGTAGAATTGGCCAAATGGAAAGAGGTACAAAAGCTTGCTGATGAAAATAATTCCTTAAAAATTAGAATTGAGCAAATAGAAGCTAATGACTATAAGAAATCAAGAAACAATCAAATAAAACCCAAAGAATGAAAATATAGAAGAAAATGTGAAATCTAATTGGAAAAACAACTAGCCTGGAAAATAGATTCAGGAGAGAATTTAAAAATTATTGGACTTCCTGAAAACCATGATCAAAAAAAGAGTCTAGACATCATCTTTCAAGAAATTATCAAGGAAAACTGCCCTAGTATTATAGAACCAGAGGGTAAAATAGAAATTGAATGAATCCACTGATCACCTCCTGAGATTCCAAAATGAAAACTCCCAGGAATATTATAGTCAAAATTCAGAGCTCCCAGGTCAAGGAGAAAATATTGTAAGCATCAAGAATGAAACAATATAAGTATTGGTGAGCTGCAGTCAGTATAACACAAGATTTAGAAGCTTCTACATTAAAGGATTAGAAGGTTTGGAATATGGTATTCTGGAGGGCAAAGGAACTGGGATTACAACCAACAGCCACCTATCCAGCAAAACTGAGTATAATCCTTCAGGGGGAAAATGGGCATTCAATGAAAGAGAGGACTTTCAGGCATTCTTGATGAAGACCAGAACTGAATAGAAAATCTGACTTTCAAATACAAGATGCTAAAGAAGCATAAAAAGATAAACAGGAAAAGAAAATCATAAGGGATTTAATAAAGTTAAGCTGTTTACATTCTTACATGGGAAGAGGACACTTATAACTCAGAAGAACTTTTTCATTATTAGGGCAGTTGGAAGGAGTATATATAGACATAGGACACAGGAATGAGTTGAATATGAAGGTATGATATCTAAAAAAATAAAATTAAGAGGTGAGGGTGGGGTGGAATGCACTGGGAGAAAGGGAAAGGAAGAGGTAGAATGGGGTAAATTATGTCACATTAAAATAAGCAAGAAAAAGATTTTATAGGGAGGGGAAGATGGGGAAGGTGAGTGAACCTTACTCTCTCACCAAAATTGGCTCAAAGAGGGAAAATCACACACTCAATTGGTTATTGAAATCGATTTTACCCTGTAGGAAAGTAGAAGGGGAAGAGGATAAAGAAGGTAATAGAAAGAAGGGCAGATTGGGGGAGGAGGTAGTCAGAAGTAAAACACTTTTGAGGAGGGACAGGGTGAAAGGAGAGAATAGCATAAATGGGGTAGGGGGAAAGGATGGAGGGAAATACAGTTAGCAATAGTAACCATGAAAAAAGTTTGAAACAAGTTCCTGAATACAAGTCATTCCCCAATTGATAAATGATAAAAATGAACAGTTTTCAGATGAAGTGACCAAAGCCATCTATAGCCATATGCAAAAAATGCTCTAACTCACTATTGATTGGAGGGATATAAATCAAAAACAATTCTAGGGTACTGCCTCATACCTATTAGATTAGCTAATAGGAAAGAAAAGGAAAATGACAAATTTTGGAAGGGATGTGGGGAAAATGAGACATTAATGCACCATAGATGGAGTTGTAAACTGATTCAACCATTCTGTAGAGCAATTGGAACTGTGCCCAAAGGGGTATAGAATGATGCAAATAATTTTTTTTTGACCTAGCAATACCACTACTACATCTACATCCAATAAGAAATACAAAAAACAAAAAGGAAAAGGTCCCTTGTATAAAAAAGTATTTATAGCAACTCTTTTCTGGTGGCAAAGAATTAGAAATCAAGGGGATGCCCATCAATTGGGGATGGCTGACCAAATGATGGTATGTGATTATGATGGAATGTACTATTGTGCTGTAAGACAAGATAACTATTCTCAGCAATACCATGATCCAAGAGAACTCTAAAGGACTTATGATAAAACACAATCCATCCCCAGAGAAAGAATTAATGGTAGCTGAATATAGATGGAAGCGTATTTTTTTTACTTTCTTTATTTTTCTTGAGGTTTTTTTATTTGTTTTCTTTTACAACATGACTATGTGGAAATGTTTTGCATAATTGCACATGTATAACCTTTATTGAATTGCTTATCTTCTAAATCTGGGAAGGGAGGAAGGGGAAAAATTTGTAACTTAAAGGTTTAAAAATGAATGTTAAAAATTGTTTTGGGGGGTAGCTAGGTGACACAGCAGATAAAGCGCCGGTCCTGGATTCAGGAAAACCTGAGTTCAAATCTGGCCTCAGACACTTGACACTTGCTAGTTGTGTGACCTTGGACAAGTCACTTAGCCCCACAAAAAATAAAATAAAATAAAAATTGTTTTTACATGTAATTGGGGGAAAATAAAATAAGAAAAAAAGAGAAATAATGGAAGCTGCCTTCCTGCTCACCACTCCCTTATATGTTAGAATATAAGCTCCTTGAAGGCATTGGGTTGCATTTTATAGTTGTATTCCCCAGAACTTCAATAGTGCCTGGCATACAGAAAACATCAAATAAATAATGTATTCATACTTTCATTTAATCACTTATTACTGAAACCTAAAGTGGCATTTCATGAGTAATCAGGATAGGCTAACAAGCATCAGAGCTAGGATTTAAACCATTACCTCCTGGTTCTCTCCTATGGTCATGCTGTTCAGAACACTGAACTCTAGAAAAGGAACTAGAATTCTAGTTCTAGAAATGGAAGCAATCATCTAGTTTGAGTTCCTCATTCTACTAAGAAGGAAACTGAAGCTCCACAATGCCACTGTTCAATCTTTGAAGTCTCTCTTCTAGGCACAGCTTGATTCTCACTCATTCACAATACTCCTTTTAGGTAAAAACGAGCTTCCATTTCTTCTTTCTTCAGAGCAGTCACGGTGGTTAAACAAGTCCCATTTCTGTTCTGCTGCTCATGGGAGGCAGCATGGGATAGTGAATACCATGCTAGACTCGGGGCCAAGATGACTTGGGTTCAAATCTCACCTCTGCTACCTGCTGACAGTCTGGGTAAGGGCAAGTTACTCAAATGGCTCAAGCCTCAGTTTCTTCATTTGCAAAATGGGGATAACAATGATAGTACCTACTACCTCAAAAGGTTATTGTAAGGGACAGATGGGATAAAGTATGTAGAACAGTTTGTAAATCTTAAAGTGATATATGGGATACTCCAAAAGTCGCAGTGTAGTTTTTAAGTTTTACTAACTTCAGAAGTATAAATGTTACAAACTCACCCCCCAAATTACTTAATTATTTAAATACCTTGTATACTTATTTGGTTTTGTGAATTTTGAATAATAATTCTTAAATTATAATAAGATAGTAATCATGCATTAATGAAAGGGTCACTATGCATTAAGTGTATGATGGCTCCTGGATAATGCTTTCTCAGACCAGTGGATCAGTAGAGAAGGTCCTTTTTCTTGGCCAGCTTGGTCACCCGATCTATCTCTGTCAGACTTTTCTTTATGGGATCATGTGAAAACTGTCACATATGCATCAAAGCCTTGCCTTTCAATGATCCTGAGGCTAGAATAATAAATACAATCTTCTTAGTCACTGAACAGCAGCTGATGGATGAGAGTTTTTACAAAGCTCAAAAAGCGACTAGAGTGATGTATAGTGAAGGATGGTGGTTATGCTGAACTTTAATAAAAAACATATCAATATCTTAAAAAGTTAAGTAATTAGCCCTGCAAATTTTGTAATAACTAGCCTTGCTCTTTGTAAGTTTATGGCATTTATACTTCTGAAGTTGTTAAAACTGCACTGAGACTTTTGGGATCATCTGCATGAATGTATTATCAGTTGTTCTCTCCAGGTGGAAGGATACGTCTGAACCCCTAGGTGAGCATTAGCTGGCCCAAGGTTGTACCTGTTTTGATTGGAATGCAGCCTGGGGGGCAGAGAGACATGTCAGAGAGCTTCATGGAGCCGTTTATACTGCTGGCACAATGTGTCGCTTCTTTGGGGCAGGCCCCAAGAGAGTGAACCTGTTCCCACCCTAGTTTTCACAGTGGATATTAACAACAAGAAGTAGGCGAAAGCCAGCAACTTTATTTGGGAAGGAACAACATATGAGTTTGGGAAATGGAGAGAAAGAAGATGGGGGACTGGGGTGGGGGAAGGGATGGGAGTGGGGATACAATTGTGGACTACACACCAAAAACTAAATCCCAGCTCAGAAGTGAGGGACCCTTGAAAGTTTTCAGATCCAAACATCATCTGCTAAAAATCCAAATAAACTGTGTATCTTGCTCTTCTGTTAGGTTACAACAAGGAACAGAGTCTGTGTCCTGCCCTTTCCATGGGTGGTGGTTGCTGCCAAGTACCCTTTGTTCTTTCCAAATGTGACTGACATACATTGACACATGATCATAATGATAGCTGATGTGGGAGATTCATGGTGAGTGTCTGTGTGTCCTTTGATCCCCAGACTCCAAGAAAACCAATGGCGAAGGGATCTGAAAACCACTTAGTACAAAGCAGGAGAAAACTGGCACTTAGTTACAGAAACTGAAATGTATAGACTTTCTATAGAGAAGAGCAGAAAACAAAATTCTTAAAAACCAAGATGGATCAGACAGTCACGAGCACCTCTGCAGAAATAACATGCTGTCAGGGGATCACAGAATCATGGATTTAGAGGTTATCTGCCATCCAGTCCAACGCCTTCATTTTATAATTTGGGAAACTGAGACCTAAAAAGGTTAAGTCACCTGCCCAAGTTCAAACCCAGGTCCTTTGATTCCAAAAGTCTCAGACTCTTTGAAAGCACAATCTTGCAAATAAGAACATGGATCTCCAGTCTATCCCAAACTGTATTCTTCCTGTCTCTCCACTGAAGGAAAGCAGAGAAAAATGAGATTGACTTATTAAGTGAGGACTAACGACCCTCCCCAAATAAATGGCCCCTTGAGAGATCAGAGAAAATGAGTTTGTAGGTATTTGCAAGTCTTCTTTAGCAAAAACTGGCATGGGGCCTTTTGGTCAGATGGGCAATGGGAAAGATGGTTAGAGTCTAGGACCAGTGTT
Organism: Dromiciops gliroides; assembly: GCF_019393635.1. Lineage (NCBI taxonomy): Eukaryota > Metazoa > Chordata > Mammalia > Microbiotheria > Microbiotheriidae > Dromiciops > Dromiciops gliroides. The sequence continues at coordinate 618,807,199 of NC_057861.1, read as the reverse complement.
CCCTACTTGACTGATAAAAGACTCTTAATATTGGAAGAGACTTCAGAGGTCACCCGATCTAATGAATCTACATTAAGCATAAACACCATCTATGACAACCCTGATGAGTTGTCACCCAACTTCTGCTCAAAGGCCTCCAATGGGCAGTCTCTTACATTGTTGGACTATTCTAATTGTTTGGAAGCTCTTCTTGTACTGAGCAAGAATGTGCTGATCTATAATTTTCACCTACTGATCCTAGCCCTACCTCCTAGGGCCAAGTTAAGCAAGATTAAACTCTCCTTCTATATGACAACCTGATGGCAAATAAAGCCCTCAGAGTCAGTGATGAATGGGAAAGCCAAGAGGAGAAGATGGGGCATTTAGCATGAAAAGAGGTCAAGAAGATGCTCTTCCCCTGCCATCCTTCCCACCCCATGCAAGATGTACAAATAAAACCTTAGGTGTCTACAAGCCTCTGGTCTCAGAGGATATGGGAAAGGAGAGACTCAGAATAAGAGGAATTCCAAAGGAAGCAATATAACGCAGTAACAGCAGATATATCTGGGACATTGAAGAGCAGGCCTGGTGTCTGAGGTAGCTGAAGCCACAGTCCTATTTGGAGGCATTGGGCAAAGGGCTTGCTTTGGCTTGGCAGACCCTTAGGGACAGCGACAGTGATGGTCCCAGGACAGGGCATGCTCATTGTTTAGGCCTATGGGGGATTTTTTTCTAGGTCTTTCAGGATACTCTACCATCCATATTTGAGAAATCCATGCCTGCTAAAGCCAAAGGGATAGCAGCTTACATAATTCTCTCTATACCATTTTCTCTCAGGGAGAGCAGAAAGAAAGCAGATAGATAGGTAGACAGGCAGACAAATAGACAGACAGACTTGTCTCTTCTAGACTACGAGTCACAGGAGTTTGCCTTGGGAGGAGCTGAAGTTATATCCACAGAAGGGAGGTCTGTGGTCTTTCCAGCTCTTTGAGAAGCTAAGACATGAGAGACACAGATCAAACCAATTGCTCTCCAACATGTAGTACTTTGAAGTGGAACAACACGTAGCCCGTGAACAAGGTGGGGAGCAGAAGGGAGGAGAGACCTGCTTAAAGAAAGGCCCGCAATCTAAGGTACGAAGGCATGGGATGTCTACAGTCAAACACAGGTGCTTCTCAGAAGTGAAGTCTTGGATCTGCTGCAATCCATTTCAGGGTGCAGGGGCCACCCACACTCATGTTTACCTTCATTAAAGACAACAATAACCACTCCTTATTTGAGGCCTGTTTTCTGAGCTGGGTAGATATGCCACAGGGTGACCATTCCATGGAAGAAACCATGCTTGCATTCTGTTGGCAAACAGGCCCCTGGCCAAGAACTCTCTGGTGACTACCAGGCCAGGGGGGAGGCCATTCCTGAGCTGCGCTGGCTTTCACAGACCTGCACGTCACTGAATGCCCGCTGGAAGAGAAAAACACAGCTTAGGGACAGTACACTATTAGAGAACTCAGGTAACCCTCATGCCCAAGCAAAAGGATCGGTCCCAAGGATTATGTGTTTACTTTCACAAGCATTTATCAAATGCCTGTTATATGCCACATGCTAAGAGGGACATAAAGATGACTAAGAGGCAATGTGGCACAATGGATAGAGAAACGGACTTGGCATAAGGAAGAGCTGAATTCAAATCCTGACTCAGACACTATCTGTGTGACCTTGAATTGGTCACTTAATTTCTCTTAGCCTTAGTTTCCTCATCTATGCAATAGGGACAATAACAGCAGCTACTTCAAAGGGACATTGTGAGGGTTAAACAAGATACGGTCTATAACGCACTCTGCAAACAAGGACATGTCAGTTATTGGATGTGATTAAGTTGGTGGCAAGAGTGTTGGGTTGAAAGTCAAGCGACGTGTAATCTAGTCTTCAGTTCTAACTCACTCTATGAATGAGGGCAAGTCATGGTCCTTCTCTGTGCCTCAGTTTCCTTGTCTGTAAAGAGAGGAGGAGGCACTAGACCATGTCTAACGTCCCTTTCAGGCCTAACATCCTCTATTATAAGGTCCATTCCAGCTCTAATACTTTATGTCTATCTACAGACTTTTCTAGCCCTGATACTAGATTTTTTTTTGTCCTAAGGCCCCTCTGATTCTGGCTCTGACTCACCTCCCTTATATCCACCCCAATTTCTGACTTCATTTTCAGTAGCTTCAATATTCTGTGTTCGAAGGTTCCTTCCAGCTGTGATCTAAGATTCTCTGATAGTAATCATCTCCGCACAGACAGCACTGAGTACAGGCAGTGTGTGTGGTAAACTTGTGGGCTCAATCCAGTCTATCTATATCCAGGACCGGGAATTCACACTTCATACAAAACTTAGTAGAATTCCCTTATTTTCCAGAGGAGCGCTATGAAAACCTGGCCTAACCCATCAAAGATCCTTTGTGGTGACAGTTATTATTTACCTGGCTGTATATGCAAATAGTCAAATTCCTAAGGACAACAAAAGCACAAACCCAGCAGGCTTCTCCTGAGACCTTTGGGAAATTATGGTCCTTCTAGAGACATCATTCTCTGTTAGAGATTGTCTTGCCTTCCCTACATTCCTGAGCCATTTGGGCTTTCATGGACCTTCCAAAAGATATTCTTATCTGCAAAGAATCCCAAAGACTTCCTGCTTTACATCCTCTATCTCCCTGGTTGGGCTCAAGGAGGGAGCTATCAGGCAGATTTGCATTGTGCAAATGGAATTAAAGGCATCCTGTTGCAAACCAGGAAGCAGGGAGTTAATCAATCTGGACCTGACTGACATCAATGAAAACATAAAACTTAATTGTCCAGGGACTACAGACCCCTCCCTGCTACCCCTGACAACTGCTTAAATATTCTCCTTCCCCAAGTCTGGGTTGAACCTCCCTTGAGAGGTTCCCATTCATTGTGTGACTGTCTTGCTGTGAAGATTAAATGGGTGCTTGTTTTAACAACTGCGCTTTACTCTGTTTTTGACAACACTGACCCCTCTGAGCCTGTTACTGTTCTATGGGATTTGACTATCCTTGGCCTGCTAAGCCTGGCCATGGAAATATTACCTATTGCTTCACAGACTATAGAGCAGAGACTAGCCCTCGTTGGTAGCCCTTGTCAGGTAGCAAGAACAAACTGAGGTCTAGCTCTGTCTTGAGCAAGGGGACTTCATTCACTTTCTGTCTCTGTCCTTTTCAGTTCTGTGGCTCTTCTACTCAAGTCTTGGTCTTGACTTTTCTACTCTATTCAAGTGATACCTGCCCACTCATTAACCTCCCCTTTTCTTGTAAGAATCAACCCTGATCACACATACTACCTGATGGTAGGAAGAACACTCTGGAACTTCATCTCTAGGGCATTTCCCCCATTCTTCTAATTTAGTAATTTCATGATGAAACAGGCCTTAGAATTACTCTACTCCAAACCTTTCATTTTACAGATAAAAAACCCTGCGGTCTAGAGAAGTTAAGTGAATGACCCAAGGTCATACAAGTAATGCGACTGGCCCAAAGTTGCTGTGAGAAATTAATATTTCTCTTTTTTCAGGTCAACCAATGGGAGACTTTTATTTTTTTTTACAAAGCAATTCTATTTTTTAAAAATAATAAACATTTTAATATAAACTTTCGAGTTCTAAATTCTATCCTTCCTTGCCTCTCCCCCCTTCTTGTGTCCCTCAGCTGATAAGAAATCAGATATGTTACATAAGTGCAATTATATAAGTTCAATCTTATAGGTGTGAAGTGATACCTCAGGGTTGTTTTAGTTTACATTTCTCTGATCAATAGTGATCTAGAATATTTTTTTCATATGATTATAGAAAGCTTTGATTTCTTTGTCTGAAAACTTCCTGTTCTTATCCTTTGACTATCAGTTGGGAAATGACTTGCATTTTTATGAATTTGCTTCAGTTCTCTTAATCTGTGAGAAATTAGGCCTTTATCAGAGATAGTTGTTTCAAAACTTCTTTCCCTGTTTTGTGCTTTCTTTATAATCTGGTTACATTAGTTTTTTTGGTGTAGAAGCTTTTCCATTCTATGTAATCAAAATGATCTAGTTTATACTTTATAATACTCTCTCCATCTTCTTAGGTTAATATTTCTCTTATATTTAAGAACTAATTATTGTATTAGGACCAAAGCTTTTCCTCTTTTTTACTTCCTCATCCAGAAACCAATCAGTATGGGAAATTTCTCCTAGACATTTCCCTAGGCCAAAGTCTAATCAGACAGTAAAAGACATTCTAACTCCTGCTCATTGTGTTTGCTCTGAAAGGTCTGGGAAAATGATCATTCTCCCTGTTATAAAGGCAGGTAATATGGAAATTGATGTTTCTTAAACCAAGATTTGAGTGACCTAAGTCACATACCCCAAGATAGCCCACCTCCCCCCCTGTGTTAACCAATCATAGCTGGCTAGGCACTCCTGGGGAACAACTACTGTTCTAAGGGCATATAAACTGTGAGCCCAGTGCCATGAGGGGTCTTTGACCATCCTTTTATTAATAACCTGCTGGCCTTAATAAAATGATTAAATTACTGAGAAACTACGTCTCTTAAACCTTTTTAATTGTCACATCACACAGATAGTAAGGGATTGGCCTGCAGGTAGTATCAAAGCTGAAACTCAAAACCAGGTCCTCTGATACAAAAACTAGTGATCTTCAATCACTACCCAGTAGCACTGATCTATGACCCATACCTTACCTCGAACTTGCTCATAAATTCTGCAAAAATGCCAAAAAAGGCTTCAGAAGTGGTGACTTTGGAGTCTTCACCAAAAAATGACAGCACCCTGCTAAACTCCTCCATTGCCTTGTGCTGAAGGGTATCAAGAGCCCGCACGGCAGGCTGGGCCATCTCTAGGAAGGACTACAGGGTCAGGATTAAGGGAAACAAACACCAGGGCCCAGAAAGACAACACAACAAATTAAACTCTCTTGTCTATGGGAATTTTCAAGACAAATCAAGAAGGCAAGATTTTCTCTAGGTAAACACCTAGTTAATAGCCTCCATGCTGTTGCTCCCATCACTAGGTCCTTGATCCTGTCTCCGCTGCTAGAACAATTATTCCCAAATATCTGAAAATCACTTTTATCACATATTCCTATTCAGGAACCCACTACAGCCTGGTATTAACAGGTTTCAAAGTTCTATTAAATTTAATTCTTCACAGGTATTCTATGAGCATGATTGAAAAAAATTCATTCTCATTCTCTCTCCCTCTCCCTCTCCCTCCCTCCTCCCTCCCCTTTGGAGCATATGATTTATAAAGGAAAGATCCCTGGTATTGGAGTGAGAAGTCCTATGATGGGGCCTGGCTCTGTCATATCCTAGCTCTATAATTGTGAGCAAGTCACATCAATTCTCTTGATCTTCTCCTCTGTAAAATGAAAGTGATAACATTTAAACTATTGTCTTCCCAGGTATTATAAAATATAAAAAGTTTAAAAAGTGGTAACCTTGTATGATAAAGATCCATGTAGTTGTCAGCCTCTGGGGTTTGTTTTCAGGGCCAGTAAGGTGAGAATGGCCCAGTACCAGCTAGTCACGACCCTTGGCTATTAGCAAAGGCTGTGCTGGCCCAGGAGATGGCAGGCCCTTTCTGGAAGGATACAGTCATGACCACAGCAAACTTGTCATCACTAGTGGCAGGCATTTTCTGGCAAGCTGTCTGGATCTCACTGATGGTGATGTGCAGGTCAGTAAGGTCAGTGGTTAGCATCCTCTGGTTCACTAAGGAAGGATAGAGATGGGTAGGTAAGAAGTGCCCTTCCACATGGCACATGCCCTCCCCCTCCTCACCAGCAGCTTGCTCTGAATACTGAGGCATATGGCCGCACCAACACTACCAGGGTAAAGTTGCCTACCCTCACTTCAGATCCACCTTGGCCTGCTCCCTCCTTAGTGTTGTGGAAATTTATTTTGATTTGGGGACCCTACCTTTAGGCTGAGATTAGAAAGCCTTAGGCCCTTAGGGTCTCTCCCCCTCCTCCTCAGCTTCAGCTGAGCAAAAAGCCCCGTGGGCTATACAAGACGCCAGGTCAGACAGCTGGGGGAAAAAAAGCCCCCAGCTCCCTCCGACCTGAGCGGAGCTATCTGAAGTATCCCGGATGGCCTGTGCTGAGGCTTGAGAGCACACCCCCCCCCCACCAGCTGCAGCTCTGGCTGGCAGATTAGCTTGGTCTGTGGGGGCGAAGGAAGCCCCGAGATTTGAGTGGAGAGAAGAAAAGGTATATATAGACCTGGGAGTTAGACAGGAAAAAAAACAAAGGAGGAGCGAGGACGGAGTAGATAGAGAGACAAGATTAAGGAGAGGGGCTGACTAGAGGAGGATGAACTAGATGGACAAGATTAAAGGAGCAAGGAGGGGCTGACTAGAGGGGAACGCAGACAAGGACGGAGGAGGGTTCAGTTCGGAAAAGGAGAGACCGGGGTGACAAGGTTAAAGGCCTTAATACAAACCAGGGAAAGTGTAACATGCCCTGAGGCTGGAGGCGGCTAAGGCCCTTATTGTATTCAAGAAGTTCGAGGTGCAGCAGGTGGGAAAGAGACACAGTGGAAAGAGACCGCAGGAAAGCAGTCAGGTTGTACATTTTATTTTCCTGTATTCTTAATTTTAAATAGTATCTCATAAATAAACTCTGCTTTGATTATTTGGTTAAGAAGCTTCTTAATCTTTAGTTTATCAGTTTGGGAGCAGTGTGGTAGAACTTTATAAACGGCCCACATTAAATTAACGAAGTCAGATAGCCAAATAGTCAAAAGTCCCCAGATTAGTCCTCCACTCAGAAAGATTAGTCCTCCAGTCAGCTTCAGCCCCCAAATCAGGCCCGATCATAAAAATATTTTACATTTGAATGGCGACCCAGATGGGACTTGCGGCCCAATTATAATTTTTCTAAACCTGTCATTTTTCATTTAGTTATAATTTTTCATAAATCCAATTATAGATAATTTTTCCAGGCTAGTTATAGTTATTAATAATTGATTTTTTGGTACAGTGTCTTACCTTTGGCAGCAAGGGGCACAGTGGGAAGGTCCTTGGCAAATCCCAGGAGTTCAGGGAAGTGTTGGCTCAGTGATTTGGCAAGAATGTGTAGGAAGGTGGATTTCCCATCTACAGTTTTAGTTGAGTTCAGCTAGAAAAGGACAAAATAAATCAGGAGCCTGCTTCTCCAGGCAGCTGAGGATCAGGTGGGAGGCAGGAGGCATGCAGTATGTCAGGATGATTACTCCTGGTCACCACACACCCCTACCTTCCTCCTAAACCCCAAACTTTTGTTCTTCCAATGTAAATGTGAGGGCACATGCAGACACACATTTCCTCTTGGTGCCTCCTATGCACTGTAGCTTCACCTTTCTCTGGGGAAAGTCTGTCCTTCATCCCAAATCTCTACCTGACCTCTCTATTCTACTACCTGCTCAGTCCAGAAACCTGACCCTATTCACACTAATGCCCTATTTGTGGAGCTCTGAATTGGTCCAACAACTCTGGAAAGCAATTCGGAATTAGGTTAAGAAAGTGACTGAAATATCCCTATTTCTTGACCCAGTGATCCTCCTACAGCTAGGCATATACTCTAAGGAGGTCAAAGCTAGAAAGAAAGGTGCATTGTACACCAAAGCATTTATAGCAGGGCTTTTTGTAGTAGCAAAAATAGGATGCAGAAAGGACAAGACCTGTGATTTTATTGGTCTGGGGAAATCCCAGATGAGGAAACTCCCCTTACCAATGCAGATCTGTACCTACCCTGTAACTTGACATGTTAGAGAGTTACCTAGGGCTTTGAGAGGTGAATGTCTGGGTCAGAATCACAAAGGCAGTACACACTAGAGGCATGGCTTGAACTTGGTCTTTCTGATTCCAAGGCCATCTCCTTATCCACTTTGCATGTAGCCTCTCAGTTGCAAAGAATTAGAAACCAAAAAAAAAATATGACTATTGATTGGGGATTGGCTAAACAAATTCTGGTACATGAATATGATAGATTATTACTCTTCTATAAAAGCATCCCATAATTATGGAGGCATGAGGCATGGCAAGACCTCTAGGAACTGTAGAAAGTGATATAAATAGAAGCAGGAAAATAATCTATACAATGGCCACAATAATGAAAATGGAAAGAACTTCAAAAATCAACACTGAACATCATGTAATTATAATGATCAGACTTGAACCAAGGACGAGGTTGAGCTTCCTTTTCTTCTTTGTCAAGGTGCACGATGATGCACATGGAACATCATGTACACTGTTAAACTTGACTAATGTGTTAGTTGCATTGAACTGCTTTCTTTGTTGTAGAGAGGGTTAGGAGGCAGAATATATTGGGAACTGAATGTTATACAAACATAAAAGGTATCAATATTTTTAAAGTCAATTTGGCCTTATTCCTAGTACCCTGTCCCATGGATTCCTCTTTTTATTCCACTATCCTAGGCTGAGGAACAAAGTGAGGGCTGAACAGTGCATCAATTAGCCTCTTCTTTCTGTGATGTTATTAAGCTTCTTTACTGCCAAGAGTCTTGACAACACCTTTGAACCATTTCTACCTTCCCAGATAGCCTTTGAGGGTTAGTACAATCAAGCCTATCTTACAAGGGTAAGTCCCAAGTCGATCCCAGCTATCTCTTGGTCCCTAGAAGCCAGTTCTGAAATTTCTGTAAGAGGCTTTGGAGATGGGGGTCATCCTTAAGCAGCAGGGCTCAGGAATTGTGACAGCAGGAATGGGGCCCTTAAGAAGTAAGAGTGGCTATTGTATTCTCTATAGAATATAGAATATTTTTAGAAATCTATCAGGATAAAAAAAAAAGAAATCTATCACTATCTGGTCCTGATTCTCCTTAGGGGGTATGGACATTCTTAGGAACTCTGGTTTGGCTTCCTATATGATTTTAGCATCTTGTACTACATCCAAGTCATAAGATCATATGATTAGAAGGGTACTTGGAGGCCATCCAGCCCAGCACTCTCATTTTACAGATAAGGAAACAGGCCCAGAGATGTTAAGTAACTTGTACCAGTTACTTGTACAGCATTAAGTGACATCAAACCTAGATGGTCTGACTTCAAAGGCAATATCTTTTGATTATATCATACTACCTCCCAGCTATCCTATCTTCCATCTATTCCATCTGAAGCCTGATTGACCTCTCATATCTCTCCCTGACTTCTGACTTCATCCTGAGTAATTTTGACTTTCTTGGAGAAGCTTACAGATATGATAGCAATTCAATTAAGCAGCTTTGGGTTGAGTGTCCACTAACCCTGTGCTAGGCAATGAAAGTAATATTAGAGAAGAGAAGAGAACAAACCTCCTCCGTTAAGGAGTTTACAGTTTAGCTGAGGAGACAAAACTTGGGCATTTGAAACAAATAGGTAAAGACCTGAGGAGATAACTAAAGCCTATAATAATAAAAATATGAATGATGAGTGATTCCTATCTGGAGTGATCAGGGAGTGCCTCATGGAAGAGGTGTAATGCATTCCCTCTACTTCTATAGCACCTTGGACCTCACCACCAGAAAGCACTGGTCACCTGCTGACGTGGCTATCTCAGTGCCCCTGTTCATTCATGCAACATTTATTAAGAACCTATTGTATGAGTACAACCTCCTTACCTGACATCTCTTCCACACCCACAGAAATTTTTCTCTTCCCCTAAATAAGCACTTTCACTTGTAAAACCCTCCTCCTACCAGCTGGGCAGTCCACAAACCTCTATGAAGCATCTGCTAGGCACCAGGCATTGTGCAAGCACTGGGGATACAAAGAAAGGCAAAGGGAACAAAGAAAAGGAGCTAATGGAGAAAGGCATCTATGGACAAAAAAGATCTAGAGAGGATCAACTGGAGATAACCAACAGAGGGGAAGTTTAAGGGGTTTAAGATCAGTGGGGGTCAGGAAAAAAAGGCTTCTTGCAGAAGGTAGGATTTTATTTTATTTGGGGGCAATGGGGATTAAGTGACTTGCCCAGGGTCACACAGCTAGTGTGTTAAGTGTCTGAGGCCGAATTTGAACTCAGGTCCTCCTGACTCCAGGGCCGGTGCTCTATCCACTGCACCACCTAGCTGCCCCCTTACTATTACTCTCCAAGCCCAAAGACTCCTAGCTGATCTCCTGACTTTCTGGGCAGCTGCTATTTCCTGATTCTGAGATCCATCAGAGTTTATACAATTGACCCAACTTTTCTTGTTCCCTCCTTACACATTACCTGTCATCTAAATCTCTGTGTCCTGTATTTTATCTACAGAAGGTCAAACTTAAGCTTCCCTCCAAGGGCTCAGAAGTGATTATTCATTATGTCAGTTCTATCTACTCTCATTTAACAATAGATACTGAAGGCAGCAGAGAAGGCAACATCGAGCTCACTCCCCAGGACAAGTACTGACACAGACCACAGAAGGCTGTTCCACACACCTGAGTTGCTTGAGAGAAGCCCAAACTGAGTTAGTTTGGACCAAAGTCACTAGGCAAAGATAAGGTTTGCACTTCAGCCTCATTGGCCTCCTAGCTCTTTTCTCTAGGCAGCAGCTCAAAAATCTCTCCCAAAAAGCCCCCCAAACTTCCTTCAAACTCTCACTTCTCCCTACATAATTCCTCCTCTCTGCACTCATCTCCACATGTCCCTCTCTCCCCCTCCACCATTTGCTTCTAAATGGAATCTGGAGCTACAGAACCTATAAAAAGACAGAGTGAAACAATCATCCAACTTAAGATAAGCTTAAGAAGAACTTCAAGAAAGGTCTTTCTCACTGGGGCAAAAGGGGGAATTTAGCCCAGTGCAGAGGGTATCTAAGCAAACCAGAAGGAGGCTCTTAGCCACAGCACAGATCAGCAGCTGAGGCCCCTCAGTCCCGGATCAACAAGCTAGTAGCACAACAGGACAGTTGTGAGCCCTCCAGCTTTAACTCAGAAGGCAATCTGCCAGTTGGGGTATCACCTACATAACAGGTGCAGCTAGGCCTGGCCAATGCAGTGCAGTGAGCAAGTCTTGAGGGGATGAGGCCTTGCAGCAGAAAGCCAGTGATCAGACCCCTGGCTCCCAGCACAAGAAGTTTGGGATAGTCCCCCGTGCCCTAGGAGAAGAATCCAACTTTTAAAAGGCATGACATAGGCTAAAATATGAATAAGAATCAGAAAAGAACTCTCGCCATAGAAAGCTACTATGGCAACACAGAAGACCAAAACACAAACTAAGAAGAGGACAACAATGTCAAAATGCCTACATGTGAAGCTTCAAAGGGGAAGGTGAATTGGTCTTGAGACCAAAAAGCCCTCTTGGAGGAGCTCAAAAAAGAGTTTATAAATCAAATAAGAGATGTAGAAGAAAAATTGGGAAAAGGAATGAGGGTTATGCAAGAGAGAGTCAATACCTTGGAAAAAGAAGGACAAAAATTGACTGAGGAAAACAACTCCTTAAAAAACACAATTGGCTAAATGGAAAAGGAGGTGCAAAAGCTGACTGGGAAACACAATTCCTGAAGAATCAGAAATGGGCAGATGGAAGCTAATTACTCAATGGGACATCACAAAGCAGTAAAGCAGAATCAAAAGAATGTAAAAATAGAAGAAAACATAATACCTCCTCGGAAAGACAACAGACATGGAAAATAGATCCAGGAGGAACAATTTAAGAATTATTGGACTATCTGGGGGCAGCTAGGTGGCGCAGTAGATAAAGTGCTGGTCCTGGATTCAGGAGTACCTGAGTTCAAATCTGACCTCAGACACTTGACACTTACTAGCTGTGTGACCCTGGGCAAGTCACTTAACCCTCACTGCCCTGCAAAAAAAAAATTATTGGACTATCTGAAGGCCACGATCAAAAAAAGAGCCTGGAGACCATATTTCAGGAAATTATCATGGAGAACTTCCCCAATGTCTTAGAACCAGAGGAAAAAATAGTCATTGAAAGAATCCACCAATCATCTCCTGAAAGAGACCCCCCAAAGGAAAACTCCAAGGAATATTTTAGCCAGGATTATCAGGTGAAGGAGAGAATACTGCAAACAGCCAGAAAGAAATAATTTAAATATCAAAGAGCCACAATCAGGATTAGAAAGGACCTGTCAAGGGGCAGCTAGGTAGCTCAGTGGATAAAGCACTGGCCCTAGATTCAGGAGTACCTGAGTTCAAATCCAGCCTCAGATACTTGACACTTACTAGCTGTGTGACCCTAGGAAAGTCACTTAACCCCCAATGACCCGCAATCCCCCCTCACCCCCCGCCAAACAAAAAACAAACAAACAAAAAGAAAGGACCTGTCAGCTTCAACATTAAAGGATCAGAGGATTTGGAATATGATATTCTGAAGGGCAAAGGAGCTTGGATTGTAACCAAGAATCTATTGCCCAGCAAAACTAATTATAATCTGTTAGGGGAAAAATTGGACATTCAATGAAATAGGAGACTTTAAAACTTTCCTGATGAAAAGTCTACAACTGAACAGAAAATTCAGAGTTCAAATCTTGCCTCAGACACTTACTAGCTGTATGAACCTGGGCAAGTCACTTAACCTGTTTGCCTCAGTTTTCTCATCTGTAAAATGAGCTGGAGAAGGAAATGGCAAACTACTTTAGTATCTATGACAAGAAAACCTCAAAGGGAAACATGAAGGGTCTGATGCAAGTGAAAAATGACTACAAACCATAGGATTTGAGAGAGGGGAAAGGATATACTGAAGGAAAGCTTCTTGAAGGAGATAGAAATTGGTCTTTGAAAGATAGATTAAATTTAAGTACACAGAGAAGATAGAGTGGGGAGAGATGCTACTGTCTTTTATCAGGAGTAGAGAAGAGACTTTGGGTAGACACCCTGATGTCTAATGCCTTATGACTGTGTCTTTTCTCTATTGAATATCTCCTCTTTAGCCCATATCTATCTTGTTTATACATAGCTATTTGCATGTTATCTTTTCTCATTGGACTTGGAGATCCTTTAGGGAAGAGACCATCTTTTGACTTTCTTTGTATCCCCAGCACTTAGCACATAGTCGGTGCTTAATTGTTGACTGTTAATTGTTAATAGTTGACTCACTAGGGGGGAGCTAGGTGTCACAGTAGATAAAGCACCAGCCCTAGATTCAGGAGGACCTGAATTCAAATCTGGCTTCAGACACTTGACATTTACTAGCTGTGTGACCCTGGGCAAGTCACTTAACCCTCATTGCACCACAAAACAAAACAAAACAAAATAAAACAAAAAAATAGTTGACTCACTTCAGGTTATGGTGAGGTGCTACTGGAAAGACATAAAAAGTTCTTTTATTTGCCAAGGTAGTAAGTTAACTCATACAACAATTCAATAAACAACTCACATTACTCAATAAACAACTCATATAACAATTCATTGCCCAGAAAACATTTCTATGTGACGACACCTGCTTTGGCAGGTGTCTTGAATGGCTGCCCTGGCATCAAAAAGAGGTGGAGTTTAGTAATTCCTTAAACAGGTAAGAATCAGGATGGAAAGAGATCTCTAAAATGGATTGGGAATCCACCCATGACTCAGAAACTAGATGCAATTCATTTAATTAAAGAATTTTATCAATTGACTTATGTACAATACACTGTGGGTGATACAAATATAGATAAAATATGACCCTTGCTCTTCATTGCAGAGGAGATAAGATATGTACATAAATAATAGTAATACAAAATAGAATATGGTACAAAGTATTATAGGAATTTAGCTACAAAGTGTTATAAGAATTTAGAGGAAAAAGAGATCACTCACAGCCTGAATGACTAGGGAGAAAAGCCAGCAATAAATCCCATGGTCTCAGTTATTTACATAAAAAGACATAAAATGTGAGTAATAAACCAACTGAACTACCAATATGAATGTAAGGAGGCAGATTTGACATCATAGGTGTCACTGAAATTTGGTAGAGTAGAATTAGAATTTATGGCTGAAATGTGGCCATGGAAGGGTATAATTTATTAAAAAGGAACAGCATTAGGGGCAGTTAGGTGGCTCAATGGATAAAGCACCAGCCCTGGATTCAGGAGTTAGAGAGGGAGCCAGGAAACCATCAGTGACTAGGAGGAAGGCAAAGGTGGTATGCTTATCATCCTGATAGATGATAGAAGGCTAGGAAGAATAACTAACATACTAGATGACAGTGAAAAGGATCCAAAAAGATCTCAAAAAGCTGAAATGATGGGAGTTATCTAATAAGACAATTTAATAAGTATTTGTGGAAAGCACTACATGGGTAGTTTTTTGTGGGGCAATGAGGGTTAAGTGACTTGCCCAGGGTCACACAGCTAGTAAGTATCAAGTGTCTGAAGCCACATTTGAACTCAGGTCCTCCTGAATCCAGAGCTGGTGCTTTATCCACTGTGCCACCTAGTTGCCCCCAGTGTTTTTTTTAATCAGTCTCACAGATATAAGATGGGAGAGAAATAGCTAAACAGTTCCTGTGAAAAAGATCTAGTGGATTTAGTAGATTGAAAACTCAAAATGAGTCAAGAGTATGATAACAGGGGTGTGCTAGAGCTAACTAGTACCTTCTCACAAAAGCTATTAAAATTTCAGTGTAAGCATTTATACCTCCAAAATCAGCAAATGCTACAGTTTATTATTTTGTTGTCTAGATTAAAGAAAGTGTTGGAGAAAAATGCTAATAAAGCAGATCATTAAGACGCAACTTAAACAGCTCTTTTTGTGGTGGCTAAGAACTGGAAATCAAAGGGATGCCCATCAACTGGGGAATGGCTAAACAAGCTGTGGTATACGATTGTAATGAAATATTATTGTGCTAGAAAAATGACAAGCAGTATGATTTCAGAAAAACTTTAAAAGACACATGCAATTGATGCAAAGTGAAGTAAGCAGAACCAAAAGAACATTGTACACAGTAACAGCAATATTATACAATGTAGCACTATGAATGACTTAGTTATTTTCAACAATACAATGATCCAACACAATCACAAAGGACTAATGATGAAACTATCTGCCTCCAGAGAAAGAACTGATACTGTCTGAATACAGATGGAAGAATGCTATTTTTCACTCATTCTTTTTTATTAATCATTTTGTACAAGAAGACTCAATTGGCCCCAGAATGAGGGGCATCAGAAAGAAATGAAGGGATGTAGCTTATGTAAAGAGAGGTTGTGAATTCATTGTTGGAATAGAATCATAGACTGCTAGATATATACAACAGAATATCAGAGCTGAAAGGGACCCTGGAACACAGACTATCAGATCTGGGAGGAACCCTAGACCATAGGATGCCAAAGCTGGAAGAGATCTTTCTGTGTACAACAGCTGGAATTAGACGTTGTAAATGAGTTTGAGGCTCCATTAAAATCTGAATCAGGAAAAGAACAAGTATTTAATCTAGATTTGCTCTGTCTTCAGAAGTTTGTATATTCTTAGCAGATCAGCTAAAATTCAGTGTAGTATAGGGAAAATGGGCAACTTCCAGGTTGGGCTCTAAGTACCTAGGCTGTCTTCACTGTGGTGGGCTGAGATTTCCTTCCCATCTCCCTCAGTGTCACTGACTTGGTCTTGACTTCTTTCCCTGCAAAAAAGGTATTTTGAAGCTTGTGTGGTGTATTTCTTTTCTCCAAAGTGTCTCATGTAATCCCTGGTCAAGCCTAGTGGTGTTTTGGAGTCAAGAAGTGTAGAATACATTTAAGAAGGAAGCTGGGTGTGAAGATATATTACATAAGCTAGATCTGAGAGTTTGTGCATCTGATCTTCCAAGATTGAATTCATCTCTTATCACTGGGGAACAAAGATCAGTGGTGAGTATATACAACAGATTATCAGAACTGAAGGAGACCTTAGAACATAGACTATCAGAACAGAGAAGGACCTTAGAATATTGGAGCTGGAAGGGCAGGGACTTTGACATTATTTAGTCCAAAGCCGCATTATAAAGAGGAGGATATTGATCCTGGGAGAGAAGGTACCTTGACCAAGGTTACCCAGGTAATCAGTCAGTGGGTGAACTGAGACTGTTGTTTTGTCAGGACCTAGGTCAAGGCTCTTTCCATGAGGTCAAGGCTCTTTTCATGATACCATGCTGTCAGTGATCATGCCTACGGTGATCAAGGACAATTTAGGGCTGAAGCTGAAAGGATACACAGGTAGAAAAGCTCTAGAAGTTTTGAAACTCTGAGAGGAAAAAAAAGAAACTACCAGAGAGAAAAATTAAAAGGTAGGAGATAAATTGAATCATGTGCAGTACTTAAATTTCTTTTTTTGCTTTTCACAGATCTAAAGTTACTTGTTAAGTTTAAGAACATAAGTAGGGTATTATTTATGTTTGCTAATAAAAGAGCTCTGTAAAATGTTAAAATAGCAGCTTATTCAAACAAAACATACTCATTTTCCCATAATCGCTTTTAAATGCTTTTCATTTTTGTTTCGAGTGGATCCACATGCTTCCAAATTTTAAGAAACTGAACATGTCTTCATATCTGCCCATTTATGAAAAATGGGTAAAAACTTGAGAACAAGATGCCACCAGCTTTAGGGTGAAACAAAAAAGATCTGGCTTTCAGAACAGGAGGTGAGGTGGTATAGGGAAAAGAAGGCTGGATCTGGAGTCGGAGGATCAGGGTTTGACTATTCTCTATGAGACCTTGGTCTAGTCACCACCACTCTGGGCCTCAGGTTCCTCATTTGTAAAGGGCTGGGCTCCGTGACCTCTAAGGCCTCTTCAGGCTCTATTTCTATGATGCTATGATCTTTTGAATATGGTGCTTTTTTTCACTAGGCTCATCTGTTTTTGTTTTTTAAAATTTATTTTTAACATTAAAGAAAATTGAGTTCCAAATTCGCTCCTTCCAGCCCCTTCTCCACCCACTCTGAGAAGGCATACATGATATCCATTATATATGTAAAATCATGCAAGATATATTTCCATATTAGCCATGTTGCCCAAAAGAGAAGCAGAAAAAATTTTAAAAGTGAGAGAATTATACTCCAATTTGCACACAAGACTTCATCACTTGTCTATGCTCAGCCTCATTTGGAAATGCTCACTGCATCCATAAGTGAAATCTTGAGATATATTTTAAGACATCTTTCTCAGAATGAGTCAGTATTCATATGCTCTTATAGGCTAGAATTTGAGCCTACAAATCTGCTGAGAGGAAGAAAAGAAAAGCAGATCATTGAATAGTTTACACATAAACCCTGTGTGGCAGTGTACACAGGCCTAGCAATAACATGCAAGGGAAAATTTCAGTATGGCTAGAGGTGCGAGAGAATGGAAAAAGGACTGGGGAAGCTGGAGACTTCCCTAAGAAGATTTGCTTGGGGCTCAACTGGTGGGAATCAGCTCAGGGGAAGCAGTAAATGATTGCATCAGCACTTCTGGGCTCCACATCTGCAGTTAGCTAGGGAAACAGGGAATTCAGATAAAATGGAATGGAAAAATCATTGATTAAAGCAGGAAAGCAGAGGCTCCCTGGAGAGGCAGGTTGGGGCTAGAAGGAGCTGCCTAGTGGCTGGGGTTCCCAGGTCGTCTCCCTCCATCTATTCAAAATTAGAAGAACCCTTAATTCTTAGGGGTCATCAAGTCTAGGCTTCTCATTTTATAGGTGGAAGAAACTGGAGCAGAGAGGTAAGTGACTTGTCTAGGGTCATACAGGTAGTGTCTGAGGTGAGGTTTTTTCCCCCCATATAATCATAGATTTACAGCTAGAAGGAACCTTATAGGAATCTGGTTCAACCTCCTTCCTTGCTTTACAAATGAAGAAACAGAGGCAAAGGAAAGTTAATGACTTGTCCAGAGTGACAAAGGCATATTAAAACCTGCTTGTTGGGGGCGGCTAGGTGGCGTAGTGGATAAGCACCAGCCCTGGATTCAGGAGTACCTGAGTTCAAATCCGGCTTCAGACACTTGACAATTACTAGCTGTGTGACCCTGGGCAAGTCACTTAACCCCCATTGCCCCGCCAAAAAACAAAAAAAAAAAACCCAAAACCAAAACCTGCTTGTTTAGTTCAATTGAAAGTGTTAAGAAATAATATTTTTTTCAGTAAAAAGTCTAAAACAAAAGCTGAGGCCTTCCTCTTTTAAAAAATAATAAACAACAAGATTTCTGACTAATGGAAATGTTTTACATAATTGCACATGTATCATCTGTACCTAACTGCTTACCAAAATTTAAAGTTTTGAGTTCCAAATTCTATTCTTCCTTCTCTCTCTCTCCTCGCCCCTCCCTGAGGCAGTAATTAATCAGATATAGGTGATACATGTACAATTATGTAAAACATTACTATATTAGTCATTTTACATAAGAAAACTTAAATAGAAAAAAATGAAAGAAATAAAGTGAAAAATAGCATGGAAACAAGGAGATTATTGTGTGGCATGGTCAAAAGACTTAGAACAGAGAAAAGTAAGAATACATCTTCAAAGTGAAATGTGTTCTTTTCTGGCCTGTGACCTTGAAGTCTAGAAAAGAGCAGAAAGTCTCTACTTCTTTTTTGAAAGGTAAACATTTAAATATAATCTGAATGTAGGCCCATATCATGTCTAGCACTGAATTCTGCAGGATACAGAATACTCAGCCAAATTTCAACTGTAAAATTGTATTTTCATTATCCCTGTAAATAGAAAGTATAGCAGGAAGGACCTTAAATTTGGAGTCAGAAAATCTGGGTTCCGATCCTGGCTCTACTATTGACTATAAGTCAATTTACCTCTTCGTGCCTCAGTTTCCTTATCTGTAAAATCACAAGGTTGAACTAGATGACCTCTGATGATTGCTTCTAGCTGTAAATACTATAAAAACTAAATTACTCCTAACCAAAGTACCATAATAATTAAATCTATATGAATCTGATGCTTTGCTTAAAGTCTCCTACTAGAAACAAACCTTAGAATGAGACAAGAGCTAAAGGCTAGAAGGCTGTGTACAGTTGTTGTTGTTGGTGGTGGTATTGTCTGTCCTTCATTCTCGAAGAGGACCATGGCAATAGGGTGATGTCATGACTTGCAGTGAATTAGATTTTTTAAAATAATAAACATTTTTAGGGAGCAGCTAGGTGGCGCAGTGAACAAAACACTGGCCCTGGATTCAGGAAGACCTGAGTTGAAATCCGACCTCAGACATTTAACACTTACTAGCTGTGTGACCTTGGGCAAGTCACTTAACCGTCATTGTCCCACACAATAATAATAATAATAATAAACAATTTAAGGTTTTGAATTCCAAATTCTATTCCTCCTTCCCTTTCTCCCCTTGCCACTCCCTGAGGCAGTAAGCAATCAGATATAGGTGAAACATGTGCAATTATGTAAAACATTACTTTATTAGTCGTTTTGTATAAGAATACTTAAATAGAAAAAAATGAAAGAAATGAAGTGAAAAATAGCATGCATCAGCCTGTGTTCCATCAATATCAGTTCTTTCTTTGGAAGTGGATAGTATGCTTCATCATTAATCCTTTGGGATTATCTTGGATCATTGTATTGCTGAGAATAGTTGAGTCATTCACAGATCTTCATCAAACAATATTGCTGTCATTGTGCACAACATTTTCCTGGTTCTGCTCACTTCACTATACATCAGTTCATATACGTGTTTCCAGGCCTTTCTGAAATCATCCATTTCTTATATAGCATAATAATATCCCATCACAATTACCTGCCACAGTTTGTTTAGCTGTTCCCCAATTGATGGGCATTCTTTGATTTCCAATTCTTAGCCACCACAAAAGAGCTGCTATAAATATTTTTGTACAAATATGGGGACTTCCTTTTAAATGGATTAAAGGAGATAAATAATTTCAGATCTTATTTACATCCTTGCATTCCCCATGCCCAGAAGTAATTGTCCTGTGACCTGCTCAAGAGAAATTACTTCAGGGGCAGGTAGGTGGCACAGTGGATAAAACACCGGCCCTAGATTCAGGAGGACCTGAGTTCAAATCTGACCTCAGACACTTGACACTTACTAGCTGTGTGACCCTGGGCAAGTCACTTAACCCTCATTGCCCAAAAAAAGAAAAAAAAAAGATTAAGAAATTACTTCAGGTATTACTTCAGATTATTTAAAAGTCCCCTGCAATCCTTAAAGGGAGTAACCAAGGACAGAATTAAGTCATGACTAGTGACTATGTGGATCACAACAAAATGTGGCAAGTACCTGAAGAGATGGGAGTACCAGATCATCTTACTTGTCTCCTGAGGAACTTGTATGTGCAAGAAGCAACAGTTAGGACCAAACATGGAACAAATGACCGATTTAAGACCGGAAAAGGAGTGTGACAAGGTGACAATAGTCGCCTTATTTATTTGTTTGTTTGTTTATTTATTTACTTATTTATTTGTTTGTTTGTTTATTTATTTATTTATTTCTATATAGGCAGAGTACATTATGTGAAATGCCAGGCTGGATGAATCAAAGCCAGAATTAAGGTTGCTGAGAGATATATCAATAATCCCGTATATGGATAATATCACTCTGATGGAGAAAGTGAAGAAGAATTAAGAAGCTTCTTGATGAAGGTGAAAGAGGAGAGTGTAAAAGCCAGCTTGAAGCTTAACATAATTCAATATTGGCAACTGGTCCCATCACTTGCTGGTAAATAGAGGGAGAAGAAATGGCAGCAGTGTCAGATTTTATAGAATCAAGGGTCATTGCAGATGGCAATTGAAGCCATGAAATTAAAAGATGCTTGCTCCTTGGAAGGAAAGATATGGCAAATCTGGATAGCATACCAAAAAGGAGAAGTAATCACCTTACCAGCAAAGGTTGGTATAGTCAAAGGTATGGTTTTTCCAGTAGCAAGGTATAGCTGTGAGAGTTGGATTATAAGGAAAGTTGATCACAGAACCAATACTTTCAAATTGTAGTTCTGGAGAAGACTTTTGAGAGTCCCTGGGACAGCAAGGAGAACAAATCAATCAATACTTAAAGAATTAATTTAGACTATTCATCGGAAGGTCAAATACTGAACCCGACTTTGGTCACATAATGAGAAGATGGGACTCCTTGGAAAAGATCCTGATGTTGAGAAAGATTGAAGGAAAAAGGAAAAGAGGATGGCAGAGGACAAGATGGGTAGATTATGCCATGGAAACAACAAACATGAACTTGGACAGACTTCGAGAAAAAATGGAGGATAGAGGAGCCTGGTGTGTTATGGTCTTGGGCGACACGAAGAGTCAGACATAACTGAACAACAGTGTTCTGGAATGTTAACGCTGAACTGTATTTTAATATATGATCTTGCCCTTATTCAATATTACTATAAATAGTACCTCACATTGTCTTGGGGTAGAGAGGTGTTCAAGGACACAGGGGGACAATACCAGTTTGGGCATTTTTGTCTCTAGGATTTAGATTAATGGTAAATTAAGAAGAGGACAATATGAATATATATTTTTCTTTGACATTAGTAAATCTGAGGCAGGAAATGACTTTGTCCCAGGTCTCTAGGTTCTAGGTCCCACACCCTCTCTACCATGTTGCATAGGTTAAGTATGGAACATTTCTGGTTATTTGGTTTCCAGAGCTTACAGGAACTGATAAACTATGGAAATTTGCTATGGGATTATCCCAACTGAGTGAGTCCCTGTCCCAAGGGAGGGAACCTGATACAATATTTCTTTAGCATTAACCTAGAAGCTAGGTAACACAGTGGATAGAGCACTAGCCCTGAAGTTGGGAGGACCTGAGCTCAAATTTGACCTCAGACTAGCTGTGTGACCCCGGGCAAGTCATTTAACCTGAATTGCCTTAAACATCTAGGGCCATCTCAAGTCATCCTGTCATCCATGTTGCCACTGGATCCAGATGGCTCTGGAGGAGAGAGTGAGGTTGGTGACTTTGCTTGCATAGGCCCTCCCTTACTTAAATCCAATTCACTAGATTTATACCAGGAATGCAGGACTGGTTCAAAATTAGGAAAACTATCAGTATAATTGACTCAGCATAATTGACCATATCAATAACAAAACCAACAGAAATCATATGATTATCTTAAAAGATGCAGAAAAAACCTTTAACAAAATACAGTACCCATTCCTATTTAAAACACCAGAGAACATAGGAATAAATGGAGCTTACCTTAAAATGATAAGTAATATTTATCTAAAACCATCTGCAAGCATTATCTATAGTGGGGATAAGCTAGAAGCTTTCTCAAAACAATCAAGGTGAAGCAAGGATGCCCATTATCACCTCTATTATTTAATATTGTACTAGAAATGTTAACTATAGCAATAAGAGAAGAAAAAGAAATTAAAGGAATTAAAATAGGTAATGAGGAAACAAAACTATCACTCTTTGCAGATGATATGATGTTATATTTAGAAAATCCTAGGGAATCAACTAAAAAACTACTTGAAATTATTAACAATTTTAGCAAAGTTGCAGGATACAAAATAAACCCACAAAAATCATTAGCATTTCTACATATTATCAATAAAGTACAGAAGCAACAGGTAGAAAAAGAAATTCCATTTAAAATAACTGTGAAATCACATCACATGAAGAGGCACAAAAGACGTATTGCAATAGAGGGAAAGAAGGGAGGGGTGAACATTGTTTTGACCTTGCTCTTATCTGATTTGGCTCAAGGAGGGAATAACACACACTCAATTGGGTATAAAATTTTATCTTGCCCTATAGTGAAGTAAAAGGGGAAAGGGAAAGGGGGAAAGAAAAGGGTGGGGGTGCTGATAGAAGAGAGGGTAAAACTAGGAGGGGAAAGGGGGAAGAATAAAATAATGGTGGGCAATATAAAGTACTTGGGAGTCTACCTGTCAAGACAAACCCAGGAACTATATGAACACAAATATAAAGCACCGTTTAATGCAAATAAAGACAGATCTAATCAACTGGAAAATATTAATTACTCATCGGTAGGCCAAGCCAATATGATAAAAATGAAAATCCTACCTAAATGAGTCTATTTATTTAGTGCCATGCCAATCAAACTATCAAAAACATTTTGACAGATCTAGAAAAAATTATTAAAAAATTCATTTGGAAGAACAAAAGCTCAAGGATATCAATGAAAAGAAATGTGAAAGAAGGTGGTCTAGTAGTACCAGATCTCAAACTATATTACAAGATGGTAATTATCAAAACAATCTGATACTGGATAGCAAATAGAGTGGTGGATCAGGGAAATAGAATAGGAATGAATTCCACAATAGTCAATGACTATCATAATCTAGTATATCATAAAACCAAAGACCTAAGGTTTTGGAATAAAAGCTGATTATTTTACAAAAACAGGGAAAACTGGAAAACAGTATGGCAGAAACTTGGTATAGACCAACATCTCACACTGTATACTAAAATAGGGTCAAAATGGGTATATGATTTACACATAAAGGATGATACCATAAGCAAATTAAGAGAGCATGGAATCATTTATCTGTCATATTTATGGACAGGAGAAGAATTTAGGACCAAAGAAGATACAGAGAGCAAAACAAAATGCAAAATAGATTATTTTGATTATATAAAATTAAAAAGCTTTTACACAAACAAAACCAATGTAACCAAAATTATAAGGAAAGCAGAAAACTGGGAAAGAATTTTTGTAACAGGTATCACCGATAAAGGCCTCATTTCTCAAATATACAGAGATCTGAGTCAAATTTATAAAAATATAAGTCATTCCCCAATTGAGAAATGGTCAAGGGATATAAACAGCCAGTTTTCAAAGAAATCAAAGCTCTCTACAGTCATAGGAAAAATGCCCTAGGGGCAGCTAGGTGGCACAGTGGATAAAATGCAAGCCCTGGAGTCAGGAGGACCTGAGTTCAAATCTGACCTCAGACACTTGACAATTTACTGGCTGTGTGACCCTGGACAAGTCACTTAACCCCAACTGCCTCACCAAAAAAAAAAATGCCCTAAATCACTATTGATCAGAGAAATACAAATAAAAACAACTCTGAGGTACGACTTCACACCTATCAGAGTGGCAAATATAACAAATAAGGAATATGTTGGATGTTGGAGGGGATGTGGGAAAACTGGGGGGCTAATCCTCTGTTGGTGGAATTGTGAATGAATCTAATCATTCTGGAGAACAATTTGGAAATGTGCCCAAATTGGTATAAAACTGTGCATATTCTTTGATCCAGCTTATATCCCAAAGACAACCCCAAAAAGAGAAAAAGATCTATTTCTACAAAAATATTTATAGTAGCTCTTTTTGTGGTGGCTAAGAATTGGAAATCAAAGAATGCCCATCAATTGGGGAATGGCTAAACAAGCTGTGACAGGTAATTGTGATGGAATATTATTGTGCTATATAAGAAATGACAAACAGGATAATTTCAGAAGGAAACACATATATGAACTGATGTATAGTGAAGCGAGCAGAACCAGGAAAACGTTGTGTACAATGACAGCAATATTGTTTGATGAAGAACTGTGAATGACTCAACTATTCTCAGCAATACAATGATCCAAGATAATCCCAAAGGATTAATGATGAAGCATACTATCCACTTCCAAAGAAAGAACTGATATTGATGGAACACAGGCTGATGCATGCTATTTTTCACTTTATTTCTTTCATTTTTTTTCTATTTAAGTATTCTTATACAAAATGACTAATATAGTAATGTTTTACATAATTGCACATGTATCACCTATATCTGATTGCTTACTGCCTCAGGGAGTGGCAAGGGGAGAAAGGGAAGGAGGAATAGAATTTGGAATTCAAAACTTTAAATAAAAATGTTTATGATTATGATTATTATTATTATTATTATTGTGTGGGACAATGATGGTTAAGTGACTTGCCCAAGGTCACACAGCTAGTAAGTGTCAAGTGTCTGAGGCTGGATTTGAACTCAGGTACTCCTGAATCCCGAGCTGGTGTTTTATTCGCTGCACCACCTAGCTGCCCCCTAAAAATGTTTATTATTAAAAAAAAATCTAATTCACTGCAAGTCATGAAATCACCCTAATGCCATGGTCCTCTTCGAGAATGAAGGACAGACAACACCACCACCACCAACAACAACTGTACACAGCCTTCTAGCCTTTAGCTCTTGTCTCATTCTAAGGTTTGTTTCTAGTAGGAGACTTTAAGCAAAGCATCAGATTCATATAGATTTAATTATTATGGTACTTTGGTTAGGAGTAATTTAGTTTTTATAGTATTTACAGCTAGAAGCAATCATCAGAGGTCATCTAGTTCAACCTTGTGATTTTACAGATAAGGAAACTGAGGCACAAAGAGGTAAATTGACTTATAGTCAATAGTAGAGCCAGGATCGGAACCCAGATTTTCTGACTCCAAATTTAAGGTCCTTCCTGCTGTACTTTCCATTTACAGGGATAATGAAAATACAATTATACAGTTGAAATTTGGCCGAGTATTCTGTATCCTGCAGAATTCAGTGCTAGACATGATATGGGCCTACATTCAGATTATATTTAAATGTTTACCTTTCAAAAAAGAAGTAGAGACTTTCTGCTCTTTTCTAGACTTCAAGGTCACAGGCCAGAAAAGAACACATTTCACTTTGAAGATGTATTCTTACTTTTCTCTGTTCTAAGTCTTTTGACCATGCCACGCGATAATCTCCTTGTTTCCAGTCTTGACACAAATATGTACAGTTATCCTTTCCACATTTTGGGGGTTAGGGATGCGGTACTCCTGCTATCTGGAAAATCCATGTAAAATTTTTGGCTCTTCCAGAGAAAGAAATTGGAATTTTTCTTTTTCTTTTATGGGGTATTTACCTTATTATAAAACTTGAGTTATATTAGACAATACTGTACATATATTTTATGTGATTCTAAGTATCTAAACCTTTTCTGTGTCATCTGCTGGCCTTCGTGTGCTGTCTGTGGCTTCCTCAAAACTTTCCCCAAATTCCCATTTAATTTCTTATGCCAACCTATGAGATATTGAAACCATGGGGAAAGTTGTGATGTGGAAGAGTTACATGTAGTTGCTCCTACTAGTATCTCCTTCTACTGTCAGTCCCTTTGAGGCCTCCTCATGAGGATAGTAACATATGCACCAACTCCCAGATCAAAAATCAGGACAAGGAAACCCATAGGCAAAGGAGGCACTGAATTCTTGAATTCTTCTTTCTCTTTGACAGTGGCAACCCCCTTGCCTTCTTCTCTCTGCCCATGGAGGCAGAAGTGCACCTTTTTCTTGCGTTCAAGACTTTAAAATTTTTCATTTTTTTTTTCAAAAATTATGGAAAACATAAGGCATGTTCTCAGAAAAACAAACACCCCTATGTTTTTCTGAATTTTTTTGTGGAACATTTTCCTGAGTCTTCATATATATACCTTCAAATTTTCACCTTCTGGTCTTGCTGATTCTAATCTACAACTGCCCACAGAATGTCTTCCCATAAATATCTCACTGACTAGTGAAAACTAACATGTATTAGAGTTAACCCATATAATATAATATAATCCCTCAAAATTAACTCTTCATCCAAATTTCCCATTATTGCTAATCATACTTACAGTCTCTTAGGTTTGAAAACTCAAACTTAATTTCAACTTCTTCTCCTCTTTCTTTATCTCCCTCATCAAATCATATTGATTCTTCCTCCACAAAATGTCTCTCATTTACCTTCCCATCACTGTTTCCAAGACCACAGTCCTAAATCCAGATCTTTATCACCTCTGACCTTGACGTCCCATTATATTATAACCTATAAGGCTTCCTTACCTCAGTTAAGAAGTTGATCTTGAAGCCTGTGGTCTTGTTGGTCTTTGGCTGTCCATTGTTGAGATAGTTGCCCATTGCAAGTACAAACTGCCAAGAGAGAAACCACCCACTGATTCATCAGGTTGCACTCAACCCATCCTCCCCCAAGGAAGAAGGGCATCTTCCACCCAACCCCAGCTTCCTATGGTTAAGCTTAACTCCCCCTTGAGAGAGAGGGCAATGGGCATAGTGGCCCATTGTTCTCTTGGTGCCTGCTGACCTTCTACCTTCTCTAAGGTAGTTAGAAAGACTTTGGTTGTTTCCAGCCATGCTCAGTCCCACATTACCTACCATTATGTTCTGGGATGGATGTGATGCTTGGGCAATGCCAAGGGGTGAACTATTTTGGACTACACATCAAATAGGAATGAAGCTCAGATCACCCAGTGTGTGTAGTTAGGGTCTGTGGACCACTAAAGTGATCTAGTCACAGTCTCCAGGCTGAAGGCACCTTCAGAATTTCTTGGTATTTTTCCCTTTGGGTTAAATCTGTCCTTTGTACATGAAGTCACTGCCCAGAAATGTCCTTTAAACCCTGTGACCATTGTTTCTGCTGCCAGGAGCTGCTTTCCTCGGCACCAACCATCCTAGTCCAGCTGGTCCCGAAGGCAGGGAGCCAGAGAGGCCTAAAGCAGCAGCAAAGAATTTTTACTTTCTGCTATACTGAGCCCCAAAATTCTGTGGGGAGGAACCAGGGTGGGAGAAAGGCCCCCTGCTGATTCAGGAATCTCTCAGCTCTTTGGAGCAGCTAGCAGTAGCCCTGTAGCAGGGCCCCTTTTCCTGCCCTGCTCTTGCTCCTGAGGCTGAAACAAGGAAGAGATTGGACTTACCTCTGATATCCGGAACCTGCTGGGGATGGGCAGCAAATAGTCAGAGCTAACCAGGATTGTGGTGAGGAGAAGGAAGGGGAAACAATATGGCCTACTGGGAAAAGGCTAGGACTCAATCTGTGAGAGGGAAGAACCTGCAGGGTATGCCATGGCTCTCTCACTTTGCCCTTGCCCATATTCCCTAGGCAGGACAAATGATGCTGGTCTGTCCCAGGTTGGAGGAAGCCTGCTTTTGGGGTCTGGAGAATGTGAGCTGTGTGGTCACAGGGAGCACACTGTGGGAATAGAAATGAGATGAGAAGACCCCATCCATGGGGTGAGGGTGCCAGGCCAAGAAGCCCAGGGGTCCTCCCTGGCAGTGTGGGGGTGGGGTGCCTCAAAGGGAGGGCAGTAAGAGTGACAGGAAACATTTCAGTGAGATGCTCTCTACAAGTTCCTAACAAATCTCGAAAATGCACCACACTGAATCTTGATGGTGAAATCCAGAAAAAAGTCACAGTGAGTCCTTTGTCCAGCCCAGCTGGGCCTAGGGAAAGAGACAGGGAGATCTGAGGACACTGAGGACAGGTCAGGCCAAGACCACGCTGAACGTGGAACACTCCAGCACCCAGAGAGAAGCTATGTAGCAGGGCAAGAGGAGGTTCCAGACCTTTACCAAGGCACCCCTAGACTCACACCAGGGCACTGTGACAGGGAGCTTTGTCACCCATTATCTAGCCCCAGGTTACATTCTAGGGTTCTAGGGTGGAGTGGGAAAAGGTTTGCAGAGTTGTTTCCAGGCATGGAGGCCCCGGGCAGTGTACCCAAGAAAGGAGAAAATTCAGTAGCAGTGGTGTGACTCAGATCTCAGGTACAGAGCAAGGTCTCACTTCCAAGGTCTCCTCCAGCCTGCAGAAGAATAATCAAGGCAGAACGCCCAGACCAAAGGGGAGCTTACAATTCTGCTGCCAAGAGAACATTCCATCTGGTTGATAGGGGCAGAATGCAGCAGAATTCTAATCTTGCTCAGACCCAAACCCAGGTGAGGAATTCGCAAACCTTAGACCAGGGAAGAAGCAATCAGATTTTTGCCCTGGATCAATCCACTTTGGGAGCACTAAAAGCTTGCAGGTCTCTAGCTTGTCCCTGAGATCCTAGAATAACACGACATTCAATATATCAGTGCTGCAGAGGCCAGCACTAACAGCAGATCTGAAGTGAAAAAGTAGGCTAGAAGAATGGACAAACAAACAAACAAAAAACCCTGTCATAATAAGTTATTATGGAGGAAGGGATGTTCAAGGACCAATGCGGAAGGAATGACTCTAAAACATCTATAAGCACTGTCTTAGAGAAAATACAGCTTGGGCACAAACTCAACTAGAATTCCTGGAAAAGATGAATAAGAAGTAAAAATGCTTTTATGGTTGGAATGAGAATGCTTGCAGAAAAAAATGGAAAAGAAATGAGAGCCATGGAAGAAAGAATTGTAAAGGAAATTAACAGCTGGCACAAATCTTACCCAAGCAACAAACTCCCTGAAAATTCAAATGGACAAAATAGAAGTCAATGAATAACTCCATGAGGCAACAAAAAATATGAATGTCAAAAAGCTGAAAAGGGTAGAAAAAATCTCATAACAAAAACAACTGACACAGAAGATAGATTGAGGAGAAAAAATTTAAGAATCATTCAACTATTTGAACACTATGACCAAAAAAAGGAACCTGGACAACATATTTCAAGAAATCTTAAAAGAAAACTGCTCAGATCTCTTAGAACCAGAAAGCAAAGTGGAAATAAAAAGAATTTACCAGTTACCTCCTGAAATAAACCCCAAAAATGAAAACTCCCAGGAACATGATAATCAAAATCCAGAGCTTCCAAAACAAAAAAATACTACAAGCAGCCAGAAAGAAACAATTCAAGTACTGAGGAGTGAGTCAGGATCACACATGATTTAGCACCTATAAGAAGTGGAGAACTTGAATATGATATTCCAGAATGTAAAGGATATGGACTTACAGCCAAAAATAACTTACTCAGCAAAAGTACAATGCTGCAGAGGGGAAAAATAGAACTTTAATGAAGTAATGGTCGGCTTCCAAGCATTCCTGATGAAAAGACCAGAGCTATGAAGAAACTTTGAATTACAAAAACAAGAGGGAAGAGAAACATGAAAAGATAAGCATGAATGAACAATGATAAAGGACTAAACGAAGATAAACTGCTTACACTGAAATATAGGGGATGATACATGTGTCCTCTCTGATTCCTATCATCACCAGGGTCATAGAGGGAATCAAGTTAGACAAGGCCTTGGAGTGATTTTGTTATGACTTGATGATTTTAAGAAAAGAATGGAAAGAGGAAAGAAGAATACACTGGGTGATGTAGGAGAAGCAAAAAGAAAAAGATGGGTAGGGGAAATTATCTCATAAAAATCAGGGTATACAAGTAGACATCTATACAAACAAGGAGGAAGAGATAGGGGAGAGGGGCTGGCTGACACTTGAATCTCACCGTTACCTGAACTGGTCAAAAGAAGGAAGAAAACACACACGCACATATGCACAAGCTCTCACAAGACTGGATACAGAAATACATTTCACCCATTGGTGAAATAGGAGAGAAAAGGGGTAGAGGGAATTAGAGGAAAAATAGATGAAGGAGGGATTAGTCCTATACAAAGCAAATTCTAAGGATGTACAAAAATATTTCTAGTGCTTTTTGCAGTGCAAAGAATGGTAATCTGAGGGAATAAATTTCCACAAATTAAAAAATGGATGGACAAGTTATGGTATATAAATGTGATGGAATACTATGGTGCTGAACTCTTCTTGGTGTAATGACCAACCAGGATTCTAGGGGAATAATGATAAAACATGCTACCCACCTCCTGGAGGAATCAAAATACAGAATGGGGCAAGTATCTTTTCAGACATGTCCAATTGAAAATTTGTTTTGATTGACTATACGTGTTTGTTTTTTGGTTTGTTTTTGTTTTTGTGGGGCAATGGGGGTTAAGTGACTTGCCCAGGGTCACACAGCTAGTAAGTGTCAAATGTCTGAGGCCAGATTTGAATTCAGATCTTCCTGAATCAAGGACCACTGCTTTATCCACTGTGCCACCTAGCTGTCCCCTATATGTGTTTGTAATGAGTTTTGTTTTTGTTGTGTTTTCGGTTGAGGGAGATTGGGGTGGGAGGTGGAGAAGGTGGATATTGGCTGATTAAAAAAAGGGGGGGAGGGAAGGAAGTCTCGGGAACTGATCAACGCAATGACCAGCCACAATTCTTGAGAACTCATGATGAAACATACAGCTTACCAAGGCATCTAGGTGGTGCAGTGGATAGAGCACCAGCCTTGGAGTCAGGAGGACCTGAGTTCAAATTTGGCCTCAGACACTTGACAACTTACTAGCTGTATGACTCTGGGCAAGTCACTTAACCCCAATTGCCTCACCAAAAACAAACAAACAAAAAAGAAAAGAAAAGAATAAAGAAACATACAGCCTACCTCCTGACAGAGAGGTAATGGACTCAGAGTGCAGATTGAGACATAATATTTTGGGATGTGACCAATGAGAAATTTTTCCTTGCATGACTATACTGTTTGAAACTGGGATTTTGTTTTTCATGCTTTCTCACTTAGTGGGGGAGGGGAGTAGGTGGGAGGTGGAGAGGGAAACAGGAGGAAGAAAAATCTGATCTTTGTTTGAAAATTAAATTATTTTTTTTAAAAAATAGGAAAGGCTAAGAGTTGGAAGTCCTGAGAACTAATCGGGCTTTCCTACTAACCACCCCTATGTTCTTGGGTAAATCACTTCCACTTTCTTGATCCTTGGTTTGCTCATTTATAAAATGAATAGTTAGGGGGCAGGTAGGTGGTACAGTGGATAAAGCACTGGCCCTGAGTTCAGGAAGACCTGAGTTCAAATCTGACCTCAGACACTTGACACTTACTAGCTGTGTGACCCTGGGCAAATCCTCATTGCCCCACAAAAAAAAAAAATTAAAAATGTAATAGTGGAGACTAGATGGGCTCCAAGGGTCCTTTCAGCTCTGACGTTCTTTTTTGTTGTTTTTGTTCCTCTGTCTTCTAGGGTCTTTTCCAGTTCTGACATTTTATGTCCTGTGTTCTAAGGTCCCTATCTGGCTCTGATAATCTACATTCTATTTTCCAAGACCCACTCTAGCTCTGTAGCATAAGATCCCATCTAACTTGAAGCATTTATGAGATCTATAATAAGTCAAGAGGAGAGGAAAACAGGAGGAAAAAGAAACAAGAAAGAAGGGGAGGAAAAAAAGGAAGGTAGGGGGCAGGAGGAGAAGGGAACAGGTGAGACTTGGCACTTGCCAAAGAGCCAGATGGATGTTCCGGTTTCCATCTCTCTGTAGTTGGGACAAGCAGCCTGCTGGGATGGGAGGAAGCCTCCCAGGAGGGAAAGTGGTTCTCACCTCTAAGATCTTGGCAAGCTTCTTGCTATTCTTGAGCTCCAGGGAGGCCTGGTGCACACACTCATAACTGCCTTTGATCTCCTCAGTTTTCTCCTGCAGGGTAGTCTTGAAGTGCAGACTGCGCAGTCGGGTTTTATATTCTGGAACGGACAGCATCTAAGCAGAATGGAGATGTAAGGGAGGGATGTCCGGCCTGCAGCAAGAGTAAGACTCCCTGTGACACCACCCAGCCTTACCTACCCCACCCTACCAAGCCCACCTGGAGTCCAGCAGAGTCTCCTGGACCATACCCACCAATCCCTCCTTCTCTCCTTGGACAGGTCACCCAAGGACAGCAGGAATGGAGATGATGTGCTCTATGTGGACGCTTCCCTTTATCATCATCATTATTATTGGTTTCTTATATTTGATGGAGTTTGGATAGAAATGGCCCCAGGACAAAAAGGTTTCCTAAAATTGTTTCTTTGCCCTTAATGTTCAGCAGATGGTTGTGTGGGTACGTAAAATGATCACTTTTTGTAATTAAAGAAAAGGTGGCATTAATCATGATAACTGTGATTATTGCTAATAAAGGCTAAGAGAATCAACATGCTAGAGAAGGTGGATCTTGGTTGTGCTGGGTTCAAGTTCCATCTCTAACATACTCCAGCCAGGGGATCTTGGGAAAATGCCAGCCCCTCAGTGCCCTGGGAAACTTTCTAAGAGAAGACACTGAGGAGTAATGTTCTCCTTGCATTGGGAGGAGGAGTTTCCTTCCCAAGAGCTCCCTAATATCAGTGAAGTCATAAATTAGATTCAGAAAATGACAGGATTTTAGATTGAGAAGTTGAAGAGACCTCAGAGGACAATGAATCCAGCGCCTTTCATTTTACAGATGAGGAAACTGAGATCCAGAGCTTATGTGACTTGCCCAAGGTCACAAAGGTCATGTCAGAAGTTAGGCTTGAACCCAAGTCCTCTGACCCTACTCAGAGCTCTTCTCCCAGCAACAATCTT
This sequence comes from Dromiciops gliroides, assembly GCF_019393635.1. Classification (NCBI taxonomy): domain Eukaryota; kingdom Metazoa; phylum Chordata; class Mammalia; order Microbiotheria; family Microbiotheriidae; genus Dromiciops; species Dromiciops gliroides. The sequence continues at coordinate 618,774,238 of NC_057861.1, read as the reverse complement.
TTACATGTGTATAGCGAATTACAGTTTTCAAAGTACTTTACATCCATTATCCCACTTGATCCACATAAAAGATTAGTGAGAGAACCCAGGCAGTGGCTATTATTCCCATTTTACAATTTAAAAAGCTGAGGTGCAGCACCTCATTAAGGCCATTTTACCTAGGTAGGTCACCTGACTCCCCCACCAGTATTCTTTCCACTAAACTAGGTAACCTCCTAGGGCTTCTGGCTGCCTCTTATTGGTTGGGAGCAGAGGCCCAGGGGCCATGGAAGGCTGCTTCTGACACAAACCACTGAGGGGTTGTTCTCTTCCAAGAACTGAGTAAGAAAAATTAGGCTTGGGGGCAGCTAGGTGGTGCAGTGAATAAAGCACCAGCTCTGGATTCAGGAGGACCTGAGTTCAAATCCAACCTCAGACACTTGACACTTACTAGCTGTGTGACCCTGGGCAAGTCACTTAACCCTCATTGCCCTGCGTAAAAAAAGAAAGGAAGGAAGGAAGGAAGGAAGGAAGGAAGAAAAATTGGTCTCAAAATGCAACACAAGGGACTTGTGGTAGCTGTAAAGAAGGATTTCCTAAAAGCGTTTGCATCTTACCCTTTATTTGGCAGTTGCCTATTTGTAATCTAAACTTTGTAGCTTTCCCAATAGCATGAATACAGTGTTTTGCACACAGTAGGTGCTTAATGAAGGGACAGGAACAGAGACTGGAACTGTGATTTCATTGGTAAAGGGAACTCCCAGGTGAGGAAACTCCCTCTATCAAAGACAGCTAGCACTTTTCCTGCAGATTATAGTTTTAGAGAGATTCTTAGAACGTTGAGAGATTAAGTGACTTGTTTACAGCTAATAAGCATCAGAGGGACGACTTGAATTCTTCCTGTCTTTAATGGCCAGTTTCCTGTTCACTCCACCATAAAGACACATTGAATAAATGAATGGCAGCTAGGGAGCAGAGTGGTTTGAGGCCCTGTCAGAAAGACTTGAATTCAGACCCATCCTCTCTTAGTAGCTGTATGACTCTGGCTAAGTCACTTAACCTCTGTCTGCTCTAATTTCCTTAACTATAAAATGGGTTTAATAATAATAACACCTACCTCCCAGGGTTGATAATATTTGTAAATTGCTTAGCACAGTGGCTGACACGTAGTAGGAGCTTAACAAACACTTATTTCCTTCCTCTGCTGTGGAGCAGAGGAGTGTTTCAGATATTGCCTTAGAAATTGAGAGGTCCAAGTTCTAGTTCAGGGTCTACCACTGACTGATGATACTTGGGTTTTTAGGGGTGCTCAAAGAAGGTAATGCTGGGAGCCTAGCAAGACTCCCCCAGGTTTCTCCCCCCCACCCCAGCCCCATGCTTCCCCTGGCCCGTCACCTGCAGGACAAACTGGTCGGGCTCGCTCAGCTGGCTGGGGGTGTCCCTGTAGCCCTGGTAGCGCTTCTCTTCCTCAGCATCAGGAGCATACAAGAGGAGCTGCTTGAGGTGGGAGGGTTCCAGTCTCTCGCTCTCCATGTTCATGAGGATCTGACGGAGCTCAGGTGGAGACAGCTTCAGGTGGGCAATGAGTATAGCTGGGGAGTGTGGGAGAAAGGAAGATCCACCCAGAGGAGTTGATGGGTGAGGAAAGAAGCCTGCTTGGCTGCTCAAGCAGCTACCATCACTGCCCCTGGGTCCATCCAGCCTCAAGACAGGCCCATGGAAACTCTGAGCTCCTCAATGTCAACCGAAGAGTCCTTCCTATGTTGCCAACTGTCGTAGACATCTGAGGTTTTCACATCCTGCCAGGCTTAGCAGGATCAGAGGCTACCAGAGCTAGCAGAACTGTAGAACTCATCTACTGCAACTCACTCATTAGAGAGAGAAGAACCCTGAGGCCCAGAGGAGGGACTGGCTGACTCGACCAAGGTCACATAGCTCCTTCCTGAGAGCCAGAGCTAGAGCCCACACTCCCAGCTCCTGGTGCTGTATACTTTTCACGCTACTCTGCTGCCTGTAGGGAATTTTAAATGTCCATACAGTCTCAGCTGGCCTTCTGCCTAGACTCCAATGCAGGAGCAATAATAGAACACTTAGAGACAGAGGCAGAGAGGCAGCTGTGGGATGCTGGACTGAGAGAAGCTGTGAGAATCAGAAAGAACTGGGTTTGAGTCCTGCCTCTGACACAGGCTGGCTGTATGATCCTGGACAAGTCCCCTAACTTCTCAGCATACTAGGCCACTCTAATTCTACAAGTTATAGAGCACAGGTCCATCTGCATTGTTAAAGAGAGTTTCCTCACTAAAAGTTCCCTCTACCAAGGCAAACAAAGGGTTGGTCCAGAAACAAAGTGCTTTAAGACTTAGAGGAATAATCTATTGTGGTTTCACACTAACCACCTCTTCCCCAAAGGAATGATTAAATGCCTTGGGGTGGTATCATCTGGACATTTTTCCACACTTAGGCTGTCTACAGGGCTGATGTCAACCTCAAATAGAAACAAGGCCACTATACCCTATGTGAGTATTCCCACTGGTTACATACTGACTTAAAAAATCACATATTAACATTATCTATGTTTTCTATTGTATTCTAAATTCTTTTGTTAAATATTTCCCAGTTACATTTTAATCTCCGTGTGGCATAACTCCTGAGTGTCCCAGCAATTCTGCCAGCTTCTGGGTCTTTGACACTTCTGGTATGTACAGCAAAGGCAAACAAGTGACTTCAGAGAATTTCCTGGTGTAATAGAGAACCTCCCCTACTCTCAGCCCCTTTCCTGAGCCGATGGATCTAAAAGCCCCCATGATAAATGGGAGTCCTTTCTGATCTGTGTCACCATTCCCATAAAATGTGTGTATTATCTTCCTCATTTTCCCAGGAAAAAAAGCCCCCAAATTATCCCATTTGCTTTTGCTGCCCCAGCCCCCACTACACATACATCCACTTACATGTATTATAGGCCTTCTTGTGAGACAGAATCTCGACCACATCTTTCTTTTTAAAGGGCTCAGGTGCAAGAGTTGGCTCTGGAAAAGAAACTGAAAGATTTAATCACAGGTAAGGTTGTGGCTGGTTTTCTCCAACATTGGAGAGGAGAATGAGAAACAGGTCCTGAGTGAGCCAGAGAGACAAAGCTCACAGCCATCTCTCTCTGAGCATCCTGGAACTGGGGGAATTCTGAGCTCTCCACAGTGGAGCTGGAAAAATAAAACAACAGGTGAGATTCACAGACCTATAAGGCAAGCTTCTCTCCCCACTCACTCTTCACCTCAGCCAAAAGGTTTCTATCCCCAGCCCAAGAACTGCTTACTATCACAGGGTCACAGATCTGGTCTAGAGCCGGGAGGGGTTTCTGATCATCCAGTCAAATCTCCTTTTTCAGATGAGGAAACAGAAGCATTTGGGGTTAAGTGACTTGCCCAGAGTCACACAGCCAGTAAGTGTCAAGGGTCTGAGGTCGGATTTGAACTCAGGTCTTCCTGAATCCAGGACCGATGCTCTATCCACTGCGCCACCTAGATGCCCCTAGAAGCATTTGAATCCAGGCCTTCTATTTCTGAATCCAATGCTCTTTCTACAGGACCACATTCTTGGGGCTGTTGCCACCTACTGGGCTTCTGGGGAAGCAGGGAGGTTCCTCTGTACCCAAGAAATCATGCCCCCACATTATTAGGGATATGGAAAAGCTCTTTTGTAACCCTTACAGACACTAATGTCGAGAATAACTACAACGTGCCCCCTTTCCTTACTCAACCCCTACCTCACCCTGGGACAAAATGGACAAGTCACTCTAACATATTCAAATATATGCAAACATAGAACATTAGAGTGAGAAGGGGCCTGAGGAATCATCTATTCCTGCCCCCTCCTCTTGCTGATGCAGAAACCATGGAGCAGGGAGCCAAGCAATTCATTCAAATTGTTGCTCACATGGCTAGCAAAGAGTAGTCAGGACTAGAACACCCAAGGTTCCTGACTCTTGGTCACCAGTTCACTTTCACTATGTAACTAGGGGGAAGAAGCAAGCAGAGCCAAAACTAGCATGGGGCAACTGGGGCTTTGCTCTGGTGCCAACCTCCAGGAAGATGCCTTTTAAAACATCAGTTTGTGTGGTGTGTGATTCCTCTCTGTATTATCCACCATCCCTGTGCCTTGTTCTTGGTCATCCATCAGCCTGAGCCAAACTACTCCCAAACTCTGCCACTTCCTGCTCTGGAGTCTATCCTTCCTCATAACCTTTCTAGGGCATGAGCAGGACTTTCTGGGATATGAGACATCCCCTCTCCTAACATGACAAGACCATCTCTTCACCAATGCTAATACCCCTACCTCCCTACAAGCATGCACACATGTATGTGCATGCTTGCACGTGCGCACATGCGTGTACACACACACACACACACACACACACACAATTTGCCCCTGATTATAGGATTCCTAGTCCTGACCCTGAGATCTAGGATTAAACTAATTAGCAGAGTTATGGGTAGTCATCTCCAAAGAGGAGGGAGGCCAGTCTTGATGGTTATACTACATAGAAGCAGACCAGAATTTACAACAGAACAATAATAGTGATCATTCATTCTTTGGCCAGTGTAGTCTCCTAATTTTGTCTCAGGGACCAGCTGCTGAGCACCAAGAGAGGTAGCATTGAAGAATAAAAGAATAGATGAGGGGCAAGGCTTGTTCTACTGAGGAAGAAGAGGGTCTATCACATGCGAGTTGGCACGTTATTGGGTGAAGATAGTGGCAAATAGAAACCAAGTTGGTGCGTTAGAGGCTCCCATCAGCAATGCGTGGCTGACACTTCCCCTCCCCAAGAATACATAGGGTCGGGGCAGCTAGATGGCGCAGTGGATAGAGCACCGACCCTGGAGTCAGGAGTACCTGAGTTCAAATCTGGCCTCAGACACTTAACACTTACTAGCTGTGTGACCCTAGGCAAGTCACTTAACCCCAATTGCCTCACTAAAAAAAAAAAAAAAAGAATACATAGGGGCAAGATGACAAATCAAATCAGCTTCAGGCACATCCTGGCACTGGTGGATCTGGTCTGACTTCCTGTTTTTGTTTACATGGCAAGTCATTATTGATAAATATGTTGTTGGGCTCCATGTATGGGATGCTCCCCAAAATATGTGGCCCAGGGTCCTCCTTGTCCATGGTGTTAGGACATTCCTGTGTGAGTCCATGTCTCCCTCCTCATCTCTACCTGATGCTTTCCCTGGCTTCCTTTAAGTCCCAACTAAAATATCATCTTCCATAGGAAGCCTTTCCCAGCCCCTTGTTTTTAGTGCTGCTCCTCTTTTAATTACATATATAATTTAAATTATATAATGTATAATATATAAATAATAATATCATAATTTCCTATTCTACATATAGCCTGTTTGCATAAATTTGTTTATTTGTTTGTTGTCTCTATTACATCGGAAGCTCCTTGAGGGCAGGCTCTGTCTTTTGCCTCTTTTTTGTATCCCCAAATGCTTAGCACCGTGCCTGGCATATAGTTGGCACTTAATAAATGTTTAGATAGGGGGCAACTAGATGGTGCAGTGGATAGAGCACCGGCCCTGGAGTCAGGAGTACCTGAGTTCAAATTCAGCCTCAGACACTTAACAATCACTAGCTGTGTGACCCTGGGCAAGTCACTTAACCCCAATTGCCTCACTAAAAAAAAAAAAAAGTTTAGATTGATAATGCTTTTACTTTGGAGACTGTCCATTCAAGCATTGGCCCAGTGATATATAATGCATTTGCATGTTTCCAGGAGAACAGAAACCTTTGAAAGGAAATCTGCTGGTCTAGGCTGATCTATGGGCAAAAGGAGGCAGCCAGGGAGCCAGCCTGAGCACACCACACTCTGAAGGGTGATCAGAACTGATGAACCCCATTGCTTGACTAGGTCAAGTCAACAACTGTCTGAGATGGTAACTGTGAGGTACCTCCTACTGTATCTCTGTTCTTACATAGGACAAGGCTGATATCCAACTTTCTAGGGCAGAGTTAAGCATCCATACAATTCCCTGGAAGGAAGAAGACAGTCCTGCTCCTGTCTCCAAGGATGAGCACTATGAGATCTGTGGGCATAAAGGCAAAGTGATTTTCTTTTCTAAGCAAAAAGTATGAAGAACTACATAGAGGCAAGGGGTGGATACTATTGTTGGGGGTGGCCGGGGATCTTCAGCTCAATGTAGAAATGGGGGATAGAACCCAGAAGCATGGGAGGAAGCAAACCTCCTTTCCAAAGGTTCTGGCCAGCTTTATCTAAGAGCTATGGAAATGGAGAAGGGTCAGTGCTGGTATGAACCCTCTCTCTTTCAAATTTCCCTATTATGACCATCCTTCCAGTCACTGGGGCTCAGCTCAATTTATAATTGACAGTCATAAAGTCCATTTCTCTCCTCTGACACGGTCAACACCGTGGTGCAGGCCCCCATCACCTCACACCTGGACTGCTACAATAGTCTGCTAGTTGGTCTCATGCTTCAAGTCTCTCTTCACTCCAAAGCATCCTTCACTTAGCAATCAAATTCTAAAGCCCAAGTCTGATCGTGTCACCCTTCTACTCAATATTAAGTCCAGAGGCTCCCTATCACCTCCAGAATCAAATATAAAATTCTTTGACTGGTAAAGTCCTTCACCACTTGCCTCCTTCCTATTTTTCACTGTCACACCTGATTCCCTTCCACATATTCTTTGATCCAGTGACACAGGCCTCCTTACTGTTCTTCACAATAAAGAGCGGCATCTCCTCTCTCTAGGCATTTCCCCCGGCTGTCCCTCTTGTCCCTCACCTAAAATTCCACTATCTTACAGAAGCTTTTCTTATGTTAGCACCCTCCCTTTGAGATTACTTACATAGGGGGACAGCTAGGTGGTGCAGTGGATAAAGCACCAGCCCTGGATTCAGGAGGACCCGATTTCAAATCTGGCCTCAAACACTTGACACTACCTGTGTGACCCTGGGCAAGTCGCTTAACCCTTATTGCCCTGCACAAAAAAAGAAAGAAAAAGAAAGAAAAAAGAAAAGAAAACATCTCCACCTCATCCTCCCTCAGGAAAATGACATTCCTCTAGGAAGGGTTGAAACTAGGGGTATCCTGAGATTACTTATATATCTTGTCATACACAGTTATTTATATGTTATCTCTCCCATTAGAATGAGCTCCTTGAGAGTAGGGATTGCTTTTGCCTTACTTTATATTCCCAGAGCTCAGCACAATGCCTGGCACATAGTAAGCACTTACAAATGTTTACTGACCAACTGACTAAAGATGCATCTATGCCTCATGATCCCTCATCTTGTAAGTGACTCTATTATAATCTTCATGCTTTTTTTTTTTTTTTGGTGAGGTAGCTGGGGTTAAGTGACTTGCCCAGGGTCACACAGCTAGTAATTGTTAAGTGTCTGAGGCCGGATTTGAACTCAGGTCCTCCTAACTCCAGAGCCGGTGCTCTATCCACTGTGCCACCTAGCTGCCCCTATTATAATCTTCTATGTGGTAAACATATATTTTGTACCTTAAGTTTTGCTTTCATACTTGGGTTTCTATTTCCAACGAACCAATTTCCCTTAGCACGTAATCTCAGTACCTTCTGAGAGAATACGTATAGGCACCACTTCCATGCTGACTCCCGCTTTGTCACAATCTTAGAGACTCCTTGGAAAATCATTACAGAAAAAACAAATCATATAAATAACCTGGGGACAGATTTATTGGCATCCAAGCCAAACCTTGAAGTGGTCAGAGAGCCTTTGTTTTAGATAATGGTAATACAGATAATATAGATTGTTTCACTTTCTTAGGTAGAGTTCACATCCTGTTAATTAGTAACAGTGAAAATTGTTGATGTGTGTACCTGTCTTGCTGCTCGGTACAAATTTGGGGAGGGGCCAACTTTTCCTCATTGGCCCAGGAGTCATGGCACCTGGTAGGTACAAAAACATGGTAAATCTTCAACTACCTGAAGAGCTAGCAATGGGGAAGGTACTAGATCTGTTTGGGCTAGCCACAGAAGATAGCCCTAAGACCAATAGGTGAAAGTTATAGGAATCTGGATTACGTGCTGGGAAAAATTAAGTTTTGACCAAACTTTCATACCACATGCCAAGGTAAGCTGCAAATAGATGCATTACCTGGCTATATTACATCATAAACAAAGTAGAGAAGCAAGGGAGAAATTACCTCTCAAATCTACAGAGAGGGAAAGAATTCGTGACTAAACAAGTAAAAAAATAGGATCACACAAAATAAAATTGAACAATTTTGATTATATAAAATTCAAGAGTCTTTGTGCAAATGAATCTAATATAGTTAAAATTAGAAGGTAAAGGGGTGGCTAGGTGGCGCAGTGGATAAAGCACCGGCCCTGGATTCAGGAGTACCTGAGTTCAAATCTGACCTCAGACACTTGACACTTACTAGCTGTGTGACCCTGGGCAAGTCACTTAACCCCCATTGCCCCGCAAAAAAAAAAAAATTAGAAGGTAAAGGTAATTAAGAAAAAATATCTTTGCAACATGTTTCTCTGATAAAAGTCTCATATCTAAAATACATAAGATATCAAAGGATATGAAAGGGCAGTTTTCAAAGGAAGTAATCTAAGCTATCAACAACCATATAAAAATGTTCTAAATCACTACTTATTAGAGAAATGAAATTTAAAGCAACTTTAAGGTTCCATCTCACACACATTAGATTGGCAAAGATGACAAAAGAGGAAAATGATAAATTTTCATTGTCTATAAGAAAACAGTCACACTAACATGCTGTTAGTGGAGCTATGAATTAGTCCAACCATTCTAGAAAACTGTGCCCCAAACTGTGCTTACCTTTTGACTCAGTTATATCACTAGTAGATACCACTTTATCCCAAAGAGATCAAAGAAAGGGAAAAAATCTATACATGTACAAAAAATATTTATGGAAGCTCTTTTTGTAATAGCCCCAAATTAGAAACTAAGATGATGCTCTTCTATTGGGAAATGGCCTAAAAATTATGGTATATGAATATAATATAATGTTAAGAAATCATGAAATTGGTAGTTTCCCAGGAGAGAATGAAGAACTTTTTGAACTCATATAGAGCAAAGTGAGCAGAACTAGAAGGGCAATTTATACAATGACAACATTAGAGAGAAAAACAACTTTGAGAGACTATAGAATTTTGATTAAGGTAATGACAAACCATATGTCCAGAAAACTAAAGATGAAGCCTACCACTTAGCTCCTGCTAGAGAGGTAATGAACTTAAAATGCAAAGAGATACATACATCTTCAGGCATGGCCAGTGGGGGAATTTGTTTTGCTTGACTATGCATGTTTATAATAAAGGTTTTAGTTTTCTTTTGTTGTTGTTGTTCATTTGGGGGAGGTAGAAATAGGAGGGACAGATTATAAATGCCCATAAAAAACAAATAAAAAAAGAAAGTTGTAGGAAGGCAGAGTTGGGTTTTATAAGAGGAAGAACTTCCTAATAATTAGAACTGCATATCAATATAATAGCCTGTCTTTTAGGGAGTGAGCTTCTAATCACTGGGCATATTATAGTCGAGTCTAGGAGGACCACCTGTAAGGTAAGGTAGCAGGTGGCACAGGGTGGAGCACTTAGCTCAAGAATTGAAGCCTCTGGAGGCTGATTAATCTCTTAAAAAAAAAGTAACCTGGACTAGCTGAGCCTATCCATGTGGATATTTCTATAAGAGAGAGGTAACAGGGGGAAGTAGGTTGGTTGGCTTGGGCCCTGTCCTACATATCTCATACATACTTGATGTCTATGGAAATGATGCTCAGGGTACTGCTCAGAATAGGCCTCACACTGAAGGAAGCTGAAGCCATTCTAAATGGGGCTGCTGGGGGTAACTGAAATTAGGCAGCGAGGCAACTGATCTCTATGGGACCCCAGGTATTCTTTAATAAATACCACAAGCCCTGTAAACTCCTGTGGTCACAGGCAGCAACTTAGAATTGGATTCTGAGTGGTTTCGGTTGTTGTTGTTAATTATGGATAGTAATCAAGCTAATAGCAATCAGTCAGTCTCTCTTCTCTACCCCAACACCCAGTTCCCTCTTTGTTGAGACCAGTGAAAAACTGTGCTTAAAGCATTGCCAAGCTTTCTGTTTGGTGGTGTTTTGTGTTAAAGCCGTTCCATAAAGCAAGTATATCAGAAGTGAGCCTGTATCTGAGCCTTTATTAGAGCCTTTTGGAAGGAACCACACCAAAGGTTCAGGTAAGTGGGACCTCTCACCCCTCTCCACAAAAGGCTTATGTGGCTGAAATCTTTCCAACCAGAGGTCAGAATTCTGCAATTGCTCGTGTACAGGCATACCTAGATGCTTAGAATCTCTCTTTCCAGCTGTTTCCATATATAAATGAAATAAAGTAAAAGGAAGGCAAAGGAAATAGCAGATCTAATAGTTTGATATGGAAACTGGGGTCGTCTTTTCATTATTTCTACCTTTTAAAATTAAACGAATGAATTTTTGGTGATTTGAACAGAAGGAAGCCAGAGTAACTGAGAAAATAGCCTGAAGACATTTGCCAAATTAGTCTGAAGACTGGGGTATATTTTATTAGGGGATAAGACTGAAATCTAGAGGTTAAAACTAAGGTTTGAGTAAGCAGTGATGAGGCTTAGTGAGAAAGTCAAGTCAAATCATATCGATAAGCACTTATTAAGTGTCTACTACATGCCAGGCACTGTACTAACTGATGATTATAATGTGATATTTAAAATCTAATGTATGTCCTTACCGGCACCCTGGTTCTCACAATAAAAAGAAAAGCAAAAAAAAAAACCAGTTTGGGGCCTCAATGAGCTCATAGTACTGGTCTCTAGGTATTTATTTTTATTTATTTATTTTTTTAGTGAGGCAATTGGAGTTAAGTGACTTGCCCAGGGTCACACAGCTAGTGTTAAGTGTCTGAGGCCAGATTTGAACTCAGGTCCTCTTGACTCCAGGGCCGGTGCTCTATCTACTGCGCCACCTAGCTGCCCCTAGGTATTTATTTTTAAACTTTTTCTAAAGATGAATCTTTTAAGATATCCCCCCAACCCACAAGGGGCTGTGGTCTGAAAGTCTGTTTCTAAGTCTGGAACTTAAAATGTACTTTCCTACAGAAAACATAACATACATTTTATACACATGTGTGTATACACACACACACACACACACACACACACACACGGTAGTTAGGGTCTTTGGTCAACCCACAAATCCCTATATTGATTACAATGTAGCTGAATGACTTCGGTTGCACTTCTGAATCCTATATTTGTAAGATTTATAACCCTGTTCCTATGGAATACAGATTTCAAGTTAAAACTCAGGATACCTGGAACATATTATCTCTGCTCCTTCACCTTCACAAAGACCTGGAAATGAGCCCTGACTCTTTATACCTTAGTCAGCCCTCCTAGAGGGAGTGAGGGCTTTTCTGGAACCCATCCTGCAGTGATGGCAGTAACTCCAATGGGGGTTGGGGGGGAAGGGTGGAGTCCTGGCACCGGGAAAGTGGCCAGGGGTTCTAGTCTTTAAAGTCACCCTCCCTGGAGTATATCATCTTAGATTCTGACTAGGAAGGAAATCCAGATGTCATCTGGTTCAATCTCCCATGCTAGGGAGGAATCCCTTCTATAGCATATGTGAGAGGCTGCCACCCAGCCTCTACTTGAATATGACCAGTGATGGGGAGTTCATTGCATACAGACAGTCCATTCCTTTGTTACGTTGGACTAGGGCATACCTAAGGCCCTTTATATCTACCTTCTTGTAACACCATTTGGCTAGGAGAAGCTTCATTTGCCAAAGGGCCTTCATTTAAAGTCTAAACTTTAGAAGGGACGGTGTCAACTTCAACAGACAGTGCCACTGTCGCTTTTCCAGGGAGGGGATGTGATTCGTTCAAGTGACACACCAGTAGTAAGTGGTGGAGCCTGTAGGTAAACCTCACTGCAGCCTCAGTGTCCTTTGCTCTGTGAATGTTGCACTCTCTTACTGACTGGTAACCTCGTGCTCCCTACCTGGATCTCTCCCCTCCCCTCCGTCCTATATTACACACTCCCTTGTCCTTGGGCTTGCTCTTCAAGATGATGGAAAGCTAATCAGCTAAGTTGGGTTCTTGGTGCTAACATGAGAGTGTGGTACATTAACATACAAACATTTACATAGGGCCCTTCAGAGACACAGTTGTTTTAAAATGAATGAGGGATTCTCTCTACTCAGAATATTAGACCCTATGGAACTAGGCCCCTGGAAAAGACATTTTCAAATAGGCTTGGCCTTTTTGGACCACAGAAATCAATCATTACAAGCACCAGTTAAGTACATCCTGTGGGCTGGGCAATTTAACCACAGCTTCATAGAGGTAGATGCCTGTTGCTTCATCTACCTTCTAATCCTAGAAGAAAGCACCACAGGGTCTTCATCAGGGCAAACTCTTGCCAATAACCCTTTTCCAATTCTGGCTGGCTATCTGGCCCTGGGGAGGATGGGCATTTGTATGTGTTTATATATATGTTACCTCAAGGAACCTTGTATTTGTGGAGGTGCATGGCCTCAGCATGTGGGAATTGTGCATGTACATACATAGCTTTGGGGAAGGGTGAGGATATGCATAGTTCTTTTTTTTTTTGGTGAGGCAATTGGTGTTAAGTGACTTGCCCAGGGTCATACAGCTAGTACCTGTTAAGTGTCTGAGGTCGGATATGAATTCAGGTACTCCTGAATCCAGGGCTGGTGCTCTACCCACTGCGCCACATAGCTGCCCCGATATGCATAGTTCTTGAGTGTGGCTGTGTATTGACTCAGGAAGCTGTTTATATAGGTAAATAACCCTAAGGATGGGCCTGTGTATAGTATTGGGGAAAGAAGCAAGCTATATATTGTGTCTTATTAGATGGGGAGGCCAAGAGCCATTTCCTTTTTGTCTTTGTGTAACCCAGCGTTCCAACCAAGCCTGGGGTAATTTTGTATGTGTGATGCTAGGTTGGCAGAGATGATGCTGACTCAAGCCTGGGGTTTCTGCCTTGAGGGAGTAGGAAAAAAAGCCATAAGACTCTTTTCCAATCTCTTAGAGGGTTACTGGATTAGAAATATATCCATCAATTCCTTAAATATTACTGGTCTAGGGGCACAATATCAGTTAAAATCTAAAGCCACGGGGCAGCTAGGTGGTATAGTGGATAGAGCACCAGCCCTGGAGTCAGGAGGACCTGAGTTCAAATCCGGTATCAGACACTTGACACTTACTAGCTGTGTGACCCTGGGCAAGTCACTTAACCCCAATTGACTCACCAAAAAAAAAAAAAAACCACCCAAAAAACCCGATAACAACAGCAAAAAAAACTAAAGCCACTTTCCCGGTCATTAGCCCTTTAGCTTCTAATCACCAATTTGACTCTTTCCCACCAAATGCTAGCTACACACAAGGCTACCACAAATGGCAAATAGCAAGTAAACCCATTTATGCCAAAAAAAACCCACAGCAAAAACTGAAGAAGTTATACAGATTAAAATATAATGTGGGTTAGATTTATATCCCTAAGTGTCATGCACATAGTAGGGGCTTAAAAATGCTTGTTGAGGGGCAGCTAGGTGGTACAGTGGATAGAGCACCAGCCCTGGATTCAGGAGGACCTGAGTTCAAATGTGGCCTCAGACACTTAACACTTACTAGCTGTGTGACCCTAGGCAAGTCACTTAATCCCAATTGCCTCACCAAAAAAACCAAAAACAAAAACAACAACAAACCCCGACCCCCAAAAATGCTTGTTGAATGAAAAAGAATGACTTAAAGTTGCTTTTATGGGTGAGATGGGATTATAAATATTAAGATACAGGGGTGGCTAGGTGGCTCAGTGGATAAGCACCGGCCCTGGATTCAGGAGTACCTGAGTTCAAATCCGGCCTCAGACACTTGACACTTACTAGCTGTGTGACCCTGGGCAAGTCACTTAACCCCAATTGCCTCACTTAAAAAAAAAAAAGATATGAAGATGTCAATATTTATTTCCTCACTCAATGGGACCAATGGTACTTATTATCTATTCTACATAGGGACCTCTGAGAGAGAGAAGGGTCCTATAAGACATCAGGAGTATGAATCCTCCAAAACGAGGAAGAGGGAGACAGAGAGGGGCATAGGGTGTGACTGTCTCCTCAGTTGAGAAGAATATACTGAGTGAACAAAGGAGTCTCGCCAGAAGCTAAGAAAGGTCCAGGTCTAACTCTATTCCAGTGAAGAGCAATAATAATAATGATTACTGTAGACATCTAATACTCAACCTTCTGGGACTACGTTGAAATTTGCCTAGAAACATAAGTGAGTAGCAGCCACACCAAGTTAGTGCTTTCTGAAATTTGCCTACCCTCTCTCCTGTGGTTTTCATAATCAGAACCTATGCTCCTTCCCTCGTTAAGGCTCCCCCCAAAATGAGGGTAAGTTAATGTTTCAATCAAGCCTGCAATGATGTATCTGAACCAGACTTGGTGACAGGCTAACCCTTCAATCCCATGACAAAGTTCTCTCTTCAGAGAGACCCTATTTACCCTTTTATTGAGCCCCACAGTGGGAAGTTATAGGCCATGCCAAACTTAGACATGACGTTGTTGTTGGTGGTGGTTGTTGGTGGTTGTTGGTGGTTGTTGTTGTTGGTGGTGGTGGTTGTGGTTGTGGTTGTTGAGTCATTTTTCAGTTCAGTTCAGTCCCCATTTGGGGTTTTCTTGGCAAAGATACTGGAGTGCTTTGCCATTCCTTCTCCAATGCATTTTATCAGTGAGGAAACTGAGGCAAACAGGGTGAAGTCACTTGCCCAGACACTTGCCTAGTAAGTGTCTGAATCCAGATTTGGACTCAGGAAGATGAGCGTTCCTGACTCCAGGCCCAGTACTCTACCCACCGCTCCCAGATTAGAGGTAGAGGAGGGCAGATTCTGATCACATCTAGGAGTAACAGCTTCCCCTGCACATGCCCAGATCACCTAACATGAAGGCACCTTGCTTCCCTGCGTTTCCCTACAATGTGGCTGGGAGTAGTTTCCTTCGATTGGCTATTTAGCCAGAACAGGCTTCATCTTTAAAACTGGCCATAGTGGGACAGTCTTTCTCTTTTCTGAGCATTTATTGGTGTTGCATTCCCAGGGTTAGGATCATATACAGTTCACCCACGGTGAAGTAACCACGTAAATGAGCTAGGGAAGGGGCGAGCAGATGTCTTCCTTCTCCTCTCTCCTTTTAGGCCTTGTGGCTTGAGGTATTTCTCTGTCTGAGCTGTTTGGTTTGTTTTTCTCAATTTCAGGTGCAGACATTAATACTCACTGGACCTGGGAGCTCAAATCAGAGCTACCTTGGTGCCAACCAGCCTGAGAGAAAAGTCTTGGGAAGCTAGCATGCCTGGGACTTGAGCCTGAGGTGGATTTTCAACTTAGAAATTGAGACTGTGCTCTATAGGAACATAGGTAAACTATGAACCTAATTCCCTTTCCCTTCCCAGAGAATGAGGTAGTATGGGAAGTGGGAGGGGGGCAACCAGGTGTACCTTTAAAGTAAATATCCCTTTATAAAAGCTCATTTGACTGTTAGTGGTAACATGGAACTGAGTTTCTGGGGACCTCCTCTCAATACTTATAACATGAGGGATGGGAGCTGGAGCCATTGGCAGAAAGCCTAGACACTCCTAATTTTCTTTAAGGGTGCCTGAGAACCTTGGATGAGGGGTGAAATACAAGCTACTTGGCCTTCGGGCAGTGAGGGCCAAGGGATTCAGTGTTCTATAGGTCTCAGAGGATTATGCTGGTCCCTCAACCTGCCAGTCCAAGAAATATACCACCCACCCCAACCCCCACAAAAGATGCTATAATTGCTCTGGGTACATCCAGAGATGATGGAACCAGCCTGGCCACCACTAATGATAGGGAGTTTTTGATAAGACCTTTTATGCCCGTCTATATAGATGCAGTAAATAGCACTTTCCCAGGGTGCTGATCTCAACTTCCTTATATGCGCATACTTGGTACTACTAACAAGAGATGGGGCTGACCTTGGACTGACCTGTATTGGACCTGTATTTATTTGTACTTAAGGACACAGATGGCCCAAGTAGATACAGGACCAGTATCATCACTAATTCAGGAGTGATTATCAATTTCTAAATAGAAGACAATAATAATACCTCATTTTTCTATAACATGTTTGCAGTTTATTCCTTACTTTCCTCAAAACAGCTCTGTGAGAAAGGTAGTGGAAGTATTGCTCTCCCCATCTTACAGATCTCATCTTACAGATGAGAGAACTGAAAGGTTGAGGAACTTTTCCAAAGTCACATGGGTAATCATAGTGCCAGAAGCAAAAGGAACACTTGAATAGCCTTTCATCCTCCATACAGGACACCCCCTTCCCTAGTCAGGTTTGTTTGTGTCACCCAAAAGGATTCCAAGCCATTTAGTCAACTTGGTAAACCCATTCCCAGGCAATCTGAAATCTCTTTTCTCCTGCTCCAGAGACTCCCCACCCTAATCCATGTCCCTTCAGGTATTCTGGGTCACTTACTTGCTGGCTTTTGGGTTCCAAAATGGAGCTCCAGGTCCAAGTATTTCACCATATCATTCAATTTATCATAATCCGAGTCTTCCCCGAGCTGTAAGAAAGGGGATGGGGCAGGAGAGGAAGTGGTTCCTAGGGTAACCACATTGGGATATCACAGGACACATTTGTTCATTGATTGATTGACCTGTATTGGTGGAAGAAGTTTCCACACCTCATTGCAAGCTGGAAGGGCTTGGAAGGGGACGTGAGTTGGGAAGTCTTCTTCATAACCTCTAAATCAATCTCAAGCCAGGAATACATCTTATCTATAGGTTCCTGAGACAGTGAGGATACCTAGGGAGGGACCTCTTTAGTTTCATATTTGTGGGCAGTGGGAAAGAACTAGATAATTAGTCTAAGAAGCTTAGATTCCTAAAGCTAGCCACCATCCTACTCCAGGTGAAGCTCTAGAGGTACTTAATGGTGTGACTTCTGGGGTGTCCCCTGCTTTTTTTTTTAACTTTCCAAACTAGGGATAAAGCCAGCCCTCTCATAAACAAAACAGGACATTAGCCAACTTCCATCGACTTCAAAACCCACTTGTTCCCTGCAAAAGACAGTTGCTCATGCCCCCATCTTCTGGGAGCTGGGTCTGCCCACTTACCTGGCCCCATATAGTGCCTTCTGAGTTCTCCACCTGCTCCCACCTCAGGCGTTTGACGCTCATGTGGTTCGATTCGCTGCGACGATGAGCAAGGCCTCGGTGGAGCAGTGGGGGAGCACAGGGCACTGGTGGGGGAAGAGGTGGGGGAGGAGGGGGAGGG
The DNA here is from genome assembly GCF_019393635.1 of Dromiciops gliroides. Classification (NCBI taxonomy): domain Eukaryota; kingdom Metazoa; phylum Chordata; class Mammalia; order Microbiotheria; family Microbiotheriidae; genus Dromiciops; species Dromiciops gliroides. Next base: position 618,756,906 of record NC_057861.1, on the reverse strand, counting down.
ACTTGGTGGGCATGGGCCCCGAGAGGTTTGGCCAGTGTGGCGGTGTTCAGAGGGCCATCAAGGTTCCGGGGGACTGGTTTGGGGTCATGGAATTGGAGTGGGGGTGGAGGAGGTGGGCTGAGAGGCGGTGGGGGGATGTGGTCAGAGATGGAGGAGTAGGTCAGGGAGCTGCCCTCCTCACTGCTACTGACATACTCGCTGACACTGCTCAGATCGTTGGTCACGTAGCTGCCCTGGTCGTCAAGGAAACTCATCTATTTGTGATAAAGGAAAAAGGAGGAGAGGCGGAGGTTTGAGTACATTAGGAGCACTGCAATAACAAGGACAGGGTGAGAAGGAGAGGTGCCATATTACAGGAAAAAATTTGGCCAAGCATCATGGGATCAGAGATATGACAGAAGAAGAAGAAGAAGAAGAAGAAGAAGAAGAAGAAGAACAACAACAACAACAACAACAACAACAACAACAACATTTCTATAGCACTTTCTAGTACTGGGCACTGTGCTAAATGCTTTACAGTTATCTCATATGATCATCAAAATAACCCTGGGGGCAGCTAGGTGGCACAGTGGATAGAGCACCAGCCCTGGAATCAGGTGGACCTGAGTTCAAATCTGGCCTCAGACACTTAATACTTACTAGTTGTGTGATCCTGGGCAAGTCACTTAACCCCAATTGCCTCACCAAAAAAAATAAATAATAATAATAATAATAATAATAATAATAATAATAACCCTGGGAGGTAGATCCTGTTATTATCCTCATTTTACAGATGAGGAAACTGAGGCAAACTGAGGTTATGTGATTTGCCCAGGGTCATACAGCTAGTGAACTCAGATCTTCCTGACTCTAGGCCCAGTGTTCACAAAGGCTAGGTGGCTTTCCCAGGGTCACACAGAGGCATGATTTGAACCCAAGGCTTCCTGACTCCATACCATTAATGGGTGGGGAGAGGTTGATGGTTCCATTGATTCTGCCCTGGTCATGACATACATAGAGGAATCTCTCTAGATGCGGGTGCCATATTTTAGAAAGAACACTAACAAGTTGGAGTTCCTCCAGGGGAAGGTGGTTGGGATGGGAGGGGGACTCAAAATCTTATCACACAGGGATCCATTAAGGGAACTTGGAAGAGAACACCTTGGAATGACATGCTTGCTAACTTCAAGCATCTATTGATGCGTCCCAATTAGTCCAATTAGACACATTCTTCTCAAACTCTAAGGTCCTTGGGAGTGCCTGCTCCAGGGCTGGGCACCCATAGGAATTCTGCCTATCGGTACCAATAGAGCCAAGAGCTGCTTCCTGCCTCCATTCTGTGGCTTGGGGCCCTTCAGTTCTCACCTCTTCATAGTCATTCTCAGGAGTGAGAAAGTCATCGACCATGGTAACCCGGGCACCCAGCTGTGCACTGAGAGCATCCAGAAAGCGGTCTGTGTCCCGATTCCGTGGTGGTCTTGAGAAAGTGAAGAGTTTTTTCCTGCAGGTGGGGGGGCTGGGGCTGCCAGCCATGGCTGTGAGCTGGGGTGAAGGAGCTGGGCTGCTGTCCAGGCTGACATAGGGATGGGATTCTGTGCTGCTTGGGGAGGGGAGGCTCCCAGGACATGGGTGATAATAGCAGGGTTGGGGTGGGAGGGGGTCATTCGGCCATGAGATGGTTGATCCAGGCTTCCTGGCTCCTACAAATGAAGCAACACAAGAGGTTTGGTCACTCACACCTTCAAACATTCATTTATGTGTCAGAAGAAAGAGGACTGGACTTGTAGTCACAAGGCCTCGATTTTCCCACTTATTAACTGAGTGGTCATTGCATCTCTGAGCCCCAATTACCTTTATCAGAAGATTGTTATGAATATTGTGTGAGAATGTAAAATTCTATATAAATGGAAGTTATTATAATTTTGTAAAATGTGAAGCGCAATATTAAAAAAATGTATTCAAAAAATGGTCACCAACATCCCTGAAAAGAGAAAAAGACCTATTTGTACAAAAATATTTAAAGTAGCTCTTTTTATGGTGGCTAAGAACTGGAAATCAAAGGAATGCCCATCAACTGGGGAATGGCTAAACAAACTGTGGTAGATGATGGTGATGGAATATTATTGCACTATAAGAAATGGCAAGCAGGATGACTTCAGAAAGGCCTGGAAAGACATGTATGAACTGATGTATAGTGAAGTGAGCAGAACCAAGAGAACATTGTGCACAGAGACAGCAATGTTGTTTGATGAAGAACTGTCAATGACAACTATTCTCAGCAATACAAGGATCCAAGACAATCCCAAAGGACTATTGATGAAAAACATACTATCCACCTCCAAAGAAAGAACTGGTGTTGATGGAACACAGACGGAAGCATGCTGTCACTTTCTTTCATTTTTTCCTGTAGTCGAGTTTTCTTGGACAAAATGACAAATATGGTAATGTTTTACATAACCATACATGTATAACCCATATCTGATTGCTTGCTGCCTCAGGGAGGGGGAAGAAGAGGGAGGAAAGGAAGGATAAAAATTCGAACCTAAAACTATAAATAAAAATGTTTATTACCAAAAAAACCAAAAACATGATCACTGAATGCGTACTGTATTCAAGGCCTTGTACTAGGCACTAAGTCACACTACCCTCATAGAGATGACAGTTGAGAAGAAAAGACAATTATAATAATATCTGACATTCATAGAGTGCTTCAAAGTTTTCGAATCACTTTATGAATATCTCATTTGGATAATATGTATATTGTTGTCGTTCAATCAGTTCGGTTGTATCTGACTCCTTGTGACCCCATGTGAGGTTTTCTTGGCAAAGATACTGGAGTGGTTTGCCATTTCCTTCTCCAGCTCATTTGACAGATGAGGAAACTGAGACAAACAGGATTAAGTTGCTTGCCCAGGGTCACACAGCTAGTAAGTATCTGAGGTCAGATTTGAACTCAGGTCTTCCTGACTCCAGGCCCAGCTCTCTATTTACTGCAGTACCCAGCAATAGTGCTGCAAGAGAAGTCTTACTATTATTAGCTTCATTTTTACAGGTGAGAAAACTGAGGTTCAGCTACCTATGTCACAGGATTATTGTGGCTTGCCTAGGATTATGCTACCAGTGTGTGACCTAGGCAGGATTCCAACCCATGTTTTCTTGGCTCTGAATCAAGCTGTTTATATGCCCTGCCATGCTATATCTCAGTTATAAAAATAAGGTGTTCACAAATATCTCTAATACAAAATGAACTAAAGTCAATGCAATAAGAGAAGTCCCAATAAAGCCCTAAGGGTTTGGAGGGAGCGGGATCACTTCCAGCTGGCACATTCCTTCAGTCCCAAGCCTGACCTTTCCCAGCACAGAAAAGGACAGATGCTGGGCTAAACATTATTGAATGGGCAGAAGTTATTGAATAAGAGGTGACAGACCAACAGGGAAAAGTAGAGGATTGGGAATTAGGAGGCTAGTTCTTGGCCCCATCTTTAACCTGACTGTGGGCATTCCCCTTCACCTGTGTGGGACTCCTCTCCCCACCCATCAGCAGACAATAATTGGTTTACAGAATCTCAGAGCAGGGAGGGTCATCTAATCCAAATCCATTCCTGCCTCCTGTGCAGAATGGGGTAAAAATGATGTTCATAAAGGGCACAGGATCTAGAGCCAGAAGTGGCTCTGCCACTTCCTGGATGGGTGACCTTGAGTAGGGCCTTACCCTTTCTGGGCCTGAGTTTCTTTCTCTGTAAAATGAGGAAGTTAAACTAAATGATTCTCTAAAATCTCTTCCAGCTCTAAAATGATGGTCAATCAATAAACATTTGTTAAGCAGCTATGTCCAAAACTGTGTTAAGCACTGGGGATACAAAATTAACAGTGAAACAGTCCCTGCCTCCTCCTCCTCCTCCTCCTCCTCCTCCTTCTTTTGTGTGTGAGGCAATTGGGGTTAAGTGACTTGCCCAAGGTCACACAGCTAGTAAGTATTAAGTGTCTGAGGCTGGATTTGAACTCAAGTACTTCTGAATCCAGGGCCAGTGCTTTATCCACTGTGCCACCTAGCTTCCCCTGTGTGTGTATTTTTAATTAACATTCTTTTAAAAAAAAAATTGCGTTCTAAATTCTCTCCCCCACTCATCCTCCACCCACTGAGATGGCAAACAATGATACCCATTATACATGCAAAGTCATTCAAAACATATTTCTGTATTAGTCATATCATAAAAAAGCAAGAAAAATTTTAAAAAGTAAGAAAACGATATTTTCATTTGCACCAAGTTCTTTCTCTGGAGGTAGATAGAATTTTTTTATCATGAGTCCTTTGGAATTGTCTTGGAACCTTGTATATTGATCGGAGTAGCTAGGTCTTTCACAGTTGATCACCATTACAATATTGCTGTTACTGTATACAAAGATCTCTTGGTTCTTCTCACTTCACTTTGCATCAGTTCATATAGGTCTTCCCAGGTTTTTCTGAAACCATCCCCCTCATCATTTCTTATAGCACAAGAGCATTCCATCACAATCATATGCAACAACTTGTTCAGCCATTCCCTGATGGATGGGCATCCCCTCACTTTCTAATTCTTTGCCACCACAAAAAGAGCTGCTATAAACATTTTTATACACATAGGTCCTTTTCCTTTTCCTTTGATCTTCTTAGGGTAGATGACTGATTTTCAAGGAAAGTTGCTGATGGGAATCATGTTTCAGGTAGAGGTTGGAGTATACAACCTTTGGAAGTCCCTTTTATTACTTATGGTCTATGATTCAAGCGTGAGTTAATGGACTTTGTAAATTGCAACCTATTATTTTATTTTATTTTATTTTTTGTTCTTGTTTTTTGGGTGAGGCAATTGGGGTTAAGTGACTTGCTCAGGGTCACACAGCTAGTAAGTGTTAAATGTCTGAGGCCAGATTTGAACTCAGGTCCTCCTGAATCCAGGGCTAGTGCTTTATCCACTGCACCACCTAGCTGCCCCAAATATTTGGGGTTTCTTGTTTGTTTGTTTGTTTTGCGGGACAATGAGGGTTAAGTGCCTTGCCCAGGGTCACACAGCTAGTAAGTATCAAGTGTCTGAAGCTGGATTTGAACTCAGGTCTTCCTGAATCTAAGGCCAGTGCTTTATCCACTGTGCCACCTAGCTGCCCCCAAGCTATTATTTAAAAAAAACAAATCGATGTCCTTTAATAATAAATATTTTGAATACTACTATTGAAGAGAATAGAATGTAAAAGCCACATTCTGGCCTCATAGATCTGGACTATCAGCACTGTAAGAGAAAAGGCCCAGGGATAGTGTTCTTTCCTCTCTGTCCCCATTCCACCCACCCCCACCCCCACCCCCAGCCTACACATAAAGAAAGGAGCAGGCATACACTTACTAGGAAGGACTGACAAAAAATACCTGGGATATTTGGTGGTTCAACCACTGGTGGGGAAGCTCTGGGTTTGGATATACTTCCCATTTTTCCTTTGAAGCTACTGCTCAACCGGGTTTCTAGCTCTGCATAAACAGCCGACATCTGTGAGGGGGAGAATGCACATCAGGAGCAGCACCACAGACTTCATTTTCATTAGCACTCCTGTCAGACCTCACTACCCAATTCCTTTTAGACTTTGACTAATATTCTTGGCTGTGGGTCTCATAAACTGGATTTGCCTTAGGAACAACATGAGGATAGAATTCAGGTAATGCCAGGTCATAGCGGGTGGGTGACGTGTGTGTGTGTGTGTGTGTGTGTGTGTGTGTGTGTGAGAGAGAGAGAGAGAGAGAGAGAGAGAGAGAGAGAGAGAGAGAGAGAGAGAGAGAGAGAGAGAGAGCACGCTATTTGATTAGGTGGAGCCCTTCCCCTCTGGTGACTGCAAGAGGCTCCCAATTATAATTCTCTTGATCATTCTACCCCCCTTTCCTGGATAATAAAGGACACTAATCCTTGTTATATCATCCCAGCTCTTAGATTTCAATGAGAGGAGGGGAAGAAAAGGCTAAAGTGGTGGTGGAATGGCAATGAGGACAGTAAAGGAAGGGAAGAGAATACCAAGAATGGAGATAAGGAAGTAGGAAATTCAAACCATTTTTGGGTTTGGGGTTTCTGGGAGGGATGTGCCATCCCCAGCCTGGCGCTCTCCTGGAGTCACAGGGATAGGGATTTCCACACTTTCACTGGGACCCACTGGAAGAAACAGGAAAAAGTTAAATGTTCAACATAATATCGTAGAAAGAGTCCTGAACTTTGAGTCAGAAGACGCAAGGTTCTTCTACTCAGTTGCTCTGAGCCTCAGTTTTCCTTTCAGCATTATAAAGTGTATAACTACTTTATAATATAAAGTATAAAGAGCTATAGAAATGTGAAATCCTATTGAAAAGAGGCTTGGGGGTTCAGCTAGGTGGTACAGTGGTTAGAGCACCAGCCCTGGATTCAGAAGGACCTGAATTCAAATCCAGCCTCAGACATTTGACACTTACTAGCTACATGACCCTGGGCAAATCACTTAACCCTCATTTTGCCCCGCAAAAAAAAAAAAAAAAAAGAGGCTTTGGGTATGAGGTATGGCACTGGCATTTGTGGTGGATAAAACATCCATGTGATAGGGTTAGCAATTTAGTCTAAGGGAACTTGGATAACTTTTGGGGGCTCAGAGAAGTGGGAGAGAAGTAGACAAGGAATGTGGCTAATGACTATGGCTGCCTCAGGTTCCATTTTAGAACTGAAGATATAATTCTCATGGGATAGAGAAATTTCTGGGAAACACCCCAAACTTTCCCAGATATTTCCCTGATCCTACTGGTAGTTAAGAAGAAGAAATCAGAGAGGAGACTGAGACTTCTATCTAGTTTCCAATTACTTTTCAGTCTACCTTTCCATGGCTCTTTATTACATGTAATTTTTATTGCATCATGATCTGAGAAGGATGCATTTAATATTTCTGCCTTTCTGCATTTGACTGTGAGGTTTTTGTGCCCTAATACATGGTCAATTTTTGAATATGTGCCATGTACCACTGAGAAAAAGGTATATTCCTTTCTATCCCCATTCAATTTTCTCTAGACACCTATCATATCTAACTTTTCTAACATTCTATTCACCTCTTTAACTTCTTTCTTATTTATTTTGTGGTTAGATTTATCTAATTCTGAGAGGGAAAGGTTCAGATCCCCCAGTTTTGCTGTCTATTTCCTAAGACTTCTAGCTAACAACAACAATAACAACAACAACAAGAACAGCTAGATTTACATGGTGCCTACTATTTGAGCCTCAAAACAACCTAGAGAGGTAGGTACTGTTACTACCTCCATTTTACAGAAAAGGAAATGGAGGCTAAGATTAAGTAACTTGAATAGAGTTGCACACAGCTAGTAAGTGTCTGAAGCCAGATTTGAATTCAGGTCCTTCTGCCTCCAGGTCCAGGGCTCTAGCCACCACACAACTTAGCTGCCTACTCTTCTCCCCTGCTACCCCCTTGTATCATTCCCAACTGACCCTCTTTCATAACAGGAGTCATCTTTTCTCTCGAAGATCACAAAATCAGAGCTTTAGAACTAGACGAGAGCTTGGAGACCATGAAGGCCAAGCCTTTCTTTTTGCAGAGGACAAAACTGAAGGGAAGTGACTTGCCCAAGGTCACACAGCAAATTAATGGCAGAGCCAGGGCTAAAGCCCAGGCCTCCTGATAGCAGTCCCCTTTTCTTTCCATCATGCCTAACAGTCGGGTCCTTTAGAGGGAATTGGGGGAGGGAGCAGGAGGGGGTGGGGGTGGTTTAGAAAGCCACAGATTCTGTGCCAGGTTACCCATCATACTTCAGTGACCAAAGAACAGTGATGAATAACTTGTTTATCTGTTCCAAGCTGGCGGTCCGACAGTGCCAGGCAACGGGAGGAACAAGCAAGGGGGAAGGGGAGAAGGCAAAGGGCCTCTCTTCCCCCACCCCCTTCCTTAAGTACTAAGATCTAGTCCAGTCATGCCCTGGATTCATGCCCTGGATTCATGCCCTGGATTCATGCCCAGCACCACTCAGATCCGTGGGGCTCAGGGATCATTCAGGCCCAGGGCTCTCTACTCTGCTGGTTGTCACACTGTCTTTCTCCAGCTTTAGGCTTCTAGTACTTGTTACACTATTCTCCTCACCGGCACCCCCAGTGCTGAGCTGCCCCTGGTGCTAAGATGTTTGTTAGAGCAGTGTGAGGAAAAAGCAAGAATGGGGAGGGGACCTACTAGAGAGTCTAGGGCCCCGAATGTCTCATTCCTCCCTAGTCCCCCCTCAAAAAAATGGTCCCTCATAGCCCCTTACCTCCACTGCTGGGTCCCTCTGAGCCCTGATTTCTCATACTCCCCCGGCACATGGAGGCCATCCTCAGGGAACTCTGAGGTCTCTCTTCTGTCTCACTCTCTGATGCAGCTGGAACAAAGCTTAGAGTCATGATTAGTGTTCTTCTGAAGTGACCACCTGCCCCAGGGAGACCTGAGCCGGATGGCTTCCAACACACACACACACACACACACACACACACACACACACACACTCTCTCTCTCTCTCTCTCTCTCTCTCTCTCTCTCTCTCTCTCTCTCTCCTCTCTCTCTCTCTCTCTCCCCACTTCCACCCCTTGCTATGGGAATGGTAAACAAATCAACACTGCCATTGTTTCTGGAAAGAGGGCGCCCTCAACTGTTACCCCACGATTCCACTCATCAACCCTCCCTGTCCCTTCTCTTCTATGTGCAAATATATATTTAATCAAGCATTATTTGGGGTGATTGAGCTCTCAGAAATGACAGAATTTGAATTCTAGCCCTAGATGAGACTTAGAGGTCATATAGTCCAAACCCCTCATTTTACAGAGGAGGAAACTGAGGTCCAGAGAAGGGAAGAGACTTGCCCAATGTCATATAGCAAATTAATGGCAGAGCTGGAACCCAGATCTCTTGACAACTAGTCAGGTATTCTTTCCATTAGGTCATTATGCATAACTTTTGGGCTTTTCAAGGGGGATGGGGGTGGGGTGGAGGTTGTTGGTCACATGATTTGGGTTCACTAAGATACAGCTGACCAGGATAAAGGGCAGGTTGTCCGGCAGGTAGGAGGGGATTTGTGAGCTAAGATTATGACTGGATAAATCCACACTAACCATACATGTTCTAGACTAGTGGCTCTCAAGTTTTTTGGTCTCGGGACCCTTTTACACTCTTAAACATTATTTAGAGAGACAGCTAGGTGGCGCAGTGGATAAAGCACCGGCCCTGGATTCAGGAGGACCTGAGTTCAAATGTGACCTCAGACACTTGTCACTTACTAGCTGGGTCACCTTGGGCAAATAACTTAACCCCAATTGCCCCACCCCCCCAAAATAAATAAAAATTAAAATTAAAATTATTTAGGATTCTCTCCCCACCCCCCGCAAAGAGCTTTTGTTTATGTGAGTTATATCTATTGATATTTACTGTATCAGAAATTAAAACATCTTAGTATTATGAAAATAGTTTTGACCTTGTGAACCCCATGAAATGATATTGGGCACTTCCAAGGGTACCAGGCCACACTTTGTATCTCTAATAAGGTGAACGACTAACATTCACAAAGACATGGGGCTGAAAGACAAAAGAGGTAGTGTTCTCTGATTGCCAAAGAGAACTTTGACACTCCCTTGAGCACCCTCTGGTGGAAGGTGTATCACACAACTGATATGGGACAATGGGTATATCATTGCCTGCTTTTTATTGTGGATGGGATCAGGGTAGTGGTAACTCTCTGCTGGTTAAATATATATATATATATATACACACACACATATATATGTATGCATATTTATGTGTGTGCATATGTGTGTATGTATAGTGACAAGAGTTGAGGAAAGAAAAGAGATGATTAGGGTACAAGTTTAGATAGGACAACTGGATGGTACAGTAGATAGAGCACTGGGCTTGGAATCAGGAAGACTTCTCTTCCCGAGTTCAAATCTGGTCTCAGACCCTGGGGAAGTCACTTCACTTTATTTGCCTCAGTTCTTCATCTGCAAAATGAACTAGAGAAGGAAATGGTAAACCACTCTAGTATCTTTGCCAAGAAAACCCCAAAATAGGATCATGAAGAATTGGACATGACTTAAAGGTCTCAAAAACAACAAGTTTAGATGATGATGAAAGGTTAGCTCCTGTTCTTTCTTAGTTCAATCCCAAGGATTAAGTATAAGAAGAAGAGTTGGTATGTTGGGAAACTGACATAGTTCATTAAGGCCCAGGGCCATCTGATCTTTCAGTATCCTGACCCAGCTCCCTCCTATCCCACCCCAGTGCAAAGTACTTCCTTGGCACTCTCTCATCCTTTTGCCCAAAGACTTTTTCAATTTAGGAATAGTGTCTAGCACAGAATAATTGTTTAATAAATACTTTTTGATTGATTCACTGACCCTCAAGATCTCAGAGATACTCCTAAGGATTTTAGAATAGCTGAATATTGTGGTATGTCAACCCAGATGGGTTCCTTAGTTCAGTGGTTTTTTTTTTTTTTTTTTTAGTGAGGCAATTGGGGTTAAGTGACTTGCCCAAGATCACACAGCTAGCAAGTGTTAAGTGTCTGAGGCTGGATTTGAACTCAGGTACTCCTGACTCCAGGGCCAGTGCTCTATCCACTGCGCCACCTAGCTGCCCCGTTCAGTGGTTTTATACTCTATTTTTAATTCATTTCCTTTGCTCCAAGTAGGTAAGCCTTCCATCAGGTGATCAAAGGTGCCTCTAAAAAGAACATGCCCACTTGGATGGCCTTTTGGCCTAAAGGAGTGGATGCTCGGTATTATGATATGAGACATTTATTAAGCATGTTAAGAGTAATATGCTAGGTGTTTAGGTATATGGAAAGTTTAGATAAGAGATAGTCTCAGACTATAAAGGACTGTATAGTCTAGTAAGTGGCTAAGATATCAACAGATATTGTACAGTCATGTATCATGGAGTCACAAAACAGTGATATGTCAGGTCCAAGAAGTCAGCTCCTTACCAAAAGGGGTTAGCATCTTCTTTCGATTGTCTCTAATTTATCTTGTCTATGTTTTGTTTGTACAAACATTTATTAAGCACTTACTATGTGCCAGGCCTACACTTATTGCTTCCTCCAAAACACAGGAGGTTGAGTGGAGAATGGAGAATGTTATATGGAGCAGAGAGTACATTTGGTCAGTTATAACAGTGCGTGTAAGGAGCAGATGGGGTCCTACTGACCCCAAGTGGCTTATTCCTCGTTCTCTCCTACCTACCCGAAAGCTTTCTTGGGTATCTGTGAGTTCCTGCACTAGAGAGCCAGATGCCAATGGAAGGTTCCCTGAAGTTAGTAAGGAAGAACACACCATGGCCTGTACCATAGGTGTGGAGCCTTAGGACATTTGGCTGGCTGGTATTGATGGTCTCAGGGTCAGGAGAACAGAGTTAGGCTTTAGAGAAAGGAAAGTTAGTCACTGTCAGCCAGACACATATTTCTAGTATAGTGGCTCTGGTTACTGGGCCTGATGTGCCAGTTATACTACCTATCCTTGCCTTAATGGAGATGTGAGCAATAGATTTTAAGGCTGGAAGGGACCACTCTGGGTCCATCAAGTCTAGCCCTCTCATTTTAAAGAGCAGGAAACTGAGGCTGAAAGAGGTTAAGTGATTTGCTCAGGATCAGAAAGCTAAGTAATCATATGAGGCAAGATGTGAACTCGGGTCTTCCTAACTCCAAGAACAGTGATTTATCTACTGTGTCTACTTAGATGCCCCTCCTTGCTTGGAGGGGCAGGTCTGAGAATGCCGCAGTAGCAGGTATTGATCGATATTTCACTTGAAGAGCTGCAATTTGCATAGCTGGGCTCTAAGATAGGATGAAACCTCTTAACAGAAACTTCCCAGGATAAATACACACACATTGTAGGTGGAAGAGAAATCCTTATGTTATCAAACAAATGAAAAGATTTGAAGACGCAATGTAGATGCATTTAATTTTATAAAAATAAAAATGTTCCATAAACCAATATGACAAGATAACAGGCAGAGCAACATCTTAGATTTTAAGATAAAGAGAGGAAAGCTAAGTATAGTCTGTTGTATACTCTCTAGATTTAGGGAGAGCCAATTGCAAAGCATTCAGAAAATCTACAAGGGAAAAACTAAAAGGAATTGGAAACTTAAAGGAATGAAAATCTGAAGACAAACCATTCCAATGAAGGAAAGAAAGAGGAGTTGTCCAAGGAAAAATGTAGATACAAAAGGAAGTTAATGATTAACTTTGATTTCATAATATGTATAAAAGATGAAAGCAAATGTAGGGAACTGAGGATGAATACAAAACAGTTAAACAGTCCTTTAAAAGCAAAGTCAGGAAGGCTAAAAGAAAACTGTTTTTAGGAAAAAATATCTCAAATACATGGACAAATAACAAAAGAACTCCAATGCAATAAAAATATTATAGATATAATGTCACATGAAAAACAATTTCAAATGGCATTAAAGTAAGCATCAGAAAGCAGGATTTTAAACACAAAGGAGATAAAAATACCAATAGAATCAAAGGGAAAAATGAAATTGGCAAAAACACACACAAGATGAAATAAACTGTGCGATAAATCTCAGGATAAGATGGTTACAAAACAAAAATTTAGAAGTGTTATTGGAAAATATAAACTAATAACACTCAATGGAAAAAATGTAATTTTTTGATGGAGCAGAGAATAGGAGAAAAAAAAGTAAGAAAAATGAGACCATAAAATCACTCTATTAGAAGATGATTTGAGGTGGCAGCTAGGTGGTGCAGTGGATAGAGCACCAGCCTTGGAGTCAGGAGTACCTGAGTTCAAGTCCGGCCTCAGACACTTGACACTTACTAGCTGTGTGACCCTGGGCAAGTCACTTAACCCCAATTGCCTCACTAAAAAAAAAAAAGAAGAAGATGATGATTTGAGGTGGCAGCTAGGTGGCACAGTGGATAAAGCACCGGCTCTGGATTCAGGAGGACCTGGGTTCAAATCCAGATGCAGACACTTTACACTTACTAGCTGTGTGACCCTGGGCAAGTCACTTAACCCTCATTGCCCCACCAAAAAAAGAAAGAGGAGGAGATTTGAATTTTAGCAGACAAAAAATTACAAAATTGGAGGATGGAACAAGGAGAAAAAACTTAAGAATTATCAATCTTTTCAAAAATTTGAGATAAGAATCTGACCACTGTATTTCAAGCAATCATAAAAAAAATTTCCCAAAAAATATAAAAAAAAAATGAAGCACATGGGATAAGTTGACAGAATTCACAGACTACCAATAAGAATAAGTTGTCAAGTTTTAAGACTACAATGGCAGCTACAAAGGTTCCAGCTTTCTCTCAGGAGTAAGATTTTGGACAAAAGTTACTCAACCTCACTGGGCCTCGGTCTCCTCGTCTTTAAAATGAGGGGGATGGATGAGATGACTTTTAAGATGCCTTTCAGATCTAGATCAATGATATTATCTCCCCTTTCAGAACTGCCTATTTAGGGCAGAGTCCAAGAAGCTGAATCTGCTCCATGTCCCAAAAGAGAAAGGGGACTACGTTGGCTTTTACATCATCCTTATTTTTCACCTGGCTGCCCCAGGAAGCTCAATATTGGGAAAATCTCATCCTGCTAGATCCAAGAGCTTCAGTATTCTACTTCATTATCACCCTCCGTCACACTGATTGGAGGGTAGAGCCATGAACTCCCAAACCTCCATTTATGGAGGAAGCTCAGATCAGAACATCTCCTAATTTCTTACCTGGATTCACTACTTTGGAACATATCTGACTTTTCTACCATGCCCTCAAGTCTGGTACCTTTTCCATTCCCCTCTATCCCCATTTCATGCTTCTTTTTGTGTTGTCTTTCCACATTAGACTGTTAGCTCTTTGAGGATGGGCACTCTCTTTCTTTTGTTAGTATTTGTATCCCCAGTGCTTTATTGACTGACTGATAGCTTTATTGTGTTCACCAAGATCCAGAAACAGAGTCTGAAGTAGATGAAGTCCAACATCTTCACTTCTGAAAATATTAGTGATCTCTAGCTTTTATATACAATCACATCATACTATTGCTTCTGTCTTGTCTGCTCAATTAAAAATTCAGCATTGGAATATGTCAAGTGATTTCTGGCCTACCACTCAAATCATATTTTTCCTCCAGAATAATTTCATTTGGCAAAAGCTAATCTCCCCAAATTAATGTTGCTTTGTCTCTGTGTCCAAACAACAGCCTTCCATTCACTTGTTTTGTTTTGTTTTTAGTGAGGCAATTGGGGTTAAGTGACTTTCCCAGGGTCACACAGCTAGTAAGTGTTAAGTGTCTGAGGCCGGATTTGAACTCAGGTACTCCTGACTCCAGGGCTGGTGCTCTATCCACTGCGCCACCTGCCCCCCATTCACTTTTTTAAACTACATTTTTATTGTTATCTTTTGTTTTTCATATCAACTACATTTGGCCTTGTTGTATCCCTTCCAGAGAGCCACCCCACATAACAAAAAATAAAAATTTTAATAAAAGAAGAAAAGAAAAAAATTCAGTAAAACCAATTAATAAAAGTAAAAATCTGACATTATGAGCAATATTCCAAACCAGTGGACTTCTTATTCACATTTATAAAAATCTCTAGAAGCACTGTTAATATACACAAACTCCTGTGGTTGGCCTTTTCAGTTTTTTTGTTAACTTTTATGCTCATCTGATAGATACCAGACATTAATGTGAAACATCAAAATGAACCTTGTGTAATTTGTTTTATATGGTTTTAAATTCCCAACCCTGGAGAGATGTTGAGATTTACATTCAGGGGCTCAAAAGAGGTGTAGATTATCAGACCTGCTCTCAAAATAACCCCCTTTATTCAAAAGTCAGAACCACTAGGTCTTTCTTAAAAGTAGCAGTGAAAACTGCAGGTTGTGACTTTCTTTTTTCATATTAAATTTTCAATTGTTTAAATAGTAATCTTGAGGGAATAGATTTCCTTGTATCTGAAAAAACTATCGAGGAGTAGTTTAATGGTCCCTTTCTTCTTTTTGCAAAAGAGTAACTAAGAGGAAGGGGCTGTTTTGAAAATATGAGCTTACAGCATCATAAACATAGAGCTGGAAGGGACCTCAGAAGCCATCTAGGGACAACCCCCTCATTTTGTAGATGACGGTGCAGCCCAGAGAGATCATAGGACCATTGGATGATAAATTCTGGGTTGAAAGTGACCTTAGAGATCCAACCCCTTCACTTTACATTTGAGGAAACTAAGGCCCAGAGATGTCAAGAGACTTGCATTAGGGTTACACAGCTAGTAAGCATCTAAGGTAGAATTCAAACTCAGGTCTTCCTAAATCTAAGTCAAATGCTCTGGCTCAGGGGTATCAAATAAGTGGTTGGGGGCAGCTAGATGGCGCAGTGGATAAAGCACCGGCCCTGGAGTCAGGAGTACCTGAGTTCAAATCCGGCCTCAGACACTTAACACTTACTGGCTGTGTGACTCTGGGCAAGTCACTTAACCCCAATTGCCTCACTTAAAAAAAAAAAAAAAGAATTTCAAATAAGTGGCTGGAATCCATATTAAACTGGGAAATATTTAACAAAATACAACAGAACATAGATAATGTTAGTATGTGGTTTTCAAAGCCAATATTCTGCTGACGGGGATCCTTACCTATAATTTAGTGGCTCCCAGTTTCTATTTACATTTGATACCACTGCACTATACCATACCTTTCTCACATGTTAAATGGCTTGTTCAAACTTACCAGATATTAAGCCCTAAAGTCAAATTTGAATCCAGCTCCTCTGAATCTAAATGTGCCCACTTCCTCTGTTATGGCATATAGCCCAATAAGAACACAAGAATATTTGTTCAAGTGCATTATCTACATTATCCTAGCTTTTATCATTCAAGAATGGTGCTACTTAGATATACATATAGACACACAGATATATACAGATGTAATTTCACATTTAATTAAAAGATGATTTTTTTCTCTCATGTTTGCTGAATAATAAGAATGAGCCATGTCCCTGATGAGAAAAACTAAACTAAGCTAAAAATCCTTAAGCCTGGTTTGTCTTGTTAAAGAGATCTTCCTACGCATTTTTGTTGGTATAAATCTAAAGCACAGGAGACAAAATGATGATTCCTCTTGCTTAGAAAAATTGTTCTATGAATGTAACCCTGGTCTGAAAGCCCACTGAGATCAGGAGATCGATGTCCTGAGTGGAGTTAGTGATATCAATGGCCTTTGGGTCTGAACTTATACTAAAAGTGACAAAGAGTAGATAGTAGAGAATCTAAGTATTATCCAGATGAATTTTTTGTTCCCTGCTCTTTTATAAACATTTTATGATTTGTATGATTTTAAACAGAAAAATCTTGTGTTGGAATAAAGATGATACATATGTCTCTATTACTTTAAAAAATTTTTTTAATTCCCTCATGGTTCACCTTCTAACACTGACCTCGATTTCTTAAGTTTGATCTGTCTGGTCACTGGTTGCCCCCATTATTTGACTAATGATGAGATCACAAATATTATTACCCCTCTAAAAGATTACCCTTCCCACACTGGACCTGTCAGCAATTAGGAAGGCTTTTTCACAGATCCAGGCCCAAAGATGACTAAGTTAACTTTTAAGGCTGGCTTCCAAATTCCATGATCCCCCATATGTAACATAGAGCTTGAAAGCATGGAAAAACTAAGGGAAACCTCAAATTCCATATGAGGAAGAAAGATTACTTTCTGCATATATGGGGTAAACAACTCTTCACCTTTGGACTGCTGTGACCTTTTTTAACTTACAGTGAGCCCAAAGGCAAAGGACCCTTACCCTATCCCCTATAGGTCCAGAGGGATGTGCCCCAACAGGAAGCAAGCTGGGATACCTCAGAAGCTGGATTCCTGCCTATGTGAGACCAAACACCAGTCAATAATTTTCCCCCCATAATTTCATTCTAGTAAACTTGGCTTCAAATATATGTTTTGCATGTGAATTGTCTTTAATTTTTTGGTGCGGCCACTGACTTAGAAGCAAATACTAGTAGCAAATTCTCTCTAAATGAGTGCCTTTTTGGGACAAGGAGGCAGCTAGGTGGCTCAGTGTATAGAGTGCTGGGCCTGGAGTCAGGAAGACCCGAGTTCAAATCAGCCTCAGACACTTACCAGCTATATGATACCGGGCAAGTTAATGTGTTTATCTTTTTTTTTTTTTTTTTTGGTGAGGCAATTGGGGTTAAGTGACTTGCCCAGGGTCACACAGCTAGTAAGTATCAAGTGTCTGAGGTCGGATTTGAACTCAGGTCTTCCTGAATCCAGAGCTGGTGCTTTATCCACTGAGCCACCTAGCTGCCCCAACCTGTTTGTCTTAATCCATTGGAGAAGGAAATGGCAAACCACTCCAGTACCTTTGCCAAGAAAATCCCAACAACATTAATGTGCTATGGTCCATGGAGTTGTGAAGTATCAGACACGATTGAACAACAGTAGGAAAGACCAGTAAGTTTCCTGAGCCCAATTTACTCCCTTTCCTGTTAGAGCTCCCCCCAGAAATAACCCCACCTGAACTTAATATACACCACTGCTGCACTTGAGTGCTTTAAAGAGGAAAACTGTTTCCTGGGGCTGTGAAGGAGGGAGCTATATTACCCGTGGCTCAGGACAAGGGTATGGACTCAAAATCTCTGCATCTTGCAGTAAATGGTACCATTCAAGTGTCTCACTGTTCCTTCCATGACCACAGTCAGTATCCCAGTTCTTAAAAATGATCTATGCTGCATCCCCATACCTCTGGCCACAGGCCCTGTTCCATGGCAAGTACTCTCTCCTTCCCTCAGTCCCCCTTTGACCAGAGGTAGATTTTAGATGGATTTTGGTTACTTTGGGAGAGGAAGAAAAACTACATAAATTTAACGTGTTGGAGAAAAATAAAGTCCAGACCCAGGCATCTTACAACCTATCCTAAGACCCCCTACCAGGCTAAGAAAGGTTAATTCAGAGTTTACCAGTCTAAGATGAAATCAGCCACACTCCTTGACAAGGAGAAAAAGCCTAGATGCACGAGGCACAACTGTTTTTCTTCAGGAACACCACGGCACCCACACCTCTTCTGGCTGTATTCATGTTTACTTTGGGGCAAGCCTGCGGAACCAACAGCTATGACTCTACCCTGCACCCAATTCATTACCTCATCATTTTATCCACCAGGGAACATATGAGGCTATGACCATATTACCTCATAGGTCTTTACCTTCACTCCCAAAGTGTGCTGGAAGGATAATCTCTCCCAGAGTCCTAACAGGATGGGGTGACTGAGACTTTGCTCAAAGGTGTCAAATTTAGAAGGTGTTAGAAGCATTTTCAATCCTTCATCCTTATGGAAACAATGGAGCTTAACACATTTCTTTCCCAAACCTTGGCTACCCAGCCCCAGTTGAGATTTCCTCAGTTCGATCCTATCTTGGCTCTCCCCTCCAGCCCTCCCGCCCCACCTCGGCACAATGGATGGTGCTAATGCAGGGTCTCTCCTAGAGACCATGCGCCCATGAGGTATTGGCAAGCCTATAGAATGTCTTGCTTTTAAACGTCCTAGGTATGAGCATTTCATACTCAGAGTCCTTCACATCTTAAGGGATAACCTAGTCTTCGGAGAGCCCTAGCTTTCACATTCTCTTGCACAAAAACAGTCCCCTCCAAGTAAAAAGGATATTCTGGCTAATTAGAGCCAGTTACCAATTCAGAATTTTACTGCTCACCCGTCATAGACTTGTAGCCCAGAAACCGAGCGATCTTCTGCTGGCAGTGTTCCTGCTCTTCATAGGTCAGCAGCTGGTAGATGAACTGCCACAGGACGTGTTTGGCTGGAGTGTCCAGCACAGGGTAGATATCCACAATGAGGGTATCGATGTTCCTGTTAGAGAGAAGCAGTCACAGTTCTGAGAATAGGACTGAAAGAGGTGTGAAAGGGAGCCCAGCTCTGACCTGGGGTTAGAAGACAGGAGAAGTCATCTGTTTCCTTGTAACTGTCTAGCTACCCCCAAACCTGGAGGATGCAGCCTGATGCCTGGCTTGCTCTTAGGAGAATATATTTTCAGGGAGAGGCCTAGACTTGGGGCCCTCAGAGCCTGGATTGGTGCATATTCCTCTTCCAAGGAAGTTTTCTTAGAAGTGTCCCTTCCTTACCCTAGAGACCGTTCTCTATTTATGGGAAAAGGAAGAACCTTCAAAGGTGTTCCCAGGTATGTAGTAACTTCCTTATCATCAAAGGCAATTCCCACATGATTCAGGCCGTGTTTCTAGCTCATTCCCATGACCTATAGACAGACAAGATGGATGGAACCTCCCCAATGGACAGCTACTCTTTCAGGACATGAGTAGACAAGACTAACCAGCAGGGTTCAGATCCCATGGCCAGAACTCATCAAAAGTCATGCAATTGGGGGGCAGCTAGATGGCGCAGTGGATAAAGCACCAGCCCTGGATTCAGGAGTGCCTGAGTTCGGATCCGACCTCAGACACTTGACACTTACTAGCTGTGTGACCATGGGCAAGTCACTTAACCCCCCCCCCCAAAAAAAAAAAAAGAATTAAAAAAAGTCATGCAATTCACACAAGTGGCAAGAAACGGATGAGGTCCCAGTGCTCTTATGGGTACAGAAGTTATGCTGAGTCTAGGACCTGCTCCTAACATGCTAGTCCCCAAAAGCACCTGGATGGTATTCCAAGTTCTCTCTCTTCATAGCCAAGGAACTGGTCCAACTATCACCAGAATCAGTGAGACCCTGACTGTAATCACTACATTAAAGGGTCCAGGGCAGCTAGCTGACCTCAGGCTGCTGGTCAGCATTTCCTTTGTACCAGTGGATGTTTCCCCTGTACAGATAGCTACTAACCTATAGTGAGAGATGTGGCCACTCTAGCCTCCATCTGTGCTCTTGATAAGCACAGGCTACTTTCGTCTTGGAAGGGCCTTGGGCAAGCCTAGTAGAAAAGGAATGTGAGTTGGAAGAGGGATATCCCTTAGCTTCCCAGTAAACTCTGGGAATGTGGGATATTTGGGATTCCAGATGTGGTTATACAGGGCAGTGGATTTTATATATGAGAGCCAAAAGGGAGGAGTGTTCTAGGTCATATCCTGAACTATATAGTAAGGAATATGCCAGAAGGGAAGAGATGAATCAAAGAGATGGAGAAACTTCAGTAGAATATGTTTTGTTTTGTTGTTTTTTTGGTGGGGCAATGGGGGTTAAGTGACTTGCCCAGGGTCACACAGCTAGTAAGTGTCAAGTGTCCGAGGGCCAGATTTGAACTCAGGTACTCCTGAATCCAGGGCAGTGCTTTATCCACTGCGCCACCTAGCTGCCCCTACTTCAGTAGAATATGAGGACTCCTGGCTGAAGAACAGGAAGAAATTTTTAACATCCTAATAGACCCTCCCAGTTAAGGAGCCTCGATGCCTACTGAAAGTAGGAAAAGGGAATAAACATTTAGATATTGCCCCTGTGCCATGCACTGTGCTAAGTGCTTTGGTAAATACTATCTCATTTGATCCTCACAACAACCCTTCAAGGTAGATACTATCATTATAGAGTTGAGAAAACTGAGGCAAACAGAGATTAAGTGACTTGCCCACAGTCACACAGCTAGGAAGTTATCTGAGGTCAGAGTTGAACTCCAGGTATTTTTCTCAGAATGGAACAATAGAAAAACCACTGAACTCAGTAACCAGGAGTTCTGAGTTCTGGTCTTGTATCATGACCCTGGACAGGTCACTTTGTTTTCGTGGGCCTTGGTTTTGTCCTCTGTAAAATGAGCAGTTGAACTTCCAGCTCCATCTAACAGTTTGGATTTTTAGACTGTAACATTCTCCAAGGCAGCTCCTGAGTCAGAGGCAATGGCAAGGATAGAGAGTGAAACAAGCACCAGGCTCGGAGTCAAAAGGACCTGTGTTCAAATTTGGCTTCTGACACTTAATCACTGTGTACCCATGGACCCAGAACCTGTTTCTTGATCTGTAGAATGGGGATAATAATCACTGTGGTATCTAACTTTAAGGGTTGTGAGGCTCAAATGAGAAAATATACATAAAGTGCTTTGTAATTCTTAAATTGGGATGCTCATGTCAGCTTTTATTATATTTTATGTTTGAAAGTTCCTTTGGGCCTTGACATGCTCTGTTGAGGGGCCTTCCTATTTCTGACATCTTGATTCTATGAATTCCTAGAAATCTTGTCTATGGTTCCAAAGGCCTTCCCCACCTCAGTGGAGATCTCAAAGATGAAGTGTGAGGGAAAGAAGGAGATTGAGCTTTGGGCTGCTGTTTAGTGCTCTCTGGTTCTCTTTAAGAATGAGGGATGAACAACAATCTGTGAATAGTAGTGGCTGTCCCACTGGTGATCCAACTAGACAGTTCCAGCTTGGCAATGCTCCTTCCTTCCTTAGTTCCTTCCTTCTTTCCTTCCTTCCTTCTTCTTTTTCTCTTTCCCTTCCTCCTCTCCCTCTGTTCATATGGGGAATCATACCCTCGTATGTGGGTCATCTGCCCAAAGGAATATAAATTTTGATCACTGAAACTTTGTAAGATATCTTGGGGCTTGGGGGCTAGATTTATTTTTCTTCCCTACTTATTTACTCTATTATTTAAAAACTGGGGACAATTAACTCTTTCATCCCACATAGTTTCATTTATGATTTCTTGAAACAGAGCTCTAGAAAATAAGGCTTTGATAAATCCCATTGGGATTCAAAAGGAACTACTTGACTATATCTTAAACCCAAATCACTCTGGCTCTCACTAATTGGCCGATAAAAGGTCCCAGACCAAGCCTCACTTGGCCATTGTTTGTGTTTTGATGGTTCAGTGTGAGTGTAAATAGCAATTGTTTCTGTTCTGGCCAGAAACCCTGAGCATCTTCCCCTCTCTGACTTTTTTTTTTTTTTGAGTAAGCAAACTAGGCCTTCTTTGCCTCATTTCTCACCTAGCCTTAAATCACTGAACGGGTGTTGCCTCAGACAAACCGAGACCTGGGAAGGACCTTAGCTTAAAACGGCCAAGGTCTCCCCAGATGACATCTCTAGTCGTCCTGACTTATGTCTTGCCAGTGGACTCAGATGACTCTGTAGGAGAGAGTGAGGTTGATGACTTTGCACAGCCCTGCCTCACTTCAATCCCATTCCCTTACAAGTCAACACATCATCCTCTTGATGTCATCAGTCCTCTTACAAAAGTAAGGATGGACAACAATAACACCCACAGCAGCTATTACCTCTCTGGGCAAAGGAACTTTCTGAGGACACTACCACCAGGGTCAGGGAAATAAATCAACATGTCTTCTTCTCCCTCCCAAACCCACCCACCAAGTCTCCACGAGGCAGGAGGACTGAGGACAGAACTACCTGTGTTGGAAAAAGCATTCAAGGGCTCTGCAGATGGTGTAGCGCTCTGAAGGTGTCAGCAGGTGCTCCAACTGTTGGCTGAAGGTCTTGCCCTGGATTCGGATGCTTCCAGGCAAGATCTCTGCCACCCACTGCAGGGAAGTCAGTGCTGAGGAGGGGTTTGGAGAATCCAGAGAATCTGAGTCTATGGACATACAAAAATGAGCATGTGTTAATGAACTCTCCAGAAGCAAGGGGCATTTTTTCCACCCAGGACTTGGCTGTCATTATTGGTCTAGGGGTCAAGGAAGCAAAGGGTTCTCCTAACATTCCCCTTAGATCTCCCATGGCCAGGTTATAAGTAGCCTCCTGGTTTGGTCAGAGGAAGCAAGGGCCAGGAAGAGACCCCTCCCACTCCCAATGAATTAGTTATTTAAGAAGTGTCTACACGTGCTAGGCTCTGGGGATATATGTACAAAGAATGAAACAATAAGGGGGAGCCAGAGGAGACCACAAGTACATATAAATATAGATAACATAAATATAATTTTTTTTTTTTTTTAGGCAATGGGGGTTAAGTGACTTGCCCATGGTCACACAGCTAGTAAGTGTCAAGTGTCTGAGGTTGGATTTGAACTCAGGTACTCCTGAATCCTGGGCCGGTGCTTTAACCACTGCGCCATCTAGCTGCCCCCATAAATATAAATTTAAAGAATAAAAAAAATAGCTACAAAATAGTTAACACTAAGGTAGATCAGGAAGGAGAGGACCGGGAAAAGATACCTGCAGAAAATGGGGCTTGAGTGCATCTTAAAGAGGAGCGACTTTACAAGGGAGAGGAAGAAGGGCTTGCCTTCCAGTCATGGCGGAATGGCCAGTCCAAGAAAGTGGCCATCTCTCTGAATTCTTGAAAACAAGGCTGGTCCTCAGGGAAGCTGGATCTCCAGGGCTATCTACCTCCCTCTTTTTTCTCATGAGAATTTCTTGCTGCCTTCTAGGTACATAACCTGCAGTGGATTCTCACTCTGAGCTGGCTGTCAATCATTCGCAGCTTACGTATTACTTAGGTAAAGTAGCTTGAAGCTTGATCTCCAATAAGGGACAGGGAATATAAACTAAATCAAGAGACCTCAAAACCTTTAGGGTTAAACCATTCCCCCCTCCCCTCAGAATAGGGTGGGGGAAGAGAAAAGGGCACCCACTTTGGAGACTAGTATTCTAAAATCTTTCCAACAGAGACCCAGATAAGCATCACAATTTATCTCCCTGATGTACAAGGGAGATGGAGTAGGGTGGAGAGAGGGAGAAGAATGAGGGGGATGTCATAGTCTTTCATGGTACACTAGTCTGTACAAAGTCAGCTTAGTTACTTCTCAAATGGGATCAACCTGGCATTACGGGGCAGACAAAAGCAGGGGAAGAAGGAATCAATTGTGGGGGGAGGGACAGGGGGTGGGAAGTCTCTGGAGACTAAAATAGGAGAAGACTAGGCGCTTTTTGTTAATTTTCTTTTCTTTTCTTCTTTCTTTCTTTTTTTTTGCAGGGCAAATGAGGGTTAAGTGACTTGCCCAGGGTCACACTGCTAGTAAGTGTCAAGTGTCTGAGTCCAGGTTTGAACTCAGGTCCTCCTGAATCCACTAAAATCTACTGTGCCACCTAGCTGCCCCTTAACTTTTTTTTCTTTTTCTTTTTTGATTTTGTTAATTTTTAAAGATCTGTGATTTCTTCTGTGTAAGCACAACTTCTGCCAGACCATTATCAACCCCTCTTCACCTTAGTAGATGAGTTCAATGGACCAAAAAAAAAAATCATTTCTATGGAGTCAGATCTGTTGGTTATAGCAAAAGCAGTTCTAGACTTGAAGTCAGGAAGACCCCAAGTTCAAATTTGACCTCATATATTTTTTAAAATCTGTGTCACCTGGACAACTTCTCTGTGCCTCAGTGTACTTATTGGTAAAATGGGGATAATAATAGTACTTACTTTCAGGGTTATTGTAAGGATTAAATAAGATTTATTTTTTTAGTAGTGAGGCAATTGGGGTTAAGTGACTTGCCCAGAGTCACACAGCTAGTAAGTGTTAAGTGTCTGAGGTCGCATTTGAACTCAGGTACTCCTGAATCCAGGGCCGGTGCTCTATCCACTGAGCCACCTAGCTGCCCCTAAATAAGATAATTTATAAAAAGCAATCTTTAAGCCTTAAATATCAGCTATTATTGTTATTGTTCTTATTGTTAGTTGGGCTGGTCCTCCCTCAGTAGGCACATAGTACCCATCCTTGCAACCTTTCTAAGTTGGTAAGCCCTACTAGAGTTTGTCCTTTACTGCCAGAGAGAGCCTGGGATCACCTTCACTCCACAATAAAGACTTTAGTGAAGGCAATATTAAGTTAAGAACCTCCAAATTATAGCCTGTCATTTATCTAAATTCCCATCTCCAGGACCAAGCTATAGCTAGGGCACTTTGGGGAATGGTACTGATCATTTCTCCAGAGAGGGCAGGAGAGGGGAATCTTACCACTGGGGAATGGGACCAATCCTTCTTCTACCACGAGAGTTGGCATTGCCCCACTGCCCTGCAACATGGACACCACCTTGTCATGGGAGCAGTTCCTGCAAAAGGGAAGGAAAAAATTGCCTCATATCCCACTCCATGTCACTTCTGGAGTTAGAAGCAGCAGATGTGAAATGGGAGATTCAGACTGGCAAAATCTCAGGGAAATTCAACCCCAGCTGTCTTTCTGCTTCCCGGACTGACCGCAATGCCTCTGATCACTTTTCCTTCCACAACAGAAGCGTTACCTGCCTTCTCACTTTTGTGCAACATGTAGAGAGAAAGCTACTTATTCTGTTTAGATGAGGCCTTGTTCCCACTGCCAAGAAGCTTCTCCTAGAGGAGTCAGAGGGCCCCATGCCCCTGAACTAGCGTGTGGTAGCTATGACCAGGAATGTTTACCTTCAACACCACAGCCTAGCTAATCCTACTCTGCCCCAGTGTCAGTAGCCATGGCATCTCTCTCTGTTTTACCCTTTCCCCTTTTCATCAGCTCCCAAGGACTTAATTTTCATTTCCATCCCGTATATTGGAACTCAGTCTCTCGTGATTTGCGGTTCTGCTTTACCAACTGTCCTATAGATATCTCCAACTCAACATGTTCAAACTGACTCATCTTTCCATCCCATACCCACTCCGACCTTGGGGACATCCTCAATTCCTCACTCCTTCACCTCTTCCGTATCCACTGGGTTCTCAAGTCTGATTGATTTTTACTTCTACAACATCTCTTGTATGTATTCCCTTCTCTCTCTCACTTGGCCACCACCCTAGTTCAAAACCCCAATCAATCAGCATTTATTTATTGCCAACTATGTGCCAGGCACTGTACTAGCTGATAGGGATGTACCACCTCTCATATGAAACACTGAAATGAAACAAATGAAATAGCCTAATTGGTCTCCCTGCCTCAAGCCTCTGTCCTTTCCAATCCAT
Organism: Dromiciops gliroides; assembly: GCF_019393635.1. Taxonomy (NCBI): domain Eukaryota; kingdom Metazoa; phylum Chordata; class Mammalia; order Microbiotheria; family Microbiotheriidae; genus Dromiciops; species Dromiciops gliroides. Next base: position 618,731,087 of record NC_057861.1, on the reverse strand, counting down.
CCTTTTCTTTTCTTTTCTTTTTTTTTTTTTTTTTGGTGAGGCAATTGGGGTTAAGTGACTTGCCCAGGGTCATACAGCTAGTAAGTGTTAAGTGTCTGAGGCCGTATTTGAACTCAGGTCCTCCTGAATCCAGGGTCGGTGCTCTATCCACTGTGCCACCTAGCTGCCCCTCCAATCCATCCTTTACACAGTAGCCAAAGTGATTTTCCAAAAGCCAAGGTCTCACTACATCACTTCCCTCCTCAATAAACCCTCAAAATTTCCTATTACCTTCGAGATCAAATGCAAACGCCTATGTCCTTTAAAGCTCTTTATAATCCAGCCCAACCTACCTTTCCAGACTTATTTTTCATTATTCCCCTTCACACCCTCTATGGACCAGCCAAACTAGCCTTGTCACTGTTGCCTATGCATTATACCTCCGTCTCTTGTCCCTATGCCTTTGCAATAGCTGTCTCCCATACCTGGAATGCTGTCCCTCCTCACTTCTGCCTCAAAGACTCTCTGGCTTCCCCTAAAGCTTAGCCCAAGTGCTACCTCTCACAAGAAGTCTCTACTAACTTCCCTACTTGCTAAAGCCACCTCCAAATTACTTTGTATTTACATTTCCTAGTAATCTTCCGTGAGTGTATGGTTTCTCTTCATTGAATGCAAGCTCTTTGAGGACAGGGGCTGTTTTGCTTTTTCCTTCTGTATGCCCCATACCGAGCAGAGTACCTGGTACATAAGAGATAGATGCTTGTTGAGGGAATGAGTGAAGTGAGTAATAGAACCCAACCATCATGTGAAACTTGAGAAAGTCACCTATGTTCAGTACTATGTCTAGAGGCATTGCCTCGAAAAGTTGTATATCACATTCACCCATAGTTCTGGTACAGTGAAGAAGATGCTGCCACATCAGCTTTTCATTTGTAAGATTAATCTACTTCTGAGAGCCCCAATCTCAGATAATCAGCATTACTTATTCCCCAGGCCAGAGATAGTGTTTCTTGGAAATGTATCAGAAAAGGGATTCAGGGAGCTCTCAACCTCTTTGGCCATGGTGCGATTTGTTAAAAATAAAAACGGGGAGTTAAGGCTCTTCTATATGTAGAACCTTGAATACAACCACCATCTAGGACCAAAATTCTTACCTCGATACATGATTGATGTCCCCAGCTGATAGGGATAAAAATATTCACCAAACCTCACCTCTGGAGCCAAGGGGAAAGGCATATACTCTGGTACAGATTTAAATGGGTGATGAATAGAAAAAGACCTTTCAGACTTTCTAAGGCATCTAAGAATATTGTATTATGTCACTCAGTTGTGCAATACCATAAGACTTTCACAGACTCACAATTTCATTGCTCCAAGGACTGCTAGACAATAGGGTAGTGGACTTATCTAACAATCCTTGCCCTCGCCTACTCTACGCCCAGTAATCCAAACTGTCATCTGCCAGGCCCTATACCAACATTTCCTATTTGTCAAACTAGAGAAATGCCAGATTGAGAAGGATGTCTACCCACCTTCTCTGTTGGGGTAAATTCAAAGTTATCAAGTCAATAAAATGTAATTGTTCAATTAACCCTGTACTAAACACTATGAAGGATACAAAAAGTCCTTCTAACCTTCTCTTTTCAGGAAGTTTATAACGTAGTTTAGAAGAGAACAATGCACATGAAATAATTAGCAAGCACGAGACCATATTGTCTAAGTGCTAGATTGTATGGTATGGCCTTTAAGGTTACAGGAATTCATAAGAAAGGGAATGACTGAGAGCTGAATGAGAAAAAGGCCTTAGAACATGAACTAGATTTTTCTGCATGTACCAGGTGCGGAGGATATTCACAAGAAAGTAAGGAGATGGCTTTATTAGAGTGGACAGTGAACACTGGGGAGTAGTGGGAGATGAGAATAGTGAAGCCAGATTACAAAGGGTCCTGACAGATAGACAGAGAAGTCTGGAGTTAATGTGATTTGCATTGGGAGCCCTCTTGGTTTCTTAAGCAAAGAAAGTGACATGATAAAATAAATGCCTCACGGAAATTAGTGTAGTGGCAGCAGGCAGGATGGATGGGAGAGGTAAGAGACTAGAGTCAGGAAGGTTAATTGGAAGACTGTTGTAGTAATCCAGTCTTGGAGTGATGAAAACCTGGACTGGAATAGTAGCAGTGGGAATGGAAAGGATACAAAAGACATTCTGAAGGAAAAACTGATAGGTGCAACTGGAATGTAAGTGATGGAGGAGAAAGAGCATGACTTTGAGGCTGGATAAATGACAATTAATAAATCATGGAATCACTAAGTGAAACAGGGATATCCTGATCACTTTGGGAAATGCTGGTTTAACCAACAGCCTCTGACCTCATATCCAATCCATTAAGGAATAAGATGCGGTCCCCAGGCTTGAGGGAAGCATTTTCAGCGGGACTCCCTGAAATCAAGAGGAAGAACATGTATGTTAATTGTGTGGCCTTTCATATTGCTACAAAATTCTCAAGTAACATAACAATTCTCCCTAGGGGTTCTAACAATTCCACCCAGGCAGCCTCTATATACTTTGGAGACATAATAATAATGACAATAAAAATAGCAACCACTACCACAATAATAATAGCTAATATTGATATAACGCTTACTATGTGCTAAACACTTTACCATTATTATCTCATTTGATCCTCACAACAACCCTATGAGTTAGGTACTATTATTATCCTCATTTTACAGATGAGGAAATTGAGGCATAGAGAGTTTAAGTGACTTGCCCAGAGTCATACAATTAGCAAGTGTTTAAGGCAGAATTTGAACTTTAGATCTTCAAGAAATGCAAGTACAGCACTCTATCCAAGAACCTCAGAGTTTATTTAATTCAATCTAAAAGAACATGAAATATGCTAATATATACATATATATGTATGTGTGTGTGTGTGTGTGTGTGTGTGTATAAAGGAGTCATCTGGCTTTTGCTTGGAGACTCTCATGAGGAGGAATTTCCTAAGGCAAGTCTATTCTACTGGTACATGGTGCTAATTGTTAGGAAATTTTTCATGATCTCAGGCTTAAATTTGCTTCAAATTTAGATACTAAGATGGGTGCCATCAAAATTTGGAAGAGGTGCTAAGAGGGGATGGAGAGAATACTTGAGAGGAGGTAAAGTGGGGACCAGACAGCTCTCTTCAAGTACCTGAGGAGTCCTGTGGGAGAGATATTAAACTTGTTCTGCTTATCCCCAGAGGGCTAAGCTAAGAACAATGACTGGAACTTGTAGGAGGACAGATTTTAGCTCAATACACTGACAATCTTCCTAACAATTAGAGATGTCCAAAAAGATAATCAGTTGCCTCAAGAGGTAGTGATTTCCCCATCACTAGAGGTTTTCAAATGGGGCATCTAGATGGTATAGCAGATAGAATGCCAGGGCTAAAGTCGGGAAGCCTCATCTTCCTCAGTTCAAATCTGGCCTCAGATACTCAGTGGCCATGTGACCCTGGCCAAGTTCATTTCACTGTTTGCCTCAGTTTTCTTATATGTAAAATGAGCTTGAGAAGGATATGGCAAACCATTCCAGCATCTCTGCTTAGAAAACCCCAAATGGGGACACAAAGAGTTGGATATCACCAAAACAAATGAAACAAACAACAACAACAGAGGTCTATAAGCAGAGAGTGACCAATTGTCAGGAGTATTATAGAATTTTGTGTAGGAGGTCATCTAGACAAGGGCTTCTTCAACTTTTCCTTTTTTGCCCGAGACACATTTTTATGCAACCCAGGTATATAGGTTTATAAAATAGGTATGCATAACCTTTTATGATGCCAAATTTTTCTATGACCCCCACATTCAGTTTGTGACCCACAGTTTAAGAAGCTAGATCTAGACAGCTCTGAGCTACCTTCTAATTCTTGGATTTTGTGCTCAAAGGATCATAGAATTGGAAGAAATTTTAAAGGTACAAATCTAAATCATTCTAAAAATGAAGAAACCCAAGGGTCCACTGAAATCATAGAACTGGGAAAAGGTGCATTTTAGAAAGGAATGAAAAGTCCATCTAGTCCAACCCTCTCTATTACAGATGAGGAAAGAGATACATGAAGATTTGCCCATTATACACAGTAACAGCAACACTGTGTGATGATCAGCTGTGATAGAGTTAGTTCTTATCAGCAATACAATGATCCAAGACAATTCCAAAAGACTTATGATGGAAAATGCTCTCCACATCCAGAGAAAGAACTTATGGAATCTGAATGGGGATCAAAGCATACTATTTTTCACTTTATTTTTGTGGGGAGGGGTGTTTGGGGGGGGGTCTGTCTTTTCTTTTACAACATGACTAATATGTAAATATGTTTTACATGATTGTACAGTATAAATTATATCAAATTGTTTATTGTTTAAGAAAGGGGTGAGGGGAAGGAGGGAGAGAATTTGGAACACAAAATTTTTAAAAACAAATGTTAAAAATTGTTTTTACGTGTAATTAGGAAAAAAATTTTAAATATTTAAAAAATAAAACACAGGGGAAGCTAGGTGGCACAGTGGATAAAGCACCAGCCTTGGATTCAGGAGGAAATGAGTTCAAATCTGGCCTTAGACACTTGACACGTAATAGCTGTGTGACCCTGGGCAAGTCATTTAACCCCAATTGCCTCACCAAAATAAATAAATAAACAAACAAATAAACAAAATAAAACACAGAGAAGAGAAGAGAAAGAAGTTCAGAAGGGAGCACAGACAAACAGAATATTTTCTAAGTATTTGAATTATATGTATATAGCTAGATATACATATATACAGATAGTTATTCTATATATCACATACTTATACCATATACAATATTGTATTACATTACATATTTTAAGTGGGTGGTATAGAGATTCATGATTTCATATACAATATTCTTTTTGTGTTTTGCTATGTATATCAAAATATTCTCTTTTTTGGTATTTAAGTACAGAATTCTTTTTTAAAAGTTCTTAAAAGAAATAAAAGAAACTGAATGGTATGAAATGATAATGCCCAAACTTGGTCTCAAAGAAGAGGTATGAGATGACCCCTTCCCAACTTCTTTGTTGAGGTGAAGCACTATGGGTTTAGAACACTGCATACTATGTCAGACTTTTCCATTATGTTGCTTAGTTTGGATAAAATTTGTTTTCTTTTTATTCTTTTTTATAAAGGATAACGTACGCAAATTGGGGAAATGTAGAATATCTAAAAACAAAAGATGCCAAAATTTTATTCTAAAAAGGAAAAAATAAAGAAAACAACTGTATTGGTGGAGGTTTGAGGTGCATTGTTATTGTTCTGAGAGAAAAGCAATCCATGTCTTCTTTGGAGAAGGAAAGGAGGGCATGTATTGGATTCCCTACTTCCCTCAGAACTGAAACCTAACTCTCTACCTATGTGGCAGCCCACACGGTGATGGGGCCCATTAGATGCTTACTTGGAAAAACAAAACAAAACAAAAACATGGTTTACTTGGGCCCAGTAAAAGAGAAGGTCAAAAGAGATTGTGCAAATGATAGCAAAAACAAAATAAAACAATAAATAATGAATGGGTTAGAAAACAGATCATATGAAGAAAGGTAAAGAGTAAAAACACGTTGTATTGCCTGATAACAATAAGGCTAAGTGGAGGCTTAACTGTCTTCCAAGACTATTACGTAGAAGACTGTAGCCAATGATTTTTTTTTTGGGGGGGGGGCAGCACCAGACACTGGAGAAAATGGGTTAAAATGAAGTAGGCTTACTTGGAATCACCATTTTCTCAAAACTGAGGGGCTATGTGAGATCATAGCATCATAGATTTGGAATTGGAAGGGGTCTTCAAGACCAATCTTCTTATTTTACAAATGAGGAAACTGAGGAATAGAGAGATTAAGTGACTTGTCATGAGTCACACAGCTAATAATGTCTGGACTCGAAGCCAGAGCTTCCAGACTCTAAGTCCAGCACTGCCATCTACCACTCCCTGCAGCCTCAAAAGAAATAAGCCTACACCTTCTTCTGTTACTAGGGAGGCAGCCTCCCTTCCAAGTACTCATCAAGCAGGATAGTATGGCTCTGTGACTTCCCACAGGTGTCTGCCCAGGAGAGAGCAAAGGAGGACCCTTTCCTTCTTTCCCATCCTGTTTCCTCTTGGTTGGCCCTGGGGCTTAAGCCTCATAATGGAAATGGGACCAAACAAGGCAGAGTTCCATCTCATCCTTGAAGGAGGCTTCTTTCTCTCCCTCTCCCTTCTCCAACCTCATCAAAACCACTTACCAGGCAGGACAGACTCTATCCATACTGGGGCATGACCACGAAGTGTGAAGCCAAAACTTTTGTTGCCTTTGTACACTCGTACTGTCCTATACAAGGTAAAAGAAAAGAAGCTGTGATTGGTCTTAAGTAACACCACCTTTTTCTCAGGTCCCTTTCCTGGAGCCTGCACTATCTTAGGGGCAAGCCAAGGGATGCCCAGGATGGATAAGATTGGTTTTCCCTTTCTTTGACCTTCAATACCAGTGTCTCATAACAATTCCCAGAAAAGAGCTGGGTAGCACAAATAGAGTTGGATGGGTTTGTTCCAGGTCAGATCCCTCTGATAGCTTTTGTCTTTCTCATCTCCCCAAGTGTTCAGATAATTCGAGTGCTACTCCTTCTGCAGCCTTTCTCTAACTTTCCTTCCCTCCATCACAACATGGGAGCTTGAGAGAATTTTGTGGGAAAGATTCCCACAAAAAGAGTAACATGTAGGAAGGGAAGAAAGTGAGCTCGCTCCCCCCTCCCCCAGCCATCACCATTGTCCCAACCTACCCCATCCCCCATCACTGCAAAGCTGTATGGGAGAATCTCAAGTCTCCAAAAGAGATATAGATTGACTTGCAAGGAAGGGAAAGGGTAATGGCCTCAACTCCATAAGTTAATACCTCAAACAATTCATCAAGAATTAATTAATTAAGGGGCAGCTAGGTGGCGCAGTGGATAGAGCACCGGCCCTGGATTCAGGAGGACCTGAGTTCAAATCTGGCCTCAGACACTTGACACTTACTAGCTGTGTGACCCTAGGCAAGTCACTTAACCCTAATTGCCCTGCCCAAAAAAACAAAACAAAACAAACAAAACAACAAAAAAACCCCCCAAGAATTAATTAATTAAAATAAATAGACATGAATGTGGGAAATTCAGCCATTTTTTCTTGCTGGTAGAAAAAAGGGCAATGGTCATCAGCTCTACCTGGGCTCTTTCAGGTTCAATCCCAAATTGATTTTTTATAGTAACCTGGAAAGTTACAGGAGGAGGGAGTGAAAAAGAACAGGTAAGAGTAGAGGTGGGAGGGTCAAGGAAGAGGTGCAGCAGACTGCCCAAGGTTACTTGGAAATATGAATCAACTCAAGCTTCAAGTCAAGGTTGGAGAGATCACTTTAGAAGTCAGTCATACCTAATATGGTAATGTTTTGCATGTTTATAAATGTATGGAGGGAGGGAAGGAAAGATAGAATTTAGAACTCAAGATTTTAAATAAAAATATTTATTAAATTTTAGAAAAATCTATCAGTTACATAAAAAGTCAGTCATACACACATACATAAATGTACCTGTGATCCCATGTGTATATATGGACCGAGCCATGATTTCATGGGTTAGACTGATTGGCTAACTCTGTAGAAAGTTAAGGAACCCATTATACCATTATGTTGGAACTATAGGCACATCCTGGAATTTTTTTTTTTAGTGAGGCAATTGGGGTTAAGTGTCTTGCCCAAGGTCACACAGCTAGTAAGTGTTAAGTGTCTGAGGCTGGATTTGAACTCAGGTACTCCTGAATCCAGGGCCGGTGCTCTATCCACTGTGCCACCTAGCTGCCCCTACATGCTGGAATTTATATTCAGAAATACAGAATTTTTGCTCTAGAAGAAACTTTAAGAGGTCATCTAACCCACCTTCCTCCTCCTCCTCTACTATCACCTTACATAGCTGGGTGCCCCTATACTCAGCACAGTCCATTCTAGCTCTGGCCTCACATAGCTGTCAGCAACAGGCCTTCCTACTGCTCCCTTCCTTCTCGGTCAAGCCCAGCTCCCAGGACTGCATGGTCTCTTACCATAGCTGGTAATTATCTGCCCTTACAAGCTATGACTGACTGACAGAAAATCATTTCCCAAAGCAGCTGCTACTGTTTGGTACCTGTCAGAGAATAACTTTGGAATATATAGAAACTTAGATGGTGACTGATCCAATTCATTCATTGCTATTGGTCTCCTTGTAGAAAAGATAATCATGAACCCTTTCTAATTGGTATTATTGTTGTTAAAAAAAGAAATACATTTTAAAACAGTTATATAATTTTATAATGATTTAACAATAACACCGTAAGATGGGTGTGAAAGTACTATTATTTCTATTTTGCAAATAGGAAAATCTAAATAATTACTATTCCCTGATCATCCTCAGAGATCAATCCTACCATTTTCTCATTACCTTACCTCCCCTGGCCCAGGGAGAAACAGAGCCTGGCGAATAGCTAAGAGCTTTCATTACCTGCGGGCAGCCCCTGAGCCTACTCTGCTAGCAATAAGAGAGGTGGTTTTCCTCAATCCTTTTCCCACATCTTCTGGACCTCGTGGCACTGAGCTGGCCCGCGTAGACACCATCAAGCGCTCAGGGTGGTCCTCACTGCGGCTGCGGCGGAGCCGATGTGTTTGTTGCTCCCTCTTCGTCCGACAGAGCTTGCTGATGAGACTTTGAGACACAACCTCGTCAAAACGCTGCCGGTGCTTCTTGGGGATGAAAATCCTAGTGAAGATGAGTGAACAGTGAGAAGAGGAACCAAAGCTGGCCTAGCTCAGAGAGAAGGAGGACAGGAAGGTGGTTTATAAGGCCCTGGGAGAAACAGGAAGATAGGGACTTAGTACTGTGCATAGACCAACAGGGATTAAATTTAGTCTCTCAATAATAATAACTTTTCCATAGTCCTTTAAGACTTATAAAGTCATTTCCTTACAACAACACTCAAGAGTAGGTAGTACAGGGGGAAGCTAGGTGGCACAGTGGATAAAGCACCGGCCCTGGATTCAGGAGGACCTGAGTTCAAATCCAACCTCAGACACTTGACAGTTACTAGTGTAACGACTGGAATGATGCCACCTGCTGGAGACTTACTATAGAAAAGCTCCGCCATGAAAGGAAGGTCTTTGAGAGCAAGGCCATGCGGCTTTTCTTTGGCATCAGGAAGTGACATTTGCTGGTGGGAGGAGGAAGGGGGAGCCAGGCGCTCTGCCTCTCTCTCTTTCCTGAGGACGCTGGTAGAGAAGGGAGCTAGAAATGTGCTCTCCCTTTAATAGATAGATGAATGTAGGCCTTTCTCTCTCTCTTTACCAAATTCTTATTCTCCTTAATAAATGCTTAAAAGCCTAACTCTTGCTAAAGCTTATAATTTATTGGCAACCACTCATTAGATATTTAAGACAGACTAGCTAGAATTTTAGCCCTTAACACTAGCTGTGTGACCCTGGGAAAGTCACTTAACCCTCATTGCTCCACAAAAAAAAAAAAAAAGAAACAAACAAACAAAAGAGTAAGTAGTACAATTATTACTATATCCATTTTATAGATGAGCAAATGAGGAAATGGAGGTCCAGGGAAGATACCTTATCTCCTCATGGTCACACAGCTGAGTCACACACAGAGTCAGGATTTTAACCAATGTTCATGACTCCAAGTCCAATGTTCGTTTCCCTGTACTATGCTACGTTTTAGTACAAGTCTGTCAGAATCTTTAGCATACCACATGGATGCTGGGAGGTCAGGGGACTAGGGCGTCCTTTCCACGTGAGTGGATATAATTAATGTTCCTCCTGGAATGTTCTTTCTCTGCTAGGCAATGATTCCCATAGGACTGTGATCCTAGACAAGGTATATCTGTGGACAATAGTAATTATCTGCCCTTACAAGCTATGACTGACTGACAGAAAATCATTTCCCAAAGCAGCTGCTACTGTTTGGTACCTGTCAGAGAATAACTTTGGAATATATAGAAACTTAGATGGTGACTGATCCAATTCATTCATTGCTATTGGTCTCCTTGTAGAAAAGATAATCATGAACCCTTTCTAATTGGTATTATTGTTGTTAAAAAAAAGAAATACATTTTAAAACAGTTATATAATTTTATAATGATTTAACAATAACACCGTAAGATGGGTGTGAAAGTACTATTATTTCTATTTTGCAAATAGGAAAAAAGTCAAATTATTTTACCCAAGGTGATATGACTAGAAAGTAGAAGGTTTGGGATTTGAACCCAGGTCCTCTGACTAATTCCAATAACACATTTATTGCTCTATCATATAATGATTATCTTTTTTTGTGGGGCAATTAGGGTTAAGTGACTTGCCTAGGGTCACACAGCTAGTAAGTGTCAAGTGGCTGAGGCTAGATTTGAACTCAAGTCCTCCTGAATATTTATCCACTACACCACCTAGCTGCCCCTATTGCTCTATCATATACTAGATTGTCAGAAGCAAGGTGGCACAGAGGATAGAGCGCTGAGCCTGGAGTCAGGAAGACTCATGTTCCGGAGTTCAAATCTTGTCTCAGTCACTTCCTAGCTATGTGACTCTGAGCAAGTCACTTAATGCTGCTTTATTCAGTATTCTCATCTGTAAAATGAGCTGGAGAAGGAAGTGGCAAACCACTCCAGTATCTTTACCAAGAAGATCCAAAAGGAGGTCATGAAGAGTCAGACACAACTGAAAAATGACTAAACAACAACAAAAATTTATGAAATAGGCAAGTCTTTGGAAAGAGGGTAGGTCTCAGCCAGAGGCTTCATAGGTAGCTGAGTCTGCAGGTCTCATTGCTAGCATGGGCCAATCTCCTTGCTAGCTTGCCTCATCAGTCTCAGACAATCAAGTACTAGCTCCAAGACATGCCTCAGGCCACTCACACACATTGCACACACACACATACACACACACACACACACACACACACACACACACATACACACACACACACACATACACACACACACACACACACACACACACACACACACACACACACACCCACACACACACACACACACACACACACACGATGAGCCCCTACATAGCTTCTCTGTGATTGCTACAGTAAAGCACAGAGAACTTATATGGAAAGAAAGGAATACTCAAAAAGTTTCCTTGAAGCCAACTACTATGTCTTTGTCATCCCTGTATCTGCCACGAGACCCAAGTTAGGGCCTTGCCCCCAGGTGAAAGCTTGAACCTCTCTAGCCGCTGCTGTATGTACCTGCCAAGGAAAGTTAAGAGAAAAGGAGCGGGGCAGCTAGGTGGCGCAGTGGCTAAAGCACCGGCCCTGGATTCAGGAGTACCTGAGTTCAAATCCAGCCTCAGACACTTGACACTTACTAGCTGTGTGATGTTGGGCAAGTCACTTAACCCTCATTGCCCAACCAAAAAAAAGAGAGAAAAGGAGCACCTGCTGTGTACAAAAACCACCAGCAGGCATTGTAAGGGTGACGGGAATGACTAAAACATAGCCCTTGACCTCCAAAATGTTATTCTATTAGGAAGCAGGAAGAATGGAAACTTTTAAGTATAATGCCACCGGGTCAAACCAAGATGGAAAGGATCTTGAGAGAGTCCAAATCATTGAAAGTAAGGACTGGTTCGTTCTTTATACTTGGCTCCCCAAGGGCAGCTAGGTGGCACAGTAGATAAAGCACTGGCCCTGAAGTTGGGAGGACCTGAATTCAAATCTGACCTGACACTTACTAGCTGTGTGACCCTGGGCCAGTCTCTTAATCCCAATTACCTCAAAAAAACATCTGGGGCCATGTCTTGTTGTCCTGATAATGTATCTTGCCACTGGACCCAGACGGGTCTGGAGGAGAAAGTGAGGCTGGTGACTTTGCACAGCCCTTCCTCACTTAACTCCAACTAATTGATTGCAACTCATGACATTCATCATGGTTCTCTTTGAGAACAAAGGACAAACAACAAAACAACTTGGGCTCCCCAATGCCTGGTACACAGGAGGTACTTAATAAACATTTGTTGACTGAATGGAAACCTGCTGAGATAGGGCTGAGCCCTTGATGTGGCCAAAGAGGTGGGAGGCCCTTACTCCAGCTTCTTCCCCTCCTGCCGTAGAGGTCAAGGGAACTAGCTAGCAAAAGGAGATGGATAGTATTGGGAAAGCTTCTGTTCTTTTTATTAGTTATTTCTACCTGGTATTCTCTTTATTTGTTTTTTTTAAATGCCCTTGCCATTTATTTAAATGACAAAGTCCTCTAGTCTCTGGATCAATTCCCCAGCCTTAAAGGGAAGGGCAGGACTGACACTGGAAGGCAAGAACGCTACGGCTTTAAAAGCCATTGGCTTCCTTCCATGATTTTGTTCTGGGTGAGCTACAGGAAGCAAAGGCCAGGATCCCTGAAGCCATAGACTTGGCATAGGTTGTCAAACAATTATCTCATTTTATCCTCATAACACCTCTCTCCCTCCCCCTCCCCCCTAGTATGTGGGACAGTTATTATTATGCCCCTGGCAGATGAGGAAGTGGGCCCTTGGAGAGGAGCATCCCTCCCACCTGGGCAGCAGGGAGCTGCACAGTTAGTGGGAAAGCCAGGATGACAACTACAGATTCTCAGAGCTGGAAGGGACTTTGGAGGGTATCATGGCCTACTTGTCACAGGATAAGAATCCCCTCTGTCACATCCCCAAGAAGTTTCTGCATATAGCTCATCAGAGAGGTCCGGAGTGCTATCTTCTCCCCTGTTCCACACTGAAAAACTCTTTTTCATCCTCCCCTATTTTTTCTTTCTTCACCTCAGTGTCTTGTGAAAAAATAACCCTTCTCCCTGAGGTCATGCTTTTCCCTTGCTGGTGTGGATTCTCATCTTCTACTGTCTTTGAGGAGGAGCGGGGAGCATTGGTTTTGGAAACATAGGACTTATGTTCAAATCCTACCATTGCTACTTACCACCCGTATGACCTTAGGAAAATCACTTAACCTCTCTGGACTATGTTTCTTTATCTAAGGCTGCAGACCAGAGCTCTCAAAATCAAACAGAAAAAGAATCCTGCTGGCTGCATAATGACTAAGAAAACCACAAACTAACATTATGTATCATATATTATATTTTTATTTATTTTGTTAAACATTTCCCAATTACATTCTAATTTGATTTGGGTCACGCTTGGGAATTTTGCAGGCAACCTGCAGCCCCTGGACTCAAGCTTGACACTTCTGGACAAGGTGATTTCTAAAATCCTTTTCAGCTTTAAATCTATGATCCTATAACTTCCTTTTCTTGAGCACCACTCCCCACCTCCATCTCTCTGTCTCTCATCTTCCTTCTCTCTTTATCAGTCACTCCCTTCTCCCCCTGCCCACCACCTACAAATATGCTTAATTTCCTTAAAACACACACACACACACACACACACACACACACACACACACACACACACACACACACAGAAACTTCACTTGACTGGCATCTTATCAAACTATCTTCCTGTATCTCTTCTGCTTTTCATAGCCAAACACCTAAAACAGGTTATCAATACTCTTGCCCTTATTTTCTCACCTTCCACTGTCTTCTGTGATAAAATAATGGGATTTGGCAGATGCCCAGGAGCCCCACCTGAAGGTTGATTTGGGATCTGGCTGGCCCTGAGTAAGGTGTTGTTATCAGAAGTTGAACCTAGTTAAGGTTGATTAAATTGAGACCACACGTGGCCAACCCTGAGTAGAGTGTGTTCTCAGAGGCTGTGGACTGCGACATCAACAGGGGACCACTCTCAACCAATCAACTTGAAGCAGTGTATCTCTGCTCCGAACCTATAAAAAGCTTCCACACTGAGTATGAGGGGCAGTTTGTGATTGAAACAGGCTCATGGTGGAGGACTTGAGGACCTGACTAGGCTGGAACTCTAGGCTAGACAGGCCTTTTCTTAACTTTCTGAACTCCACGTGAATACCTGGTATGCTTTAATAAATGCTTACTGCCCAAAGACTGGTGCTAAAGCTTCTAATTTAAGGTGACCAGACATTTAGATTTTTTAGACATCACAGTTAGATTTTAAATGTCACAGTTGGCATCACATTTAGATTTTAAACATCATACTTCTTAACCAATAATCTCCAAGGACAATCTTTCCACACTGCACCAGGCCAGAGTAGTCTTGAGGGATTGGCTGCATTTAAGATGACAGTCCAGCAGAGGATACTGAGATGGAACAGTCAGACACACAGAAAAACTGAGAGGCAGCAGTGGAGGCAAAGGAGAAAAGAATGTCTAGGAGGAAAGAGCGTGGTCAAAAGGTTCAAGAGCTACAAAAAGGTCAAGGAGGACTAAGAAAAGATCAGTACCTTTAAAGATCACTCACTGGGGCAGCTAGGTGGTGCAGTGGATAGAGTACCCACCCTGGATTCAGAAGGACCTGAATTCAAATCCGGCCTTACTAGCTGTGTGACCCTAGGCAAGTCACTTAACCCCAATTGCCTCACAAAAAAAAAAAGATCACTCACTGAGAAAAGAAAAGCAACTAGGGGGTGCAGTGGAAAGAGCACTGGACCAAGAGCAGAAGACCTCAGTTCATACACTTACTAGCTGTGTGACCCTGTGCAGGTCACTTAACCTCTGCCTCAGTTTCCAAACTGTAAAATGGGTCTAAGAATAGCATCTACCTCACAAGATTATTGTGAGCATGAGATAATATCCGTAAAGCACTTTTCAAACTTTAAAGTATAAAATAGATGCTAGCTATTAGTAATGTTATGATTGTTATTCTCATTATTATTTATAGAGCAGTCACAATTATAGCACCACTCCTGTGGTGGGGTCAGAAGCCAGACTGTACATAAAGTGCTATATAAATGCCAGCTATTAATAATACCTTCTAGTTTTTCATACTGCCAAAAGAGCAGATCTAACTCCTCTGCCAGGGGAGAGTATTCCAAGCCCTTAAAGACAGCTGTCCTCTCCCTTCCTACCCACCCTCTCCCCGACCACACATACACCTAAGCAGCATCTGGATCATAGATTTCACACTAGAAAAGACATCAGAGGTCATTTCTTTTGCTATTCCCATTTTAAAGATGAGGAAATGGAGGCCCAAAGGGGTGAAGTGACTGGTGCAGGGCCACGTGGTAGTAAGTGGCAGATCTGTGATTTAAGCCCAGCTTCTCCAGCTCTGAATTCAACATTCTTCCCACTGCACTACGGGCTAAACGTTCCCAGTTCCTTCAACAATTCCTTCTATGGCATCATATAACACCTTCAACGTCTTTGGGTCCCTTCCATTGGACCCATTCCAGCTTTTCAATGTCCTTCCCAAAAGGTGATTCCCAGAACTGAACATGATACTCCATAAGTAGTCTGACTAGGGCAGAGGATAGCAGGACCATCACCTCATTGTTCTACTTATTCCTTAACATCAGTATCCTGCCAATGATGCCAAATAACTGAGAATCTTGGGATGCCATTGGGCTAGCAAGACATGAATTGAAAATTCAAGAACAGACGGGGGACTTGAGTCATACCTTGGTACCCTGGAAATCTTAAAACAAGCAGAGAACAGCTTCCCACTAATTAGATGAATGTATTCTCTATAGAGGATTTTTGGCTGGGCAGATGGTGGCACAGTGGCTAAAGCACTGGACCTGGATTCAGGAGGACCTGAGTTCAAATCTGGCCTCAGACACTTGACACTTATTAGCTGTGTGACCCTGAGCAAGTCACTTAACCCTCATTGCCCCACCAAAATAAAAAAAGGATTTATGGGAAGGCACATAAGGATTGTATAGAAAGAGACAGAGGAGTTGCTCTGGGTATTTAGGTCTTCCTTTACTTTGGACATTATAGTTTACTTATGATGGGCAGAGAGGTCACGGAGTTGGGAAAATATAAGGTATAAGGATCCCAAGACAGTCATTTAACCTCTCAGTGAACTGATGCTGATTTGCATTAGTAGAAGAGGTTTCTTCTTAGGAGTTCCCTAAATAAATCATATGTCCTGACCCCCAAAACCATGATGTCCTTATACTACAGGTCCCATGTATTCAGGTTTCATAGCAGCATTGAATTTACAATTTTAAGCCTCCAATAGTAAATTCAAAATTATACTGGTAACTTCAGAGGATTCAGGAGCCTTTTAAAGTTTTCTAGAACTATTGTTTATGTTTCTTTTCTTAGCTCTCCTATCTGGAGCAACATTATTTCTGGCAAATTATAGAGGATAATTTAGATCAGATATAGAAAAAACTGGTTCTAGTTCTCTGTTTGCTTTTTTTCTAGTGGTCATCTCTGTGGTCTAGAAAATACTTTCATTCTTCCTTGATGAGTTGCTGTGCCTGTGGCATTTAAAGAAAAGCTTCTGTAGATTTCAGGATAAGAGCAGGTGATGACCTGTGAACAACAGCTAATTGGATACTATGCACTGAAGATGGTAGTGATAGTTCTCTCTGGAAAGCAGAGCCCAAGTAAATAGCATCTTATAACTAGTAGCTTACTTATTTCTTCTTCTCTTCCATTTTTCTCTTTGTTTCACTCTTGATCCTCCATCATTAGTATAAATGTTTCTCTCTCCCTTATCTCTGGCAAAACTAGGGATCTAAAGTATGATTTTAGCATTAGACATACTTATTTAATTTAAAATGTATAATGATTATTCTAAATTTTAGAATCAGTGAGAATACACTTTGTAAAACAAATGGAAGCTGTTTTTCACTTACTTGTGACTGATTTTTGCCACAGTGACTGTTAGAGAAAAGGTCCTGACCCCTACTTTAACTACTTTTTTACTTGCTAGCTACTACCAATCATGATTTGAATATTTATTATGCTATTATTATATACTAGGCATAGAATAAATTATAGGCACTAAACTCTTTTGCATACTATGGACCTCACAATGCATGCTCAAGATGAGAAAACCAAGGTCAGAAGGATTAAATGATTTTCAAAATGTCTCAGAGCTTATAAATAATTAAGCCTGACCTTGAACCTAGACTCTAAGTTTGATGGTGGGTTTTTTTCTGGGGGTGGGGGGGCCATATTATACTGTATCTCCACCTAGGCTAAATGATTTTAATGTATTTCATTATGCTGAAACAAGCATAGATTTTTATCTAAACACACAAAATAAATTAGCCCTAGGTCACGCTAACAGAATAGTATATTTCAAGAACTATGTTTTAACTAGACATAGGAAGTCAATTAATAGATAAACACTCCTGAGGATGAACAGGATAGAATTTTGTCATTCAATTCAAGAAGCATTAGCTATGTGGCATAATGGATAAAGCACTGGCCCTGGATTCAGGAGGACCTGAGTTCAAATTTGGCCTCCGATACTTGACACTTACTAGCTGTGTGACCTTGGGCAAGCCACTTAACCCTCATTGCCCTGCCAAAACCAAAAAAAAAACAACCCCCAAACAAACAAGCATCCACTATGTGCTAGGGCCTTTGCTGAGTCCCATAGAAATATAGACAAAAACCAGTCCTTGTCCTCAAGGAGTTTACATTGTACTTGATGATACTTTCTGTATACAAAAAAACAACTAAATATATATATATATTTACAAATATATATATATATATGTAGATTCAAAATAATTGAGAAAGAGACACTAGCACCAGGAGGGATCAGGATAGACTTTATGTAAAAGGTAGCACTTGGTACTTGAGTTAAGCTTTGAAGGAAGTACTGTGAGGTGGAGATGTATTGCAGGGACAGCCTATGCAAAGGTGAAGAGGTAGGAGATGGAATGTCATGTACAGGGAATAGCAAGCAGGCCAGTCTGGCTGGAATGTAGAGTACTTGAAGGAGACTAATGGGGAATAAGCCTGGAAAAGAAAGCTGAACCCAGAGTATTAAGGACTTAAAACAGAAAACTTTTGATTTGATCACAGATACAAATGGGAGTCAGAGATTCTTGAGCAAGAGGATGACATAGTGAGATCTGGGCTTTAAGAATGTTACTTTGGGGGGCAGCTAGGTGGCGCAGTGGATAGAGCACCGGCCCTGGAGTCAGGAGTACCTGAGTTCAAATCCAGCCTCAGACACTTAACACTTACTAGCTGTGTGACCCTGGGCAAGTCACTTAACCCCAATTGCCTCACTAAAAAAAAAATAATAATAATAATATTACTTTGGCTGTTATATGGAGAATGGATTGAAGACCAAGGAGAGAGAAAGAAAACTATAAACCAATATCACTAGTGAACACTGATGTAAAAAATTTCAAAAGATTATTTACTATAATCATATCGAATTTATACAAGAAATGGAAGGATGACTTGACAACTATATAATGTTATGTTAGTAATGAAAAATCAAAATCATATGAGTATCAATAAATGTAGGGGGAAACCCTTTGACAAAATAGAGGACTCGTTCAAAATTTGAAAATTATCCCATGTTCATCATTAGGTTATACCAATATAATACAAATCACAATACCACCTACATTAACTAATAGATTTAGCACTATATCCACCCACTTTATAAAACTAGACAAAATAATAACAAAATACATCTAGAGGAACAAAAGAACAAGAATCTTAAGGGAAATGATGAAAAAGGTAGGAATGAAGGGGTATCATTTCTCAAAAATATAAGGAACTGAATCAAATTTATAAAAATAAGAGCCATTCCCCAATTGGTAAATGGTCAAAGGTTAAAAAGGTAGTTTTCAGAAGAAGAAATCAAATCTATCAATAGTTATATGATAAATTGCTTTAAATCACTATTGATTAGAAAATGCAAATTAAAACAACTCTGAGGTATTACTTCACACCTATCAGAGCAGCAAAAATGACAGAAAAGGAAAATGACAAATGCTGGAGTGGGGCACCACTGTTGGTAGAGTTGTAAACTGCTATAACCATTTGAAAGAACAATTTGGAACTATGCCCAAAGAGCTATAAAATTGTGCATACTCTTTTATCAGCAATATCACTCCTAAGTTTGTATCCCAGAGAGATCAAAGAAAAAGGAAAAGGGACTATATATGCAAAAATATTTATGGGATCTCTTTTCATGGTGGCAAAGAATTGAAAATTATGGGGAATATCCATCAATTGGCAAATGGCTGAACAAGTTGTGGTATATGATTGTGATGGAAAAGCTATGAGAAATGATGAGCAGGATGATCTCAGAAAACCTGGGACAACATATGAATTGATACAAAATGAAGTGAGAAGAACCATGAGAACATTGTACACAGCAACAGCAATATTGTAAAAATGATCAACTGCGAAAGACTTAGCTACTTTGATCAATACAATGATCTAAGACAATTCTAAAGGCCTCATAATGAAAAATGCTATCCACCTTCAGAGAGAACTGATGAACTCTGAGTGCAAATGAAGTATATTTTTTCACTTTATTTTTCTTGCCTTTTCTTTGCAACATAGCTAATGCAGAAATGTTTTGCATAACTTCATATGTATGATGGGTGGCATAATGCTTATCTTCTCAGTGGATGGGGAGGGGAAGAGAGAATTTGAAACATGAAGTTTTCAAAAAATTAATATTAAAAATAAATGTAATATTTTTTTAAAAAATAAGACAAAACAAAAAGGAATGAAAGGGGGTACCTAGCATTACCAAGTCTTATACTATAAAGCAGTAAACAAAATTATTTCTTTGGTACTAGTTAAAAAAATTTTTTTTAAATGCATAAGTGGAATAGACCAGATAAGTGTCATGGGGCATCAATGCAGCAGAAAGGTCAAGAAGGATGAGGACTGAGAAAAGGCCATTGGACTTGGCATTTAAGAGATTGAAAAGCTCAATTGCAGAGAGCACTTACAGTTTCATAGGGGTGGAAACCATATTTCAAAAGGTTGGAAGTGTGTGGCAGGTGAGAAAGTAGAAGCAATAAAAATAAAGAGGTTATTCTACATGTGTGGTTGTGAAAGAGAAGAGTAATATAGATAGATTAAGGAAAAACTAAGATTAATACTTTTTGGGGGGCAGGGCAATGAGGGTTAAATGGTTTGCCCAGGGTCACACAGCTAGTAAGTGTCAAACGTCTGAGGTCAGATTTGAACTCAGGTCCTCCTGAATCCAGGGTCGGGTGCTTTATCCACTGCACCACCTTAGCTGCCCCCAATACTTTTTTTTAAAAGATGGTGCAAGTATGGTGTATTTGTAGGCAATGGCAAGGATATGTGGATATGTCTTTATATGCCCTGAAATAATATGCAAATATGCAAAGCTACTTCTCTTAAAAAGAAAGGATTCCTATCTCCAGAGAAATCTCAAGGATTCTGAGCACAGTCTGAAATATATTTTTCTTTCTTTCTTTTTCATGTGTGCGTGGGGAGGGGGGTGAGAGACATGACTTATGCAGGAATTTTATTTGCAGGATTATACATATTTGTCATGTTTTGCTTTTCCTGACTTCTCAGTGGGTTAGGGAGAAGGACAGGAGACAATTTGGAAATGAAAATTAAAATGATTTTTAAAAGAATGGAAGAAAGGATTCCTGGCAGGAAGGAAACCTGCCTATCATATAGACAGGGCCAGCTGTACCCCCAAGAGTTTTTCCTTCATTTGCTTGCTAATTCAAGCTATGCCCCTAGAGCTGTTAAAACTGTCTAGCACCTAGGATGATGCCTCGAACATTTGTTGTTCATTTTTCAGTTGTGTCCAATGCTTCTTGACCCCATATGGGGTTTTCTTGGCAAAGATACTGGAGTGGTTTGCCATTTCCTTCTCTGGCTCATCTGACAGAAGAGGAAATTGAGGCAGAGTGAAATTACTTGCCCAGGGTCACACAGCAAGGAAGTGTCTGAAGCCAGATTTCAGCTCAGGAAAAGGAGTCTTTGTGATTTCAGGGCTGGCACTCTATTCACTTCCTCACCTAGCTGCCTGGCCTTGCATACAGTTGGAGCTTAATAGTGTTTGTTGATTTGAATTGGAAGAGCTGAAAGGACAGCCCCATACTAACAGTCCTAGTTTCTGAGATTCCATATTAAATTTTCTTTTGAAGCTTTTTCCTTCTTCAAGATAACCTTTTTTTGTTTGTTTTTGTTTTGTTTTGTTTTTGCAAGGCAATGAGGATTAAGTGACTTGCCCAGGGTCACACAGCTAGTTAAGTGTCAAGTGTCTGAGGCTGGATTTGAACTCAGGTCCTCCTGAATCCAAGGCCAGTGCTTTATACACTGCACCACCTAGCTGCCCCCCCAAGATAACCCTTTTATCATACACCACCATAATCTTACAAGGAATAATAGCTAAAAGTAACACTGGAGTGAAGACAGCTTCTTTTTGGAGCATGCTTTACATTTGACAAAACATGGGGCAGCTAGGTGGTGTAGTGGATAGAGCACCGGCCCTGGAATCAGGAGGACCCGAGTTCAAATGCAGCCTCAGACACTTAACACTTACTAGCTCTGTGACCCTGGGCAAGTCACTTAACCCCAATTGCCTCACCAAAAAAAGTTAAAAAAACAAAACAAAACACAAAACATTTGACAAAACATTTTGCTTTAAGCATTTCACCGGAGCTTTAAAACAATACTGTGGAGTAGCTAAAGCTGAACACTGTCAATAACTAAAGTATTCTTATTCCCATTTTGAAATTAGGAAACTGAGGCTCCAAGGGGTTAGCTGATTTGCTCAGGGCCTCGTGGCTAGTGAGGGGCACCCCTGGGATTTGAGTCCAGGGCTTATGATTCCCATTCCAGTCTTCGCCACCACATTAGTTGCCATCTGACAGCAGAGAACACCACTCCGGAAAGGGGCACTAGAGATGGGGGTCAGCAGAGAAATGCAAAGGCATCAAAGCTCAACCACTCAACTCATAGGAGGGGGACCCTTAATACATCTTATTTTACAAGTGAGACAACTAAGGCAGATCAGTGAAATGACTCATCCAAAGTCACAAAGGTACAAATGGACCTTTTGGAGACCAAATGGAGATCTGGGATTTGAGTGCGGGGAGGGGTCCTCTGACTCCAAGTTTGGCCCTCTCGTTATAGCTGGAAGGGCATCATATATAAAGTCAGAAGGCTTGGGGATTGAGTCCAAGCTCTACTAAGGACTAGCTATGTGACCCTGGACAAGTCACTTAGGCTGTGAACTGCAAGTGGACCTGTCTGTAAAATGGGGGCGATTAATGTTTGCACTAATCCTACCTATTTCACAGGGTTAGAGTGGGGAAGGCATCTTGTGAATTATAAAATGTTATGGAAATGTCAGCTGTTACTGTTACTGTGGCGACTCTAACCTTCCTTTCCTCCCCCTTCATCAAAGCAGGCAACTCTGAGTCATTCTTAAAGGGGACAAGGTCCTTCCTGTGGAACCCTTCTGATTAATGGACTGAATAAATGAGATAGTCTACAGTTTGATTCATTTCCTCTCCTGGAACCTCTTCCTTTTATCCAGCAATAACTTTCCACTCCTCATTCTTATCCACTGTTGTCCTTGAAGCTCTAATGTATAAGATGTACTTAATATTCTTCTTTCTTGGTGCTTATCTCCTTAATGAAAGGTCAGACTTCTCTGTGCTTTGCTGAGCCAAGTTAGACACACTGAGAGTGTGTTGAATTTTTTAAAAAGACTTTTCCCTCAGAAAATCAATTCCTTCTTGTGCTTTAAATGCTCTTGGGAGGATACCATTGACAGGCCATGAAACCCTTGGTGTCGTTTTTTCTTATTTGTACTTGTACTATGGATGGTCATTCTCAAATTTAGATTTGCTTAGGAGTAGGTGAAGTTCATGAATGAGGATGTCAAGGCAGGCCTAATGCACAACTTTCCCCCAACCTGCTAACATTGCTTTCTCTGCATCTAATGATTTTAATTGTACAGAAGGAGCATTGCTCATGAAGTTTAGAGGAGATCCAGGGGCATTGTAGAAAAGAACATTGAACTTTGAGTCAGAAGACCTAAGCTCCAGTCTCATCTAGGCCATTTATAAACTGTGTGACCTTGGTCAAGTCACTTCAATTCTGTGACTTGGTTTAATTATTTATAAATTGGGAAATATAATCTTTTCACTACCTACAAGATTATTGGAAAGAAAGTACTTTGTAAACCATAAAGCACTATAGAAATGTGATCTATTGTTGTTGTTGTTGTTGTTGTTATTCCTGGCCAACCCCAAGTACTCTCTCCCCTACCCAAATCCTACCTACCTGTCCTAGTCAAGGATAGCTAAAAGCACAAGTTAGTACCCATGTTAGTCAGCATATTTTTTCCCTAGCAAAATATATATAAAATATCTAATATTGAATATATTTTAATAATACATTTTAAATATATTTTAATAATATATTCTATTCCAATATTCTCATTTTACATATGAGGAAACTGAAGTCTAGGGAAATTAAGTGACTTGTCCAAGGACACACAAGTAGTGTCAAAGGTGGAACTAAACCCAGCTCCCCTGACTCTCTGGTCAGTATAACAGAGTGGATAGAAAGCTGGTCCAAGCCCCACCTCTGGCATACACTGGACAAGTCATTTAACTTCTTAGTGCTCTAATCCTCAGTGTAACTGAATGTGGGGGGGGGTCACAAAAAATTTGGCACCAGTAAAAGGTTATGTATACCTATTTTATATACCTATATACCTGGGTAGAGTAAAAATGTCTTAGGGGTCATGAGTGGAAAAAGTTTAAGGATCCCTGATCTAAGCAACTCTCAAGACCGTAAGTTTCAGAAATAGATGCCATCTTGAACTGGCAGAAATCATCTGAAAATTCCCTTGTAGCTCCAGGCCCTATTCCAATTAATATTTCTTTTAAATGACCTTTTGAATAATCTCTACTGTCATGTGCATACCACTTAGAGATAGGAAAATTCACAGTAATATTTAAGTAATTACACATATCTAGATTAAAATTAAATACCATAGGATCATAGTATTTAAAGCAAGAAATGGAACAGAGAACACACAGTCCTATCCCCTGATTTTATAACTAAGGAAACGGAGGCCCACACAATGGCTTGTCCTTTGAATTAGTGGCAGAGCTATAACTGACTACAACGTGGTGCTTCTTACTCTTGGGCCCATGTTCTCTCTGCTAAACTAAGCTGTCTCAAGTTTCATTTTTTACTTTACATGTATGTGTACTATAACAAGTGGTTATAAAGACAAGAAGTATGTCTTATTTTTTTTTTCTTCTTTTTTTGCAGGCAATAGGGGGTTAAGTGACTTGCCCAGGGTCACACAGCTAGTAAGTGTCAAGTGTCTGAGGCTGGATTTGAACTCAGGTACTCCTGAATCCAGGGCCAGTGCTTTAACCACTGTGCCATCTAGCTGCCCCCCAAGAAGTATGTCTTATTGAAGAGTTCCCAGCCTTTAGTACAAATGCTCTCTGCATATAGGAGGTTCTTCAATTTAATAAAGTTCAAGCTAGGATAGTATTTGTCCTTCCTTCCTTCCTTCCTTCCTTCCTTCCTTCCTTCCTTCCTTCCTTCCTTCCTTCCTTCCTTCCTTCCTTCCTTCCTTTTTTGCGGGGCAATGGGAGTTAAGTGACTGTGTGACCAAGGTCACAGAGCTAGTAAGAGCCAAGTGTCTGAGGCTAGAGTTGAACTCAGGTCCTCCTGAGGCCTGTGCTTTTATCCACTGCGCCACCTAGCTGTCCCCTAGGATAGCATATGTCAATGAGAAAGTTAGATACATAGCTGTCTTTGTGATTGAAACCCTATGTCCTCTTGTATGTTTATCTTCACCTGTATTTGTATTTATCTGTTTGTATCTTATTTTATCTACTAAATAAGTCTCTTGAAGTTATGTGGATGAGAGCAGGGAACAAGAGTAAGCAGGACAGGAAGCTGCAAAGTAAAATACAAAAAGGTAGCCCCTGTAACATGACTTTTTTTAAAGATACATTTTTTTAAATGATGTCTTATTTTTACATCACCTCAATTTCCAAATAAACTCTCTTCTTCCTCACCCAGAAAGCCATTCCTTGTTTCAAACAAACAAACAAACAGCACATTTTTTTCACGGCAGGACATTCTACTCTTTTTCAAATATGTTTATACTGGGGTACTTTCAATTGCACACATTACATTGAGAATAAAAAGTGTCTGATAGACATTGGAAACACAGTCTGTAACCTTGCCCAGCAATATAAATGCTTTCAATCAATGAGTCAACAAGCATTTATATAACACCCTTCAGTTACTGGGGATACCAAGACAAAAAGAAAAAACATCAGGGAGGTCGTGGTTTAGCAGGGGAAGATAATATACACATATACAGGTATACTGGATACAAAATCGTTACAAGGACATTTTGAAGGGAGGGAACTAGCTGGAGGGATCCAGAAAGATCTCATATCCAATGTGGCACTTGAGTTGAGCCTTGATGGAAACTAGGGAATCTGGGAGATGGAAGTGAGGAGAGAGAATTTATTTATTTATTTAATGGGGGGGGGCGCAGGAAGGGGGCAATGAGGGTTAAGTGACTTGCCCAGGGTCACACAACTAGTAAGTGTCAAGTGTCTGAGGCCGGATTTGAACTCAGGTCCTTCTGAATCCAGGGCTGGTGCTTTATCCACTGCACCACCCCCAAAAGGGAGAATTTAAAGCCCATCTGGTTATGGTTCATCTTTCCAGGCTGCTTACACAATACTCCTCTTTCCAGATCCTAAGTTCCAGCTAAAACGGCCTTTCTGCTGTTCCTCAAACACAACACTCCATCGTCCATCTCTGTGTCTTTGCACAGGACACAGGTGGTTCCCATGCCTGTCATGCTCTCCCTCCGGTGTCACTCGCTCAATTCAAATGTCAATTAAAATGCCACCTCCTAGAAGAAAGGGCATGTCAACTCTCTTCTTTTAAATGACTCAGTTTCCTCATTTGTAAAATGATCCCTAAGGCTTCATCCAACTCAAAGACCTCTGCTGAATTTTCCCCCCACAGTGATTTGGTTCCCTCTAGTGTCTCCAACAACCATGAAACGAGGTGGATGTTTGGCCTCTTCCAGGCAAGGTAACATTTACCTTCTTAACCTCTCTCAGGCCAGGAATGATGAAGAAGACCCTTCCAGACTTTCCTAAATCCCTGCCATGCCCCATCATCTGATTAGCCAGCTGCAGCTCTCCACTGTGGCTAGCTAGTCAGACCTGTAATTAACACCCCCTCCCCCAGGAGAACGGAAATGTACTCCCTCCCCCTTTTCTTTTCACCCATCCTGCACAACCTCCAGCCAGCCATCTCATTAATCAGACCAACCATAGAAAGGCAGATAAAGAGAGCAGCTTCTACATTTTCTGACCTTGGGAAAGAGTTTTCCAAACTATGGGGCTCAAACCAACGGTCAAATTGATTGATCATTTTCAAGAAAAATTCTCTCTCTTTTTTTTTTTTTAAGTGAGACAATTGGGGTTAAGTGACTTGCCCAGGGTCACACAGCTAGTAAGTGTTAAGTGTCTGAGGCCGAATTTGAACTCAGGTACTCCTGACTCCAGGGCCGGTGCTCTATCCACTGCGCCATCTAGCTGCCCCCAAGAAAAATTCTCAAATAAATGCATTCACAGTTTGTTTTTTTTCAGTGAAAACAGTCCAAAGCAAAGTTAGCACAAGTACAGAGAAATTGACTCTAATTGATGGGGTCATCTATCCCCCTGAAACCCACGAGCAATCATCCTTCTTCCCTGCCTTCCCCTTACCAACTGGCTACTTCGCACTAGCCTCTCCTAAAGCAAGCAGGGCTGGAGCCTATGCCACCCCCTATGGACTCAGGGATCATTCATGGAGACTCCCCAAAGCTTAGGTACCAAGGTGCCACTCTTTCAATAGTAACTCAATACTTTTTCCCATCCCTAGGCTCCCCCCAGTATCTAACATAGGTATGGCGCTTTAAAGATTGAGAGGGAGGGGCAGCTAGATGGTGCAGTGGATAGAGCACCAGCCCTGGAGTCAGGAGGACCTGAGTTCAAATCTGGCCTCAGACACTTAACACTTACTAGCTGTGTGACCCTGGGCAAGTCACTTAACCCCAATTGCCCTGCAAAAAAAAAAAAAAGATTGAGAGGGAGAGGCAATGTACCCATTGTACCCACTGTCATCCTGACTTCCCCCTTTGCCTTTGTGGTTTTGTGGTACAATGGAAATGCTGGATTTGGAGTCAGCAAGGATATCCTAGGTTCAAATCCTTCCTCTGTCATTTACTATCTGTATGACGGTGCTGATTATTTGACTTCTCTCCATCCAATTTCTGTGAATTGTAAAATGAGTTACATAGATGAAAAATAACATAACCTCTGCTCTCAAAGAACTCACAGTCTGCTCGAGAAGAAAAAAAGTACTCAATAAGGATAATACAAGGTTGAGTGTGAAAGGGGCAAAGAAAAGATCCAGCCAAAGTGTCTCAATAATAGATAAGGAGGGAAGGAATACACTCAGCTGGGAGCAACTGGAGAATGTACCTAAAATAAGCCTTGAAAATGAAAAGAACTGACATCAGTGGTGTCAAATTCAAATTGAAAGGGGGCGCCACTGAACCATACATAAGGATCCCTGACTTAGAAAACTACATATTAGCATTATCTATGTTCTATTATATTTTTATTTATTTCGTGAAATATTTCCCAATTACATTTTAGTTTTGTATTTGCAGGACAATGAGGGTTAAATGACTTGCCCAGAGTCACACAGCTAGTAAGTGTCAAATGTCTAAGGCCGGATTTGAACTCAGGTCCTCCTGAATCCAGAGCCAGTACTTTATCCACTGCACCACCTAGCTGCCCCCCCCAATTATGTTTTGGTTTGGTTTTGTTTTGTTTTGCAGGCAATGGGGGTTAAGTGACTTGCCCAGGGTCACACAGCTAGTAAGTGTCAAGTGTCTGAAGCCAGATTTGAACTCAGATACTCCTGAATCCAGGGCCGGTGCTTTAACCACTGCACCACCTAGCTGCCCCTCCAATTACGTTTTAATCTGGTTGGGACAGCCCTCTGGGAGTATTGCCTGCCCCAGTAGGCCTCTAGACCAGATCACCATGAAAATCTTTTTCATCTCTAAATCTAGGATGCAGGTTACAAGAAATACAACACAGAAATCATTGATTGACTAATATTATTTTGTAATTTTATTGAATATGTAAGATTTGTGTATAATAACATAAATTTATATGTAATAAATACATGTTTCATTTGCATAAATAGAATGAGCTATGAAAATGAGTTCTTGTTTTATCAAAAGTATTTCTGTTTTAAAAAGAAGAGGCATCATTGCATAAAGTTTGGGAACCCCCTTAGAATATTATCCTTATCATACAGAACACAAAAATCTTGATCTTGATTTTAAAAATCTGCTATTTCACGTCGCTGCACCCTCTCCACAATGCCTGTTCTTGCTGTGATGTATGAGCTAAACTTGTCAAAGCAGGCACACTAAAACTGCTGATGACAAAACCACTCCATTTCTACACTTCAGACATCTGGGGAAGTTCCCATCACCCTCTAAGATCCCTGAGTCACATCGAGGGAAGGAGTCATTGTCTTCCCTGCATGCCCATGCATTAGGAATCTAGGATTCCACCTACCTAACAGTGGGACACTGTTAGGACTGAAAATGGCTTAAGAACAACAGAAATCTAACAGTCAGTCAAACTGAATGATGGTTATTTCTTGCTACCTGCCTAGACCTCCTGATTAAAGCCTAAGGTCCTAGAATATAAGAGATGGAAAGGCCTTTGGAGACTATAATGAGTCCAAGTCCTTGACTGGACAAATGAAAACCTTAGGCCCAGAGTCAGGAAATTAAATTAGTCTGGCAAATATAGAACCTGGGTTTCTAAGAGGTCCAGAGAGGCCTGGTCATTTTTAGCTTTTGAGATTGCTAGTCTTAATTCATGACTAACATCTGTAATTTTGTTAGCTGGAGAACTAACCACCTATGTGGGAGCACCTTTCCCTAAAGATCCCATTAATGATCCAGCCTCTGGAAGAGCATTGGCACTGGGGGCAGGGAACCTGGGTTCAAATCCTCCCTCTGATACTACCTGCATGACCTCGGTCAAGTTACTTGACTTCTTTTTTTTTTTTTTTTTTTTAGTGAGGCAATTGGGGTTAAGTGACTTGCCCAGGGTCACACAGCTAGTGAGTGTTAAGTGTCTGAGGCCAGATTTGAATTCAGGTACTCCTGACTCCAGGGCCGGTGCTTTATCCACTGCGCCACCTAGCCGCCCCGTTACTTGACTTCTTTGGGCCTTGATTTCTCATCTCTAAAGTAAGGGTTTGTAACTAAGTGGTATCTGAGGTCCCTTCCAAGTGAAACTCTAGTTTGATGAGGCCTGTGACTTAACAGCTAAGTTCTGGGGAGTTGCCAAGGGCAGCTAGGTGGTAAAGCTGATAAAGTGCCAAAACTGAAGTCAGAAAGACAAGCTCAGGAGGCGGCTAGGTGGCGCAGTGGATAAAGCACCAGCCCTGGATTCAGGAGTACCTGAGTTCAAATCTGGCCTCAGACACTTGACACTTACCAGCTGTGTGACCCGGGGCAAGTCACTTAACCCCCATTGGCCCGCAAAAAAAAAAAGAAAGAAAGAAAGAAAGACAAGCTCAAATCTGGCCTCAGACACTTACTAGCTGGGTAACCTTGGGCAAGCCACTTAACCCTGTTTGCCTCAGTTACCTCATCTGTAAAATGAGCTGGAGAAGGAAAAGGCAAACCACTCCAGTATCTTTGCCAAGAAAACCCCAAAGGAATCATGAAGAATTGGATATAACTGGACAACGGGGGAGTTGTCTGGGGCATACAGAGGTTAGATGACTTCCCTAGGGTCATCGTCCTAGTAAGTTTCAGAGGCTGGATTTGAATTCAAGTCTTCTGATTCCAAACCCATCCTTTTATTCTCTCTTTTATGCTACCCCTAAGTTATAATTATATATGCATATATCCAAAGATAAAATGGGACATCAAAAGAACCCATTTTAATTTTTTTAATTCAACAAATATTTCTCTCACTTTTCTATGAGAGGAAGCCATGGAAAAGAGGGTAGAGAGCTAGCCTCAAAACTAGGAAGAACTGGATTGAATTCCCAACTCTCATCTATTCTGAGCAAGTCACAGAACCCCTCAGGGCTCCAGGCACCACTCTGGAAGTTACAGAGGAGGTACTGATTAGTGGAAATGTTTCCCTCATCTGGGAATTTCCTGTACCACTAACATCATAGATTTGGTCCCTATCCATATCTCTATCTATTGCACAAAATGTACTAATTATTTGGGAGGGGGTAAAAAACTTTTGTACAATGACACAATTAATGTTATACATGGTATAACTGAAATACTCTTGCCCTATAGCTGAATGGTGATAGTTCTTTACCTGTGAAATTTAAGACCCTATTTGGAGCTTAAAGTCCAAGATCAATTGTCCTTCTGGGTCCCTACTGGTTTAACCCAGGCTGGGAGTAAATCAGAAGGGACCCAGGCAAATCTAACTCCCAGGCATACTTTTTGCATTATACTATGTTCTGTCCCTTTCGTCCCCTGTAGGTCCTTCAAAATAATGTTTTTAAAAACTTGTTTCCGTTAGACTGTTGATTCTTAACAGTCTGCTTATTGGTCCCTGTCCTCAAGCCAATGATAGGTGACTTTTTTGAGGCTTTAAAAAAAAAAAAGAGACCCTAAGGTATACTATATTCTCTCTCTCTCTCTCTCTCTCTCTCTCTCTCTCTCTCTCTCTCTCTCTCTCTCTCTCTCTGTCCCCTTTAGTCTCCTTGCACAAAATGACTAATATGAAAATGTTTTACATGATTGCATATGTGTAACCTATATCAGATTGCTTAGCGTCTCAGGGAGGGGGAGGGAAGGGAGAAAGGGATAGAAGTTGGAACTCAAAAAAACAACAACAAATGTTAAAAATTGTTTTTACATGTAATTCGGTGGAAAAGAAAATATTTTTAAAAATATATAATTGGGAAATGTTTGACAAAACAAATGAAAATACAATAAAGCATAAAAAGAGATCCTGTGCTTGAGCTTCCAGAGATGCATCAACTCCCCCTCAGTAGCATCCCTAACCCTACCGCTCTGCAATCAAGTCAGCAGCCATTACTCTGAACTAATGGATAATTCCAAGAGCACCATCCCATGAAGAAAGACTGCAGTGAAGAGGGATAGGTACTTATGGGTGTGCCCATGACTATACTATTCTACCAAACTCTTCAGAATTTCTTCTTCTGCTGTCCTTGGACTCCAGGGAAGGGAAAACAGAGTAGGTGTATACACAGACTTATCAAATACAGACTCTGCTTTGGGGACAAACACAATCTCCTGTCTAGGAAGTAAGCACTTTGATCCTAGTTCAGTTTCTGAATGAAAGCTGTGACCAAAATTTTCCTACAGTATCCTCATGTCCATTTTAATATCTTCACATTATATGCAAACTCTCCTTCTCCATGGGTTCTAGCTGTTCTAACTTCTAGAACCCAATTTTTTCTACTCAGCCACTCTACCGAAAGCCCCAGCTCTTTTTTTTTTTTTCTTCTTCTTCTTCTTTTTTTGGTTTTGTTTTGTAAGGCAATTGGGGTTAAGTGACTTGCCCAAGGTCACACAGCTAGTTAAGTGTGAAGTGTCTGAGGCCGGATTTGAACTCAGGTCCTCCTGACTCCAGGGTCGGTGCTCTATCCACTGCGCCACCTAGCTGCCCCAGCCCCAGCTCTTAAAATGCACAACCTGCCTCTGCCCCCAACAAACCCACAGGCTTCCTGAAAAGCAGTGGGGCCAATAGAGTCATTTTTAGAGATTTCTGATCAATAGAATCACATCCTCAGAATCAGACAGTGCCTCTGAATAGTGGTATTTGGGACCATGGGGAGAAGACAAAATAATCCATTCCCCATTGTCTTTCTCCCAAACAATTCCAAAATCATAAAATCATAAAGTAGAGGTGACCTAGTCTGACCTTTTAACACAATACTGAAATATCTTCTCCAACATCAGGCATCAGAACCATAAGTGACCATAATTGCACCTGCAGCAAATCTAGGTTATGGAAGACAAGAAAGAAGAGGAGATGGTGGTCCAGAGAACAGTCTCACCACTTAACACTGTGGGAGGTGGGGGTGGAGGAAAGTAGCCGCAAGAGCAGCACCATGGTGGCAGGACTGGACACGGTTGTGCCATATACCCTACTGTAAGGCCACAGTCCCAGAGGACAGGAAGCACCTCCCCATGTCAGCACAATGGGGCAAATCCCCATTCTAGGAGGTTATGGTTCTGGTGGTCATCCAATCTCAGCTTTCTGTCCACTTTGACAAACAACATACCTCCCTATGGAAGAAGGAACTATTCCAACTCTTCCCTCCTCCCACCTGCCCCCTCAACAACTTCCCAAACACAAGGGTATTCCCAGTCATGGGATAAGGCTGAATAAAGAATAAAACACACTGAATAAAGAAGCAGCAGTCAGAATGGAAGCCACGTTCTGGTTTCTGCATCTCCAAATGACAAGGCTTCAAGTTCAGTCTGGGTTCCTACATTGGAGTTGGAAGAAGGCCTCCAACATATTCCATGGAAAATGCAGAATGTGCTTGATCAACATCTAAACTAAGAGCTCTGGGAAACCCTCCGAGTGTTTCAAAGGGCAAGGAAGAAGCCCTCACACTCAGGGGTCAGCCCTCTCCAGAAGGACTGGCCAGACTGCATGATCCCTCGTGAGAAAACGCAAAAGTTACCAGCAAGATGATGTGGGGGTCAGACGGATGGAGGACGCATACCGAAAATGCCGGGAGAAACTCTGGTCCTTTCCCATCTGGAGCTTCAAAGCAGAGAAGAGATGGAGAACAAGGAGAAAGGTGCAGAGGTGCTGCTTCGGGTCCTTTGCAGATGGTGGGTCAATAAGGCCTTGGACAAGGTCAGATCCAAAGCCACCACATTGGCCCAGGAAGCTGCTGTGGCACTAGGAGCTCCTTCCAGATGCTTGGGTCTCCCTCTCCTCAGTTTAGTCAGCCTTGAGCATCCCCAAGCAATGCGCTGACCCTCCTGACACTGTTTAGCTTGTTCTCTCTCGGTGCCTCTCAGAGCCCCACTCTTCCCACCTGACCTGCTGGGAATTGCCTGGCTCCTTCCAGCCCTTCCAGCCAAGCTCCTGGCACCTTTCCACAGAAGCTCTGCCTCTGGAAGCAGTTACTATAAGAGAAGGAGGGCAGCGTTCGCCCTCCCCTCCTGTCCCCTCCTGTCCCCTCCCCTTCCCTCCCAGAGCTCTCCAGAAGATAGCTGAGAGTGCTAATTAGCTGACTTTTAAAGCATTCCCCTTCAAATTACATCCACTAGAAGTCTCAATCTCAGAGAATATCCACTCCCACAGCCCTGCCCCCTCCAGGGCTGCAGGGGAAGCCGCTTTCAGGCTTTCCTCAAGACCACAATAACCAGAATTGTCACTTCCCCCTGTGGAACTGGAATCCCTCCCCCATATGCCAAAAGCCCAGGGAATCTGTGACTGGGCAGGATCAAAAATATTTCTGTAGTGGGTAGCTTACTCCTTTCCCTCCCCCTCAAGAATAAGACAAAAATGATAAGAAGAACTGATTGCCTTTTCCTTGAGGCAGCTAGGTGGTTCAGTGGATAGAGAGCTGTGCCTGGAGTCGGGAAGACCTAAATTCAAATCTAGCTAATTTGAATCTAATTCAAATCTAACACTCACTCGCTGGGGGGCCATAGGTGAGTCGCTCAACCTCTGCCTCAGTTTCCTCAACTGTAAAATGGATATAATGATAGAACCTGCCTCACAAAGTTGTTGCAGAGAGCAAACGAGATAACATTGGTAAAGTGTTTCACAGAGCCAGGCACTTAATAAATGTTTATTCTCAACCTGTCACTTCCCTTCCTCAAAACATCTCTGTGGTTCTCCCCCATTTTACAGATATGAAGACAGTCTTAGAGAGTTAAGCAACTTACTCAAAGCCAATAAGTGGCAGAGATGGGAATTGAAAGTAAGCCTTCTGACATTAAGGACTATGACATTCCCAATATGCCACAACTTTGTATAATTAGGGTCATAGGACTTTTTTTTAAAAAAAGCTGAGAGAAATCAGAGAACACTGGGTCCAATCCCTTCATTTTAAACATCAAGAAACCCAGAGGTATTAAGTGGAACACATGCTCATGGTCACATATTGGCAGAGTCAGATCTTGAACTCAGTGCTATACCCACTACAGCACACTGCCTATGTGAGCCTGAGCAAATTGTTCAACATCTCTCAGACTCAGTTTCCTCAGCTGTTAAAAAATAACAAAGAGTGGGGCAGCTAGGTGGCGCAGTGGATAGAGCACTGGCCCTGGAGTCCGGAGGACCTGAGTTCAAATCTGGCCTCAGACACTTAACACTTACTAGCTGTGTGACCCTGGGCAAGTCACTTAACCCCAATTGCCTCACTAAAAACCAAAAAAACAAAGATAGTGACCTCCTCTCCTACCTGTTCTCTTATTCTCCTTCCCTATTATACTAATAGGATGGGGAAGATGGGGGGAAGGAGAGGCAGCTGCTTTGTGGAGCACTGAATGGAGCACTGACCCTGGAGTCAGGAGGATGTGAGTCCAAATCCAGCCTCAGATACTTACTGGCTGTGTGACCCTATACAAGTCACTTAACCCTGATTGCCTCAGACACCTGGGGCCATCTCCAACCTGGACCCAGATGGCTCTGGAGGAGAGAGTGAGGCTGATGATTTTGCACAGCCTTCCCTCACTAAATCCAATTCAGTGCAAGTCATGATATCTGTCATGGTCCTCTTCAATAATGAAGGACAAACAATAGGATGGAGGGATGTAGGTGTGGGGAATCTTGTGAACTACAGCAACAGGAAAATCCACCACCCTCTTTCCATTAGCCCCTGGCTTCAGGACAACAGTGGAGGTAAGAAGAGATAGATCAAAATGCCCTTCAGAGTTCCCCCCAAGCTATGAGTCTGAGGCTCATGAAAAACTACTTGTGGTACCTTTGGGGTCATACTTATTATAATTGCTACCAGAAAAGTATGAGGAGTTCCAGGCCTGACCAGGTGACAAAACCTGCCCAAAGGCCTTCCCTGGCTTCCGGTTGTCTATAAATCTCTTAGTCTGGCATTGAAGGCCTTTTGTAATTGAGATCCAACCTACCTGTCTAGTCTTATTTCACACAACTACCTTTCACATACTCTCCAGCTAAAATGATTGCTAGTTCTCCTCAACTTTTTCCTGCTGTATATACTCATGAAGACAGGCCCCCATCCATAGAACACAGTCCTTCCACATCAACCCCTTTGTTTTTTTGTTTTGTTTTGTTTTCATTTTTTTTGGTAAGGCAATTGGGGTTAAGTGACTTGCCTAGGGTCACACAGCTAGTAATTGTTAAGTGTCTGAGGCCGGATTTAAACTCAGGTCCTCCTGAATCCAGGGCCGGTGCTCTATCCACTGTGCCACCTAGCTGCCCCTACATCACCCCCCACCCCCATCTGTCTCTCCTCTTGTGTTCCTAGAGCACTGGGTCTGGATTTCTCATCTTCCTTTTTTGTGTACATGTTGCATTGCCCTCTAAGAGATTTTTAAGCTTTCTGCTGGCAGGGTCTGGGCTATTTTTCATCTCCTGTCCCCAGCACCTACCATAGTGCTTTATATGCTTTAAGCACTTGAAAACAATATCTAAAATCTTCAGGAAATCATAGGAAAAGACTTAAAAAGATAAACATTTGACTAGGATAAAAAAGACAGGAGAAAAAGTAAGGAGAAGTGGAGAAGTGATACAAGGGCAGAAAAAAAAGGAAGGAAATTTTTTTAAAAGAGAGAGATGGGGAAGCCTGAAAAGATGAAGATGAATAAAATAAATGAATGAATGAAAAGGCATTTATTAAATGCATATTATGTGCCAAGCAGTGAGCTAATGGGCATACTTGTGTGACCTATAGCAAGTCATTTCAAAGCCCTGGGCCTCCTTTTCCTCAATTGTAAGATGAGGGGTCAGACTGGACAGCCTCTGAATTCCCTTCTAAACCCGGGCTGCTGCTTTTCCTGAGCCAGGGGAAGGGTAACCAAGAGCTTCTACATCATGCCATAGAACAATCAGGTGAAGACATTAGGCATGTTTGCCTTGGAGAAAAGATTTAGGGAGGCTATAAAGGCTGTCACCAAGTATCTGAAGGGCTGTTATAAGCAAAGGAAATTCCACCTACTGCTCTCAAAGGGTAGAACAAAGACCACATAGCTGGAATTTACAGGGGGCAGATTTGAGCTAAATGTAAGAAAAATCTCACAGTCTGGAAACTGCAATCTCCCTGTCCCTAGAAATATCCAAGCACAAAAGTAAATGAGGAGATTTGAGTTTGACTTGTTTTTTAATGAATTCATGCTCTCAGTCAGTGATCATAGAATCATAGGCCTATAGCTGAAAGGAACTTCAGAGGTCTGCTAAATCTGACTCCCTCGTTTTCAAGATAAGGAACTGAGGATCAGCAAAGTTAAATTCCTTGACAATGGTTGCACAGACAATAAATTGCAGATGCAGGAATCTATGTACTCTAACTCTAAATACAGTGCTCTTTCCAATGTCACTTCCCTTTTTAATTGATCATAAAACAGTGCTTTGATAATCCATTCAAGAATTTTGCCAGGAATCAATGTCCATTGATTCCAGACTATAGTCTGATGAATCTACCTTCTTTGACCTTTTCAAAAATCAGAACAGCATTCTCCTCTCTACAATTCTAGGGCACCTTTCCCATTCTCTGCTATTCCTCAAAGATTATTAACAATGGCAACTTAGGCAG
This sequence comes from Dromiciops gliroides, assembly GCF_019393635.1. Lineage (NCBI taxonomy): Eukaryota > Metazoa > Chordata > Mammalia > Microbiotheria > Microbiotheriidae > Dromiciops > Dromiciops gliroides. The sequence goes on along the minus strand of NC_057861.1, from coordinate 618,694,384 downwards.
CAAAATTTTGAATATACTGGAATGTAATTCTCCTACTACATAATGTTAACTATGATTGTCCCTATAAGTAACATTTTAAAATTTTAACCATTTTGGATGAAACTCTTTATAAAATGTGTTCTATACATCCTAAAGGGTAACATTTTTTTCTTGATGACTTAGAGTCATCACTATGAACACCAGCTACTGTCATTAGGTGAGATTAGAAAGGATTCCTTAGGTCGATGTTTTTTTGCCCTATGCTGAATGATCAAAAGCTTTTCTAGTCTGCTTTTTATGGTTTTTCAGTCTCTTTTCTCTGTTGTCACTTCTTAATGTATCAGTATTTCCTCTAACAAAATATATACTTCTTGAGCAGAACCAGGAGAACATTGTACACAGTAAGAGCAACATTGTGCTATGATCAACTGTGATAGACTTGGCTCTTCTCAGCTGTGCAATGAACCAAGACAGTTCCAAAGAACTTATGATGGAAAATGTTCTCTACATTCAGAGAAAAAGAACTGTGGATTCTGAATTCAGATTGAATCATACGATTTCTACTTTTTTGTTGTTTTTTTTTCTTTTTTGAGGTTTTTCCCTTGTGTTCTAATTCTTCTTTCACAACATGACTAATGCAGAAATATGTTTAATGTGATTGTACATATATAACCTATATCAGATTTCTTTCTGCCTTGAGGATGGGGGAGGGAAGGGAGGGAGGGAGAAAACATCTGGAACTAAAAATCTTATGAAAACAAATGTTGAAAACTATCTTTACGTGTAACTAGAAAATAATAAAATACTTTTATGATTAAAAAGTTTAAAACTATTTAAAAATATATGCTTCTAATGTGTTATTCAGAAAAACTGTGTGGACTGGCTCTGTGCCAACCAACAAAACACCATGCTTGGGCTTTGTGGCTGCTAAGCCTTTTACACTCACTTCCAGGTTCAAGGCTATCTTCTACAAAGGTGAAAATGCGGTGGGGGGGGGCGGGAATAGTATACAGGAAAAACTGAGTGGAGAAGGAAGCTGCTTAGAGGGGTCTCTAATGATCTCTTCATCTATAATTTATGGGCTTTGCCTTTCTTTTTTTTACAGGAAGCACCTGATGCTGGGTGTTCTGAAAGAGCTTGGTTGACAGGTAAGCCCTCCCTCAAGTGTTTAGAGCTGGGACAGTGCTAGGCACTGTGGTCTTTAGCACTGTTCCTATTACATTTCTTTTATGCCCCAAATGATTTTCTCATATAAACCTTTGTACCCCTTATCCTGGACTGTGTCTGGGAAATATCCCCATGGAACTAACTCATAGTATCTTCCCCTTATGCTCCAGATGTGCTTTCCTGCAAGAGCAGGGGCTGGAGGGCACTAAACTGAGGAGCTGTGAGAGGGTAGAATTGGCATGAGCTGGAGTAGGAGGTACCCACAATGGCTCAGAGATCTTGCAGGGCTGGAAGACTCTTGAGTTGCCAAGGTAACCATAGAGGGAGGTATGAGATCTTATAGTAATAGTGAAAGCATGTGGTTAAGGCTTTGAGCCAGAGAGAGGAGGCCATAGGAAAGGCAGCATGACTCTCTACCAAAAGGTGGGGCCTAGGGCTCCAACTGAGCACTTATCCCTACATTCCACCTGCCTTTCTTTCTAATGATGGGGAAAAGGGAGGTGGATAGAATTCCTCTTATCCTGCTTTATCAGCCTAAGGAAGAAGCAGAAAAGCAGATGGGGCTAAGTGGATAGAGCATTCATTGTCTTCCACTACCTCCCATTAAAAATTGAATGTGAGGCATTCTGGAGACACCCTTTCCTGTCCCCAACTCTTAGTTAAGCTTAAAGGAAAAAGTTGAATTTACCCATCTCAGAATTTTCTTCAGACACCCAAAGGAAAATGAGAGGTATGGAGAGAGACACCCATCTAGTCTACTAACCCCAAACTTTCAGCATCCCAACTCAACGTGTCCAAAAAAGAACTCTTTTTCTTTCCAAGACCCTTCCCTCTCCCACACTTCCCTTTTTCTGTCAAGGGCACTATCAAATCTTCCATTTACTATGTTACATATAGCCCCAGAGAGAGTCATACTCAACTCTCCCTCACACCCTATATCTAATCAATTCCACTTCCAGGATTCTACCTCTCCTATCTCTACTTATCTGGCCACCACTCACCTCTTACCAGGACTATTTCAATAGCTGATGCATTGGTCTCTATGTCTTAAATATCTCTCTTCTTCAGTCCATCCTCCATGACTACCTGAGTGATTTTCTTAAAGCACAGTTCTATGTCACTCTCTTGTTCAATAAACTCCAGTGGCTTCCTATTAGCTATAGTATTTGATTCTAGATAACCCGATCAGTACCATCAGCCCAATTCTCAAATGTTTCAAGGATCTTGCCAAGCTAGACCAGCTGCCATAATAGTGAGAATGATGTCTACATGGAAAACTCTGTTTAAAACAAATAAGAAACACAACAATGTCATGGATAACTGACATAAAAGGTTTTTTCAAGAAGACAATTTAAGCCCAATTACGGTTCAGCCTAGCTTTAAATACATTATCATCTCTCCTCAATAGAATTAAGTATGGCTTCCAAATTTAAAAGGCAGTCAAACCAAAACATCTTACGAATAACTTGATACATATGAATGATATTAAATTATCTAGTTCTATCCAAAGACACATTAAATAGTTTCTCTGTCTCATGGAATCTTTCTCCAATGATATGAAAAATCATTTGAACTCAGTGAATATGAAATACTTAATATATGCTAAGAAAAGAGAGAGACTGAAGGCATTAATACAGACCTCAAAATATCCTTGGGAACCCAACAAAAACCATACTAGAACAAGAATATTATGACCAACTGAGCTATTGCCCCAATTAACCAAACATAACACTATTTATGAAAACTTAAAGCCTGCCTTTAGGAGGATCACTTTGAGAGATAAGAGGATGATGTTAAGTGGGGAGAGATTTGAGGCAGAAAGACCAATCAGAAGGCTATTGAAATGGTCCAGGCATGATAAGGACCTGCGCCAGGGTGGTGGCTGTATGAGTGAAGGGGACATGTACTGCTCAGCTGTCCTACATTTATTGACCCCATAGCTCATTCCTTACAGGCAATATTACAAATCTTTCCATTTTAAAGTCCCCAACAACACTCTTTTTTTTTTATGAGATATTTTATTTTTTCCGTTACATGTAAAGATAGTTCTCAACTTTTGTTTATACATGCTTTACAATTTCAGATTTTTCTCCCTCCCTCCCCTCCCTCCCCCCTCCCCTAGACAGCAGGCAATCTGATATAGGTTATATCTATATATCTCTATACATAAACATATATATATATATATACACACACATATATATACACATAATAACATTAATCCTATTTCTGCATTAATCCTGTTACAAGAGAAAGAATCAGAGCAGTGATGCAAAACCTCAAAATAGAAAAAAAAAAACAACAGCACCCAAAACAAAAGAAATAATATGGTTCAATCAGCATCTATACTCCACAGTTCTTTCTTTCTTTTTTTTTCTTGGATTTGGAGATCCTCTTCTATCATGAGTTCCCTGGAACTCTTCTGTACCATTGCATTGGTGAGAAGAATATAGTCCATCACAGTAGGTCAACACTCAATGTTGATGATACTGTGTACAATGTTCTTCTGGTTCTGCTCATCTCACTCATCATCAGCTCATGTAAGACCCTCCAGGTTTCTCTGAATTCTTCCTGCTCATCATTTCTTACAGCACAATAGTATTCCATTGTATTCATATACCACAACTTGTCCAGCCATTCCCCAATTGATGGGCACCCCCTCAACTTCCAATTCCTTGCTACCACGTAAAGAGCAGCTATAAATATTTTTGTACATGTGGGTCCCTTTCCTCCTTCCATGATTTCTTTGGGCAAAAGACCTAAAAGTGGGATTGCTGGGTCAAAGGGTATGCACAGCTTTATCGCCCTTTGGGCATAATTCCAAATTGCTCTCCAGAATGGTTGGATCAGCTCACAGCTCCACCAACAATGCATTAGTGTTCCAATTTTCCCACAGCCTCTCCAACATTTATTATCTTCCTTTTTTGTCATTTTAGCCAATCTGATAGGTGTCAGGTGGTACCTCAGAGTTGTTTTAATTTGCATCTCTCTAATCATTAGAGATTTAGAGCATTTTTTCATATGGGAATAGATAGCTTTGGTTTCTTCATCAGAAAACTGCCTGTTCATATCCTTTGACCATTTCTCAATTGGGGAATGACTTGGATTCTTATAAATTTGATTTAATTCCCTATATATTTTAGAGATGAGGCCTTTATCAGAAGCACTGGCCTCAAAAATTGTTTCCCAGCTTTCTGCCTCCCTTCCAATTTTGGATGCATTGCTTCTGTTTGTACAAAAATTTTTTAATTTAATATAATCAAAATCATCCACTTTGCATTTTATAATATACTCTATCTCATGTTTGGTCAAAAACTGTTCTCCTTTCCAAAGATCTGATAGGTACACTATTCCTTTCTCTCCTAATTTACCTATGGTATCACCTCTTATGTCTAAATCATGTATCCATTTTGACCTTATTTTAGTATAAGGTGTAAGACCCAACAACACTCTTATCCCACAGTCTTGACAGAAACAAAGATATTATCACAGAGATAAATGTTGTTCATGGTCAGAAACATTGTCATTTTAATAAAAATGATAATACTAGCCAAGATAATTTGTAGATTTTTTAAAACTATGTCAATCAAACTACCAAAGGATTATTTTAGAGCAGAGGTTCTTAACTTTGTGTCATGGGCATCTTTGGTAGTCTGATGAAACCTATGGATCCCTTCTCAGAATGAGGTTTTCAAATAATTGTAGGAAATGCTATATTTCAGAGGTTAATGAAAATAAAGGTGTAATTTTTTCTCATCCAAGAAATCTTCAAGGATTATCATTTCAGAGACTAATTGCCCTTACAATGAGCTTGATACAGGCCCTGGAGGGAATATATGTACAACAGGAGGAGAGACGGGTACACGTAAATCCATGGTTTGCTTATGATGGCGACTATGTAGACCACAATTGCTGGACATAGTCCGGTTTCTTCCTCTGTCCCTCCTAAAATAGCCTGGTGTCATGGAAGCTCCAACACAGCTCTCCCTTTGATAGATAGATGAATCTAGGCCTTTCTCTCTCTCTTCACCAGATTCTTATTCTCCTTAATAAATGCTTAAAAGTCTAACTCTTGCTAAAGCTTACAATTTATTGGTGACCACTCATTAGATATTTTAGACATACTAGCTAGAATTTTAGCTCCTTACAGATAATCCTTGAAATCTATCCACTGATTAAGGTTTAAGAACCTCTTCCTTGGAGAGAACTATACAATAGCAAAATTTATTAGTTTGAACAAAAGATCTAAAATCTCAAGGGACATAATGAAAAAAGTAGAATTGAAGGGCCCTAAGCAGTACCAGATCTCAACCTAAATTATAAGGCAACAGTCAGATATTTTGTACTATTTTTTAAAATACAAAAAGATCAAAGAACCAACTTTATAAAGAGGACCCAAACCCAATGGATCACAGTAGTCTAGAGTTTGGGAAAACCTAGAACATAAACTACTGGGGAAATCTCTCCCTATTTGACAAGAGCTAGAAAAAATGAGAAGCAATTTGACAAAAAATAGGTTTAGATTTGCATCTTATACCATATATCACAATAAGCTTCAGATACATACTCAATTTAGATATAAAAGGAAGGTTCATAGCAAAGATTCATAGATTTAAACCATGAAAGTAATATTTTAAAAAGGAGATTAGATGAGATTAGAGGATATAAACAGGTACATTTTAGATCTATGGGTGGAGGAGAATTTTTAACTACACAAGGGAGAAAAGTGAGCATAAAAGATAGACAATTTTGATTATGTAAAATGAAAAAACACACATTTGCACAGATAAAATCAATGAAGCTAGAAAAACACTTTTAATTGGGAAAGATCTGTGCACTAAATATCTCAGATAAAAATATGATCTCTAAGATATATAGGGAATTAATACAAATATATAAGACCAACAGCCTTTCCTCATTAGATAAGTGGTCAAAGGATATTAATTGTTTTAGAGAAAGCTATGTAAACTATCAATAAGTACATAAAATGCTCAAAATCACTAATGAGAAAAGTATAAATTAAATCAATTCTGAGATTATGTTATCCCCAACAAATTGGCTAAGATCATAAAAGATGGAAATAGTTCATGTTAAAAGGGTTTTTGGAAGGCAGTAATACTATGATAGGATTGGTCTAAACAATCTTGAAAATAATTTGGAATTATGCAAGAAAAGTCACTGAATTATTTATACTTTTTGATCAGAGATCCCACAATTGGGTATATTCCCCAAGAAAGAAAGAGAAAAAAGAAAACAAGTAAAAGGATTCTATTTATACCAAAATATTCCTCACAGCACATTTTGTGGGAGAAAAAAGGAAACTTCAAACAATATCCATCAATTGGGGAATGACTGAACAAATTGTGGTATATGAACATAATTGAATATAATTATTACAAGATATAAAATTATAACTATGAGGAATTCAGAGAAATATAAATAGATTTGTAGGAATGGATACACATTGGGGAAAAAAATCAGAACCAGTCTTTGATGTAATCAAAGACTTTAGTAATGTAAAAGGAGAACAATGAAGTTTGTGCTGACAAAAGCTGCACAAAAGTCATAGTCAAGTATGCACAATAAAAGCAGAAAGAAACGATAACCAAGTAAAAGTCAATAGTATTGCCTTCATCTAACTTTCTGTTCCTCCTAACCTCATCGATGATCTATCACATAGTTTTTATGGAGTCCCCAGATAAATTTTGGAGACACAGACTCAAAACCAAAGATTTAATAGAAATTTAAATTTTTTTTTCCTATTCACAAGCTAGGTAATTATCTGGGAATAGGAACCTTGAGTGAACACAAAAAGAAAAGAAGGTTTTAAAAAGATAAACTATACCTGGGACATTTTTCTGACTTTTGTTGGCTGCCTGGTTGGGTGCAGTGGCTCACAATTCTTGGCTATATTGTAAAAGATTTATAGCCTTTTGCTAGGGAGAGGCTTGCTCGTCACTGCAGGGCCAACTGCAGCACTCTGTTGAATTTACAGAGATTAAATGACCCTGAAGAACCTTAATAGTTGAAACAAAGATGGACAGGAGCAGGGGATAATTCAGTGACTATGAAACCAATGGAGAGGCCCAGGAGAGAGTAGAGATGAAACATGTCATAAAATAGCATGATGATATCTTCAGATAACATGAACAACTCTGCAAAGTCAGAAGTGTGAATATCCCTGACCACATATGTCTCCACACACGTGCCCTCCAAGGATTCCTGCCATTCCAAGTTCCCTTGGTTGTTGTTCAGTTATTTCAGTTGTGTCAGACTCTTCATGACACCATTTGGGGTTTCCTTGGCAAAAATACTGGAGTGGTTTGCCATTTCTTTCTCCAGATCATTTTATAGATGAGGAAACTGAGGCAAACAGGGTTAAGTGACTTGCCCAGGGTCACACAGCTAGTAAGTATCTGAGACCAGATTTGACCTCAGGAAGATAATTGCAGGCCCAGTACTCTATCTACTACACCACCTAGCTGCCTCAGTAGGAGCTTAGTCAATGTTTATCATCTGACTGACCTAGTTCAGAGGTCTTCATTACACACCATCCTTGTAACAAGTGCCAAAGAAAAATTCAGTGCCCAGGAAGGAGAGGATCACTTTTAACAGGAGCCCAGTACATTTGAGCTGGACATTTAACCTGGAGTCTACGAACTTTTAATATTTTGATAACTGTTTCAGTATGATTGGTTTACTTTGTAATCCTGCTTATCAGAAAAAACATAGTGGTATAGTATATAGAGCACTTGACCTGGAATCAAGAAGACCTAAGTTCAAATTCGACTTCAGATACTTCTTAGCAATGGGACCCTTGGCAACTCAGCCATTTTGGCCTCAGTTTCCTCATCTGTAAAATGGTTATAATGATAGCACCTACCCCTCTCCTCCCCCAAGGTTGTGAGAATAAAATAAGATACTGGTAAAGTACTTTGTAGAGGCAGCTAGGTAGTTCAGTGGATAGAGTGCTGGGTCTGGAGTCAGAAGACCCGAGTTCAAATCTAACATCAGACACTTGAATGGTGGAGCACGGAAGGTGACATATCCAGTCTTTTAGAAAAATATTCTGTTGGAAATCAAGGGAATGCCTATCAACTGGGGAATAGCTGAACAAGTTGTGGTACATGAATGTAATGGAATGCTATTGTGCTTTAAGAAATAATGAGCAGGGGCAGCTAGATGGCGCAGTGGATAGAGCACCGGCCCTGGAGTCAGAAGTACCTGAGTTCAAATCTGGCCTCAGACCCTTGACACTTACTAGCTGTGTGACCCTGGGCAAGTCACTTAACCCCAATTGCCTCACTAAAAAAAAAAAAAAAGAAAGAAAGAAATAATGAGTAGCTGATTCTTCTCTTATAACATGACTAATGCAGAAATATATTTAATGTGTTATATATATATAAACCTATATCAGATTACCTGCTGTCTAGGGGATGTGGGGAGGGAGGGAGAAAAATTTGAAATTGGAAATCTTATATAAACAAATGTTGAAAACTATCTCTACATGTAACTGGAAAATAATAAAATACTTTTATTTTTTAAAAAATAAACAATAAATGTGAAGAATGCAGAGAAGTATGAGAAGATTTGTATGAAAAAGAAAAAAAGAATATATGCAATGACAGCAACAATGTAAGAGGAAAGCACAAGAACAAGAAATATAATGCTGTGCAGTTATGATATTCAGACCTGACCCCAAAGAACAGAGGAGAAAACACATCTTATTTTTGCAGAGGTGGATGATTATATATGTGAAACATTACATATGTTAGAACATTTAGCTTTCTTTATCATTTTTATTCTTTGTTACAACATGTGGATCTAGAAGGATAAAGTTTATTTGGAAATAAAGGTGATGTGATAAGATAAAATAAAAATTTATAAGTCATTAAAAAAAAAAGAAATAATGAGCAGGCAGACTTTAGAAAAACCTGGAAGGACTTGAGTGGACTGATGCTGAGTGAAGTGAGCAGAACCAGGAGAACATTGTACACAGTAAAAGCAACATTGCATGATGATGAACTGTGATAGACTTGGCTCTTCTCAGAGGTGCGATGATCTAAGACAATCCAAAGAACTCATGATGGAAAATGTTCTCTGTAGCCAGAAAAAAGAACTATGGATTCTGAATGTAGATTGAATCATATTGTTTCTACTTTGGGGTTGTTTTTCTTTTCTTTTTTGAAGTTTTTCCCTTTTGTTCTGATTCTTCTTCCATAACATGATTAATGCAGAAATATATTTAATGTTATTGTACATATATAACCTATATCAGATTGCTTTCTCTCTTGTGGAGGGGGGAGGGAAGGGAGAGAGGAAAAATATTTGGAACTAAAAATCTTATGAAAACAAATGTTGAAAACTATTTTTATATGTAACTGGAAACAATAAAATACTTTTAGGACTAAAAAAATAAAGGTATTCTGAAAGGTATTTAGAAAGGTAGACTATATTCTCCATATGATTAGGGTGTTAGCTTAGACTAGCACTAAGCCCCACATAGGTAGATCAACAGGGATAGCTGACCTACCCACAAAAATTGTACGAGAAGAAACAACTCTAGAAAATTTCAGAACTTTCATGAAAGTTGAGGACAGTCATGACTTCAATAAACTGATGATATATATGTCTTGTACCCCCAATAGAGAGTTGAGGGGAGGTACAGAAGCAGATACAAATGCTCTGATGTAGCCAGCATTTTAATTTTTATATATATATATATATATATATATATATATATATATATATATATATATATATATATATATATATATATATATATATATATATATATATATATATATATGTTAAAAGACAGTGGTGGGGGCGGCTAGGTGGCACAGTGGATAGAGCACCGGCCCTGGAGTCAGGAGTACCCGAGTTCAAATCCGGCCTCAGACACTTAACACTTACCAGCTGTGTGACCCTTAGCAAGTCACTTAACCCCAATTGCCTCACTAAAAACAAACAAACAAACAAAAAAAGACAGTGGTGTTTGCGGGTGATGGGTACAATTGGTAGGCAGTGATTGAGGTGGAAAAAGCACCAATTAAGCACTTTAAAAGTTGCACAAAGGGAAGGGAGAGAAGGTACAGAAGAAGCTAAAATAGACAAATTGACAACTACTTGGTAAGACAACTATGGGTATCTTTATGTACACATATTTTTTTTAAACCAAAACTGTACATGGTAGACGTTCACAGCTTCTTATAAGATCTTACATTTGGGGGGAGGGGGGTGGCAATGAGGGTTAAATGACTTGCCCAGGGTCACATAGCTAGTGTGTCAAGTGTCTTAGGCCAAATTTGAACTCAGGTCCTCCTGAATCCAAGGCTGGTGCTTTATCCACCGAGCCACCTAGCTGCTCCCAATCTTCTTACCTTTTTATATGTATTAAAGTATTTATGATTGTTGAAGATTGTTTAATTCACAACAACAACAACAACAATAATATACACATATAAGAAAATGCTGATGAAGCACAAAACACAAAGAGAATGGTCTTGAGCAAAGTCATTTCACCTCAATGTCCTTGTCTGCAAAATGACCTCTAAGGTCACTTCAAATGCTCCTAGGAGTGGAATGTACTGAATCCTATCAAACAAACTGCTTTATCTGTTACCACATCCAAATAGTAATAGGATGAAAAGTCTAAAGTCCTGAGTTAAATAACCAATTTCAACTCCTACTAGCCAGGTGACTTTGGACAGACCACTTAACTTTTCTGAGTCTCAGCTTTCCCCATCTGTATAATGGGAATAATCATACTTGAAGATGTATGGGCTACATATGCAGACTTGAACTAGAGGGGGAAAGCCAAGTTTATAGAAATGTGGACTAGTATTATCCTCCTATTTAGCTTCTCCCACTAAAGAACACACTTTCCTTTGGAAAGCAGAATATCTACAAAGCCTTAGATATTAAAGTGATTTTTCATTGTTAGTGTTAACTGTCTCTGTGGAGACTGAAACTCCTGGTAAAGTCATGTTTTCCCCATAGCATAAGGGAAAGGCCCCTTGTTGAAGGGGAAGGTAATTCCCTTCCTCCCCAGGAAACAAATAGGGTAAGGGTGAAATACCCTGCACCCTGTTTCAGGCTTGTTCACTGGGACTTTCTCCCTTCCCCCAAAGGATACAGCAGCTGAACAGATGGGCAGGAATGGGGGAGGCAAGAATTACAATGGATTAGGGACCATAGACTACATTGCTACACTAGGTCACTCGTATGAAATTCCATCAACATTTACTAAACTGAGGATTAGCCTTCCAGGTTGTCTGGTGGAACTGAAATCACAGCCTCCAAAACCAGTTAGTCCAACCCATTCATTTTACAAATGGGCAAACTGAAGGCCAGTGAAGGAAAGTATCTTGCCCAAGGTCACTGAGTGAGTCAGTGGCAAAGTGGGAACTAGAACTGGGTCTCCTGACTCCCAGCCCAAGGATCTTTCCACTAAGATTAGGCAGTAACATACAGAGTACTATGTCCCTTTATTACATCAGCAAGAACCCAATGTCAATTGTAATTAGAGCTCAGGAATTAGCAAAGCAGATTCCATTCCCCAGGACTGCGTAGGGAGCAAAAATACTTGATAACATTTGGTGTGAAAATTCCTCTCAGAAATAACCAGTGTCAGAGGCAAATGGGACCTTGGTGTTAATTGTAATGTGAAATGCTTTAGTCTTTTTTCAAATGATGACACTGCATATAATATCATCACAGCTGACATCTGTATATTGCTTTATAATTTGTAAAGCATTTTCCATAATTTAGTTCATCTAGACTTTGCAACGACCTGTGAGATAGGACTATGGAGACTCCTGTCCATTTTATAGATGAAGAAACTGAGGCTCAGGGAGCTTAAATGACTTTCCTATAGTCCCAGAGGCAGAATTTGAACCCAGGTCTTTCCAACTCCCAAGTCCAGCACTCTAGCTTCACTTATACCTTACTTGGGCATTTATATGCTCACAACATATAAAAAAAATATGTTATTTGAGTAATCTCTCCTCAACTTCCTGAGCACTGTATTTATGCCTCTTTTGTGCATGTGCTTACCACATTCTGATTTTGGCTATGGTTAATCTGCCCATAAATCTCATCTCCTTTGTTAACCTGAGAGCAGGAGCTCTCTCATTTGATTTTATATTTTCCATAGTCCCAAACCCAGTGTGTGTACAAAGTAGGCACATAACGAGGAAGAGAGGGAGGAGGGGAGGGAAGAAGGGAGGGAAGGGTGGGAGGGGAAAGAGGGAGAGGGGAGGAGGGAGGGAAGGGAAGGGAGGAGTGGGAAGGGAAGAGAGGGAGAAAGGTCCATAGGATTGAGAGCGGGAAGTAAACTTAAAGGTCTTCCAGTCCCATAACTCGTTTTACAGTTAAGGAATCTAAGGTTAAATGACATGGCTAAAGTCACATAGCTGGCAAATAGAGCTGAGATTTAAACACAGGTCTCCTGTCTTTATATCACACCTTTTACTTTGGAATATTTTTTTTTAAAGGAAAAAAGAAACACTGCTTGATGAAAAATAGTATTATTGGCTTTGTTTTATTTCTGAAAAACTAAAGCACAGAGTTAAAGCCTCAGCCCAGAAACAAAGTCCTTGGTAGAATGTTGATTTTTCTAACTTCTAACATGATCATCCACCATCCCTTTTTCAGAGCTCACAATAGAGGTTATCACAGGCTTTATAGCCTCAAGGAAGTTTAGGAATCATCTAGTCTAGCCCCTCTTTAGACAGATGAAGAAACTGAGGTGGGCAGGTGGGGTAGATAAGGGACTTGCTCAAAACCATATGGGTTGTATCAGAACTGGCATTCAAGCCTGGACTCCTGCTTCCAAAACCAATGTTCTTCTCTCAAGAGGTCATTTTTTTCTTTCTTTCTTGCCAAAGAAGGGGATACTCTGGCCATCAGCTCCAACTCAGAATTCATTAATTGAAGGATAAAAAGTAATGCTGGGCTTAGTCAGAGGAGCTGTCTCTCTGACTGGTTCCTATGTAGGTTACTGAAGAAACACCCAATTTAAAAGTATGTGCTTGGTGATAAACTGAATGTATCATTTGGAGAGCATACTAACTTTGTTTCTAAGAGGTTATCAATCTTCTTTTTTTAGACCTTAGCAACTCTCTAAGACTGTCTAATAAGGTGGGAAGGAGTTAACACATACGATCTGTCAAGGGAGTAGGTACAGTGTAATAGAAAGTCACTGGATGTAGAACAAAATAATGTCCATTTAAATCCCATCTAATACTACCTATGCCACAGTGGTCAAGTCACTATCTAGGCCTCAGTCAATTTATATGTAAAATGAGAGGATTGGATTAGATTATCTCTCAAGTCTCCTTCAACTACAAAACAAGGAGTTGTAAGTCTCTGAGGTCTCTTCCAACTCTACTCCCTATGATCCTATGTCACTAATCATTGAAGTATCAGGCATTGATGTTTACAGTTTTAAGTCCATCCCCAATTCCTTTGGGGAAAAGAGGAATCCATATCAACTGTCCATCTTAGATGACCATCAGATTTTAGGATCAAACAATCTTAGAATCAGAAGAGGTAGAGTGTTAGTGTCCATTTAGACCAGAGGTGTCAAACTCTCAACCTGTGCTACTGAATTCAGCCAGATTAGAATGTAATTGGGAAATGTTTAACAAAATAAACAAAAATACAATGCAACAGAGATAATGTTATTTTGTGGTTTTCTACAGTCAGTATGCTGCTGGCAGGGATCCCCTTCTATTTGATTTCTGGTTTCTCTCAATCCAATACGGACGAAATACAATTTTTAAGGAAAATGGTCACATGCGGTAGCACTGTGGGATAGAGGCCAGAGTTCTGGACGTGATTTTATGCTACCTGGAATTAAATAAGCCCTGTCTCAGACACTTTAATTCATCAATCAATCAGCCAGTAAACAAATCAAAGAGCATTCATTAAGCACTTAATTTAATATGTGCCAGGCATTGAGCTGAGCAACATGGGTACAACAAGGCACAGACAACAAGGCAAAAGCTCAGTACCTCTCCTCAATATTCTAACAGGGAGATGACATGAAAATAGCTAGGTTCATACAAGATACAGAGAGAGTAGATGAAAGGTCATCTTTTCAGATTTCAGGGTCAGGCACAGGAGACTGGGCCAGGCCAGGCCTCCTGCAGCAAGTGGGCTTTGATGGAGTCTGAAGGAAGCCAGGCAGACTAAGAGCAGGCTAGTTCTGGAGGACAGGGAGGCGGAATGTATGTCATTGAGGAAGTGTGAGTACTCAGTATAATAGGATAGTAAAGCACAGGGAGAGGAGGAAAATGTAAGAAGACTAGAAAGGTGGGAAGAACTCTAAATGTCAAGCATTTATTAAGGGCTTACACACTGGGCGAGGCACTCTACTAGAGACCAAGGAGAGCAAGACAAAAAATTTTTTAAAAACCTTCCTCAAGGAGCTCACATTTCAGTGGAAGATATAACACATAAGTAGATAAATAAATCCAAGATAATTTGAGGCAAGAGAGAACATCAATAACAATAGGGAGGGGGATTAAGAAAGGCTTCCTGTAGGAGGAGGCACTGAGCTGAGCCTTGAAGGAATCTAAAGATTCTAATAAGTGATGGTGTATTTCAGGCTTTATTCAGTTGTGTCTGAATCTTTGTGATCCCATTTGGGATATTCTTAGCAAAGATACTGGACTAGTTTAGCATTTCCTTCTCCTGCTCATTTTACAAATAAGAAACTGAGGCAAACAGGGTTAAGTGACTTGCCCAGGATCACACAGCTAGGAAGTGTCTGGGGCCAGATTTGAACTCAGGTAGAGGAATTTTCCAAACTCCAGGCCTGGCACTCTATTTATTGTGCCACCTCCATCTCAGGCTTAGGAAATAGCTTGAGGGAAATCACAATGGGATTTTTCCTAGTTGTGTGATAATGGGCAAGCCCCTTATCCAAAGCCTCATTTACTAGTTGAGCAACCCAGGGTAATTCATTGACTTCTCAAAACCTTACTTACTGGTCTATTGTAAGGAAAGTATTTTACAAACCTTAAAAGCATTATATGAATGCGAGTTATTTTTGTTTGCCCAAACTATTGCCACCACCTGCAATATCCTCTGCTCACCAATCCAAATCTTAGTGGTTTAACTTGATTCCCACCTCCTACATGAAGCTTCCTGGCACCACTCTAAGCCACAATCATCTCTACTTTCTAATGCTCACTTCCTGTATGCACCACTTACAATATATTGCTTTGTGACATCTCTTGTATTGCTTTTATGCGGTCAATATTTTTGTGTTTGGGTCTTATCTCCCCAACTAGTCCATAAGTGTGGTAAGACAGCTTGGCATACAGGAGGGAAGGTTAGACTTGAACTCAGGAGACCCAGATTAAAATTCTGCCTCTAATAACTCAATAATTTGGTGACTATGGATGAGTCACTACACTTGGACTCTGCGTTACACTAATGTTTGCACTAGCCATTTCACAACATTCTCATTCTTTGTGTAACCTTTAAATCAGTATAAACATGTGGTTTATTAATATTCGTATTACTGTTGGAGTGCAAAAACTGTGTCTTATTCATCTTTGTACTCCCTCAGTGCTACGTGTATAGTAGGTACTCAATAAACATTTCTTAAGTGAATGAATGAACTAAGGAACGAATGAATGTGGGAAACAACTGCACTTGTGTGACTACTGATTTAGCCTAGTAAATGCATGTGTGGGCACTTGAATGAGGCAATTCTTCCAGATGGAGTTCTGAATTTCTAGTACGTGAGATCTCTCCAGTGAATTTTCCCACCAGTTTTGCAGAAAACAGAAATCAAATGTTACATGTAGAAGCAAGTCTCCTGTACCCCACCCCCACACAAGCACACAATCCACAGCACTGACACCCTAGTTGCTTAAGTAAAAATTTCCATCTGGCAGCACAGATGGTTTCTAAGTCTCTCCTACTATAACATCTCAAGAAATTTTCCTGTCATGTTCAACAAGCTAGGGGGATGGGAAGGGACTGATTGTTCTTAAACCATCATTAAAAGGTTGAGTTCAAGGATAAGAGCATTCCTCGAGAGGCCCGGGTTTTTTTGGGGGGGAAGGGGAGACTCCTAAGTGACCCAGCTCCAAAAGCAACCCTCACCCCACTCTTCCCAGCAAGTTTAGAGATGAAGTGAAATCCACCAAGGACTTCCAAATCATGGAATGCTCACTCTGAAAGGTATCTTAGCACATAGAATAAGAGTTGGAAAGGACTTTAAAAACAGACTATAGAATGTGAGAACTGGAAGAAAATGTGGAACATAGAACACAGAATGGCAGAACTGCAGGGGGATTTAGAACAAAGAACATAGAACAGAACAGCTGCAAGGCAATTTGGAACAAAGAATACAACAATGCTGCCCAGGGATTTGGAACACAGAATGGTGGGGACTCAAGAGAATTGAGCAACACAGAACATAGAAATACTAGAGATGGAAAGAGGTAACTTGGTCTAAAGCCTCTCCCCACTTCAAATTCTTTCCATGCAAATGCTTACTATTAAACCTAGAGGGACTGCATTTTTAATTCTTGAAAAGGGACCCTTCCAGAATAAGACACTACACCTGGGTGTAGAAACAGGTTGTAATTCACCAGTTCTCTGCCCTCTTAGTATTGGCCAGGATAGGGTTACACATTAATTACTTTTCACTGAACAAGCTTTACAATGCAGAGTACATAATTACCTCCCCCAAATTAAACTGTAAAAATAACTTCATTTTTTTTTTACCCTCAATTTTCCCAGAAAAAGACTTGGATCACTACTCACCCAAGGCAGCTCATCTTTACTTCCTGCTTGTGCCAGATATCTCCATTCTGGTATAAAACTATCACTGGGCTCTGTGACTACCCCCTAGGGTATACAGGGCAGCAGAAGGCTAAGCCCCATCCATGCAGGATCTCTGGTGCCAGGAAAGCCAAGAGATTGGAAAATGCTAGCAAATCATTATTTGTTAAGAGTTGATGACTGCATAAATGGGTGGAAATCCACATGTGGAAGGGAAGGGGGAGAAAAAAGGGAAAAGCCCCAGTGTCTTATGGAAGCAAAAGACACATCAGGCAGAGAGCTCAGGGTCTGCGCTGAGTCCAGAAGATGTGTTGCAAACAAATACCTTGCAATGACTGTTAAATCATGAGGAGAATTTCAAGGGGGGGGGAAGTGAAGAGAGACCATCAAAGGGAGAAAGTCAAGCTGTGGCAACAGCAGGATCCTAATAAATAGAGCTAGGGCAGTAGAAAGATCCAATCAGGCAGCTGTTCCTGGTAGCAGCTAAACTGAGCATTTATCTGCTGCATTGCTCTGCAAACAACAAATGCCCATACAGAAAGCTCGGGCAGGGTGCCTGACAGCATCATTGCAGGAGGGGTGCAGTTTTCACAGGATGGAGATGGGGCAGAGAAAATAAAGACGTTCTAGAGGAACTAGATGAAGAATGAATGATAATAATAGCAACTCAAAGATACACACAGCTTTAAGGTTTAGGATGCAGGCATTTCTTCACTGTAACCTTGTAAGGTAGGTGGGGCAAATCTATTTTAGAGTGAGAGAAACTGAAGTATAGACAGATGAAATGACTTGCCTACAGATAGTAACATGGCTACAAAGTCGGGGAGGCTTGGAGCCTGATGGGACAGCTCTTTCAACTATAATGAAGGCTGAGTGACGGCCTGAAAGCAGCAGATGCTGTCAGTAGCCCTAATCAGGGCACCAGCCTTTCCCCTACCCAGAGGCTGCTTATAGGTAGTTGGTGAAAGCAGGAAACTTCTGGGAAAAAAACTTCTGGGAAGGTGTTTGTTATAGACTGGCCTATTATATGGTAGTTACAGAGCTGACTGTAGTGAGGGACAAGGAGGCAAGCAAGAGATTTCTTTGTATAGGAAAAGCTTAGCTCTAGGTCTCTAGTGTCTCTGGCTGGCTTTCCCAGTGTATATGTGCTACCCAGTGTTGTAGGTATCACTGGAGAAGTCTGATGTGACTGAAGGGTAACGACGATGATGTCCCAAGGTAAATTTCAGTGGTATATTTCATCACACTTGCTCCTTCCCTCTACTTTGAGATATACCTGGGTCAGAATCTGCCATAGGTATTCTAGAGATTACAGGACTCTGGCACTTGCTGTCTCGATAATAACCATCCAAATAACAATACCATTTCATATTGGGGTAGAGCTTTACGGTTTGCAAAGGGTTTTCTTTCATATGATATCTGTGCCCAGTGTGAGTTGAGTAGGGACAGAGATGGCAGAGATGTGGAAAAGAAACTGCTTCGAGGTGATTCTTTGTGTATTTTGGTGGTGTTGAGACAAGTGATTTGTTCTGTGCATGGAGCTCCTGGTGAGGAAAATTGTCAATAAAGAGGGGTGACTGTTCTGCCACTTAGAGTCTTAGATACCTGCTCCCCCCACTCCTGTGCAAAGGTAGAAGGTCGGAGGGGAGGAGGTGTCTGTGGATGTGGAAACTTGCATAAATTGTCAGAAATTTTTTTCTGAAGCCTGACCTTCTGACTTTGTCAGGTGCTCTTTCAATTATAATGATGACTGAGCAGTGGCCTAAAAGCAGCAGATGCTGTCAGTAGCCCTAATGAGGGCACCAGCCTTTCTCCGCTCCCATTCAGATACTGCCTACAGGTGGACAACTGGAGATGGCCCTGGATGTTTAAGGCAATTGGGGTTAAGTGACTTGCCCAGGGTCACACAGCGTGTTTCAACTTCGTTTGTGCCTGAATCATCTTCACAGCTCTGCTCAGGAAGGGCAACCTCCTGTCCATTCTCCTGCACCAAACTTGTGTCTCTCTCACTCCCTTTTGTTTCTCATTCTTCACTCCTACCCACCAGCCTCTTCCTCCAGTCAGGGTCCATGGCGTTCTTGTAATGTTCCCTCAGGTCAAATCCAAAACTCCTTCAGAATTTAGGGATTAAGGAATGGTGCTGTAGTGTAGGAAACTTTCTCTACTAGGGTCTAGCTTCTTAAACTGTGGGTCACAACCCCATATGGGGTCATGTAACTGAATGTGAGGGCTACAAAAAATCCGGCAATAGTAAAAGGTTATGTATACTTATTTTATATACCTATATACCCAGGGTCATGTAAAAATTTCTTGGAAGAAAAGGGGTCTCTAGTAGAAAGAAGTTTAAGAAGCCCTGCTCTAAGGCAACTCTGCACCTTCTCTGCAATTTATAATTTTGAAGAGTTGCCTAGAGCCCTGAGAGATGGTGACTTGCCCAGTGTCACACATTTTTGTCAGAACCAGAATTTGAGGCCAGTTCTCCCTGGCTTTGAAGCCATCTCTTCATCCGCACACCAGCAGGCCTCCTTGCTGCCCACAACGTTACCAGATTGAAATGTAATTGGGAAATATTTAATAGAGGATAAACAAACTTAATATGTAATTTTCTGAGTCAATTGCAGCCTACAGGAACCCTTATATAGGGGTGAGTGGACCCCATTTCTATTTGGGTTTGACAGCACTGCTCTTCACCATATTATATCTCATAAAGCTTAGGAAGCTGGGGAGGAACACTGTCAGCCAATAGATCCCTCCCCCTTTGCCTTATTGGGTGGTCAGGCCTATTGTAGAACTCAAAAGGTGGGTTATACCCCCCAAATTAAAGTACTCTTTTTTTCTAGCCAAAAGAAATCATGCTTTGGCCTTTGGATGATGGTTAACAGCAGCTCTTTTTGATCAATCAATAAGCATTTATTAAGTGCCTACTATAGTATGTGCCAGTCCCTGCTAGGTGCTGGGGCTTAACATTCTATTAGGGGAAACACATGTATATTTATAAGTATATACAAAATGAATACAAGGTAGTTTGGGGGGAAGGCTGTAGCAGCTGGGGAGGCTTAAGAAAAACCCTACATAAAAGGAGGTACTTAAGCAGAGTGATGAAGGCATCTAGGGATTCTGAACTGCAGAGGGAGGAAGGAATGCATTTGAGGAATGATCCCCAGTGACTGTGGTGCCTGGAGTACACCTGCCCTCATTTTCACATCGTAGATGATTCTCAGGCTTGCTAATCCCCAGAATCCAACTGGACAGGGGCAATACGCATATCATTTCATTTGATCCACACAGTGCCCCTGGCATGGAAGGAGAATAAATACTGAACTTCACAGGTGAAGCAATTTGGGGGCAGGGGTATGTGTGGGTATGTGTGTGTTGGGGGCGGGTATTGGTGTGTGTTGTAAATGTATTTGTGTGTATTGAAATAAAGCCAAATTGATTGTGATGTAAAAACAAAAAGCAACAATAAAATTTTAATCATAAAAAAGAAGAAAAGAAAGTATGTAAGACTCCTCTTCTCCCATTTTACTATTCACTTCTATTCCAATTAAATAGTTTACTATTTCTATGCAATTTTCCCCTTTTCAGTCCTGTTAGCATGGTGGGCAACTGCTATCCAGACCAGAGTGATATTTAAATTTTTGGTTTCAAAAAGTGGGGGCAAGCTCCTTATTGTTGTCCTTGACTCACCTCCTACTCACTTTTCAGTCCCTTGAAGTGAAATTCTTTCCCCCAGAATTTATCTTTATAGACCATGTACTTAGAGCTGGAAGGAACCTTAGATCCGTCTAGAGTCCAAATGTATTATTTTACAGATGAGAAAACTGAGGCTTGGAGATATTAAGGGACCTGTCGAGGGTCCCATGGCCAATAAGCATCAGAGGCCGATTTGAACCAGGTCTTTCTGACTTCGAGTGCATCACTCTAACCACCGCCCCATGCATCTTGTGTGTATATAGAATACGTATGTATGTATGTATGTATGTATACACACATTTATGTGTGTATTCAATCCAACTTAGAGGTTAATTATACACACAACATATATGCATACACATATATGTATACATATACATAGGTGAATATATGTAGCCAACCTTTTGTATGCATATGTTGTCTACCTAGGCTGGATTGTAAGCTCCTTGAGGGCAGCTGATTTGCTCTTGTCTTTGTATCTCCAGTGCCTAGCACGTGGTAGGTTCTTAATAAATGCTTACTGATTGATCAAATGATGCTCCCTAGACCTGTAAGTGGTGGGCTTGCTCCAGATAACATGCTTCCCCTCATGGACGAAGAATTCATTATCATGGCCTTTCCCTACTGCCAACCAGCTAATCCTGCCAGCACTCTACCGTCCTACCAGCACAGAGTCACATAATACCTCAGCCGGAACCATGGAGGATTCTTACCTGCAACCCTGGTTCAGCCTGCCATTGGCAAAGCCACTGGGAACACGCTATTACAACATAAGAGCTAGAATGTCAGAAGTGGAAGGGTTCTCAGCCATGTGTCCAAGGCCTTCCATTATCTGGTGCTACCCTACTTTCAACTGTTCCTCTCACTACTGACTGTGCACTATAGTCAGAACTGGACCACGGATCATTCCTAATACAACCCATGTGACCTAGCTCTATATCTTTGTCTAAAAGACTCTTCCTACCTACACTCTGCATTTTAAACATTCCACACATTCTTTAAGGCCTAATGCTATTGAAATACCTTATAAAGCAATAGGTTAAAACATCTTTGATCTCTCTAATGTGCTTATGTATACTTTGTATAGCTATTATTTGTATTTGCATCATAATCCCCTACAAAGCTTCCCCTCCTGCTTCAGACTTTCTGGACTTTGCCACCATGTCTCAGCTGCCATCTCACCCTGGAACTTCCCTAAGTACCCAGGGTCTCCTTTCCCTTTGGCTCTCTCATTGGTGAGTCCCTCAGAGGGCCTCCATCTTGGCGAGTCCAGCCAACATTCATTCTCCTCTTGGCTTAGCTTCTGAGTTTGGGGATCTCAATACTACTCCCCCAGAATATACCATCCCCTTCTCTCTCTCTCTCTCTCTCTCTCTCTCTCTCCACACTAACTTTTGTGTATTATCTTCTCCAATCAGATCAGAATGTCCTTAGGGCAGGAATTGTCTTTCTTTTGTTTGTGTTTGTATCTCCAGAATTTAGTACATACCATGTATCACTATCTTCAGTATATGTGGCACATAGTAAGTGACTAATAAATGCTTGTTGCCTTGTCTTAGTTTAAGGTTTACTGGGGCAGGGACTTTTATTTAATCTTTTAATTTCCTCTCCTTCCCAAATCCCAGTTCTCTCCTCTAATGAATCATAGCTCTGGATCCCTATCCCCAAATCCTCCCTCAGTTCCTGGCACAGAGCTCTACATACAATAAGCAACTAGTAAATATTTACTAAAGTAGAACACCGAATCTTAGAGCTATTTCGCAAGTAGAGAAACTGAGGCTCAAAGGAAAAAATTGAATTGCTGTACCAGAACCTGTCTTCTAACCTCTAGTCCAAAATATGCTTCCTCCTTACAGAAGTGGAAAAAAGAAGGGTATTTTAAAAAGTGAGGGTTGTGAAAACATATCAAAAAAGGAAAGGGCTTTTATGAATACAAATTAAAATTATTAATCATAATGTACTTCCAGCCATCCCAGAATTGAATCCTCCTAGACTGTATAAGAAAATAGCTTTGCATTTTGTCTACACTACTGTCCCACCCCCTGCTGCTTCAAACCACCAGTGTACCTGATATTGTCAATGAGCATCTGATGGTCCTCATTGGTGAGAATCATAGAGAGAGCATAAGCTAGATAGTCCACCTTCCGCTCTGAGGCATACTGCTTCAAAACTGCAAACACTTTTTCTTTCAACTCGGGCTGATCCCCAAGGATTTCATCTACCTGCAAAAAAAAAAATGTGAATAAACTTAAGAACAAGAAAATCTCAGTTTTCTGTGAACAGATTCTCTTAATCTCTCTCATTTCCCATTTCAACTACCTTGGTTTTATTCTATATATATTTGAGGGCCAAGGAAGAGAGTTATGATATGGAAAGTCACAAAGATGGGAAGTGGAACAATAGTGTAGTCCATTGGCATGCCCATTCCAGAGGCACTGGGAGTATTGATTTTATTATAGTTGTCAGAGCAAGAAGTAGAGGAGAGTAGAGAGATGTGGGTGGATACAAGGTGGAAAATGGTTGAAGTGAAGCTGAGAGCTCAAGGTCCCTGAGAGTACAAATCAAACTGTCAGAACCTCAAAGGATTGGTTCCTGGTGGTCCAATTTGGAAGAAGAAACAAGACAGAAAATTTGCAAAATGAGGTGTCCATGACACTATAATATCCAATTTTTAATTTGTCCAAAGTGAAAGCCGTGAGAGATAATAAATTGTGAAATTCAGCATAATGGCATAAGCCAGAACTCTATTATATAATTATTTTATTTTATAACAGGTCCCCCACTTTTGGAGAACATACAGATATTCTCTAACAGCCCCCAAAGGACCATGTGGAAACTTGACCACACAGATATCATCTTCCTGCTTCTAGCTATACATGACTCACCCCTGGGATGAGTCTCCCCCAACCACATCATTGACAAAGTTGGGTGTCCCATCTTAGAGAAGAGGCAGCTTGCCTGATGATGGGTCTCTCTAGAGAAGACAAGATGTGATTCTATTCAGGAAGTAGAAGACAGAAGAATCTTTGAATAATTCCTCATAATGGTGGAACGAGGGCCCGCTAGGCCCCACGAAGCATGGATTCTGCGTACTAGCCAGTCTTATCCCTGGATACCTTGCCCCTCCTCTTGGATTTCCTTTTCTCTAGCATTAACCTTGTGAATAACAAAAGGTCATGGAGGACCTAAAAATGCCTCTGACAAGGGCAGCATTTATCAAAGAGGTTGCAGCAATAGTAGTGGCACTGGGATTACAACATAGAAAGAGTCAGTACCAGAGAGGGAGGCTCTCAAAAGAAATTTGGGCTTGCTATTTGAATGGACAATGTTCAGTGGAGGTGAAATGTCAACTGGTTCATTAGCAGCTTTGCAAAAAGACCAAAGAGGCTTGAATACTTGCCTCCCAAATGATTGTACTGGTTGTGATTAGTCACTGGAGTTGGTTCTACTCATTCAAGGATCCTTTATTGCTTTTTTGTGTGGGAATAAATTACCTGTTCCCTACCTGATTCACATTTGTACGATGGGTGCCCTTTTACTTACCCCCTGATGTGGAAAAATCTTTAGACTTTAAGTCCATAACCATATCTATAGTTATAATTCTATATGCAGCAATTTTTCTCAAAGTGGCCAAGGTGAGGGTGAAGAAACAATAAGGGAGAACTGGGGAGGCTACTTCCCACTCCTTTGATGTCAGGTAAACCCAGAGCAATGAACCCCAGGGCAAACCAAGATGGCAAGCAGAGGAGGTCACCAGCCCAGCAGTGCCTACTTAACCATTGTTAAGGGCTAAAATTCTAGCTAAACTGTCTAAAATATCTAATGAGTGGTCGCCAATAAATTATAAGCTTTAGCAAGAGTTAGGCTTTTAAGCATTTATTGAGGAGAATAAGAATTTGGTAAAGAGAGAGAGAAAGGCCTAGATTCCTATCTATTAAAGGGAGAGCGCATTTCTAGCTCCACTCTCCACCAGAGTCCAAAGGAAAGCCCAAGACAGAGCGCTAGTCTCTTCCTTCTTTCTCCCACTACCCAACGTCACTTCCTGATGCCAAAGAAAAGATTCCTGGTCTTGCCCTCAAAGATCTTTGCTTCATGGGCGGAACTCTTCTACAGTAAGTCTCCAGCAGGTGGCGTCATTCCAATCGTTACACCATTGTGCCAGATTACTTTAGTGGTTTTAGTTTAAATGTGAACTCACAGTTGTGAGTACAAAGAGGACTAAGCAGAAGAAGCCATGATACTTTGGAAGCAAACAAGGAGAGATTTCTCCACAGAGAACACAGACATATGCACTGACATTTTGTTAGAGGACACAAACCACTTGTGACTTGTTTTCAGTGATTGGAATGAGATGATTAGTTGCCTGACTTGGGATTCAAGAGGCTGCCCCTTTGTATCAACCTATTTAAAGAGATGGTAATTCATGGGAAATCTTTATGAACTACAACCCTCTGTGTAGAGAAGTGGGGATTTTGAGTTCCTAGAAAATGTAATCCACCCCTGCAGCCTGAGAAGGAAGATTTTCTGCAAAGTCCAAGCTTTTTGGATTACCTCATGAGCCACCTGAGTTTGAAAATTTAGGCATTGGACCTTCTAGAGAAAGAAGAGGACCGCACAAAAAGTCTTGCTCTACACTGCTCTGTCCAGACTATACTGGGAACATCATTTCAGTTCTATGTGGCACATTTTATGAAGGACGTGTGATCATGTGGGAAATGTTAAGAGAATAGCATCTGAACTGGGGGAGGATCTTGAGATTTTGCCACATTCCATCTAAAGATCATTTGAAGGGATTTAGTCCTGGAAGCAGTGCTACATGTTAAGAAGGAGTTAAAAAACAAAAAAATAAGTGATCAAGATGATCAGACAGAGAAAGCAGCAGACCGTTGAAAGCTTCTTTGGTGGCAAGGTAGATCATAGATAATAACAAAGTCAAAGCCCCTACATCCAAAGCTTCCAAGAAAAATATGAATTGGTCTCAGGCCATGGAAGCACTCAAAAAAGAACTTTGAAGATAAAGTAAGAAAAATAGAGGGAAAGATTAGAGAGGTACAGGAAAAAATGGAAAGAGAAATGAGAGTGAGTCAGGAGGGCCATGAAAAAAAAAGTCAACAGCTTGAAAGGCCAAATTGGCCAAATAGAAAAGGAGGTACATGAAGGGACTTAGAGGAAATATTGATCTTCAGGTATTTATAAGGCTTCACCCACATGTGAAGGACTAAAGCTATACCACAGCAGATCAAGGGATCTGGGCCTTACTACCCCCTACTATTATAGTGAGTTATTCAAACAATGCAGGTTAGGCAGCCCCAAAAGTAAGTTTGCCTTTCAGATAAGACTAAACTCCAGGGTGTTACTACAAGTCTTGGGGGAAGGGATGATGGGCAAGGATAGTATATGTAGAATCATTTGGAAAAGGTTTGAATTCAGACCTTCCTGATTCTGGGCCCAGTTCTCTGTGCCATCTATCTGGTGAGAAGCATATACAGTTATAAGTGTCTGAAGCCAGGTTTGAATTCAGACCTTTCTGACAAAATGAGGACAAAGGAAAGAAAGAATTTTAGAGGTAAATAACTCACTGGAAGTCACTTAATGTGTACCTGCCTCAGTTTCTTCAACTGTAAGATGGAGATAATAATAGCACCTACTTTCCACAGTTGCTGTGAGGATCAGATGAGATGTTTATAAAGCGTTTATCACAGTGCCTGTAACATGCAGATGTGTGATAAAGGCTTATTCCCTTCCTCTTCTCTTCCCCTCATTCAAAAAGAGTGGCATATGGTAGGCTTGAGGAGGCTGCAAAATATCAAGGAGAAGTAGTGTAAAATATATAATCAAACTTATCATATTAGTTGCCTACTCAATAGATGGAGGAGGGGCTAGAGGGAGGGAGAGAATTTGGAACTTAAAATTTTTTAAAATAAATGTTAAACTTTTATGTAATTGGAAAATATTTAATAAAATAAATAAAAATATAAGTTTTAAAAAAGATATAATCAGGAGCAGGTAGGTGGCACAGTGGATAGAGCACCGGCCCTGGAGTCAAGAGTACCTGAGTTCAAATTTGGCCTCAGACACTTAACACTTAGTAGCTGTGTGACCCTGGGCAAGTCACTTAACCCCAATTGCCTCACAAAAAAAAAAGAAAAGAAAGAAAGACATAATCAAATAGATGTAGGACCAGAAAAGGAAACAGGCTGCTGTTGTAGCAACCAATTGTTAAGCTTTAAGTAGCAGGCAGCTCACATATTCTACTGATAACCAAACAATGTCAAGAAATCTAAAGGAAGATGTTGACATACTGAATACCTGGAGGAGTAAGAGAAATAGGTAGACAAAACACACAGGATAAAGAAGTGAGGATGAGCTGCAATGAGCAATACTGGAAGGAAAACCTACAATAATGAGAGCACAGATCCATCAAAGCAAGCGAACTTAAAAGGATGTGATGCTGAATAGTAGGGCAGATAACAAAAATAAATCCTAACTATAAACATTATGATTTCCCAGAACAAATAGTTTTAGAATGAAAAAAGCATATATTAAATTCATAGCACTACAGAAAGTCAGAAAACTTAAATTTAGGCCCCAGCTCTAGCATTTATGGGCTGCAGATTTGGTTAATCCTTTGAAGAGCAATTTCTTTCCCAGTATAAAAGTGAGGATCACACACTACCTAGATCACAGAATTGTTATGAACAGAGTGCTCAGTAAACAATGAAGGACTATATAAATGTGAGCTAGTCTTCTCTCCTTGGTAA
This sequence comes from Dromiciops gliroides, assembly GCF_019393635.1. Classification (NCBI taxonomy): domain Eukaryota; kingdom Metazoa; phylum Chordata; class Mammalia; order Microbiotheria; family Microbiotheriidae; genus Dromiciops; species Dromiciops gliroides. The sequence continues at coordinate 618,666,974 of NC_057861.1, read as the reverse complement.
TGAACAGAGCCTGGCACAGGAAAGTAATTGTGGGTAATTAGGGAAGAGTGATCACAACACAATTAAATTCCACATTGTGGGAAGAGAGGGAAAAATCAAAAGAAATATGTTAAAGGGTTCTTCAATTTTAGAAAAGAGAATTGTGACAAAATGAGGACACAAGAAAGGAAGAATTTTAAAAGTAAATAACCTACTGGAAGCCTGGAAACTATATTAAAACAATAAAGGCACTTGGCATGTGTCTGTGTGTGCACATGGGATGCATTTTTTTTTTGCGGGGCAATGGGGGTTAAGTGACTTGCCCAGGGTCACACAGCTAGTAAGTGTCAAGTGTCTGAGGCCGGTGCTTAATCCACTGTGCCACCTAGCCGCCCCCGGGATGCATTTTTTTAAAGCAAGGACAAGGGGCAGCTAGGTGGCACAGTGGATAGAGTACCTGGATTCGGGAGGACCCAAGTTCAAATCTAGCCTCAGACATAACACTTACTAGCTGTGTGACCCTGGGCAAGTCACTTAACCCCAATTGCCTCACCAAAAAAAAAAAAAAAGCAAGGACAAAAAAGATTACACAGCTAACTGGAATAATATATAGTAGAGAATGAGACTAGATATCACTGTGTAATCTCAGAAAAATCACTTCATCTCTATGGTTCTTAGTTTTTTACCTATAAAATGAGGGAAAGATTCCTGTCTGTCTTGCAAGGTTGCTAAGAGGATTCAATGAAAGGATCTCTGTGAAAGGTTATTAAAAACCATTAAATGCTATAAAGATGTGAGGCATTATTATTCTCATTATCATTAGTGATATTTTATGTGCACAGACAGTCCCCTAACCTCTGACTGGATTGCATTCCCAAAGGAATTCAGAAAATATTTTACTACAGAAACAATGTTACAATTGGTGGTTAGGTTCCCAAACCAACCCATTAAAGCTTATTGTACCCGGGGCAGCTAGATGGCACAGTGGATAGAGCACCGCCCCTGGATTCAGGAGTACCTGAGTTCAAATCCGGCCTCAGACATTTAACACTTACTAACTGTGTGACCCTGGGCAAGTCACTTAACCCCAATTGCCTCACAAAAAAAAAAAAAGCTTATTGTACCCTAAGTGTAAAGTATAGAACTCATAGTGTCTTCCACTATTCCTACCTACTACCCTTTAGAAGGCTGTTTCTTTAAAGAAGTGCATCCTAGGATTCAACTCTGGATTCTAGGAATACATCTTGCCTTTCATAGGGGAGGCACCCTTCAAAGTGACACCAGGAGTAGGGATCCCATGAGTAGGGGAGAGTAGATGCTACCAGGAATCATTAACTTGTAGACTTGTGGCTAGCATGGGAGTAGTGGAGGGGAATGGGAGAAGGAGAGGAAGCTAGTCCCTCTCTTACATAAGAATATGGATAATCAGATTCTATTTGTCTTGGTTCAAACATAGTCAAAGGAATTTGAGAAAGTATATAAAGGTCATAGGACCACGGAGCTGAAAAGAACCTTATGTTTCCATCTAGTCCAGCATTGACTTGATCTAAGCTTCAGTCTTTCTCCCAACAAAGTGTGCCCAAGTGGGAAATTAAAGAGGCTGTTAACAACAATTGTACATTTCTTATATTGGGCTTCCCAGAAGTTTTATCACTTGCAATTTTTTTACTTTCTAGAGGACTAAGAAAGTTCACCAGCAGAGGCTCTCTTCTTTCATTTTCACCCCCTGCAAATTCATAGCTTTGAAATCTAAGTAAGGAACAGTCTGAATTCCTGTGAGAACAGGGCTGGTTGAGAGATACATTACATAAGTAAGGGGGAAAAAATAGTTCTTGCCCCCTGGTGCGTGTTCCACTTTGACGTCTTCAGCAGTCAGCTATCACCAGAGGTGCCTTTAACCCACATCCAAATCACAAGGTACCCATCAATAGAAAGCCATCACATGACCAGTATTGAATTTTCTATTAAATGTCAGAAGCTTCAAGGTTATAAAACTAGAACAGAGAAAGTACAAGTGTTAACCCAGAGAGATGACTTGCTATAAAATGTCAGTGTGGGATTCACTAAAGAAGCTTTGATTTTTCTTCTTTCACCGCCGGGAGCTGAATCACCAAAAGCTTTTATATGAATTTAAAGATCCCACAATCCCTGAATCTGTTTAAATCATGAAGCTTCCCTCCTAGCACACAGAATTATAGGATATGTCAATGTGAAAGGGAGTCCAGAGGCTGTTTGGTGTGCTCTGTATCTAAAGCATGGATCTCTTCTACAACATCCCCATCTCCAGTGAATGTTCAACTAGTACCCCTTCTCCCCACCCCCGCCCCACCACATGGCACATTCCATTTGGGATCACCTCTAATAATGTTGTTGTTTGGGGCAGCTAGGTGGCGCAGTGGATAAAGCACAGGCCCTGGATTCAGGATGACCTGAGTTCAAATCCGGCCTCGGACACTTGACACTTACTAACTGTGTAACCTTGGGCAAGTCACTTAATCCTCATTGCCCTGCCCCCCCACCAAAATAGAAAAAAAATGTTGTTGTTTAGTTGAATCCAACTCTTCATGACCCTATTTGGGATTTTCTTGACAAAGATACTGATTTACTATTTCCTTCTCCCACTCATTTTACAGATGAGGAAACTGAGGCAAACAAGGTTAAATAACTTGCCCAGGGTCACACATCTAGTAAGTGTCTGAGGCCAGATTTGAAGGCCAGATGAGTCTTCCTGATTTCAGGCCTGGCACTCTATCCACTGCACCACCTAGTTGCCCACCCTCTAAGAATAACAATATTGAATAGCTAACATGTATATAGGACTTTAAGGTTTGCAAAACACTACTTACATACAAATGCCCTGTGAACTAGGTGCTGTTATTATCTCCACTTTACAGATGAGGAAACTGTGAAAAACAGATGTTTACCTAGAATTACTCAGCTAGTAAGTGCCTGGGATGGATTTGAATTTAAATCTTCCATACTCAAACACTGTATCATCTAGTTAGGAAGGTCTTCCTTACAATGAATTATACTGGGGGCAGCTAGGTGGTGCAGTGGATAAAGCACCTGCCCTGGATCCAGGAGGACCTGCATTCAAATCTGGCCTCAGACACTTGAAATTTAATAGCTGTGTGACCCTGGGCAAGTCACTTAACCCTCATTGCCCTGCAAAAAAAAAAAAAAAAAAAAAGAATCATTCTTAAATTTCCTCACACTGGGATGAAATTGTGTAAACCTAATCCCTCCTCCATGGCTCTTCAGATATCAGAAAACTGAGATCATGGGCCCCCTCTTCAGTCTTCCAGTAAACATTCACGGTCTCTGATCCTGGTCCTCTTCAAAGGCACACTCCAAGTTGCCACATCACTTCTGCAGGGAGACTGAAGTTTTCTACCGGCCAAAGTATAGCACTAAAGCAATCAGACTTTGATGCTGACATCTGTCAGGGGAGAATTCTTACCTTGCCCCTTAGTTTACCTTTTGTTCTGGCTCAAAGAGGATTTTATGTCTAAGAGCTTCTATCCCTAAATTAGATAGCTATCTGGTCATTGAAAGCTTTGATCTCCATTCAAACAGCTGGGGTCAAAAAGGAAAGACCTAACTTTGGTCTCAGGGCACTTTGTTGGGTCTTTATTAACTAGGTTTGGCAGAGATGAGTCAATAGCTATCTGCCTGGTCCTAGCAGGGTTAAATTCTAGCCACTATACCCTAGCAGACTGAAGCTTCAGTGGCTTGGCTGCTCCTCAGAAGCAGGGATCAGTGCCCAGTGGAAACTATGTACAATGAGACCAAAAAAACTCAGTAGAATAATGTCCCTAGCAAGGACCCTGAGTCCAGTAAGTAGCAGATGCAGAGAGCCCAGAAGACTCTACAAGGTGAAATTACAAGGCCGTTGGAAGTATAAGTCACCTGTATTCTCGCTGTGTCAGTCCCTCATGCCTGGCCCCTATGCATCCCTGATGTACCTATCGGTGGTATGTAAATTTATGGAAGGGTGTGCCCTATATATATGGGGGAGTGTTTTATTGCAATTTTCCTTTCTAGGCCATTTCATTACATTTCTTTACTTTGAAGTAATTATGTCTTCTGGCAAAAAAGGTAACATGTTGGTAGGGGGCTTGTGAGTCAGCATTCTGAGTGAATGCAGACCCACAAAGTATGGTTTTTTGGTTTTTTTGGGTTTTTTTGGTGCAGGGCAATGGGGGTTAAGTGACTTGCCCAGGGTCACACAGCTAGTAAGTGTCAAGTGTCTGAGGTTGGATTTGAACTCGGGTCCTCCTGAATCCAGGACCAGTGCTTTATCCACTGTGCCACCTAACTGCCCCCCCCACAAAGTATGTTTAACATTGAACCCAGAAGACTCTTTGAATGGGGAGGCGGCCCCAAGGGCTATACTTACAAAGCAAATGAACTTTACCCCAAAAAAGGAACCTTTTTCTTTCATCCCCATCATGCAGGGACTTCTTGGGCCATATATCTACCTCTCTCCTAATCCCCAGTAAACAAATTACTCCCCATCCTAAGTCTCCCTAGGCACTTGAAAGGGTTCAAGACATAGTGTACTATTTCTATAAGATCCTAGTTCTTCTGAACCATTGGGTTAGGTTTTTTAGACCCTTCATAAGATGGATAAATTATTCAGCTCCCTTGCCGAGTGCCATATGGCAAGCAGCTTGGTTCTATTATATATCTAAGGAGCCTGTACAGTCTACTCAGCCCTACAATTTCATTTTAAAACTCCCACTCACAGAAATGTACATGGGGTACCTAAACAGGGAAGGAAACTTTAAAAGAAGGAGGAGGAAGAGATGGAGAAGAGAAGGAAAAGGAGAAGGAGAAGATTATTTTTATAAAGCAACCAACCAATAGGTTCCACATGACTCCCAGAATCAAGGACAACCAGTAGCCACCTCTCTTTAAAAAGACCTACCTTTGATGAAATATTTTCACAGATCCTTCAATCCTGCTCAGTCCCTAAAACACCAGTCCAGAGAGGTTGGATTACATTTTGACTGCCAGCTCTACTTTTTTTTCCAGTTCTGGTTTTCACATTCATGACAAAAGATTGATTGTTTATCTTAGTCATATATCCAGTACTAATACCAGCCATGGGATCCTACCTATCCTTTCTTAATCTATAAAATGAGGGACTTAGGGGGTGGCTAGGTGGCACAGTGGATAAAGCACCAGCCCTGAATTCAGGAGTACCTGAGTTCAAATCCGACCTCGGACACTTGACACTTACTATCTGTGTGACCCTGGGCAAGTCACTTAACCCCCATTGCCCCACAAAAAAAAAAAAGAAATGAGGGACTTAAACTTGACCACCCCTAATATTCCATCCAACTTTCAATCTATAATGGTAAATGTAAAAATATGGACATCATATCTTCCCTAAGAAATGTTATGCTCCCTGAGGGCAGAAACTTTATCTACTTTCATATTTACATCCCTAGTCTAAGACAAGGTCTTGCATATATTTGGCACTTAATGAATGTTTACAGAATTCATTAGTTAGGTGCAGGGGTATGCTAGGAAAGTTTAAACAACTGACTCTCTGAAAATGCAAGACACTTTTAAGTTTGATCTCATTATTAGTGTTTTCTCCATCATTTTCTTAAGTATATACAATCAACAAACAACAAACCAAACTCTGATTTGTCACAGTGGCTCCTTTTTGAGGTATCAACACTTAACCTTTAACAATATAACCTCAGACTATTCAAGTTAGTTCCAGCATACCTCTGGTTAGGAGTGAGTTGATACAGCAGAGCTAGTGATTTTGAACAATTATTCAGAGAGTTGTTGACAGTTTGAATTTTTGCTTTTGAAAATGATTTGCTTTTTTGAGAGGCCAAGCCAAGATGGTGGAAAAAAGGCAGGGACTCACCTGAGCTCTCCCCCAAGCCTCTCCAAATATCTTTAAATAATACCTCAAAACAAATTCTGGAGTGGCAGAACCCACAAAAGAACAGAGTAAAACAATTTTCTAGCCCAAGACAACTTAGAAGTTTGTCAGAAAAGGTCTGCTGAACCAGGGTGACAATGGAGCATGGTCCAGTACAAGCCACTGCAGTGCAGACCGGCAAACTAGGAGCAGGCCTAGGGGGTGACTGAATCAGCACTGATAGTGGCTGCTTCTGGACCTCCCAGCCCACAGATTGTAAAGGGGTCAGAAAACTGATCAGGAAAGTATAAGGATCCCTTTGTTGGCACTGGGAGCAGGACTCTGTTGCATTGCCCATACTTCAATCTAGGTGGCTGTCTTAGATATCAGTTCCAGGTCAAGGAGAAGCACTAGCACACCAGAACTTGTGGCCCCAGTGGAGCAGGGGACCCTGTTCACAGTTCCAGGGAAGAAAAAAGGGCTTGTGGTCACTCACAGACCAGTGCACAGTACAGGAAAATAATAAATACTTCTCCCTAGATCATACCAGGTCCCCAGAATTACCTCTGAAAACAGGTACACAAAAAACCTGAATCTTAGGACAGTGCCCCCTCCACTCCAGAAGAAGAGCCCCACTTTAGCATAGGGTTTAGAAGTCAAGAAATAGACTAGAAAATGAGCAAGTTGCAGAAAAAGATGTGGATTATATAAAGTTACTATGGTGACAGGGAAGATCAAAACACAAACTCAGAAGACAACAAAGTCAGACTCCTACATTCAAACCCTCAAAGGGAAATATGAATTGTCCCCAGGCTATGAAAGAGCTCAAAAGGGATTTTTAAAATCAAGTAAGAGATGAAAAATTGGGAAGAGAAATGACAGTGATTGCAAGAAAATCATGGAAAAAAAAGAGTCAACAGCTTAGTAAAGAAGGCACAAAAAAAAATACTGAAGAAAAGAACACCTTAGAAAACAGATTAGGTAGATGGGAAGAAGAAATTATGGGGGATATTAAAAGGTTGAACTGTTTGCATTCCTACATGGGAACATGATACTTGAAACTCATAAGAACTTTCTCCTTATTAGGACAACTGAATGGAGTATATTTAGACAGAGGGCAGAGGTGTGAGTTGAATATGAAGGAATGATATCTTTTTGTTTTGGGAATGATATCTCTTAAAAAATAAAATTAAGGAGTGAAAAAGGAATACACTTGGAGAAAGGGAAAGGGAGAGGTGGAATGGGGTAAAATATCTCACATAAAAGAAGCAAGAAAAAGCTTATGGCATGGAGGGGAAGGTGGGGAAGGTGCTAGGGAGTGAGTGAGCCTTACTCTCATCAGAATTGGCTCAAAGAGGGAAGAACACACATACTCAATTGCATAGAGTAATCTGTCTAACCCTGCAGGAAAATAGGAGGGTTAGGGGATAAGGGGGGGCGGGGTGAAAGAAGGGAGGGCAGATTGGGGGAGGGGGCAGTCAGAAGCAAAACACTTTTGAGGAGGGATAGGGTGAAAGAAGAGAGAAAATAGAGTAAATATCATGGGGAGGGACTAGGATGGAGGTAAACACAATAGTAACTGAAAAAATTTCGAAGCAGAGGCAAGAGCAATGTAAGATGATGATGAGGAGGATTGAATGATGAAGATGAGGATTGATTCATGGTGATGAAAATTGATTGATGAGATGTTTGATGATGATGATAAAACATATGATACTTTGTTGGGCTATTGTGAAGAAAATTCTTTGTCAGGTATAAGGTACTATATAAATGTTATCTATTACTGTTGTTGCAATAATCAACCTCATGGGTTTATTTTAAGGAAATATCTCTTTAAAGTACTATATAGGGGGCAGCTAGGTGATGTAGTGGATAAAGATCGGCCCTAGATTCAGGAGGACCTAAGTTCAAATCTGGCCTCAGACACTTGACATTTACTTGCTATGTGACCTTGAACAAGTCACTTAACCCTCATTCCCCCCCCCCCAAATGAAATAAATAAAATACTATATAAATGTAGTTTACTATTTTAAAAAACGATGAGCAGAATGCTAACAGAAAAACCTGGAAAGACCTACATGAGCTAATGCAAAGTGAAATTTACTGTATACAAAATAACAGCAATATTATAAGATGATCTGCTGTGAATGACAGTTATTTTCAGCAATATAATGATCCAAGACAACTCTGAAGGACTTATGAAAAATGCAATCCATCTCCAGAGAAAGAACTGATAGTATCTGAATGCCAATTGAAGCATATTTTTTTTTGTTAATTCCTTTACCTGAAGTTTTGTTTTTGTCTGTTTTCTTTTACAACCTGGCTAATGTGGAAATGTTTTGCATGACTAGTCATGTATAACTTATATTGAATTGCTTGAGTTATTAAGGGGGGTGGGAAGAAAGGGAGGAAGAGAATTTGAAACACAAAGTTTTAAAAAATTGATGTTAAAATTTGTTTTTACATGTAATTTGGGAAAATACAAATTCTAAATAAAGATAAGCTTTTTTTAATTGCAGGATGAGATTAGGATGGAATACTATTGTGCTGTAAGAAATGATGAGCAGGATGCTATCAGATGGAATTATGAAAAATGCAATCCATCTACAGAGAAAGAACTGATGGTATCTGAATACAGATTGAAATATAATTTTTTGTTAGTTCTAATGTGGAAATGTTTTGCATGACTGCACATGTATAGCATATTGAATTCCTTGAGTTCTTAAGGAGGGTTGGGGAGGGAGGGAGGAAGAGATAAGAATGCCTTGAAAAGCAGAATTGGCCAAATGGGAAAAGATATGCAAAAATTCACTGAAGAGAAGAACTCCTTAAAAAGCAGAATTGGTCAAGTAGAAAAAGAGATACAAAAATCCATTTTAAAAAAGAACTCCTTAAAAAGTAGAATTGACCAAATAGAAAAGGAGGTACAAAAGCTCATTGAAGAAAATGATTCCTTAAAAACTATAATTGGGCAAGTAAGTGGAAGCTAATAACTTTATAAGACATCAAGAAACAATAAAAGAACATCAAAAGAATGGGAAAATAGAAGAAAATGTGAAATATCTCATTGGAAAAACATTCCTAGAAGATAGATCCAGGAGAGATAATTTAAGAATTATTGCACTACCTGAAATCCACAATAAAAAAGGGGAAAGGGGGGGTAGACATTACCTTTCAAGAAATTATCAAGGAAAACTGCCCTAATACTCTAGAACTGGAGGGTAAAATAGAAATGTAAAGAATCCATAAATCGTCTTTTGAAAGAGATTCCAAACTCCCAGAAATATTATGGTCAAATTCTAAATCTCTCAGGTTAAGGAGAAAATATTGCAAGCAGCCAAAAAGAAATAATTCAAATACCATGGATCCACAGTCAGGATAACACAAAATTTAGTTTCTACATTAAAGGATCAGAGGACTTGAAATATGATATTCCAGAGTGCAAAAGAGCAAGGATTACAACCAAGAATCACCTACCCAGCAAAACTGAGTATAATCCTTCAGGAGAAAAATGGATGCTGAATGAAATAGAGGACTTTCAGGTATTCCTGATGAAAAGACCAGAGCTGAATAGAAATTTTGACTTTCAAAAACAAGATTCAAAAGAAGCATAAAAAGGTAAACAGGAAAGAAAAATCATAAATTAGGTTACTCCTACATGAGAAAATGATACTTGTAGCTCCTAAAAACCTTTTCGTTATTAGAGCAGTTAGAAGGAATATACAAAGACAGAAAGCACAACTGTGAGTTGAATATTATGAGATGATTATTTTTTAAAAATAAAATTAAGGGGTGAAAAAGAAGAATTCACTGGGAGAAGGGGAAAGTGAGAGGCAGAATAGGTCAAATTATCTGATATAAAAGAGGCCCAAAAGAGATTTTATACTGGAGAGGAAGATGGGGGAAGGGAAGTGGAGCACATGAACCTTACTCTCATTTGAACCAGCTCAAAGAAGGAATAATATACATATTCAGGTGGGTGTAGAAATCTATCTTACCATACAAGAAAGCGGGAAGAGAAAGGGATAAAAGAAGGGGGCAGGGTTGATAGAAGGGAGGGCAGATTAGGGGAGGTAAAAGTCAGAAGCAAAACACTTTTGAGAAGGGACAGGATGAAAGGAGAAAAAGAGAGAGATGAGGGAGGAAGAGAAAGAGAGAGAAACAGAGGGGAAATAGGATAGAGAGAAATACATAATAATCATTCATGTAAAAAATTTATAGCAAGTTTCTCTGATAAAAACCTCATTTCTCAAATATACAGAGAATTAAGTCAAATTTATATAAATAAGAGTCATTCCCCAAATGATAAATGGTCAAGGGATATGACCAGGCAGTTTTCAGACAAAGTAATTAAAGCTATCTATAGTCATATGGAAAAAATGCTCAAAATCACTACTTATTAGAGAAATACAAATTAAAACAACTGAGCTACCACCATACACCTATCAGATTGGCTATTCTGGCAGAAAAGGAAGATGACAAATGTTGAAGGGGATGTGGGAAAATTAAAACATTAATGCATTGTTGGAGTTGTGAGCTAATCCAACCATTCTGGACAACAATTTGGAACGATGCCCAAAGGGCTATAAAATTATGCTTACCCTTTGAAAAAGTATTATTACTACTAGGTCTGTATCCCAAAAGAGATTAAAAAAATTAGAAAGGATAAGGACCTATATCTACAAAAATATTTATAGCAGCTCTTTTAGTAGTTGTAAAGAATTAAAAATTGAGGGGATGTTCATCAATTGGGAAATGGCTGAAAAAGTTGTATATGATTTTGATGGAATATTATTGTGCTATAAGAAATGATGAGGAGGATGCTGTCAGGAAAACCTGGAAAGACTTACATCAACTGATGCAAAGTGAAATGAGCAGAATTAGGAAAACATTATACACAGTAATAGCAATATTGTACAATGATCTGTCTACTGAGCATAACTTAGCTATTCTCAGCAATACAATGATCCAAGACATTTCTTAGGAACTTACAATGAAAAATGCTATCCATCTCTAGAGAAAGAACTGATGGAGCCTGAATGGAAATTGAAGATACTTTTTCTTTTTTCCTTAGTTATTTTTGTCTGTGTTTTCTTTCAGAGCACAACTTACATGGAAATGTGTTTTGCATGATTACATATGTATAACCTATGTTGATGCCCAAACAGAACTTGGAAAGGATGTAAGGATTCAACTGAGTGAGTGAAAAAGCATTTTGTTCATTTCTTACTATGTGAAAAGCCTGCTAAGCCCTAGGAATACAAAAAGAAAAGCAAAGTAGTCCCTGCCTTCAAGGAGTTTGTGTTCTAATCAGGGAGACAAAAGTAGAGGAGGTTTCAGATGTAAGTGGGATGGAAAGGCCCCAGGGTCCTTAGAGTACAGTAGCAAAACAGATGGCAATTCATCTTTAGGTACATTTCCTAGATGAAACTATATCCATTTCTTTTCTTTTCTTTTCTTTTTTTTTTACAGGGCAATGGGGGTTGAGTGACTTGCCCAGGGTCACACAGCTAGTAAGTGTCTGAGGCTGGGTTTGAACTCAGGTCCTCCTGAATCCAAGGCTGGTGCCTTATCCACTGCGCCACCTAGCTGCCCCCTCCATATCCATTTCTGATGCTGATCTATTTGAAAATGCCAAGGACTTTCTTTTCTAGGTCTTTAATAGTTGTGACTGCGGAGGATGGTGGAGAATGCAGCTCCTGCAATGTCAGTTGCCAAGTTTTATCTCCAAAAGAGTGGATCCCTTGGAAAATGGCTGGGGGAGAGGAGCAGGTGAGAAGCATGACTGATATTCTCTGGTGGGAAGCACTGCTTTTCCCATAATCTTGAGCTTACCTGTGCACTTTTAGCATTTGGTCATAGGTCATGGTGGCAGAGATGTAGGAACCCTTCTCCGTAACAGTTGCTCTCCTAGATGATGACTCAAGGGGGAGGGCTAGAAGCAAGCCAATGGTCTGGGGGAATACTTCTATTCTTGGGGGTCTTGGACAAAGGCGATGAGGGAAAGCGTTCTGTATATGGGAAAGGCCTGAGCAAAGGTATAAAGATGGGAGACGGAATATTAAGTTTGAGAAACAGCAAGTCGGCCAGTTTTGAAGCAACATAGAATTTGTGGAGAAGAACAACTTAAAATCAGCCTGGAAGGGTAGCCTGGAACCAATCTGTGAAAGACTTTAAATGCCAGAGAGAGTTTGCCTTTTATGCTAAAGGCAATGGCAAAATGATTAAAAACTCAACCACAAAAGTGATATGATCATATCTGCACTTTAGAAAGATTGTTTTGACAGTTCTCTGACGGATGGACTGGAAAGGGGAAAGATTGGAAGCAGAGAGGCTAATTAAGAGTGCACTGCATGGGGCAGCTAGGTAGCACAGTGGATAGAGCACCAGCTCTGGAGTCAGGAGGACCTGAGTTCAAATCTGGCCTCAGACACTTGACACTTACTAGCTGTGTGACCCTGGGCAAGTCACTTAACCCCAATTGCCTCACCCCCCCCAAAAAAAAGAGTGCACTGCAATGGTCCAAACATGAGGTGTCAAGAGCTTGAATGAAAATAATGGCTATCTGAGTGAAGCAAAAGAGATGAATGAGAGGGATGCTGAAGCAAAATCATCAAGACTTGGCAACAGATTCATTCTGTAGAGTGAGGGACAGGGAAAGGTCAGGTGTGATGCTGAGGCTATAAATCTAGGCCACCGGAAGGACAGTAGTGTGCTTGATGTAAGTAGAAAATTCACAAGGTTGGAAGGAAAACACAATGAGTTGTTTTTTTGTTTTGTTTTGTTTTGTTTTATATAAAACCTCAGTTTTCTCAACTGTGAAACAAGAATGATTATACCCATTCTCTTATTATTTCCCTGGGCTGCTTTGAGATTCAAATAAGCAAGATGCCTATGGAAGGACATTAAAACTCTCTCAAGTCCTTTGGTGGTATCAATCATCCAACAAGAGGGCATGAAGTTTCTGCCACGTGCCAGACACTATGCTGGGTGCCAGGACTCCGGAGAGATCTATGACGTAATCCCTGTGGCCCAGAAGCTTGCATTCTAACAGCACTGCTATGCTGTTGAGAGGCTTCACTATCCAACTATTAGCAGTGTCCTTCCTCATAGAATTCCAAAGCATGTCAGTCGTGGTGTTTCCTGAGGATACGTGAGAGATGTTCTTCATGTACTACCTTTTCTCAACTCCGGTCTCAAGCTTAACCACTGAAACAACACCATTATGTACCAATCCAAAGTAGGAAGGGCAGAAGAAATATTAGGCTCAAACCCTTTGGGAAACAATTCCAGTTGGGAACTGCAGCAGCTTATTTACCTACCATTCAATTATGTAATTTTGAATATATCACACACACACACACCCCTTCTAGGGAGGAGGGGGTTAAAGGTTTTAAAACAACAATGAATAAGAACAAAACAAAATAAAAAAAACAAGCAAAAAATGGTGGCAGATTCTTCAAAAAGTAGCTATGGCTATAAATCAAAGAATAAATCTTCACATGTACAAAAGATGGAGAGGACTGTTGGGTCTCCTGGTAAGTTATTTGAGGTCAAAGACTGTTTTGCTGTTTCTCAGCATCTCTAGCACTTAGCAAAGCACCTGGTTCATATCAGGTAATGCATAGATGCTTTCTTACTTGCTTACACATTGTTCTTTTAGAGATGAGGATGTGAGACCCAGAGAAGGTAAATAATTTAACCAAGGTCACATAAGTAGTAAGTGACAGGAAGGATTTGAACCCAGATCCTCCAACTCAAAATCTAGTACTCATTTCATTGTACCATAGATGCCTTATGCCTCTGGATTGAAAACCCTATCTTGAGACTGCCAAGTCTCTTAATACTGTGCCAAGATGGTAGAGTGAGGAAGGAACCCTCTGAAGCCCTCTCAAATTATTCCCTTCAGATAGCTAGATAACTTGCCTCTGAATTGTTCCAGGAGCAGGGAAGCAGCTTACCAGTCTGGCAAGAAAAGTCTGTCTTACCTGGGTGGAAGGTGAGTGAGGTCCAATGGCTAAAGTGGCCACAGCAGCAGCAGAGGCTGCAGCAGCTGTAGCAGTGGGCCTCCCAGCAAGTCACCTAGGGGCTCTAGGTCTAGAACAATCCACCAATGAGGCCCCACCCTCCTATAAACCAGCAGCCCCCTAGGCAACTGAGTAGTCTGGGCCAGTATAACAAGGCCCCATGCCAGCAACCCCATGTGCAGCACAGGCCTTGACCACACCACTGACCAGTAGTGAAACCCCACCCTGAGGACCTACAGTGAGATATCACCCCTGAAACCTACCATCAAAGACCATAATGACCCAGGAGCAGAGGTCTTCAACCCTCAACCAAGTCACAAAAAAAGGCATAAAAATGAGAACAAAAACAAGAAAAAGCTTGAAAGTTATTGTGGTGATAGGGAGAATGAAGGCATAGACCTAGAGGAAGACAATAGTACCAAAATGGCTACAGGTGACTCTTCAAAGAAATACATAATTTGGTCTCAGTCCCAAAAAACTTTCCCAATACAATCAGGGAAAAAGCAAGGATGCCCACTATCACTTCTACTATTTAATAGTGTACCAGAGGGGCAGCTAGGTGGCGCAGTGGATAAAGCACCGGCCCTGGAGTCAGGAGTACCTGAGTTCAAATCCAGCCTCAGACACTTAACACTTACTAGCTGTGTGACCCTGGGCAAGTCACTTAACCCCAATTGCCTCACTAAAAAAAAAAAAAAGAAAAAAAGAAAAAGAAAAAAAAATAGTGTACCAGAACTGTTAGCTAAAGCAATGAGAAGAAAACTTAAAGGAATTAGAATAGGCAATGAGGAAACAAAACTATCACTCTTTGCAGATAATATGATGTTATACTTAGAAAATCCTAGAGAATCAACTTTAAAAACTATTTGAAATTATTAACCACTTTATCAAAGTGGCAGGATACAAAATAAACCTACATAAATCATCATCATTTTTACATATTACCAACAAAGTCCAGCAGCAACAGAGAGAAAGAGAAATTCCATTAAGAATAACCGTAGACAAAATAAAATACTTGGGAGTCTACCTGCCAAGACAAATATATGAACAAAACAATATAACACAATATTTAACACAAATAAAGTCAGATCTAAACAACTGGAAAAATATTAATTACTCATGGGTAGGCCAAGCCAACATAATAAAAATGACAATCCTACCTAAATTAATCTATTTATTTAGTGCAATACCTATCAAACTAGCAAAAATATTTTATAGATCTAGAAAAAATAATAACAAAATCCATCTGAAAGAACAAAAGCTCAAGGATATCAAGGGAATCAATGAAAAAAGATGAAGGAAGGTGGTATAGCCATACCAGATCTCAAGCTGTAATTATCAAAACAATCTGGTACTATGAAATAGAGTGGGGGGCAGCTAGGTGGTGCAGTGGATAAAGCACCGGTTCTGGATTCAGGAGGACCTGAGTTCAAATCCAACCTCAGATACTTGACACTTACTAGCTGTGTGACCCTGGGCAAGTCACTTAAACCTCATTGCCCTGCAAGAAAGAAAGAAAGAAAGAAAGAAAGAAAGAAAGAAAGAAAGAAAGAAAGGAAGGAAGGAAGGAAGGAAGGAAGGAAGGAAGGAAGGAAGGAAGGAAGGAAGGAAGGAAGGAAGGAAGGAAGGAAGGAAGGAAGGAAGGAAGGAAGGAAGGAAGGAAGGAAGGAAGGAAGAAAAAAGAAATAGAGTGGTAGATCAGTGGAATAGAATAGGTACAGATTGCATTATAATAAATGACTATAGTAATCTGGTATGTGATAAACCCAAAGATCTAAGCTTTTGGAATAAAAACTCATTATTTGACAAAAACTGCTAGAAAAACTAGAAAACAGGATGACAGAAACTAGGTATAGACCAACATCTCATATTGTATATCAAATAAGGTCAAAATGGGTTTATGATTTACACATAAAGGGTGATACCATAAGTAAATTAAGAGAATATCTGTCAGATTTATGGACAGGGGAAGAATTTAGAACCAAAGAAGATAAAGAGAGTATTCCAAAATGTAAAATAAGATAATTATGATTATATAAAATTAAAAAGCTTTTGTGCAAACAAAACCAATGCAACCAAGAGATTAATAAGGAAAGCAGAATACTGGAAAAGAATTTTTGTAACAAGTATCTCTGATAAAGGCCTCATTTCTCAAATATATAGAGAACTGAGTCAAATGTATAAGAATACAAGTCATTCCCCAACTGAGAAATAGTCGAAGGATATGAAGAGAGCTTTCAGACAAAGAAATCAAAGCTATATGGAAAAAATGCTCTAAATCATTATTGATCAGAGAAATGCAAATTGAAACAACTCTGGTATTACTTCACACCTATCAGAGTGGCTAATATAATCAAAAAGGGTATTAGAGGGGATGTGGGAAAACTGGGTACACAGTAATAGCAATATTGTTCAATGAAGAATTTTGAATGATTTAGCTATTCTCAGCAATACAATGATCAAGACAATCCCAAAAGACTAATGATGAAGCATACTATCTACCTCCAGAGAAAATTGATATTGATTGAACACAGACTGAAGCATGCTGTTTTCCACTTTCTTTCTTTCATATTTTTCTTGCATCTGAGTCTTCTTATACAAAATGACAAATATGGAAATGTTTTACATAATTAGACATGTATAACCTATAGCTGATTGTTTACACCTCAGGGAGGGGAGAGAGCAGTAAAGGATAGAATTTGAAACTCAAAATTTAAATAAAAATGTTAATTTTCTAGAAAGTATATCATCAATCCCCCAGTCCCTTTTCTGCTCCCTTTTGTATGTTGTCTTTCACTATTAGAATGGAAGCTCCTTGGTGGCAAGGAATGATTTTCTTTTTCCTTGTATTTGTATTCCCAGTGCTAGCATAATACTTGGTACATAGTAAGTGCTTAAAAAATATATGTTTCCTCCCTCCCTCCCTTCCTTTCTCCCCTCTGTCCTTCCTTTCCTCCTTCCTTCAGTCCTCTTTTCTTTTGCTCTCCCTTTCCTTTCCTTCCCTTCCCTCCCTCCCTACCTCCCACCTTTCTTCCTTCCCTCCTTCCCTCCTTCCCTCCCTTCCTTCCTTCCTTCCTTCCTTCCTTCCTTCCTTCCTTCCTTCCTTCCTTCCTTCCTTCCTTCCTTCCTTCCTTCTTCCCTTTTTTAAAGCATCAGTGAACAGTGGCATAGTCAACAACGGAAGAATGAAAGGATTGTCCTTCGGTAGCGAGAATCCAATTGGTACTAGATAGTTTTTAGCAGACCCAGTCTATATGATTATATGACTTTCTCTAGTGGTATTCAGCAGCCTAAAAGTTGAAGCAGAGAAGGCAAGTGGTAGAGTTTGGCTAGGTATGAGTGTTGAATTGATAATTCATGAAATGATGAAATAGGAGCAGGCACACCCAGTTTGTTGAGTGCTTGCTGGAAGACCATGATGGCAGTGGGAAACAAGGCTGTAATTATATATATATATATATATATATATATATATATATATATATATATATATATATATATATATATATATATATTGCAGGGCAATTGGGGTTAAGTGACTTGCCCAGGGTCACACAGCTAGTAAGTGTTAAGTGTCTGAGGCCGGATTTGAACTCAGGTACTCCTGAATCCAAGGCCGGTGCTCTATCCACTGCGCCACCTAGCTGCCCCTGTAATTATATTTTAAATAGGCACAGAGGGTATCAAGACAAATGAAAGGGGTACAGAGGCAGATGGCATAGGGATGGGGGTGGGAATGAGATGGTGAAGGGATCCAGCTAGTGTGAGGAAGAGGATGTAGAGGGAGAGAGACACTCATATAACCATAGATTAGAGTTGGGAGCACTAGGCAGCATGGACCAGATGTACATGAAAGTATGCTGGTGGGGTATGTGGGGTGGGTGGAAGGGGGAGAGGTCTCGTTTTTATAGGGTTTTTGGGGGGCCGGGAAACAGACTCTGTGTCCTGACTCCAGGCATTTTCTGTGGCTGTCCCCCATACTTGGAATGTTATTCCTCTTCATCTCTTTCTCCTGCTTTCCTTCAAATGTCAGGTTTTAGAAGAAGCTTTTATTGTTTCTCCCTTAATGCTTGGGCCTTTCCTCTGAGATTTCTCCTGTATGTAACTTGTTTACATATCGGTGTTTGCATGTTGTCTACCCCATACGAATGTTAGTTTCTTGAAGGTGAAGACTGTTTTCCTTTCTTTGTATCCAAAGTGTGTAGCTCAGTGCCTAGCACATAGTAAGCCCTTAATAAATACTTGTTGCCTGACTGATTTAAGATTGACAAGGTGCTCTCTTCCCAAAATCACTGTTAAGTATTGGAGACTACTTTGTAAAATATACTTAAAAGCAAAATCACCATCTCCTAATGCTTCGACATACAAATTGTGTGCTTAGTCTCTGGTAGTATACCAAATTAGGTCATAATCAGTCCACTCCTTTGCAGGTTTTGATAGACAAATCGGAAATACCACTTCACTAGTTAATAACCCTACTGAAGCCATTACTCACATATGGATAGAAGAGCAATACTTCAGCCTGCCTGTGAAATTGTCATACTGACAGTGAAATCATTAGGGGGGAAAAACTAAATGTTCTAACAATTTCATTATAACCAGTGGTTAGTGCAATAAATGATATTATTCTCTCAATTCCATAAAATATCAGTCTGCCCAAGGACAAAATTTCACTGAAATATATTGCAAACTGTCACAGATATTCCCATTTAAAATCTATTAGTAGTGACTCTATTTCAAAATGGCACAATAACCCACAAATCAAGCTTAACATGAAGCTTAAACTAATCTCTCCCCATCATGCCAGCTGCGATTCTGAATTTCACATTTCTGTTAGTGGCATACTGATTCTCCTACTCCTTCACAGTTAAAACTCCCTTTCCCTCCTTACCTCATATTCAATTATTTGATTTTTCTTTCAAAATGTAGCTCAACAGAACCAGGAGATCATTGTGCACAATAACAACAATATTGTAAAGATGATCAACTGTGAAAAACGTAGCTATACTGATAAATACAATGATTCAAGACAATGCCAGAGGACACATGATGAAAAATGCTATCCAGCTCCAGAAAGAGAACTAATGAACTCTTAGTGTAAATTGAAGTATACTTTTATAATTTTTTTCTTTATTTTTATTGTTTTATTTTGTTTGTATTTTCTTTTGCAACATGGCTAATATGGAAATATGTTTTTCATGACTTCACAATCCCTGTCCTCAAGGTGCTTATATTCTGGTGGGGCTATACAATATGTATAGATATAGATATAGATATAGATATAGATATAGATATAGATATAGATATAGATATAGATATAGATATAGATATAGATATAGATATAGATATAGATATGGATACGGATACGGATACGGATACAGATACGGATACAGATGTAGATGTAGGTGTAGATGTAGGTGTAGATGCAGGTGTAGATGCAGGTGTAGATATAAATGTATACATACATTTATGCTTCCATAAATATATGTATGTTTGTATATATACATATATACAAAATAAACAGAAGTCGATTTTGGGGAGAGAGGGGAAAGACCAAGACAGTCTTCCTATAGAAGGTGGTCCTTGAACAGAACTTTGAAAGAAACTCAGGATGCTAAGAAGCAGAGCTGAGGAGGAAGTACATTTCAAGGCATGAGGAGGTAGGGTGAGGGCAGTGCAAAGTCACAGAGTCAAGGGGGAGTGTTGCATGTGAATAACTACAAGAATTCTGGTTTGGCTAGATCATAGTGTGTCTGTGATAGGAGGAACATATGACATATAACAAATAAGGCTAGGAGAGTAGGTTAAAGACAGGTTGTAAAGGACTTTAAATTCCAAAAAAGAGATATTTGTATTTGATGCTAGTCATGATAAAGAGCCACTAGTGTGCATTGATTGAGCAAAGGAGCAACACAGTTAGAAATGTGCTTTAGAAAAAAACACTAGAGTTCTGTGAAGGACATATTGAGATGCTCTTAATTAAGATGCTCTTGTAATAGTCCAGGAAGCAGGACAGTGGCATGAGTTGCTATTGAAATAGTCTATGCTTGAGATAATGAGAGCCTGAACTAGAGTGGTATCAGTGTTAGGGGAGGAAAGGGGAAATATTCAAGATATATTGCAAAAATGAAATCAACTTGGATATGAAGAATGAGAGACAGTGAGAAATCCAGAATGATTCCAAGGTTGAGAGCCCGAGGCAATGGGATGATGATATTGCCTTCTACAGTAATAGGTGAAAGATGATGAGTTCTGGTTTGGATGCATTGAGTTTAAGATGTCTACTAGGAATCCAGTTCGAGATGTCTGAAAGGCAGCTGGTGACATGAGATGGGAAGTCAGCAGAGAAACTAGGGCAGGAAAGGTAGATTTGAGAATCATCAGCCTAGAGATGGTAACTAAGGCCATGGGAGCCCATGAGATCACCAAGTGAAGTCGTTTAGAGGGAGAAGAGGACCCAGGACAAATCCCTAATGGACACCTATAGTTAGAGGGTGTGATCTGGAGGAGGATCCAGCCTTGGGGGGGTTTTTTGTTTGTTTTGTTTGTTTTTTTGGTGAGGCAATTGGGGTTAAGTGACTTGCCTAGGGTCACACAGCTAGTAAGTGTGTAAAGTGTCTGAGGCCAAATTTGAACTCAGGTCCTCCTGAATCCAGGGCTGGTGCTCTATCCACTGCTCCACCTAGCTGCCCCGATCCAGCCTTGTTAATTGTCCTTTGTTCTAGAAGAGGACCAATGACATCAGGAAGGTAATGTCTTCAGTTTCAAGTGAATTAGATTTAAGTGAGGCAGGGCTGTGCAAAATCCTCAGTCTCACTCTCTCCTCCAGAGTCATCTCGGTGCGGTGGCAAGACACAGATCAGGATAACAGGAGATGGCCCCAGATGCGGTGGGAGACCTTGGCCTTTCTTTCTTTCTTTCTTTCTTTTAAAGCTAAGGTCTTTCCCAGGTCTCAGTTTGCCTGAGGCAACACCCATTCAATCATTAATGAGGCAAAAGATGACCTCTTTTACCTAATCAAAAAAAATTTTTTCAATCTGGGAGAGGAACCTCCTTTGGAGGAGGATTGAGCAAAGGAGACAGAAAAGGAGTAGTCAGATAGGTTGGAAGAGAACCAAGAGAGAATGGTGACCCATAAACCTAGAGAGAAGAGAATTTCAAGGAGGGGAGGATAAACAACAGTATCAAAGACTACAGAGAAGTCAAGAAGAATAAAGATTGAGAAAAGGCCATTGGATTTGGAAACTAGGAAATCATTAGTAACTTTGGAGAGGGTGATTTTGGTGTAATAATAAGGTCAGACGCCATTAACAGAAGAGAGTGAGAGGAGAGAAAGCAAAGGCACCTATTGTGAACTGCTTTTTTGAGTTCAGCTATAAAGGGCAGAAGAGATATAGGATGATGGCAGGGATGTAAGGATCAAGTGAGGTTTTTTCAGGATAGGTGAGATACAGACATGTTTGTAGGCAGCAGAAAAGGAACCATTAGAGAGGGAGAGATTGAAAATAAGTGAAATGGTAGAGATGACAAAAGAGTAGTCTGTTGGAGGAGATGTGATGGAATGCAATTGTTTGAACAGGTAGAGGGCTTAGCCTTGGTAAGGAGTAAGGCCATTTCATTATGGGAGATGAGTAAAGGAGAAGAGGTGACAGAAAACACCTGAGGGATAGGACACGAGGAAGAGGACTGAGGAAGGGAAGAAGAAAGCAAATGACCTCAATTTTTTTCTGTAAGATATGATGCCAGGTTCTTGGCTGAGAAAGTGGGGGGAAGGGGTGGGCAGGAGCCATGGGAGGTTTTAGGAGAAATGGAAAAGTTTGGAAGAATCACTTTGGAAAATGGGATAGTGAGTTGATAAGGAAGTCAGGATGACCCAAGTTCAAATCTGGCCTCAGACACTAGTGATATTAACCTTTATTTGTCTGTTTCCTCATCTGTAAACTAGTAATAATAATACCATCTATCACCCAAGGTAGTTGTGAGGATCAAGTGAGATAATCATTATAAAACACTTAGTACAGTGCCTGGCACATGGTAATCTCTATATAAAAGTTAGCTGCTATCATCCTCATCATTATACTTAGAATCAGAAAGAACTGGGTTAGAATCCGGCCTGACACTTACTGGCTTTGTTATCCTGGGCAAATATTTAACCTTGGTTTATTTCAGTGTCCTCATCTGTAAAATGGGGGAAATAATAATAGCACCCACCTCACAAGGTTATTGTGACATATTGTATGTAAATCACTTCACAAACTTTAAAGTACTATATATTAGGCATTACTATGACAACTATTACTATTATCTAAAAATGAATACATCAATATGTCTATCTTCTGAGGACTAGCCTAGATGAGGAAAGAGGTTCAGCAATGGAATATTGGCCATAGGGTAATGATTTAGGAAGGTTCAAGTGGAGACCCACTTCATCAGGCCTGTCTACTAAAGTCTAGTGGGGTTGTAATGGGCCACAGAAATCAATATCCATACCAGTGAAGTCACAGATCTCATGAAGCCCTCTTCTAACACTAGCTTTTTGCTTGTTGGTCTTATTTCCTCAACTTAACATTTTAAGCCACATGAGTATAGAGATGTGAGTATTATATTTTTTGTAACTGACCCTTCCCACACACATACCTAGCATATCAAAATGTTTGATGACTTTATATGCAACTTAATAGATGCTTTATCAGGGTACCAAAATTGTCCTAACTCAGGGAGTTCCTTCAAAAGTGGAATGGAGGGGGAAGCTAGGTGGTGCAGTGGATAGAGCACCAGCCCTGGAGTCAGAAGTATCTGGGTTCAAATCTGGCCTCAGACACAACACTTACTAGCTGTGTGACCCTGGGCAAGTCATTCAACCCCAATTGCCAAAAAAAAAAAAAAAAGCGAAATGGACAGACAGATACAAAATGCCGAGTGGTAGAGTTAAAATAGAAACTTCATTTCCGTCACAGAGTCTTAAAGTTAGAAAGAACCTTGGTGTCTAACCCAACTCACTTTCCAGATGAAAAAAATGAAGGAACCTCAGAGAGGCTGGATGCTTCCCCAAGATCACACAGCTCACCAGTCCAGTGACCCCTTTTCCTACACTCCTTCAACTAGAAAAGCAGACTGAAATCTAAAATTATAGATGGTCTAGTTTCCCTAGCAACAGTGCTCCTGACACAGACCTTACCTTTTTATTGAACTCCTTGGCCTTGTGCCTCCTCTCCAGGTGCACGACCTCAGGGCTCTGCACAAACTCAGGGATGCTACTGCAGCTGTTGCTGCTGCTACTGCTGCTGCTGCTGCTGCTATTGCTTCGGTTATGCTTCCCCAGTTTGAGTATCCCCAGGCCTAGTGCCTTCCCCTGGCAGGACTCAATCAGGAGAGTAGCTATTTCATACTGTTTCACAGGGATGCCATTAATCTCCAGAATATAATCTTCAGCCTTAAGGCCAGCCTCTTCTGCGGGGGAGCCAGTGTTAACACGCCCCACTTGCAGGGGGGTGCCTCTCAGCAGGGTAAAACCAAAGCTACCATCAGGACCAGGGGGGAGCTCGATCTGCTGGACCCGGGACACCACCCCAATGCTGGGAGGTACATTCTCACACTGCCGAGCTAAGGTCACCAGGCTCTGGCAATTCAGGGAGGTTACAGGTTGGCCTTCAATCTCCAGGATCTGGTCTCCAGGCTGGAGTCCAGCCAGGTAGGCACTGCTTCCTTCTTCCACCTGGAGGATGTAGCATGGACCATTCCCACCGATCCTAAAGCCAAACTCCTCAGGCCAGCCTTGATTGGTCACTGGCATGATGGTAACTGGAAAGGGAAGATCACATAAAAGATGGGTGAGAAACCTTCACAGTACCTTGAAGAATTTTATACAAGTAGTCTTCTGTCTTCCCAGTACCCTCTTCCGTCTCTGACCAAATAACCACAGTTGGGCCAAGTTGGCTCATTCTAAAAAGCTACACATTTTGAGTATCTAAGGCAGGGGTGTTCCTTAGGTTTACAGTGGGACTTCCCTATCTTGCTTCAAGGCTCCCACCTTCTCCAGGAGGTCTTTTCTGGACCTCTCCCTTCCCTCTCTCACACCCCCGCCTTCAGCTAGTGCTTTCCCTCTGAGATTACCTTCCATTCATACTGTATAGATCTTGTATGCATTTTTTTTCATTTTGTTGCATATTTTCTCTTCCACTAGAATGTGAGATTCTTAAGATCAAGGCTTATATTTTTGCCAGTCTTTGTACCCCTTAACAAAGGCTTGTTGGCTGACTGACTGATAATGTGCTGTAATGGAAAGAGTCCTGAACTTGTCAGAAGACCTGGGCTTGAGTCCCAGTTACAGTATATACTAACTGTGACAGCTTCCTCATCTATAAAAGTGGTGTGATGATTTTTCATGATCTACTTTACAAGACTCTTGTGAGGAAGACAGCACTCTGTAAACCTAAAAATGCTAGAGGAAATTTGCGATTATTATTGTTACCATTCTTCTTCACCCTGTTTCACTGAGTTCCCCACAGAATGCAATGTTGGCTGGGGGAAAAGGGAGAAAAAGCAAAAAATCAGAGGCCATTTTTATTTACCTAATGGTTCAGAAGTTAGAAATGCCAACATTGTCAACATCTCACCCAACCTCACCCATATCACTTTCCCTAAAATATCCTAAATGAAGAGGACAGACTTTTAAATTGGTAGACAAGAGTCTTGAAGTCTTGAGTCCCTAATGTATAGCTCATAAGTATCAGAAATAATAATTCACGCTTATAGTGTGAATTCACCAGAATCAGACACAGTAATTTATACTTATAGTGTATTCTACCTGAATACTACTCAAATGCCTCATTTTGGTGTGGAGATGTCCCTAAGTTCTTAAAGGCTATGCCAGCAAAGCATCTCTGGCAAGACTTATATGTCAACTTGGAAAGACTTTGAGTGTGAACCCAGTGATCAAACATATGTCTGTTCCATAAAGACTGGTCTAATTAATTTCAGTAGTTTTATTATCTGGTAGGCAACAGGGTAATGATTTCTAGGCCACAAAAACATCTACTGAATTTCAGAATAGTTGAAGAAACTGTTTTTCTAGAAGGAATATCCTGAGGAAATCAATATATTCTTGAGGTACATGTAAAGAATTATACTGGGAGTGGATAAAGCACCGGCCCTGGAGTCAGGAGAACCTGAATTCAAATCCGGCCTCAGACATTTAACACTTACTAGCTGTGTGACCCTGGGCAAGTCACTTAACGCCAATTGCCTCACCAAAAAAAAAAAAGAGTTATACTGGGGGTTTCTTCCCCAATATTCTTATGATATTTTGGAGACATTATTCTGTAAAATGTACAAAGAGGCAAAGTTTTCTCTGAGAATTCAATGCAACTTGGAGGAAAACCCTTAGTTCTAGAATGTTCTACCTACAGAAGGTAAGTCTGTAAATCTGCAAAGTATGGACTTCATTCAAGAATTAGCCTTAGTACAGCCCAATTGAGAGAAGCCTCTCACCATAAAGCTAGTCACCAGGAAAGGAATTTTTCATTTTTTAGCAACTGCTATAAAGTATCTGTGACAAAGCATGAAAGAGTTGCAATCTGCATTGGTAGAAGAAATAACTTCACCAATAAAATCACAGTCTTTTAAAATGGTGAGGTAGTATTCAAAGGGGAAAATACCTTGGAATCCTATTGTGAAAAACAACAGAACAAATTAACTATTAAAGTTCTATCTTCAGGCCTATTACACGTTGGCCTTCAATTTCTAGAATCTTGTCTCCTGCCAGATGCCCACTGTTCTCTATTCTAATCTATTATATTGATATAAGCCTGGAGGGAGGTGTGTAATGAGTGCTAAGGACTGTGTATTCAGCCCTGTCCTATTCAGCTCTTTCTCTTTAAATCAATAGCTGAAATAAAGGAATAAAAAGCATATAACACAATTGAGAAGGAAAACTAATATTCTGGGTAAAAGGATCAGCATCCCAAAAAGTATAGGCTAGAATGATAGGCTAACTCTAATCCCATATACATGTGTATATATGTGTGTGTGCATATTTATACACACACATATATGTATCCATAAGTATATCTGTTTATGTATACACGCATCCATAGATGTATGTGTATGTATACCCACGTATATGTGGGTATACATGTATGTACCATGTATATCATATATATGTATCTATACACACATATAGATATATATTTTTATGTAAAACAAATTCCATGAGGTAATTAATTCTATTTTTTCTTTTTGCATGATGTTGTCCATAGAGTAGGTGCTACATAAATATTGTTGAATTAGATAAGATTTAATAGGGATAAATATAAAGTTTTACACTTAGGAAAAAAGGAATCAATCATATAAGTATAAAATGTTGAAAATGTAGATGAACAATTTAGTAATTTTATTAAACTGCTAACTCATAATAAATGTATGGACTGACAAAGCAACCAAAAAACCTCAGTGCTATCTTAGGCTGCTGTCAAAGAAGTATAGTGTCCAGAATAAAGTGACAATCCTATTGTAGTCTGTCTAAATCAGTCAACATCTGCAATTCTATGTTTAGTTCTAGGTGCCAATTCTAGAAAGGTTACTGAGAAGTCAGTGTGTATCCACAGAAGGGCAAACAAGAGCATACCAGGGATCATGCATTAAGAATATCACTGGGAGGGGCAGCTAGGTGGCGCAGTGGATAGAGCACTGGCCCTGGAGTCAGGAGTACCTGAGTTCAAATCCGGCCTCAGACACTTAACACTTACTAGCTGTGTGATCCTGGGCAAGTCACTTAACCCCAATTGCCTCACTAAAAAAAAGATGAAAAAAAAGAATATCACTGGGAGTGTTTAATCTGGAGAAGAAATAACTTATAGGAAACACAACTACATTCTTCAAATAATTGAATGGTTGTAATATGAAAAAGGATTCTGAAAGAAGAGGCCTAAAAATGTGATTTCATCAGTGAGGAAACTTCCTCTACCAAGGCAAATCAATGACAGATTATAAATACAGAAAGTTTCCTGGGACACCAAGAGGTTAAATGATTTGTCCAGAGTCACACTTGCTCAGATATGTTGGAGCTGGGATTTTAACTGAGGTCTTCCTGACTCCAAAGTCACTTCTCTATATATTACACCACACAAAAAGGGATTAGACTTATTTTATTTAATAGGACTCCAAGACCAAAAGAAAACCAGGCTGATGATAACAGGTTTTGGCCCATTATAAGAAAGAACTTTTTAACAATTAAAGCTGTCCAAAAAAGGATTGGATACCATTACAGACAGTAAGTTTCTTGTTTATTTGAGTTATTCTAGAAGAAGCTGGATGGCCGCTTTTCATAGATATTGGACTTAGAACATCAGGTTTATGAATTGTGTAGGGTATTAGAATAGATAATCTGGGGGTACCTTCCAACTCCTAGATTCAGTCATAATACTTTATTAGATCTTTCATTCAAATGATGTGGGTATGCTCCCCGAGTATACAGGCTACAATTCATCCATCACGGTCTAACCTTTGTCACTTCTTGTTCATTTCCTCCCATAAATCCTAAACAGCAGATCTACCCAACATGTTAAGGCCTTTTCTAGATCTCTTGACATTGAGTGGATCAATTAAGTATAAAGGCTGTCCATCAGTTATCCCTTGATCTCAATGTGTGACTAATTAATCTTTCTTTCTAGTCATACATTTTTCCAGTGATAACCTTTATACCACTGAACACTTCCTCATTGCTAATGTGTTGAAGCCTACTCACAACCGTCATGCATCTCACCAGTGTCCTTTGGGTGAGTTATAACTTCACTTATTCAAAGACTGGAGTATTCTATGACTCAGCAATATAACACCTTCAAAAGAATATTGATGTCTAAAAGGTTAGCCTTTGTTACAGGCAAAAGGTTGGAGCCATTAAAAGAACTATGCAATTACATAGGATATCACTTGCAAAAATCAGTCTGCCCCCTTCATATACTTCCATCAAAGATACTCTCAGTGAATCAGATTAGTTTGATAAGAATTTTAAATAGAGATTAGGAAGTCATCCTACAAGCAGGTAGTTACTGGCATTCTCTTGGGTTGCTTTTTTTTAGAATAAGGTTTGAAAATTTTCCAAGTCTTTTAAGTGTGAGTCCATATTTCAGATACCTTGAGAATCAATCCTTCAGTTCTAGCATGGACCTCCTCAGTGTATATTCGATCAAGTCCAGGTACTCTTTCCATCTTTATTTTCTTCACTACTATTTCTTCTTCTTCTTCATGAAAAACACTAGGATGATGGTGTTAGAGTCCAAATATGATGGCTCCACTGCCCTTGACAGTGAATAGTTTGTTATTAAAATTTTTACAGGGG
Organism: Dromiciops gliroides; assembly: GCF_019393635.1. NCBI lineage: Eukaryota > Metazoa > Chordata > Mammalia > Microbiotheria > Microbiotheriidae > Dromiciops > Dromiciops gliroides. The sequence goes on along the minus strand of NC_057861.1, from coordinate 618,638,743 downwards.
GCAGCTAGGTGGTGCAGTGGCTAGAGCACCTGCCCTGGATTCAGGAGGACCTGAGTTCAAATCCGGTCTTAGACACTTGACCCTGGGCAAGTCACTTAACCTCATTACCCTGCCCCCCCCCCAAATACACACACACACACACACACACACACACACACACACACACACACACACACACACACATATATATATATTTACAAATCCTGTCTGGTTTTCATCTATTTTGTTATCTTCTTTTTGTTTTCATCTTCAAATGTCCTAGGAATGTCTTCACTTAGGTGGGTCTCTCATTACACTTTCTTAATTGTATTTTTCCCTCCACTACTTCTTGCTGTTTTATGAAGCGCATCATTTTCTACTATTCTCCTCCATAAGAGCTTACAAATGAATTTTTATTCTGAACCAGTATTGCCCTTGAATACCATAAGTTTTTGCTTAGGAAAGAGATCAAATATTTACTAGTTGAAGTAATTTTAGACACTTTTGCTCTTCTCTTTTTCACAACTGATTTGTATCACTTAAACTTCTTTAAGAAATGGTTATGAAGGGGCAGCTAGGTGGCACAGTGGATAGAGCACGGGCCCTGGAGTCAGGAGTACCTGAGTTCAAATCCGGCCTCAGACACTTAACACTTACTAGCTGTGTGACCCTGGGCAAGTCACTTAACCCCAATTGCCTCACTAAAAACAAACAAACAAACAAAAAAGAAATGGTTATGAGCTGTAGATCTTTGTCTATACATTTCTCATTTTTCAATTTCAATGGCTTTTAAAAATAGGTCACGTTTGAGTTCTTTCAATAATTTGTCATAGCTTTTAAAATGTTTATTCTTCTAGTTTTGTGTTAACTTTGATCTTTGCTCTAACAAATGGTCTGAATATATATAGCTGATTCAAGAATGCTTATGGTAATATTGAATTATTTATAATCTGTTAAAACATGATAAATTTCACTTAAAATTATTTGGTTACCACCACGTGTAGAGCCTCCCAAAGCATTCACGACATACAAGTGTGAGGCTTGCATGTGGTTTACAAGTCTTCTGTCCCTCTTGTTTCTTACTCCCAAACTACATTTTTCACCATGCTTTCCTTTGACCTTTGAAGTTACTGAATAGCAAGGTATATCTTGACTTGATATAAAGGTTCATAAATTGAAATTATTTTTATAATACTATTTTTACAAATTCTTATTATCATTAAGACTAGAATATAAGATCACCACATACCCCATGAAATTATGGTTTTTACTACTCTTTATTTTCTTCTTCAGAGAGATCCTATAAAGAACCTTTCCATTTAGTTGACACTTCCTTTTTCCTGAATGCCAAGAGTAACAGAATTAATTGCCAGAGTATCAAATACTCTAGTAGTCTATTCATTAGCAAGTGGACAAGAAGTTCACATTAATTTTTCTATTCATATGTTTTTTGATTGTCAGAAGGGCTCTTTTCCTAGGAACTTAACATTTTGTAACAATTATATTTTAATATAATTGGTTTCATTTTTAATCCCATGTATTTTGTTTTTTTACATTTAAAAATATTATTCTGAAAAAGGTTCATGAGACTTCTAAAAGGTGCCCTGATACAAAAAAAAATGTTAAGAACCATTGATCTACTTTATGTATCTTTTTTTTTTCTTACCTATGATATGAAAGCATTGAACTACATTATGTATCAGGTCCCTTCCATCTCTAAATCCTATTTTTATTTATTTATTTATTTTAATAGTATTTTTCCCCCAATTACATGTCAAGACAATTTTTAGTGTTCATTTTTACAAGATTTTGAGTTCCAAATTTTTCTCCCTCCCTTCCCCTTTTCCTAAAATGGTAGACAATTTTATATAGGCTATGCATGTGCTATCATTTTTTAAAGTAATAAACATTTTTATTTATAGTTTTGAGTTCCAATTTTTAGCCCTCCTTCCCATCCTCAATCAAATATAGGTTATACATTTATGATTGTGTAAAACATTACCATATTAGTCATTTTGTACAAGAAAACTTGAATAAAAGAAAATTTAAACAAAAGAAAGTGAAACATAGTATGTTTCAGTCTGTGTTCCATCAATATCAGTTCTTTCTTTGGAGGTGTGCAGTATGTTTCATCAATAGTCCTTTGGGATTGTCTTGGATCATTGTATTGTTGAGAATAATTGTCATTCACAGCTCTACATCAAACAATATTGCTATCTCTGTGCACAACATTCTCTTGGTTTTGCTCACTTTACTATACAAGTTCATACAAGCCTTGTATGAAGGCTTGTATGTAAGGCCTTTCTGAAATCATCCTGTTTGTCATTTCTTATAGCACAATAATATTCCATCACCATCATAGACCACAGCTTGTTTAGCCATTCTCCAATTGATGGGCATTCCTTTGATTTCCAATTCTTATGGGCTATCATTTAGAACATATTTCCATATTAGTCACAGTTGTGAAGGAATAAACAGATCAAAATGAAAAAACACACACACACAAAGATAAAGTAAGTGAAAAAAGTATGCTTCAGCCTGCATTTAGAGTCCATCAGTTCTTTATATGGATACCATTTTCCTTTGTAAGTTCTTTATACTTGTCTTGGATCATTGTGTTGCTGAAAAGAGCTGAATCATTCATAGTTGATCATCACAGAATATTGCCAATTCTGTGTACAATGTTTTTCTTGTTCTGCTCAATTCACTTTGCATCAGTTCATACGTCTTTCCACTTTTTTCTGAAATTTGCCGGTTCATCATTTCTTATTGCACAATAGTATTACATTACATTCACATAACACAGCTTGTTCAGCCATTCCCCAAGTGATGGGCATCCCCTCAATTTCCAATTATTTTGCCACCACAAAAAGGGCTGCCATAAATATATTTGCACACGTAGGTCATTTTTCCTTTTTTATGATCTCATTGGGATACAGACCTAATAGTGGTATTACTGGATCAAAAAGTATACACAGTTTGGTTGCCCTTTGGGCATGGATTCAAATTGCTTTCCAGAATTTTTGGATCTGTTCACAACCCCACTAAATCCTATTTTTGTGTGAAGTTGAGGACTCTTAATTGATCCAAGGCTCCGTAATACTTTTATTTCTATTGGTAGACAAATCCACTTCCTACTTTAGAAGATTGAGGACATTGATTGTGAGCTGCCTACATTACTGATAAGGTTATAAGCTGCTTTAAAAGACAGTGTCTAGAGACATCAATTAGTGACATGAGTACTACATAAACAAACCTCAAGAAGATTTCCCAAATTCAGGGCTGAATCCTAGGACCTGGGTTATTCAGTTTGTAAAAGTACTCTTATTTCCAGTTACTTACATTACCACTAAAAACCTGGCAGTGCTAGTGAACCCCAAGTCTAGGAAATTCTATGAACCAGAGAGACTATGGGAAGACAGACCTAAAATCATTATATCGTTGTCCTTCAAAATAAACAATAAACCAAGATTCCCCCTCCCCCATAACACACCCATTGTTTGTAAATCAATGTGTTTAGTAAGCATTACTAACACTGTTCTTGGTACTTTCATTCCTTTCTTGATGAAATATATAAAGGGCTAGATTTGGACTCAGAGAACAAGAATTCAAACCCTAGCTCTGCCATTTACCACTTGTGAGACCATAGACAAATCACTTTGCTTCTCTCAGACTCAATTTCCCCATCTACAAAATGACATGGTTGGACTAGAAATCAGAGGTGTCAAACTCCAATCCTGGTGCTTTTATACCCAGTAAAACTCCCAGTGAGGCCCAAACCAGATTAAAATGTAATTAGAAAATGTTTAACACAATAAATAAATATACAAAATGTTTTTAAAAAATGATAGTGTCTGACAAAGTAATCAAAGGTAACTATAGTCATATAAAAAAATGGTCTAAATCACTATTGATTAGAGAAATGCAAATTAAAACAACTCTGAGCTACCACCACACACCTATCAGATTGGTTGATATGACAGAAAAGGAAAATGATAAATGTTGGAAGTGATGTGGGAAAATTAAAAGACTAATGCATTGTTGGTGGAATTGTGAACGAATCCAAGCATTCTGGAGAGCAATTTGGAAGTATGATGCCCAAAGGGCTATAAAACCATGCATACTCTTTAACCAGGCAATATAACTACAGGTCTATATTCCAAAGAGATAAAAAACAAAAATATGCACAAAAATATTTATAGCAGCTCTTTTAGTGGGGACAAACTAGAAATTGAGGGGATACCCATCAACTGGGGAATGGGTAAACAAGTTGTTGTATATGATTATGATGAAATACTATTGTGCTATAAGAAATGACTAGCAGGATCTCTAAAAAAACCTGGAAAGACTTATCTAAACTGATATAAAGTGAAATAAGCAGAACCAGGAGAACATTGTGCACAGTAACAGCAAAACTATATGATGATCTACTGTAAACAACTTAACTATTCTCAAAAACACAAAGATCCAAGAAAAATCTAAAGGACTTATGATGAAAGGTACTCGTTCATCTCCAGAGAAAGAACTGGTGGAACCTGAATGCAGACTGAAGATACTTTTTCTTTACTTTCTTTATTTTGTGAGTGTGTATGTGTGAGAGAGAGATTTTCCATGTTTTCTTTCATAACTTGACTTACATGGAAATGTGTTTTGCATGACTATAGATGTAGTTATGTCAAATTGCTTGCCTTCTCAATTGGGGCTGCAGAGGAAGTGAGGGAGGAAGAGAATTTGGAACTCAAAATTTGAAAAAAAAAGAATGTTAAAAGTGTTTTTACAGGTAATTGGGGGGAATAAAATATTAAATTTTAAAAAATAAAAATGAATTTTAAGAGACGGTAATGTCTAAGAAAGGAATTTGGATTTCTGGGCCATGGTTTAAAATATAGGAATAAAGAAAGTGTTTTTTTTTTAATGGAAGGAAAGAAAAGAAAAATAAAATAAAATATGGAAATAGTGAACTCCTGACCAGCAATGGAGTGCACCTAACAAGGACTGGTAAAATATATATTAGGTCAGCATCTTATAGAGCTAATCAAAAAGACTTTAACATTAAAAGGAAGGGTGATATGTAGTCAAGATGGGAAAATAGCAGGAAGAAGTACAACTAAATTTCTTGATACAACTCCTCCACAAAAATCTAGAAAACACACCAGTTCTGATCAGGAAACAGTAGAAAAAAAAATCATGAGTCATATTTCTAGCCAAGGTCAGCATAGGAAGACAGACAGAGAGGTCTGCAGACATCATGGACGGGCCTAGTGAGCAGCACATCAAGTGGAAAATTCCAGGACACAGGAACTAAATAAAATTAAAAGAGGACTATGGCAAGAAGGGAACCCACAGGAAGATACTAACCTTGTATAGGCTACAAGAATGGATGCCAACTGGGAGCTCTGTCTTTTACTATCCAGTTCCAGGTCACAGATCCAAGGTGTATTAAGGAAGGTACCTGTGTCTAGGAGTAGCACTCCAAGGTATGCAGAAGCCATGAATCCTAGGTTGCGTCCTGAGCAAAGAACAAGTTCAGAAGCAAACAGTAGCTACATAGCTCTGACCCAAAAGTAGAATGAGATCTCAGTTCTGACCACCAATCCATTCTAAAAGCTGCAGTAGAATAACTAGGTTGGGTTGCAGGGCAGGAGTTCCAGACCAAAGGGGAGCTTCAGGTTCTGTCACTTTGAACCTACAGAATTTTCTAGCCGGCTGATAGTGGCTAAGCCCAATAGCAGTCTACTAGAACTCCAACTAGGGACGAACTCACAGGTGTGTAGTACAGGCCCAAAAACAAGTCAAGAATTTGCAGACCAATAAGGCAATGAGCAGACTTTGCCCTGGACCAGACCATTTTGGGAACATTGAAAGCTTGTAGGTCCCCAGCCTAAGCCTGAGATCCTAGAATGCCACAACACTCAATAAAGCATCAAAAGGACCAAAGAAGACACAAATTCAGCCCAAATATTCCCTCTAGAATTGTAGAGAGCACAACCCTAACATAAAGTTTGAAGTCAGGAAATAGGTTAGAAAAATAGGCAAATAAATGAATCCCACTATAAAGAACTATTAGGATAACAGAGAAATGCAAGACACAAACCCAGAAGAAGAAAATGACTCTAAAACATCTATACACCAGGCCTCAATGAAAAATACAACCTATGTACAAGCTCACCTAGAATTTCTAGAATATGTGGAACAAGAATTTTTAAAAGCTTAAAAATTATTTTAAAAAATCAAATGAGAATGCTAAAGAAAAAATAGAAAAAGAAATGAGACTTAAGGGGGAAAAAATTAGGAGAATTAACATCTTGGAACAAAATAGAACAAAACTTTGCCTAAGCAGAAGACTACTTGAATTAGAATAGATCAACTAGAAACCAATGTTACTCCATGAAATGACAAAAAATCTTAAAACAAAGTCAAAAGATTAAAACTAGAAGAAAAGATAAGGTATCATATGGCAAAAAGAAATGACCTGGAAAATAGATTGAGATGAGAATTTAAGAAACACTGGACTACCTGAAAGCCATGACCAAAAAGATAGAAAAAGATAAGAAAAAAGGAGCCTAGATATTCTATTTCAAGAAATAATGAAAGAAATCCTCCCAGATCTCTTAAAACCAGAGGTAAAGTAAAAATGAAAAGAACCCACTAGCAAACTCCTGAAAGAAACCACAAAATAAAAACTCCCAGGAACATTATAGCTAAAATTCTGAGCTTCCATGTCAAAAAAAAAAAAATACTGTAAGAAGCCAGAAAGAAAGAATTCAAATGCTAAGGTGATACAGTCAGGATCACACATAATTTAACAGCCACCACTGTAAAGGAGAAGAGAGCTTGGAATATTGTATTCCTGAAGGCAAAGGATATAGGCTTAGGTAAGAATGACTTACTGGGAAAAATTGAATAACAATAATGATAGAACAACAATAAAAACAATAATAATAGCTAACATGTATATGGTGCTTATTATATACCAGGTACTGTACTAAGTGCTTTAAAATTATTATCTCATTTGTTTCTCATAGCAACCCTGAGATACTATTATTATTCCCATCTCATAGATGAGGGAACTGGGGCAAATAAAGGTTAAGTGACATGCCCTGGGTCACACAGTTAATAAATGTATGAGGCTATATTTGAATTACAGCCTTCCTAAATCCAAGAAGCCAAGCCCTCTGGACCTTTAATGAAATAAAGGAGTTCCAGTGGGCAGCTAGATGGTGCAGTGGATAAAGCACCAGCCCTGAAGTCAGGAGGACCTGAATTCAAATCTTACCTCAGACACTAGACACTTACTAGCTGTGTGACTCTGGGCAAGTCACTTAACCCTCATTGCCCCAGAAAGAAAGAAAGAAAGAAAGAAAGAAACAAAGAAAGAAAGAAAGAAACAAAGAAAGGAAGGAAGGAAGGAAGGAAGGAAGGAAGGAAGGAAGGAAGGAAGGAAGGAAGGAAGGAAGGAAGGAAGGAAGGAAGGAAGGGAAAAGAAAAGAAAAGGAATAAAGGACTTCCAGGAATTCCTGATGAAAATACCAAAGCTATATGGAAATACTGAAGTGTAAATACAGGAATCAAGACAAACATAAAAATGTAAATATGAACATATAATCTTAAGGGACTAAACAAAAATAGACTGTTTAAGTTCTAGTACAGGGAGATGATATGTGTCCCTGGGCCTCCTGGCTATTCCTTGAACAAGACACATCATCTCTCAAGTGCAGGCATTTTCTCTGGCTGTCCCCCATGCCTAAAATGTTCTCCCTCTTCAACTATGCCTACTCACTTCCCTGGCTTCCTTTAAGTCCCAACTAAAATCCCATCTTTTACTTGAAACTTTCTCCAACTCCTTTTAATTCTAGTCCCTAACCTCTGTTAATTATTTCTTATTTATCTTCTATATAGCTTGCTTTGTCGATATTTGTTTGCATATTGTCGCCCTCATTAAATTGTAAGTTCCCCGTGGGCTTGGGGCTGTCTTTTTCCTCTTTTGATATTCCCCGTGCTTAGCACAGTGCCTGACACATAATTAGCACTTAAATATTATTGATTGATCGAAATACACAATTAACAATCTTAACTGCAACTGTCTATGGGAAGACCTCCCCTATAAAATGGAAAAGGATGGAAGAGTAGATTAGAAAGCAGAATCCAACAAAATCCAAGCCAAACCTTGTTTACAATAAACACACATGAAACAGAAAGATGTACACAGAGTTAAAATAAGGGAATGGAGCAAAATCTATTTTGATTCAGAGCAAGTAAAAAAGAGAGGGAGAGAGAACGATCATGACTGCAAACAAAGCAACAGTAAAAACAGATGTATGATATAAACAGAAAAACTACATTTTGTTGAAAGGTATCATACACAATGAATTTTTGTTTGTTTTTTGGCAGGGCAATGAGGGTTAAAAGTGACTTGCCCAGGGTCACACAGCTAGTAAGTGTCAAGTGTCTGAGGTCAGATTTGAACTCAGGTCCTCCTGAATTCATAGCTGGTGCTTTATCCACTGTGCCACCTAGCTGCCCCCCCACAATGAATTTTTTAAATTAAGGGTAAAAGAGAATGCTGTCTACATATATTCACCAAATTGAATACCATAAAGAGCTCCAACAATAAAAAAAGAAGAATAGCAAAGATGCTGAAAAAATTCACAGGAGACAAAATCTTTAAAAGAAGGTAGCAATAAAACCCATCAACTCATGTCTATACACAAATGCCTATAAATAGATAACAAGCAAAATATACTAGAGATTCTAGAGCAAAAAGGCAAATACTAAGGCTTGATGGGATGGAACCGATGGTGGAGATATGGTTCTGGAAAGATATTCCTATTGAAAAGGAATAGGAAAAGTTAAAAATGAGGGATGGAGTAACTTTGCATATTGTTGTTTGTCCTTCATTCTTAAAGAGGACCATGACATCAGGGTGATGTCATGACTTGTACTGAACTGGATCTAAGTGAGGTAGGGATGTATGAATTCACCTGCCTCATTCTCTCCCCCAGAGCCATCTGGGTCCAGTAGCAAGATACACACAAGGACAACCGGAGATAACCCTGGATGTTTAAAGCAATTGGGGTTAAGTGACTTGCCCAGTGTCACGCAGCTAGTAAATGTTTGAAGTGAGATTTTAACTCAAGTCCTTCCAACTTCAGGGCCAGTGCTCTATCTACTGTACCACCTAGCTGCCCCCAACTTTGCATATTAAGATGATATATTCAGATATGGGAATGCAGTAACTGGGAGGATGGGGGAGAGGAGAATGAAACAGGGTAGAGAATATCTAGGTGAAGAGAAACTGAGGCAGAAGAAGTGTTGTTATTTGAGTACCATACAGATCCCTGGACAGTAAGAATGCCTAGATGAGGAATTTGGGAAACAGATGAAAAGTCTAGTACAGAGGATTTTTCTCTCTCCCCCAAAGAGAGCAGCTTATAGTCTCTTGCCTTTTCTTAGTAATATTTTCATTCTTCAAAAGGTGAGAGAACCAAAACTGCTCTAGATTTGATTCTCACCAACAAGGAGGAATTGGTCTGAGGTGAAAGTAATGGAAACACTGAGAGAAAATGACCACTCTATCTCATGATATAGAAAGAAGAAGGGGGCAGCTAGGTGGCACAGTGGATAAAGCACCAGCCCTGGATTCAAGAGGACCTGAGTTCAAATCCAGAGACATTTGCTAACTGTGTGACCCTGGGCAAGTCATTTAATCCTGATTGCCCTGCAAAAAAATTTTTTTTTAATTTTTAAAAATAAAAATAAGATATAGAAAGGAGAAAATGAGAAGAAAACAAGGTTTGACATGTAGCCTAGATTTTGGGGAAAGCAAATCTCAAATGAGAGAGGAAGGGGTGCAGTGGAAGAGCACTGTCTTTGGAGTCAGAGGACCTGGGCTCAAATGTTGGCTCTGCTGCTTTTAACCTGTGAGAACTTGAGTCTCTCTGGGCCTCTGCTTTTTCATCTATAAAATGGCTGATGAGTTAGTCTAGATGACCTAGAAGTTCCCTTCGAGCTCTAAATGTATGATCCTAAGGAGGAAATCATCCCAGATGATACATGGAGAAAAATTACAAAGAAGAAAAAGTAGCTCATTAGCCAACTTTTAAAAAGTTTTTAAAGTTAGATTTTTAAAAGGGGAGATGGAAAAAAGCAGATAACATGAGATGAATAAAAAAGGTCCTATAAGAATAGTGTCAGAAGTGGTAGAGCTCCAAATGAGCCTTGCCTCACAAAGGAAACCTAAGGACGACCAAAAAAAGATTGTCGAGGACTTTTTTTAGCTATACTGAGGGAAAGAGGAGGATCAAAGAAGGGAAAGATTCCCTGTTTAGCCCTTATCAACTCATGTTTAAAAAAGAAGAAATACATACAGAGCTCAACAACCAGATCATAAGCCTGGCATGGTGGCGTTATTATTAGGTCTGAAAGGGATAAGGATAATGAACAGAGAAGAGAAGGCAGAGAAGCTCAATTCTCTGCTTCTATTTTTTCTACCAGCAATGATGTACTAGAAAGGACATAGAATGTAATATCTAGAAGGGACCCCAGGGGTTATTTTACTGACTCTCCTTTTATAGATGAGGAAACTGAGCTCCAGAGAGAGGAAAATATTTACCCAAGGTCACATAGCTAAGAAGTATTGGAGCAATAACCCAAGTCTCCAGGCTCCCCAGTCCTATGCTTCTTGAGACCAACTTGATATAAGGAAAACTTTCTAGCAATTAGAGCTGCCTGGGGACATTGGGGTTCTCTCACTTTGGAGGTCCTCAAGAATAGGTTAGATCAGTGGTATCAAACTCAAATAGAAATAATACCACTAAGCCATATATAAAGGTCCCTGATGGGCCATATATTGACTTAGTTTAAAAAATGTAACATTATCTATGTTTTACTATATTTTTGTTTATTTTCTTAAATACTTTCCAATTATATTTTAATCTGGTTCAGACTACATTCTGGAATGTTGTAGCCAGTCTCTGTATTTGAAACCTCTGGGCCAGATAACTGACCACTTATCAAAAATGTAGAAAGCAGCTTTTTTAGATATGAGTTGGACTAGCTAGCTTCTCAGAATTTTTCTAATTCTGAGAGTCTATGAGTTGCCACTTAACTGCTCTGACCCTCAGTTTCCTGATCGGTAAAATGGCGTTACTACAACCTGTAGTTCCTACCTAATCAAGATAAGGAGAAAGTCCTTTGGAAACTATGAAACAATATATAAAGTAATCATTTGTTATTATTTTTTACTATTAAACATAGGATTTTAAAAGTAGAGATGAAATCTATTACTGAGACCTAAGAAGAGATCAAATATAAAGCAGAATATCTGAGTTCTGTTCTTGGATCTGCCACAAACTTTATAAGTGGTCAGTCACTTGATTCTGTGAAGTCACAATAGGTGCCTTCTCTGTACCGAGGTTTTCCACTTTTTCAGATGCAAGCTTCTGTTACCTATTCTCTCATGGAGAGTAGTAATGATTTTTAATCACACTTCGTTATAATTATTATGAATAATGACAGCTTATATTTGATTATATAACTCTACTTCCCAAAGTACTTTATGCATTATCTCATTTGTGCCCCAATCTGGATTTATATCTACAGTCACAGAAGAGCATCAAGGATTCATTTAATATTCATTTAATATTCAAGAAAATTCCTGCCTAAAATCTGTCTAAAAGCATAATTGGAATGGAGAGGAAAGGAGGGTGAAAAGAGAGAATAGACACAGAAATGGAATGCCAAGGTCACAGAGACAAGAGACAAATTCATTACTGTAGAAATCTATGATTCATGACCTTCATCTGGTGGCTAGAAACAAAGGATGGTTTGAGAGTAGACTGGTGCTGACATGTTTTAAGCAGCTACATAGAAACAATGTGGCTGCCTCTAAACAATAGCACCCACAAGAATGTTGTGTTTTGGAGCAGGAAGAGATATTAGAGACATAACCCAAGCTCTTCATTTTATAGATGTCCCAAAATAAAGAAGCAATTTGCCCAAGGTCATGCAGCTAGTTAGTGACAGTTGACCAAGGCTGTTTCGAAGAGGGTGTTTGAGGCAAAGTCCTAGAAGATATATTCTAAAAATGCTTCCATATTGGGCCCCTGAAGACAGTCTTGTAGGTATGTGAATAGTCTCTCTTCTGTAATTTACTCTTATGCAAGGAAGAAATTGGATGGGACTTACAGAACTCTGGAACCATTGGCTTCTTGACAGCTGAAATCTTGGTGACAGAATATTTGTCCTTTCTGGATTTCAAGAATTTCTTCATCTTCTTTCTCTTTCTTTAGGGCAAGCATGTCATAGACGGCTCCAGCCTCACTGACCCATAGCTCTTAGATCTTCCAGTCCAATTAGCCCATTTCCCAGTATCCACAATCCAACTTCTGAGGTTGTCTATCCTCAAAAACCTATGCTCAGGGCCTGGGGACAGTAGTTGATGTTTCAATGTCCCTGGTAGATGCTGAGCTCATGAAATGTTCAAATAAGGACACCTGTGGGGTCAAAGGGTTGGCCAAGGTCATTTAAGAACCTACTAATTCAATCTTTTTTATTTTTATTATCTATAGAATCAGACATCCTGATTAAATGTCCCTTTAGCTTCATTAAATCAGGGAAAGTCATTCTCAGAATGCAGCTTTTTAATCCTTTAATGATCTTTTGGGAGGCAGTCAGTTAAGACTTGGAGACTCTTATAACTTCTAATGGCATTTCTTTCTAATGAAACTTCAGAGCACAGAAACTTTTCCAGAGTTGTATTGTACCACATGCTTAGAAGGCACATGCCTATAAGATCCCAAGGTTAGTGAATGTGGCCTCTCCACTCATAGGAAAAGACTTTCCCCATTTACAGTATAAAGGTTATATGGTGTAATGGAGAGGTGGTCTCTGAGTCAGGATGACCTGAGTTTAAGTTTTTCATTTGATGCCATGTTACTAGCCATGTTACTCTGGGCAGGTTATTTAACCTTTCAATATCTCAGGCAAGCAACTGTCTTGTCTTCACCTGGGATTCCTCAGCTTGTTCTTTTTAAAAAATATTTTTACAACTATATTTGAATATAATTATTTCCTTTGTAATGCTAAGTATTTTATTTTATGCATTTAAAAACACGATTCTGAGGAGGTGTCAATAGTCTTCTCCCTAGTGTCAGAGGGAGGGTCCATAAAACTAAACAGGTTAAGAAGTCCTGTTTCTAAAATTATAAATTGCAAAGTATTTTCCAATCCAAATTGTTGGAAGGTTTCCTTCCTCATTCTAGAGCTGTGTACAACAGTGAAATTACAGGTTTTGAACAACAACACTAACAAAAAATAGCCCAGGGTCATTGAGGCCTGCTGGAGAGAATGGACCACCTCACCATGGAGTACCAGCAGAGGGACAACTGACCTGTGAGGGCCCATTGAACAGAATTAGGAGGGGAATCTAAATTCTCTACAACAGTCACCAGAATCAGGTTAAGGAGGGTGGTAAAAATGGGCAAACGGAAACCTCCCATGTCTCTGTCCCTCATGATACAGTTCTGAGAACCAGGAAAGATTCCTCACCTTGATGGGGAAGACTAGTTCTGTCCTACTTACTAATTCTGTCAAGCTAGTGAGTGAGAAAAGTTGGTTACTTGGGTCTTATTTCATCATTAGACCCACTGGTTTTTTTCTTTCTTTTTGTTTTGTTTTGTTTTGTTTTTGCAGGGCAATGAGGGTTAAGTGACTTGCCCAGAGTCACACAGCTAGTAAGTGTCAAGTGTCTGAGACCGAATTTGAACTCAGGTACTCCTGAATCCAGGGCCAGTGCTTTATCCACTGCGCCATCTAGCTGCCCCCAGACCCACTGTTTTATAAGGTATTGCTGAATGTAATAACCAATCTGAAAGTCAAGTTGGATAAGTTACATGATTGTAATATTAAAAGAGTAATGATGGCCTAACAAGCAGCAGATGAAATTAGTCAACTAGGACACAGGGGGAAATTACCCACAAAGACATGAGACCAACAGAAAGGCATTGCTCTGTGCCAGCCAAGGTTAAAAAATAGTTTCCTCTGAAGAAATCTAAGAGAAATGATTGGTAGACACTTAATCTTTATCCTCCAGAAACTTGCAAGTACTGCTCTGGTAGAGCCTCTGGTGAGATATCCAGAAGCTAGGCTGCTTTACTTGATGTGCAAAACATCTTGCCCCCATAGTCCTCCTAATCAATGACTAACTCAGTCCTTATGTAGCAAAGAGGTTGCCACTTCCATTGTCTGATCCCTACCTGCAAATCTGTTGAGGCTAAAAGCTGCATTAGCTATGGCAAATTTACAACTAGGTGCAAAAATAACACATATGACGTGTGCGTATACATGATCTCATTTGAGCCTCACAGCAACCCTAGAAGATAAGTAGGGCAGAAATTATTATTCCCATTTTACACATGAGGAAACTGAAGCTCAGAGAGACCAAGTGACTTACCTAAAGTAAGCTAGTAAATAGTAGGGCCAGGGCTCAAGCCCGGGTCTTCTAGCTCCCAAATCCAATGTGCTTTCCACTCCATCATGCAGACTCTAGGCACTGGGAGAGTCATTCTGGTGCTTTGAGTGTTTTCTCTCACCAAGCAGATGCCTCAAGTGATTCCCAGCTAAATTAGAAGAGACTGTTCTCCAGTTTAATAGATTTTCATGAGTGCAAAATATTTTCTGATCCTTCCACTATTTCCTCACATGAGAAAGAGTGCTTCACCCCCCCCCACCCCACCCCCATCACTTGCTTTCAAACCAGGAAATAATACCATAAAACCTCTTAGTGCACTAATCCCAGAGGGCAGAAAGAACAAAGAAGGCATAGAAGAACATTATCTCTGTTTTGTACTCTATACTTGGGACAAGTGCATTGTTCTCTGACTCATTTATCAATGAAGGCAGAGCTAGGTACTTCAGAAATTGCTGGTGCTAGATAAACTACTTTTGTTGTTGTTGAATCATTCATTTCAGACTCTTTTTGACCCCATTTGGAGTTTTCTTGGCAAAGGTACTGGAATTGGCTTGCCATTTCCTTCTACAGCTCATTTTACAGATAAGGAAACTGAGGCAAACAGGGTTAAGTGACTTGACCAGGGTCACTCAGATAGTATCTGAAGCCACATTTAAATTCAGGTCTTTATGACCCCATACAGGGCACTCTTATCTACTGCACCACCTAGCTGTCCACAGATGAGTTACTACTCATCCGTAATACTAAGGAAGCCCAGTAGGACTCAAAAGAATATAGAAACAGGGGCAGCTAGGTAGTGCAGTGGATAAAGCACTGGCCCTGGATTCAGGAGGACCTGAGTTCAACTGCAGCCTCAGACACTTGACACTTACTAGCTGTTTGACCCTGGGCAAATCACTTAACCCTCATTGCCCTGCAAAAAAAAAAAAAAAAAAAAAAGAATATAGAAACATAAAAAGGTCAAAGTAGAGAATTTACAATGAATAATTTCAAGGCTCTGAGATACCCTAGAACAGATACTGTTAAAGCAACAAAAGACCTTAAAGATCATGTAATCTAATCCCCTTCATTTCAATAATAACTTGATTTTATAGAGTACTTAAAGGTTTATAAAACACTTTCTTCACAACAACTTCATGAGGTGTCATCCAATTTTTATCTCTATTTATACAGAAGAGGGAACTAACTGAAGCTCAGAGATTTTCCTATGGACCCATATCATAACTAAGAAGTGTCAGAATTGAAATTATAAAAACAAATGTCTTGATCCTAAGCCAAGGGCTCTTTTCACTATCCCCTGCTGCCTGGGCCTCATAACTCTGGGAAATGAGCCCAGAAAAAGGAAATCACTTTCCTTTCTTCTTTTAAATGTCTTATTGATTATCTTTTCTCTGTTCTTTTTTTTTTACATTACTCTTACTTCTTAATATCTCCCCCACCTCTAGTAGAGCTCTTCCTTGTAATAAGCAAGCGAAACAAATCAATATATTGGCAACATCTGAAAATGTATCACTCATCATTCTATACCTATAGTCCATCGTGTGTGTGTGTGTGTGTGTGTGTGTGTGTGTGTGTGTTTGAGCCAGCTTTTATCTCAATCCATTATTAAATTTTCAGAGTGAGCATTTATACCTTGGAAATAATCAAATATTAGAAATGAGGGCTTGATTTACTGTTTTGGACTTGAGAAAATGATGGAGACAATGTTATTCATTCAGGTTAAACTCAAAAGTGTATTAAGGGGTAGCTAGGTGGCGTAGTGGATAGAGCGCCAGCCCTGGATTCAGGAGGACCTGAGTTCAAATCCGGACTCAGACACTTAACACTTACTAGCTGTGTGACCCTAGGCAAGTCACTTAACCCCAATTGCCTCACGCAAAAAAAAAAAAAAAAGAAAAGAAAAAGAAAAAGTGTATTAAGGTTTTCCTAGAGCTGATTTTTAAACATTTACCAGCCCATCCCTGCCATTGTTCCATGAGGTGAGAGTTCTCTAAGTGATAATTAGTCACTGTATTGGGGGGGTTTTCAATGTTGTTAAGAAGTTATTTTCCCCAAAGGATGACAATTGTCAGTGGCGGAGCTACAACTAAAAGTCAGGTCTCTTCAGTCCTGATTCCATGCTCTTTCCATCCTAACTATATAACTTATCCTAATAGCTTACTGATAGGAGGTGGCAAGATACAATCTAAATTTAGAGGTTGAGAAGCTGAAGGATGTTATGAAAAGTAATTTTTATTTCAGGTCACCCAGTAAGTCTCTGCTAAGGGGAGACAATGGAATTTCCTAACTTCAAGCCCTGGGTATTTAACATTAGACCAAACTATCTATCTACCTTTGGGAATTGTCCTGAATCTCTTAATTTTAAAAAATGGACATTTTCATCAGTTATCCCAAGCTCTGGAATAAAGAGTATAGGTAAAAAAAAAGTATGGGTTCAGCATATGGTTTTCGAGCATAACCAAAATATACACAAGTTCCCAAGAAAAATGGTGCAGGCATAAGAATTCTAAAGTTGTTGCTATTACACGCTGAGAGATACAGACTCCAAAAAGATGAAGTACAAGGATGAAGAAAAAAAAAAGCTCCAGTAAGAATCCCATCCATGCTCACATTCCCCAGTTCCCTACATGGTGATGCCAGCCTCTTATCAGATCCCTTTACCCTCTGACCTAACCTAGCCCCCAGCCTTGAGTCTCAACTGCCTTCTCTGTAAAATGGGGGCAATAAAAGCCTCTACTGATCCAATGAGATCAGAGATGAAGCCACTTCATAAATCTTAAAGTGCTCTATTATCATCAGCTATTATGATTGTTATTGAGAGTATAGGCGATAGAGATCCAGCCTTAGAGTAAACTTACCTGGGAACTCCTGCCAGCAATGCAATTACAAGTCTGGATACATTTTTTAAAATATAATTTTTAGAAACTCTTCTCAAAACCCATGTCTAAGGGGCGTTCCAGGGGAAGCCAAGGTTTTTAGTGGTGGGGGCATGATTTACACTGAAGAGGATGGAAAACTATAGGAAAGAATGCTTTGCAGGACTGGTGGTTGAATATCTACAGCAGTCTCCTTCCCTCTTAGTTGACAGCAAGTCCTCTGAGCCGTGTTCGTGCATGTTGCTGTTTGGGGTCCGCTATGACAGAATGCACCTGTGTGTGGGCCCCATAAATTATTTATAAAACACCCAGGTATACTAGCATACAACTGTGCAGATAACAAAGACAGAACACATTTGTTAATGAGACTTCAAGTTAAAATACCATCACCTTCTCAGTTTATCCCCAACACAACCACCTTTCACAGACTAGGTCTGAGATATGAGAACTTCAGCAAAGAAAATGCTTGGAGCCTTTTGCCCCTGTTTATTTCTGTCTGTAGTATTGACCAGTACTGACTACTGGCACCAAAGCCATAAACTAAGAAGATCCCTAGTAGTAGAAGGGTAGAAAGGATGGAAAATGATTGATCTTATGATTATAGAACCACACAGAATGCTAAAAATTGTAAGGAAAGAGACTATAAAATGCTTATAAATAGGACACAGAATAATGGAGCTGGAAGGAACACCTTCAAATGGGGTAAAAATGTCCTTGCTGGAAGGAACCTGAGAGATCACTTAGTCTAAATTCATTATTTTACAAATGTGGAGCAGAGAGAAAAGGTGAATTGCCCAAGGTTATCGACTAGATTGATTTCTAAGCCAGTCTTCTGGAGACCACTTCAATATTAAAACCATCCCAGGAAAAAAAAATTGAACATACGATTCTACCAGAGATCCAATTCAGCCTTTCCTCAATTGGACTCAGAATAGGAGGGGGCTAGCAGGATCCTGAATCCCACTGAGTATTGCTAGCTTTCAAAAGAAATTATTAATTCAACTCATAAAATGAGAGTAGCACAATTAACTCTTTTGTGACAGTTTCTGCCAACAATCAAAAGTAATGGATTTAATGTGGTTATTAAAATAACACTGTCAAAGTTGAACATAAGGGAAGAATTTACCCTGTCCCAATGCCCAACCCCTAGCCCTATTGAATCTCCAAGCAATATGCTCCCCTGCCCCAATCAGCGTTTGATGTAAGAAGCTCCAAGTTGGCTTAAGAGGAAGAAGCCCTCTAGATCCAAAATGGATGCTGCCTCTCAGATCAAGACACGTTTTCCTCCTTTCCTTTCCCAACACAGAAAGCTGAATTGAAATGATGGACTTATCAACAAATCCCTGGGAAAGCTGCTTCTTGGAAGGTTCAGCAGAGAAGGTGACCCTGTGACCATTAGCACTAACAAAGCCCAAGAAACCACCCAGTGCCTGTCCATCTCTCTGGACCCCAAGGGTCCCGCTCACCTCTCCTGTACTGACTGCAGTAGCCGGCAGCAGAAGAAGGACTGAGCCTGCTTGGCTGCCGCAAACATGACAGCAGCTTGGAGCTTCTGGATCAGTTACATACCAGTGGTAACAGCTGGAGTTTCTATAGCAAATTCTATCCCATCAAGGTAACTTAATAGGCCACTCATTATCAGGTAGACTGGTGGGATTGCCCACAGGACAGCTTGGCATTACCCCAGGCAAACAGACCAGCCTGTGGATTTGGAAGACCTTGGAAGAAAGTGGAAGCAGAGAGATGTTTGCTCTTGTCTTTCTGAAAATATTGTGCAGAGAGCATCCATTTCCCAGGAGGAAATATGGAAAGCTTGTCTTTGCCAACTTAAAACTGGAAATTCTGGAGCTGGAAGGACAGTTAGTGAATCAGAAAGGTGAGTATTAAAAACAGTTATCAGGCATAAGAGTAGCAGCATATCTACAATTTTAGCAATCTGGAGGTACAAGCCATTTTTGGGAAAAGAAAGCAGAAAAGTGTTTCTGAGAGACAATAAAAGAGTGACATTTGAACCCTGGGTTATACATACACTTTAAAGATAAAAAGTGGATGAGACAGTGAAAGTCTAGCAGCAACAAATGGTCTGAGAGCCCTTAAAATTAGTAATAGCCAGCTGGCAAACTGTACTTTTATTATGACCACTGTGGTGGAAGAAATAACTTAACCTCTACTTCTATGCAGGTTAGGCTAGTTTTCCTTAAAAAGTACTGAAACCATTCTCAAGACTTAATTGGCTCAAGAGACAAAAGACTCAATCTGCTGACATCATTTCCCGGTCACTTGTTTCAAAAAAGCCACAAGGATCTCCAGACGTGTATGGCTGCTATATATCTAAGGAAAGGCGCTTCACTCAGTAGAATCAATTTAGGATGTACTCAATGCATATACTTATTAAATACCTTTGTCTTGCTATGATTAAGGAAAGTTTTGTTAACTGT
The DNA here is from genome assembly GCF_019393635.1 of Dromiciops gliroides. Lineage (NCBI taxonomy): Eukaryota > Metazoa > Chordata > Mammalia > Microbiotheria > Microbiotheriidae > Dromiciops > Dromiciops gliroides. Next base: position 618,618,980 of record NC_057861.1, on the reverse strand, counting down.
TGAATGATCAACCAATGTTCATTCCATCCCAATATTGAATAAAAACTACCAGAGGCTGGCCCAAGTCACTACCAAATAGCCCAGAACACCCACCAATATATACAATGACCTCAATATGACACCCCATTCTCACCCTTCCACACCCATATCCACACTCACGGTCTCATAAACCTGGGTAGTATGTGGTTCATCTATGTGGGTATCCAGAGAAGAGGGAGGATTGGCCCCCACAGTTGTTTCTATGACCTCGGGCTAGAAGATAGCAAAGAGATTGATTTTAAGAAACATTTACAAAGTGTTTACTGTGTGTGGTAGGAACTGGAGGAAACACATACTTTAGATGAGATATGATTGCCTAGCCTAACAAAGCTTTCAGTCAAATAGGGAAAAATTTAGAACTAGTGATCATCTAGTCTAATCTTCTCCTTTGAGAGATGGAGAAACTGAGGCCCAAAGAGAAAACGTGACTTCTGGCAAATCCTGGTAAGGTCACACAGCTAGTAAGTGATGAAGCTGGAACTTGAACCCAAGCCACCACTGGTTGCAACAATCATTAGTAAAACTGATGCAGACATTCAAAAAAAAAAAAAGATTTGACACAATTCCTTTGGTATCCACAGGAATTTGACTCATGGATCTACCAATCATTTTACTTATTTTTCTTTACCTTTCCTTGCCCCTCCCTGTGAGGAGAAGAACCCAGACCCAGGCATGCATTCAGAAGGACAATAACGCATGATGGATGAAGGGCCATGCTTAGAGTCAGTATGACTTTTGTCCAACTCCAGACTGAAATATATTGGCTGTGTGATCCTCAACCTCTTAAGTGTCCCTAGATAACTCTCTAAGATTATTCCTTGCAGAATAATTAACAATCTTAATTGGTAGAGGGAGGTTCCTTCCCAAGAATTCCTTATATCAGTTAAATCAGTTCTAGACCAAACAAACAAATAAAAAACCTTACTGCTTGCCTACAGAAATCCTTTATTCTAATCAAATTGGTATTCTTTTTGTCTTCTTAACATGCCCATGTATCTTCCCTCCTGTACACCTTTGTTAGTATACTGTGACCCTGGGATTACTCTCAATCCACATGTACACAAGCAGGTTGGGTTCTCAGAAGTAGGATGGCCACATCTCTTACTTTGGGAGAGGTCTAAGGGCACCTTTTAGGGGTTGGGGTGTTTTTCTCTAGTGCTTCACCTCAAGCCTGCATTCTGGTATGTTCTCTCCAATACTAATACCAGCAATTAGCATTCCACTTTCATTTAACCAATTAATATCATTTAACTTTTACAAAGGGATATTTACTGAGAAGACATAACAAGCATGAAAATGACAAAGTAATGGTGGGCTCAAACTTAAAGCAGTTTCTACATACTATCTATCCCACCAAATTCACTTATGAATATAGTATTTCTGTGGAATGAATCAATGTATTTCCCTCTTGGCTACCTTTGATCTGTCTTTGATGTTAGGTCTAGCAAGTCCTTCCATACTTCATTCCTCATCATTTGACTTCTGACAAATCCTGGTTTGGATTACATTTTATGGACTCCTGACCTTTACTATTCTGACCTTTCAAAATTTAAAAGTCCATAGCCATTTCCAGTACTCCTTAACCTATATCAGGAAAGAACAAATACAAAGAGACAAAGAATAGAGGACTGTATACATGTCAGCCTTGCATTGGAAGAACCTTAGGCCTCTTCCCATTTAAAAGGCCTATGGTGAAAGGAAGTAAGCTCTCAGAACTCATGACATGATTCCTTCAAAAAAAACCTCCAAATAACGCCATAAGACAATTCCTGGAGCAGAAAAAAACACAAATGAATGGGCTGAGATAATTTTCCAGTCAAAGATGGCTTAGAAGGTTAGCAGGAGGGGCTGTTATGCCAGGGCAGGAATGGAACCCAACCCCACAGTCACACTGGCACAGATCCAGTCCAAGGCAGGCCGAGCCAGGGAAAGAGGACACCCCCCCCCCCGCCCAAGACTCTGAATCAGCTGCAGTGCCAGTGTCGTCTGGGACTAAGCTCACAGTCTGGTAAGAGGGCTAAGGAGTTGGCCTGGAGGAGATTACAGGGGTCTCTGCTGGCACTGAGGCAGAACTTGGGTTTTTTACCCCTGCTGGGAACCAAGAAGTAGGCTTGAGTAGCAGTGGTCCAGGTGGGGGAGGGGAGCAGGGTCATTGGAGCTAACAACCACAGCACACAAAGTTTTGCTGTCTGGTTAATTAGCAAGTGGACCTGGGGTTATCTACAGACCAGGGAATAGGCCAGGCAAGTGAAGAACCTGCTCCTCCTTAAATCATACCACCTGGGAGCCTCTGAAGCTTGGAAACAGTGTCCCACTTTAAGGAGTTAAAAGTCAAGTAAAAGATAGGCAAGATGAACAGACAGAGAAAGGTGAGGACCCTAGAAAGTTTCTTTAGTGACAAGGAAGATCGAGATGCACCCTCAGAAGAGGATAGCAACATCAAGGCTCCTACATCCAAAGCTTCCAACAAAAATATGAATTGGTCTCAGGCCATAGAGGCACTCAAAAAGGACTTTGAAGATAAAGTAAAAGAGGTAGAGGGGAAAATGGAAGGAGAAATGAGAGTGATGCAGGCGGGTCATTCAAAAAGGCAACAGTTTGAAAAGCCAAATTGGCCAAATGGAAAAGGAGGTAAAAAAAAAAGCTCTCTGAAGAAAATCATTGCTTAAAAATTAGGATTGAGCAAATAGAAGCTAATGACTTTATGAGAAATCAAGACAAAATAAAACAAATCCAAATTAATGAAGAAAAAAATTGAGGGCCAATGTGAAATATCTCCTTGGAAAAACAGCTGACCTGGAAAATAGATCCAGGAGAGATTATTTGAAAATTATTGGAATACCTGAAAACCATGGTCAAGGAAAGAGCTTAGAGATCATCTTCCAGGAAACTGTCAGGGAAAATTGCCCTGATATTCTAGAAGCAGAAGGTAAAATAGAAATTGAAAGAATCCACCAATTACCTACTGAAAGAGATCCCAAAAGAAAAACTTCCAGGAATATTATAGCCAAATTCCAGAGCTCCCAGGTCAAGGAGAAAATATTGCAAGCTGCCAAAAAGAAAGAATTCAAGTACTGTGAAGCCACAGTCAGGATAGTACAAAACCTAGCAGCTTCTATATTAAAGCATCAGAGGGCATGGAATATGATATTCTAGAGGGCAAAGGAATTGGAATTACAACTAATAATCACCTATCCATCAAAATTGAGTATAGTCTTTCAGGGGGAAAAATGGGACTTCAAATGAAAAAGAGGACTTTCAGGTATTCGTGATGAAAAGACCTGAACTGAATAGAAAATTTGACCCTAGAGAAGCATAAAAAGGTAAACAGGAAAAAAGAAATTAAGAGGGATATTAAAAGGTTAAACTGTTTACATTCCTACATGGTAAGATGATACTTCCAACTCATAAGAAAATTTTTAGAATTAGGGCAGATGATAAAAATAAATTTAGACAGAAGGCACAGGTGGGAATTGATTATGAAGGGATGATATCTGCAAAGTATTTATTTTTTATCTTTTTATCTTTTTGGGGGGGGGTGGTTGGAGTTGGGTGACATGCCTGGGGTCATGTAGTTGGTGAGTGTCTTGTGTCTGAAGCTGGATTTGGGCTGGGGTCCTCCTGGGTCCAGGGTGGATGCTTTGTCCACTGTGTCACCTAGCTGTCCCATGATGACATCTTTAGGGTAAAATTGAGGGGTGAAAGGAATGTACTGGGGGAGGGGGAAGGGGAGAGGTAGAATGGGGTGAAATCCCACATGAAAGAAACAGGAAAGGGCTTATGGAGTGGAGGTAGAGATGGGGAAGGAGCAGGGCAGTGAATGAACCTTATACTCATCAGAATAGGCTCAAAGACCTTAATCTCATCAGAGTTGACTCAAGGAGGGATTAACATACACACTCAATTGATTAGAGTAATCTGTGTAACCCTTCAGGAAAGTAGGAGGGAAAGGGGATAAGGAGGGAGGGGTGAAAGAAAAGAGGGCAGATTGGGGGAAGGTGCAGTCATAAACAAATCCATTTTGAGGAGGGATAGGGTGAAAGAAGATAGATAATAGAGTAAATATCATGGGAAAGGGAATAGGATGGAGGGAAACTTAACAATAGTAACTGTGAAAAAGAAAAAAGGAAAAAATGTACAAAAAATATTTATAGCAACTCTTTGTGGTGGCTAATAATTGGAAATTGAAGGAATGTCCATCAATTGGGGAATGACTGAACAAGTTGTGGTATATGACTGAACAAGTGGTATATGATTGTAATGCAATATTACTGTGCCTGGAAAGACTCATATGAACTGATGTATAGTGAAGTGAGCAGAACCAGGAGAACACTGTGCACAGTGACAGCATTATAGCTCTATGAGCAATTGTGAATGACTTAACTACTCTCAGCAATACAATGATCTAAGACAATCCCAAAGGACTAATGATGATGCATACTATCCACTTCCAGAGAAAGAACTGATATTGATTGAACACAGACTGAAGCATGCTATTTTGTGCTTTCTCTTTTTTTTTCTTGAGTCTTTTTATGTAAAATGACTAATATGGTAATGTTTTACATAATTGCACATGTAAAACCTATACTGATTGCTTGCAACCTTGGGGAGGGAGGAGGTGAAGGAGGGAGGGAGGGAATGAGAGAGGGATAGAATTTGGAACTCAAAACTATAAATAAATAAATAAATAGATAGATAAATAGATAGATAGATAGATAGATAGATAGATGATAGATAGATAGATAGATAGATAGATAAATGAGTGAATGAATAAACAAATAAATGAATAAATAAATAGGTAAAAAGATAAATGAATGAATAAATAGATGAACTAATGAATTAATAAATAAATGAATGAATAAAGAAATAAATGAATGGATGAATGAATGGATAAATAAATGAATAAAACAAGATTAAAACAATAAATAAATAAATAAATGAGTAAATGAATGAATAAATAAATAGATAAATTAATAAATAGATAGATACATAGATAAATAAATAAGTGAATGAATGAATAAATAAATAAATAAATGGCCTATGGCATGTCTTTCTCACACAAATAGCAGCCAGGCAGGAACAAGGAAAAGAAAGAGATTTGCTTCAGCTGGTTAGTGCTTTGTGAATGACCTCAGTTCTGGTTCAGCAGTCAATCACAATCCATCTCTTCACTTCATAATTCAGTTAAAGAATGTACATGCTCTGGGGGCAGCTAGGTGGCACAGTGGATAAAGCACTGGCCTTGGATTCAAGAGGACCTGAGTTCAAATCCAGCCTCAGACACTTGACACTTAACTAGCTGTGTGACCCTGGGCAAGTCATTTTACCCTCATTGCCCTGTAAAAAGAAAAAACAACACAAAAGCAAAAACAAATGTTGAAAACTTTCTCTACATGTAACTAGAAAATAATAAAAGGAAAAAAAAAATGTACATGCTCCAAATTGGGGAATAGGAACCCTCCATGCCTTTCCCACTAGGCCTGGGAGCAGAGAACTTTGTTCATGTGGAAAAGATCAGGTCTCTGAGCCACTTTTCACAGAAGTATGTTATAGGCTTTGTAGTGTGTCATTTAGATAGATGGTGGTTGTTTAGGAATACGTCCATTGTGACCTTATATGAGAAGACGAAGGAAGGAGAAGTATAAAGGTGGAAGGAGGAAAAAGAAGGAAATAGGTGAAGGAAATGGCCACAGAGAAATATCTTTCTAGATATTTAACCTGAAATGCCCCTTCTCCTTCTGTTGATGTCAGACTCTGGACATTGGATTGGAAGGTAGTTTGGTTTATACAGGAGATGTTGAGAGTGCTATGTAATGGATTTTCTGATATTTATCCTATATCTCTATTTTAAATAAATTGTCCCTTTTTGCCCTGCCATGATTGATGTATATCATGTGATTACTACAGGTATAAAACAAGGCATCTAGTAAAAATAGCATAGTAAATATAAAGCATTTCTTCCATGAACCTAAGCCACACTCTCACACAAATACATACATCTATGGGAAAAGAGAACACATATAGAAAACACATGTGGCTTGGAGCCCATTCAAGGAGGGCCTTGAGTATAGGGAACATCTGTGGCCAGGGTTGATATATATTGGGGTACATGACTGATGGTGTCTCCTGGGACTGTCATTATGTAGCACCCACCAGGTCTGTTCCCCACTGGTCTTGTATTGCATATGGTTCCCACCAGACTCACGTCTCTACTAAATACATCATCTCTACCAGTTTCTACTCCCTACTGGTCTTGCATAGCTTTTGCTTAGCTTCAATCCACTACCCCAATATCACCTTTATCTCCCTTAACACTTAAGGTGTGTTGGTCCCTTAGCTAGAAGGCCAGTTTAAACTATAATAGTCCCAAATTCCTTGATATGTCCCAATCCCATATCATCATCATCCATACAGAAGAGGAGTTCTTACCATGGGGCCCACAGTCAGGTCCATAGATAGATTTCAGGGGGTCCATAAACTGCTTGAGGGGAAAAACACCTTTATTATTTTCCCTATTTATAACTTGGAATTTGTTTCTTTAAAATAATGTCCAGCTTAAGTAACTTAAAAGTATTTTTAAGTTTAGCTACTTTACTAAAGGCTTCTTTTTTTAAAGGAAAAATGCTAATCTCATATTCACTAAACAAACTTTTTTTTCCTTTTGTTTGTTTTTGTTCATTCAACAAACATTTATTATGTACTTAATATGTACCTGGAACTGTGGTTTGCTATGGGATTTCTTTTTTTTTTTTAAATAAAAGTATTTTATTATTTTCCAATTACATGTAGAAATAGTTTTCAACATTTGTTTTCATAAGATTTCTAGTTTCAAATTTTTCTCCCTCCTTCCCTCCCTCCCCCCTCCCCAAGACAGCAAGCAATCTGATATAGGTTATATGTGTACAATCACATTAAACATATTTCTGCATCAGTCATGCTGTGAAAGAAGAATCAGAGAAAAAAGGAAATATCTCAAAAAAGAAAAGCAAAAAAAAAAATAGATTCCATAATTCTTTTTCTCTGGATTTGGAGAGCATTTTCCATCATGAGTCCTTTGGAACTATGTTGGACCACTGTATTGCTGAGAAGAGTCAAGTCTATCACAGTTGATCAAAACACAATGCTGTTGATACTGTGTACAAGGTTCTCCTGGTTCTGCTCATCTCACTCATCATCAATTCATGCAAGTCCTTCCAGGTTTCTCTGAAATCCGCCTGTTCATCGTTTCTTATGGCACAATAGTATTCCATTACATTCATATTCCACAACTTGTTCAGCCATTCCCCAACTGATGGGCATCCTTTCAATTTCCAGGAGCTATAAATATTTTTGTACATGTGGGTCCTTTTCCCTTTTTCATGATCTCTTTGGGAAAAAGACCTAATAGTGGTTTTGCTGGGTCAAAGGGTATGCACAGCTTTATAGCCCTTTGGGCATAGTTCCAAATTGCTCTCCAGAATGGTTGGATCAGTTCACAGCTCCACCAACAATCCATTAGTGTTCCAATTTTTCCACAGCGTCTCCAACATTTATTATTTTCCTTTTTCGTCATATTAGCCAATCTGATAGGTGTCAGGTGGTATCTCAGAGCTGTTTTAATTTGCATTTCTCTAATCAATAGTGATTTTGAGCATTTTTTCATATGGCGATAGATAGCTTTGATTTCTTCATCAGAAAACTGCCTGTTCATATCCTTTGACCATTTCTCAATTGGGGAATGACTTGGATTCTCATAAATTTGATTCAGTTCCCGATATATTTTAGAAATGAGGCCTTTATCAGAAATACTGGCTATAAAAATTGTTTCCCAGCTTTCTGCCTCCCTTCTGATTTTGGATGCATTGCTTCTGTTTGTACAAAACCTTTTTAATTTAATGTAATCAAAATCATCCATTTTATATTTCATAATATTCTCTACCTCTTGTTTGGTCATAAACTGTTCTCCTTTCCATAAATCTGAGAAGTAGACTATTCCTTCCTCTCCTAATTTGCCTATGGTATCACCTTTTATGTCTAAATCATGTACCCATTTTGACCTTATTTTAGTATAAGGTGTAAGATGTTGGTCTATGCCCAATTTCTTCCATACTATCTTCCAGTTTTCCCAGCAGTTTTTGTCAAATACTGAGTTACTATCCCAGAAGCTGGAGTCTTTGGGTTTATCAAACAGTACATTACTAAAGTCATTTACTACTATGTCTCCTGTACCTAACCTATTCCATTGATCTACCACTCTATTTCTTAGCCAATACCAAATAGTTTTGATGACTGCCACTTTATAGTAAAGCTTCAGATTTGGTACAGCTAGCCCACCTTCCTGTGCATTTTTTTTCATTAGTTCCCTTAATATTCTTGACCTTTAAACACCTTTATTTATGGTTCAGTGGATAATGTACTGTGTGCCTGGAGTCAGATCTGAGTGCAAATCTGGTCTCAGACACTGACTAGCTGTTTCACACAGGACAAATCACTTAACCCTGGTTTGCTTATTCCACTGGTCTTGTATTCCACTAGAGAAAGAAATGGCAAACCACTCCAGTATCTTTGCCAAGAAAACCCCATATGGGGTCATGAAAACTCAGCCATGACTAAACAGCAACAAATTTTTACCAGGCTTGAACTGAATTTGACCCTTTCCTTTGATTATGAATATAGGTAATGTGAGGAAATGGAGATTGATCGCCTCTCAATAAGAATATAGGGGGCAGCTAGGTGGTGCAATGGATAAAGCACCGGCCCTGGATTCAGGAGGACCTGAGTTCAAATCCTGCCCCAGACACTTGACATTTATAAGCTGTGTGACCCTGGGCAAGTCACTTAACCCTCACTGCCTTAAAAAAAAAAAAAAAAGAATAATCACCATTCAAAAGGTCTCCTCCCCCCACCCCCAGACAAAATCACGTGGTTCAGGGAAACCCTGAGCTGGTCACAAATTAGGCTGCTCCTGAGATGTGTCCATATAAGGGAGGAATTGAAGTATTGTCCCTGCATCACCTCCCCCATTGGCTAAGAAATACTGCGTTCTGATTAGCTAGTTTTTGCATGTAGATTGTAACCCTTGAGTAATCGGACCAATGATGAAAAATGGGAGGGGCGATATCGCATTAAAGATTAGGAGATAAAAGGGGATCTATGAGCCTCTATTTTTTGGTCACCCACCAGCTGCACACGGGGTGGCCCATTTTCACAAGAATGACAATAAATGAGCCTTTGACACATCACCACCACTGAGTTCCAGACAATTATTGAGGAGTCATTTTCCTCACAGGCAACTGTCGAATATTAAAATATAGTTTTTGTATCTGCCTGCTTCCTACAAACAGATCAGAGAAATAATGTTTAATTTCTCCTACAAAATTAATAAACAGATCAGAGATATTATAATATTTTATAATATCTCCTACCAAAAAAGTAAAAACAGATCAGAGACATGTCTCCTACAGAATGTTTGGGACAAAATTGCCTCAGTTTACCCAAATAACTTGAGGAGACCACCAAGTCAAGTAGAGGCAGATTTATTACATTCTCATGAGAACGGGCGACCCCATGACCCCATTTCAAGGGCTGAGGAGAGCACTGATGGGTTCATGAGTTGGGTTTTTATAGAAATTTTGAGGGGTGGGTCCTCTTGTGCACAGGATAAGCTCACAATCTAACATCCAATCCTGTCTCACCCAGAGTGCGTGTTCAGCTCGTAATCAGGGTATGATGCATGCTCAGCTATGTCTGAGAGCTAGGGGAAAGGGGAGGGGGAAAAGGTCAAATCAAGAGAGGGGTGAAACCCCTCCAAACCACTCCACCTGGGTAAGGAGGGGCAAAGGGGTGGAAGGGAGTAATGGTACCAGGATCTGGTACCAGGGGGAGTTAGGACATAGGAATGTAAAAGGGGAGGTAGTATCTAGGACGGGTTCGACCTAGCAAAAGACATCTTCTCCTGCCTGGTCATGAGGTGTGTTGTAGCAACAGCCTAACAAGAACTGGGGTTTGGAATGTAGGCAAGGGGGGACGGTACATCAGGTTCAGTAAGGCAAAATACACAATTTCTATTATAAGCAATGGAATTAAACATGAACAAAATGATCTGACTACAACAGGGACTGGGGGCTGGGTACTTTCCAGACCCCATCCTCAGAATCTAAACTGACTCAAGTCCACCTATCCCATACAAGAACAAAACCAGATCAGAGACAGACAGAAAAAACATAATATCAATTTAATATTTTTATCCCAAGAAGAAAGATAACACAACATGATCATGTGGAGACTCCCCTCCTAAGAGAAAAGCTTGGGGGGACTCCCCATTTCTGAGGGTATATATGGTTTCAGTCCACTGATTACAGGGCATTGTCAGTTTCCATTGTATGATACAGAAATCAACCCAGAAGCAAAAAACAGTTTAACAATTTCAGTTATAACAAGTATGGAGGGAATACAGAAGCATCATGATAAGACTACAGGATTCCAAAAAAGGGTTTGGCAAGGATGAGGATGCCCAGATGTTACCATAAGATAGGGACTTACTATCCTGAGGGAAAAGAAGTCACTAGGTAGGTCTGGAGTTCAGTTGAAGGACATTTTACCCCTATTAACCCAGGGTTTCATAAAAAAAATCCTTTTGGATAATAAGGCACCTCCATCAAATCCAGGTGATCCATATACTCATTTAACACAACAAACCACAACAGTCAAAAGGGTCCATGAAACAAAAGTGGTTAAGAGCTCCTACATAGAGGTGGCTTTCCCAGCAAACTACCAAAGGCTCCTTAGTTTGGTACCTCCCCCAACCCCACCTCCCCTTTTTAATTCTAAACTCCTGTCTTATCCATGTCTTATCCATAGAAGGGGAAAGGCACTGCCACAAAACTAAACCCAGGGGCAAGGTAATCATTATCTACACCAGTTTAACCTCATTCCTGTCTTTAATATGTATACGTAACTAATTAAGCCTTTCCAGGCTTTTCCAGCCCACCCTTCCATTTGGGCCTCCAGTCAATTTCTGGGGTCTAATTAATTTAAAATTCCTGCCCTGCTAAGGGTGTATTCATTGAATGTAGAAAGCACTCAATAAATGTTTGCGACTGATTTTCATCAACTCCTGTGGCTCACCCTTGTATAAGGAAGCCTAACTTTTTTGCCTCAAGTTTGTCTTTGGTTCTGGTGATAATGTGGAAAGCCAAATTTATCCATCTTCTGATATTAGATGGTTCCAGGCACAGAAGATTAAGTAGTCTGGACTAAGATTAAAAATATGACACAACTGTACCTAGTAGCAAATATGGAGGTGACAGGCATGGATATTTGTCAAATATGGAAGTATCCTTTCCTCTGATTTAAGAAAAGAGAAGTTTCAGTCAAGTCAACAGCAATGCAGGGAAAGACTGAGCCCTCCTGCCTTCAAACCTTCAAACTTTTGCTGATACTATTCTCCTCCCTCTTTACCTCTGCCCTCCCCCCCCCACATCCTCTGGGACTTGTGTAACACCACCTCTTAATGGACTTTAAGAGACTATTTTCTTTTTCTTTTTCTTTTCTTTTCTTTTTTTTTTTGCAGGGCAATGAGGGTTAAGTGATTTGCCCAGGGTCACATAGCTAGTAAGTGTCAAGTGTCTGAAACCGGATTTGAACCCAGGTCCTCCTGAATCCAGGGCTGGTGCTTTATTCACTGCGCCACCCAGCTGTCCCCAGGACAGGGACTATTTTCTATGAAATATAAAGTACATGGAGGAAAGTGTAAGAAGGGTGGAAAGGGGGTAGCTAGATGGCGCAGTGGTTAAAGTACCGGCCCTGGATTCAGGAGTACCTGAGTTCAAATCCGGCCTCAGACACTTGACATTTACTAGCTGTGTGACTGTGGGCAAGTCACTTAACCCCCATTGCCTAAAAAAAAAAAAAAAAAGAAGGGTGGAAAGGTACAAAGATGTGAGGTTAGAAAGAATTTTAAGTGCCAAACAGAAGAAAAGATTAAAAAGTGGCAAGAATACACAAAAGAAGTATACAAGAAAGTCTTAACACCAACAATAACTACAATGGATGCAGTACTCATCTAAAAATCAGACATCCTGGAGAATAAAGTCAGGAGAGACTTAGGAAGCCTTGGTAACAATAAGGCTAGTATAGATGACAGAATTACAGGTGAGCTATTTAAAATCCTAAAATCCTAAGTGTTGTATTCAATATGTCAGCAAATTTGGAAAATTCAGCAATGGTCGCTAGATTGAAAAAAGATCAATTTATGCTTCAATCCTAAAGAAGAGTAATGTCAAAGATTGTTCAAATTACTGAACAATTTGCACTCATTTCACACACTGGCAAGGTTATACTTAAGATTCTACAAGGTAAGCTTCAGCAATAAGTGACCCACAAGAACAGTCTGGTTTTTAGAGGTAGAGGAACTAGAGACCAAATTGCCAACATTAGCTGAATTATGGAGAAAGCAAGGAAATTCTTGAAAAATATCTATTTCTATTTCATTGACCACACTAACACCTTTGATTATATGGATCACAACAAAATGTGGTATGTCTTCAAAGAGATGGGAGTACCTCATCATCTTACTTGTCTTTTAAGGAGTCTATATGTGGGTCAAGAAGGAACAGTTAGAACTGAACATGGAACTAAACAGCTGATTGGTTAAAGACTGAAAAAGGAGTATGACATTGTCACCTTAGCTATTTAACTTATATGCAAAGTACATTAAGAAAATATCAGGCTAGATTAATCAAAAGCCAGAATTAAGGCTGCTGGGAGAAATATCAACAATCTTAGATATACAGGTGATACCACTCTGATTGCAGAAAGTGAAGAATTAAGCTTCTTTTTAAATTTTATTTAGAATTTTTCCCCAAATTATATGTAAAAACAAATTTAAACGTCAATTTTTAAAACTTTGTGCTCTAAATTCTCTTCCTCCCTCTCTTCCCACCCTCTTAAGAATTTAAGCAATTCAATACAAGTTATACATGTGTAGTCAGGCAAAACATTCCCACATTGGTCAGATTGTGAAAGAAAACAGACCAAAAAAACTTTAGAAAAAGAAACTAACAAAAAATTATGCTTCAATCTGTATTCAGATACCATCAGTTCTTTCTCGGGAGATGGATTGCATTTTTCATAAGTCCTTCAGTTGTCTTGGATCATTATATTGCTGAAAATAACTAAGTCATTCACAGCAGATCATCTTACAATAATGCTTTTACAATTTTGTATACAGTGCATTTCACTTTGCATCAGCTCATGTAAGTCTTTCCAGGTTTTTCTGATGGCATCTTGCTCATCATTTCTTATAGCACAATAGTGTTCCATCATAATCTTATCCCACAATTTGTTCAGCCATTCCCCAATTGATGGACATCTCCCCAATTTCGAATTCAACTTTTTAAAAAAATCTCTTTCTGTATACCAACCTAATAGTGGTATTACTAGGTCAAAGAATATGCATAATTTTATAGCCCTTTGACCATAGCTCCAAATTGCTCTTCAGAATGTTTGAATCTGTTTACAACTTTACCAAGTGTATTAATGTCTTATTTTCCCCATATCCCCTATAACATTTGTCATTTTCCTCTGCTGTCCTATTATCCAATCCAATGCATATGAGGTAGTACCCAGAATTGTTTTGACCTGAATCTCTCCAATCAGTAGTGAGTTAGACCATTTTTTTCACATGGCTATCAGTAGGAATTAAGCTTCTTAAGGAAGATAAAAGAAGAGAGTGTAAAAGTTGGCTTGAAGCTTAACATCAAAAAAACTAAGATGTTGGCAACTGGCCCCATCACTTCCTGGCAAATAGAGGGAGAAGAAATAGAAGCAGTGTCAGATTTTATATTCTTGGGCTCAAAGATCACTACAGATAGCAATTGTAGCCACAAAGGTAGGTATAGTCAAAGGTATGGTTTTTCCAGTAGCAAGGTATGACTGTGAGAGTTGGCTATAAGGGAAACCAAGTGCCACAGAATTGACACTTTCAATTTGTGGTCCTGGAGAAGATTTGACACAAGGAGATCAAATCAGTCAATAGCTATGTGACCCTGGCCAAATCACTTAACCTCTGTTTGCCTCAGTTTTCTCAACTGTAAAATGGGGGTAGTAACAGCATCTACCTCTTAGAGTTGTTATGAAGATTAAATGAAATGATATTTGTAAAGATCTCTGCATAGTGTTTGTCACATAGTAGCAGTATATTGTAAGGGCCTAAAATTCTAGCTATGATGTCTAAAATCTAATGAGTGGTTACCTTCAATTAGAAGCTTTAGCAAGAGTTTAGACTTTTAAGTATTTATTAAAGTGCATCAGAAGTTGGTGAGGAAAGAGTGTGAGAGCCTTTTTTCCTGCTCCGCTGGTCTCCTGGCTGCGCTGCACAGACAGACGTTGACTAGAGTTTGACTCGGCCCGGCTCTCGGTTAACAGCACGCGCTTGACTCGGTCTCTTGCCCCAAAGGTGGCCTTCGGCTTTTGGTGAGTTTTATACGGAATATAGACTAAGCCTAGACTTAAGATGATTTGTATTGTATTTCTACTTTCCTATCCTTCTAATCAACATCACCTTGTGACTACCATACAATAAAAGCTCTAACTAGAAAACCAGAAGCTTCTTCCATTTACTAGTCTGGGAGATCAATTAAGGGAAAGGTTAAGTAGGGGAGATTTATGATCTAATATCCAATTTTAATCTCACAAGAGAGAGAGGTAAAAATCTAACTATCTCTAATAGCACCCTCCATCTCACCCACCAAAGCCGAGGTCAGGAACCCAAAAGGTCCTCCCCTCAGCAGCTTCTCCCAGAACCTCTTGTGAAACAGGAAACGAGACCGGCTGCGCACACACACAGCTCCAAGCTAATTGGCTGGTAACTTAGATTGACACAACTAACAGGCGGTAACTTCCAGGGGCTAAAGTCACATGGTTTCCAAGTCACATGCTTTCTCCTCATGGCGGAGCTTCCCTGCAATATTTTTCTCAACAGGTTGGTAGCGCTCTAAATCTCACAATATAAATGCTTATTCCTCACCCCATCGTTTATTATGTGATTAATAGATAGTCTTCAGGCAGATGGCATAAGAGGTCTGAAATTAAGATCCGTCAACTAGCATCTTTCAACACCTACTATGTCCGAGGTACTGTGTTAAAGCAGAAGCCTTGGAAAGTAGAATGGAGCTTTGCTAGATGGTTTAAAGAAGCCTGAAGCATCATTTCTGAAAAAGGCAATTCCAAAAAGAGCATAACAAAAGTCCCCAGTCATTTGCCCTGGGAGGTCTGAATCTAAAAGGTAACTTGAAGCACAGGAAAGAAGTGTAGCCCATCACTAGACAGCAGTGGAGAAGACTGAAGAAAGCAGCAGTGATGGAGGTAGTAAGGCAGCAGTTTGGGCATAACTGTGGAGGCCAAGGTTAGGTGATTGAGGGCAGAGAAGTGCCTTTGGGACCACAGCTACAGAAGCATTTAGTGGGATTCACTGTGGTGGAGGCAGAGAATAGCCGGCTTGTCCAGTGACAATGAAAGAGGCAAAGAGCTACCAAGACAAGTTTTCTAGCACAAGGCAACTCTACCTTGAGAGCTTAGAGTGTAAGTCTCTCTACCTTCTTTCCCATCTCTACTTATGCCCTGACCTACTCCTTTATCCCATTGGCACATAAAGCTGTGAAGGGAAGTATTTTACATTGCTCTATGAAGGTTAAAAATTACTTTGTTGCATGAATTATATATAGTTTAATTAAACGCTTTACCATTTGATTTCTGGCGATTTTCCTGGTCTGTAAGGAAAGTCTTAACTGGAAGGAGTCTTGAAACAAGAATACATTTTCAGTTTCCTGCATTGAACTGAATATAGACTGGGCACAACCAAAGTGGACAGGTTCAGCTTCATTACACAAATAATCATATTACTGACATAAATCAGAATATATGAGAATGAATGAAAAAGCATGAAATAAAAGTATTGAATATGTGCTAAATAGTGGAGATAGAAATAAAAACGCAAGATAGTCTCTGCTCTATAGGGTAAGACAACATGTACAGGATGTTTCAGTTACAAATCAGATGTAAGGGCCCGGTATGTCATCGGGTGCACTAACAATGAAGATGCCATTTCTTTGGTGTCATTTCCATTGATAAAACCATATATTTTTCTTACATTACACCCACCTGTTGCCTTGGTTTCTGGAGTACAGGCTTTTATTCAAATGAATTAAAGTATCCCATATGTAGAAGGGACCACACAATGCTCACATGGTCATATACCTCCTGTGCCACTTTTGATCTCACCTTGTACAATCTATGAAAATGATACAACCTGAAATTTATATTTGAGTTTTCATGCTTTTCCTAGATTATCTAATATTGACATACATGAGTTGAATGCCCTCCACAAATAGGCTTGAAATCACTTTTGCTTATCTGGACTTCCCATCATACTAGTTTGTTTATGGTCCCTCTTTCCATAAAACATCTCATAGATCATCTTTGAATGACAGCAAGATCTCTAGCTTAAATTTCAGCTGTGGGCAAATCCCTTTGTTCAACTTCACTACTATAGATTTAATAATCAAATGGCTTGCCATCCTTCCATTTTAATTAGGCTTTCCTGTTGTACCTTTGTCCACAGGTCGTACAACCTTCTCCTTTAAACTTCTTCTTAGTCATTTTCTTCTGCTGACTATTTTCCACCATTTATCAGTGGAGATCATTCACAAGACACTTATACAGCAGAATTCAGTAGGACAGGATAATATGATACCACAAAGCATCATGAGAAAGAAAGAGAGGAGAAACCTAGAAAGGAACAAATCACAGTCCTGAGATAAGCAGCTGAGCATCAATCCAGACTGCTCTGTCCATCTAATAGTGAGAAGTCACAGCCCCACCTACTGGAGTAAGAAGTTTTTGTGTTGTCTCCATACTTGAATTTAACTTATTTGTTGTTTCTTCTCTAACAAAAAGGGCATTTGCTATTTTTCATTTTGTTTTGTTCTTATTTCTTCATGCAAAGTATTTTCATGATACTCTATTTTGCCTCTTGGGAGGATTGACAGCAAGAGACCATATCCCATTTCCGAAGGGAGGCAACTCCAGTTCTTTTCCTTGGGGCCAAGACAGTATGTATACATGGTGGGTTGATCCTGTCAACTGATCTTCCAGCAGCTAAGAAATTGACACCACAGGTATGGTTTCAATGTGTCTACAAGAGTATTTGGTTAGGAAGACTACTACGAGGAAAGATTATGTGCTGTTAGAGGTTTCATATGTGATATAATCCTTCGCCATAATACTTTAACTAGACTTTATTTTTGGATCAAAAAATTTTCAACTCAAAATTTTAAAAATTCAGGTATCCAAATGGTTGTTTGGGGGCTATTAAAGGGGGGAAAAGAAAAATGCATGTACTATTCCATCTAAGCTTCAATATATCAGTATCTGGGTTCTAGTTACATCTACTAAAGACTCATGCATTTAAAAACATTATTCAAAGAAGGGGTTCATAGATTTCCATGACAAAAGGGTACATGATACCAAAAACAGTTAAAAGCCCCTGTTGACAGATTTCCTGTTATCCCAATTCATTTCAAGACAGAAGGCTGCCAACAAATTAATTTTTTGAGCTGGATACTTCACCTGTGTATTATAAGTCTTTGTTTTTATATTGTATCTTATATTCTTCATTAAGTATAAACTCTAGATTTCCAGCCATAAAGCCTTGCTTGTTCCATTAATTTTCTTTTCTTCCCATTTTTAAAATGTTTTATTAAAAACTAAATAATGAACGACAATATAACCAAGCAAACTTGCTTTGCAATTAACAGGTTAATTTCAATGTATAAGGTTTCAGTAGTATAATGGGGGAATCTGGCACTTGTACAGATCCTATCTGTTTGTTTGGCTAACAAGCCTTTTGCTTCTGGGAGAATTGTGATATAAGGGAAGTGTCTTGGATAAACTATGGAGCCTACATAGAGATTTTTTCACTGGTTGCAGTGAATTAGCCACATGGTGGAAGAAGACGGTCTTGTATTGGCTTTAGAAACTTTTGGAGTGGGGCAGCTAGGTGGTGAAGTGGATAAAGCACCAGCCCTGGATTCAGGAGGACCTGAATTCAAATCTGGCCTCAGACACTTGACACTTACTAGCTGTGTGACCCTGGGCAAGTCACTTAGCCCTCATTTGCCCTGCCCCCCAAAAAAAGAGAGAATCAGAAGCTTTAAAAAGGCCTTTCAGAACTGGAAACCTCCACTTTTGCCTCTGTCACTCTTGGGGGACTCTTTCACTCACATTGTCTGGTGAGTGACCTCATAGCCCCCAAGAAATCAATATTTCCATATTAGCCATGTTACAAAATAAAATACAGGGAAAAAAAAACAAGAAAAGTAAAGTTAAAAAATGTTTCAATTTGCATTCAAAATTGAATAGTTAAGTCTCTTGAGGTAGATAGCATTTTTTATCATAGGTCCTTTGGAATTGTCTTGGATCATTGTCATGATCAGAGTAGCCAAGTCTTTCACAATTGATCATTCTTATAATGTTGCTGTTACTGTGTACAATGTGCTCCTGGTTTGCTCACTTCACTTTGCAAGTCTTTCTGATACAAAGGTTTTTTAGTCATTCCCCATAAGATCCCATCAAAATCTTTTTCCATTCATTCTCACATTATTTCATAAATATCTTTCTAGACTCTTTTTATTCTTCAGACATGTCCATCTTAATTGCATTACTTTACTTATACATTACTTTAATGTATCACAATTTAATTATTCCTCTACTATTAGACACTTGAGTTGTTTCAGTTTTTTATGATAGAGAAGGCTGCTATAAAAGTGAACTATTAGATAGTTCTCTCTCTCTCTTTCTCACACACAGTCAGGGAATATTTAAATGATGGCACTTTTGTACCAATAGGTATGCTTATTTTTATAACTTTCACCTAGATTGTGCTCCAAAAATATTGTATAAATTTGCAGTTCCACAGCAATAAATGGGTATAATACCTGTTTTTCCATAACCCCACCAGCATTTTTTAACTGTTTTTGTTATTGTTGGCTACTTAGCGACTTACATATTTGCAAGTGATTATTGACAATTTGAAAATTACTTATTCATATTCCATTCAATTTCCCTAGTCTGCTGATAAATGCGCGCGTGTGTGTGTGTGTGGGGGGGGGGGGGAGGGATTGTTTGTTTTCTGGTAAATACTAACCTACTTAAAAGCCCACACTGTGGCCTATAATATGTGAAACACCCTACTTATCTCTTACATCATGCATTAGTACTTTTATCTTTCAAATACCAACTGAAGGATGGGATGCTTTCCTTAACTAGGCATAAAGACTAGACCTGTGATTATACTGGTATAAGGAATTCACATATGAAAGGACTCCTACTAACATGGGTTGGCTTCTTTCGTGCAGGATGTACCCTTAGAAGAAGGGTCCTCAACTTTTTTTTTTTATATCATGGACTTCTTTGCATTCTGATGAAATGGATGAATACCTTTTCAAATTAATGTTTTTAACTATAGAAAGTAAAATATATAGGATCACAAAATAATAAAAATATTTTTAAAAAAACAAACAAGTTCTTGCAGCCCTGGAGTCAGGAGGACCTAAGTTCAAATTTGACCCCAGGCACTTACTAGCTGTGTGACCCTGGGCAAGTCATTTAACTCTGACTGCCTCCAAAAACAAAACAAACAAAACAAACAAAAAAGAAGTTCTTAGGTTCTAAGTTAAGAACCCTGATCTTGGAGTTTGTTTGTATACTCTGGCTTTATAAAGCCTAATATCAATGGCAGAAACAACATATAAAAATATATAGACAATCAGAATGAGAAAAACAAACAAGATTATTTTTTGCTCTAGTTAATATGTATATTTTTAAAAGGGGGTAAATTTTCAAAAGAAATGCTTGCCTGATAAAGCATACTTATCAAGGTAATATTATCATCCTAATGTTATGATAGTAAATTGCCACTATTTTGTACTTAGTATTTTAGAAAATACAGATGTCTGGGTTTTCCTAATTCTTTTGTGAGATTAAAATTGGATATTAGATCATAAATCTCCCCTACTTAACCTTTCCCTTAATTGATCTCCCAGACTAGTAAATGGAAGAAGCTTCTGGTTTTCTAGTTAGAGCTTTTATTGTATGGTAGTCACAAGGTGATGTTGATTAGAAGGATAGGAAAGTAAAAATACAATACAAATCATCTTAAGTCTAGGCTTAGTCTATATTCCGTATAAAACTCACCAAAACCCAAGGCCACCTTTGGGGCGAGAGACCGAGTCAAGCGCGTGCTGTTAACCGAGAGCCGGGCCGAGTCAAACTCCAGTCAGCGTCTGTCTGTGCAGCGCAGCCAGGAGACCAGCGGAGCAGGAAAAAAAAAGGCCCACTTCCGTTCTCTCCTTGCCTTTTAAGCTCGCACCCCGGAAGTCGAGTGCTCAGCAGGCAATCTGGTGTGCGTTGCAGGCGGACTGGTGTGCGTAGCTCATGCTGTTGGTCTCCTCCCCAAAAGGGTGGTCCTAAAAAAAACTGGCGTCTCTCCATTATCTAACCGACTGTTAAAACTTTTTACCACACTTTATAAAAATTTTTAATCCCAATCTTAACAAACACCAAATAAAAAAGCATTTCTATATACATTGTGAAACAGAAGTATGTGAAACTGTGAATCTATTATATAGTTTACTTTTGTTTTTAAATAGATAACAAATTTAATGTGTAACTTTCAAAGCTAAATTGCTTGTCTTAAGGAACTGCCTAGAGCTCTGAGAGACTACCTAAAAATCTCAGGGTCACAGAGTCAGTATTTTTTGGAGACCAGGTTTGGACTTGGGTCCTTTTTTTGGTTTTGAAGCCACCTCTTTATCCACTATGGAATGTTGCCTCTCAAAAAGTCAAAAGACAAATCTTCAGACAAAAGTAAATCTTAGTTCCTTGGCTATACCCAATCTTGGTACTACTTACTACGTTTCTGTTCCTCTCTTCTCTACCCATGCCAGAAACCTGGGGAACAGCATGGGAAGTGGTCAAGCCTAATTATTGGAGCAGATCTCAGAAAACTTGGGTTACTGAGCCTATTTTCATGGATTGAATCCCCATGTTGGTTTACTACTTTTGTTCTATTTCCCAGCCAACACATGCAGTAACATTCACAGCCCCAACCAGGTGTCTTGAAAATATGAGCCATGTGTCAGAAGGAAAACATGGATCAGTATAAATTCATGTGACTTAATGAAAAAAAAACACACCAAAATATCTACCTTATTGTGTCAGTTACATCCCAAGAAGAGAGTACTAGGGAAAATGGGTGGAAGTTGCAGAGATATACTTAGCTTCATTCTAAAGAAAAATGTCCTTATGACAAAGAGATGTTCAAAAATGGAATTTGATGGTTCAAGAGGTAGTAAGATTCCCATCACTGGAGAGCTTTATGAAGAGGTTGTATGGCTGTTTCTCAATGTCAATTCCCTCCATAAGATCATTTGTCAGTGATCTTATAGAGAGGATTCTTATTATGGGTCGGAATGAATGACTTCTAAGGTACCTTCTAAATCTTAGATTCTGTGTGAACCAAGCACCTGAACATGTGAGAGAGAGCATAATGACTACAAAAAGAACAGTGGATCTGGAACCAGAGGGGCTCAGTGCAAATCTTGGCTTTGCTGAACTACCTATGTGTTAATTACAGTAATCCCTCTGGGATTCTTTATCTGTAAAACAGGAAAAAGTCACCTCTAAAATCTCTTCTACTTCTAAAACTTTGATTTTATGAACCCATAACCCTATGTGCAAAAAAGCTTCATATGAACAGCAAAGCTGCTCCTTGGAAGAGGCCTTAGGAAGTAGGAAGAATTTAATTAGTAGCAACCTGGATATATAGAGGATCAAATATCTCCTTTTCTTCATGAAGAGACACTTTAATGGCTTAAAGGAACAAAGAGAGGCCAAGAGTCCACAATAGAGGGAAAAGGGAGAGAGGTTACAAAAAGAAAAAAAACATTCAGTTAAGAAGAATATCTGAAGATCAAATTTTTCTAACAGGGAGAGGGGGTGGGCTCAGTTAAGCTAGAGAGTAGAAAAGACAGAATCTTTGAGAAGTCATTAAAAAAAAGAATCATGGAACAAGAATAAACTGACTTGATGAGTTGGATAAATGTTCTATAAGGAAAAAAATCAGTTAAAAGATGTTTGTAGAACTGACATGTATAGAAAGGCAGCATGGTGTCTTTGAAAGAACACAGTTCTAGTCCTGTATGTCCTTAAGCAAGTTAGTTAGCTTAGCTGCTGTGGGTTTCATTTTTCTCCTCTATAAAATGAAGGTGAAATGATTCATAAGATCCCTTCCAATTCTGACATTCTGAGTTGGTTTCTACAAGTGCTGTTAAATCTGGCCTAGTCTATCTTATCTCAATGCCTATGGTGAAGTAAATGGAAAAGACAAACATAAACTTGGAGAGATAGTGGAGGACAGAAGGGCTTGGCAAACTGTGGTCCATGGAGTCATGAAGAGTCAGACAGGACTGAACAACAACATGGTGAAATTGGTGAAGGAATTCTTCACAGGCCTGAGGGTACATTGCTAAGGTTGTGAGTTACTACTAGGAGGCTAGTGGGAGGGACTACATTACTGAGCCTCAGATAATATCCACAACACAAAGCCTATGGGGAGTAACTGGACAGAGAACCAGCAGCCAGCTGTTACTGTAACACACTACAAATTGATAAAAGAGAGGATGAGTGGTTAGCAAAATGGCCATAAAATACAAGTAAATTTTGCATTAAAAAACCATTCATCACAGCTCATTACCAATGTCACACAAGGTAAGGCTGGATTTTTATTCTTGTAGGCCTAACACATAAGTAAGACAGACATGTTCTTTGGGCTTTTCTTTCTTTAAATAGTAAAAATTTTGTGAAGTGAAAATACCAAAGTTCAGTAGTAAGGAAACCCTCTGAATAGGAATCATTTGACACTCTCAGTGGACCATAGAGGGAGGGAAAAGTATGGCATTAGTAAAGATCTAAGATTAAGTCCTGTGTCACTTGCTACCAAGAGGTCCATGGGCAGGTCTCTGGGTTTGTTATCTACTATGTAAGACAACACTTGCCTTCCTGGATTCACTGAGTTGCCATGAGGACCAAATAAAATAACATGTATGAAAACTTTGAAAAAAATCTGTTAAGTACAAAACAAATATAATCCTGTGTCAGAGGCTCCCTTATGACAAGTCCTAGGCACAGCTTTGTCACCTTGCAGGGAAAATTAATGCCCGTTGTTTGGAAATGGGGGGAGGGAGGGGCAGGAATCCCTGTTCCTATCACACCCCTTAGTGGAGCCCAGTCAGGGTGGTACTGTGAGTCACAGAGACCTGCAGGATTCTGGGGATACAGAAAGGGGACCCACCAAAAGGAAGAAGAGGAACCATTTGACAGTCCTTACTTAGGCTTATGTTTCAGTCCCTTCTGGATCCTGTAAATAAAATTCATTCTGGTTTGGTATTTTGTGAGCCTGCAAGCTCACAAGTACTCACTAAGGTGAGTTGGTGCTCTCATTTAGGGAACTGTCAAAGATTGGAAGTTTCAGCTGGGTGGGGGTCAATGAACCAGAGAAGTGAGGGGTCCCTAAAGCATAACTAGGCCTTGCCTCATCTGGCATAGCTTTCTTCTAATCCTTTAATGGCATAAAAAGTCCCACTCACATGATGTTGGGTTCCTGCTAACTTGGTTTATATCTGAAGACTACAAGAGTTGTCATACCCTGCCCCACTGACCAGATGAGTTTCCATAAGGAGATGAGAAGGGCTATGTCCAGAACTACTCCTTATTTTGTAGGGCAAAGTAAACCTCATTCTCTTAACTGTTGAGTTGTGAGTGTTTCATTTCAACATTAAACAACATGCTATGTTAGGTCTACCTCTAACACAGGAAAGGTTAGGGTTAGTTCCTCTACATTTCTTATCACTCTAACTCCACTTCTTATCAGACTGAGGGAGATGGGTGGCATAGTGGATAGAGTGTTGGACTTGGAGTCAAGAAGACATGAGTTCAAATTCTGCTTTGGATACATAATAGCTGTGTGACTCTGGGTATCATTTAACCTCAGCCTCAATTTCCTCCTCTGTAAATCTGAGATTATAAGAGTATCTACTATACAGAGTTGTGAGTTACATGTGAAGCACTTTGCAAACCTTAAAGTGCTACCGAAATGCTATTATTATTATTATTTTTTTTGGTGAGGCAATTGGGGTTAAATGACTTGCCCAGGGTCACAGCTAGTAAGTGTTAAGTGTCTGAGACCAGATTTGAACTCAGGTCCTCCTGACTCCAGGGCCGGTGCTCTATCCACTGTGCCACCTAGCTGCCCCAGAAATGCTATTATTTCTACTAACATCCCACTGTGGTTCTGCTCCTGACAAGTATCCATTGTTCTCCATTTCCAATAGCACTCCTATGCCCTTCTTTTTGCTGTTCATGGTCTTAGTGCAGATATGCCACCATTGCTCAGTAACTAATGCCAACTTCTTCTTCTTCTTTTTTGGTGAGGCAATTGGGGTTAAGTGACTTGCCTAGGGTCACACAGCCAGTAAATGTTAAGTGTCTGAGGCCGGATTTGAACTCAGGTCCTCCTGACTCCAAGGCCGGTGCTCTATCCACTGCTCTACCTAGCTGTCCCATGATGCCAACTTCTAAACAGCTAGACCTGATGGTAGCTGGGGGTTACACAGGAATCCTGGTTAACTGTACTGTAACTCTTCCATTCCTGGGGAGTCAGATGACTCATCTCTTTAATCTTGTTCTTTACTCAGTCCCACTGTATTAGCAAAGAGCCTTCAAGTACAGGGAGAAGAGTCTTCCTCCAGGAATCTGACTTAATTCTGGTCAGATTAGATTAAATCATTCTCTCCAATCTCTTCCCTCATCTGCTCCCTGGGTGGCATGCCACACACTTAATCAGTATATCCCATCAAGCATTTTGGGGGTTCAGAAAGGTATTTTTCTTCCCTTTTTGTCTTCTGCCATCCTCCAATATCAGTAGTCAGGTTATGCAAATTGCCCTAGGCATTTTGGATAATACAGAGGCCTTGGTGGATGGGGAGTGGGGTGGGGTAAGGAGACAGTTTGGATTTTGCTAGTCAATAATCTTAGATTAATTCTACTACACAGAGAAGAGGATATCTTGGACAACACCAAGTTCCCAGACCCATCTTTGTGGGGAGATGAGGGAAAACCATATGGCTTTCATTACTAAAAAGAGTTAGGCTGTGTAAATAAGATGTATGAGAGGGTGACATTAGCCAAATCAGAAGGGGGGTGCTATAGGTCTGGAAGACTGTATAATTCCCTATAAGGAAAGAACCCACCTGAGAGAAAAAGAGAATATTCTGATTGGTGTGAGCACACACACACACACACACACACACACACATATACAGTGGACAATATATATGTATTATGCATGTGTGTGTATATATGTATATATGTTTTACAATTTCTGCAGGGTGAAATAAAGGCTGTCCTATAACCAAAATATAGTTAGATTTGTATGGAGCTAAGGACACTTGTACATATCTGTAGAGACCTAAACATGAGCTATATTTTCAGGCTCCCAGGGGAAACACAGGGAAGAGGCAAATAGGCCCAAAATATGTAATTTTCAAAAAGTCCCTTTCCTCTACAATCCATGAAAGCCCAGAATGTGAGGTGCTGGAACATAGGTTATGTTTAGTTGCTGGAAGATAAGTTGGTATAAGTAATGTCCACAATTCTATGGATAATTCCATGTGAGTCTGCAATGTGAGCCATCTTCAACTCTACACTCTTATCTCACTGCCTACCCCCACCCCCAGCTGTAAAATCTTATAGATTATACCTCTACATCTCTCCCATTTCCTTTCTCTCCACTCCTATAATCACCCTCCTGCTTCAGACCCTTACCACCTCTTTTCTGTATTACTCTGTGAGAATTGGAATGACATACCCTGCTGGGAACAACACTGTGAGCTCTGGACTGAAAAGAAACCATGTGACTTTAGTGTCCGGAAGTGACCTTTTCTGGGGTGTCTAAGGTCAGATTGGCATCAGGAAGTGATGTTTGCTGTCCATGGGTCCTATCAATCAGAGCTACCAACCAATTAGCTTGGAGCTGTGTGTGTGTGTGTGTGTGTGTGTGTGTGTGTGTGTGTGGACTGCTCCTTGGTGGAAGGACAGATGCTGGGCTCTCTTAGTTAGATGAAGTTTGCTTTTTTTACCTCTCTCTTCACTAATTTCTGATACACTTTAATAAATACTTAAAAGTCTAAACTCTTGCTTGATGTCTAAAATCTAATGAGTGGTCGCCTTAAATTAGAAGCTTTAGCAAGAGTTTAGACTTTTAAGTATTTATTAAAGTGTATCAGAAATTAGTGAAGAGAGGTAAAAAAAGCAAACTTCATCTAACTAAGAGAGCCCAGCATCTGTCCTCCTGCCAAGCCGAAGTACCGAAACAAAAGGCCTCGCTCCTCCCAGAAGCCTCCTGTGAAACAGGAAACAGGGTTGTACACACACACACACACACACACACACACACACACACACACACACACACACACACAGCTCCAAGCTAATTGGTTGGTAGCTCTGATTGACAGGATCCATGGGCGACAAACATCACTTCCTGACGCTGATCTGACCTTCGAAACCCTAGAAAAAGGTCACTTCTGGGTGCTAAAGTCACATGGTTTCTTTTCTTTTCTTTTCTTTCTTTTTCTTTTTTGGTGAGGCAACTGGGGTTAAGTGACTTGCCCAGGGTCACAGCTAGTAAATGTCAAGTGTCTGAGGTCAGATTTGAACTCAGGTCCTCCTGAATCCAGGTCTGGTGCTCTATCCACTGCGCCACCTAGCAGCCCCTATCCTTACGTTTTGTATTTATTTAGCATAAAGGTTGTTTCCAGCAGTAGAATATAAGCTTCTTAAGGGCAGGGGCACCCCTAGTGTTGGTATTTAATAAATGCTGAAATAATGTGACCTAAAGGGCAAGGCTGATTTGAAATACCATTTCATCCCTGATGTTACTGTTACAGTCAAGACAATAAAACCCTAAGACTTGGGGGCCTAGAAACAGTACTTAATTTAGGGGTAGCTAAGTGGTACAGTGGATAGAGTATTGGGCCTGAAGTCAGGAAGACTCATCTTCTTAAGTTCAAATCTAGCCTCTGACACTTATTAACTGTGACCCTGAGGAAGTCACTTAATCCTATTTGTTTCAGTATCCTCATCTGTAAAATGAGCTGAAGTAGGAAATGGCAAATCACTTCAGTATCTTTGTCAAAAATACCCTAAATGGGGGGCAACTAGGTGGCACAGTGGATAAATCACCGGTCCTGGATTCAGGAGGACCTGAGTTCAAATCTGGCCTCTGACACTTGACACTTACTAGCTGTGTGACCCTGGGCAAGTCACTTAACCCTCATTGCCCTGCTCAAAAAACAAACAAACAAAAAAGAATACCCTAAACGGGGTCAAGAGTTGGATGGGACTGAAAACGACTGAAAACAACAGGATTAGCCAAGGTTCTAATTGCAGCTCTACCACTAATTCTGTAGCAATGCATGTGGCTTGGTCCTCGATTTCCTCACCTGTAAATTAGAAGGGTCCAATCAAACAAATGATCCCTACGACTTCTCCCAGCACAGATATTCTGATTACAAACTTCTCGGGACTACTAGGCCAGCCTAGTCTGAGACAAGCAATATTAGAAGGTTACATGCTACGGGTAAATTGGATCCTCCTTTTTGTTTTCATCAATAATTCGGATATGAAGTTTTATTACTACGGGGATAATATAAAGGTTTTCGTTTACGTACGTATTTAGGTTTTACAAAGTGTTGTTTGGTCGTGTATGCATTTTAGATGAGAAACCAGAGGCTCGGTAACACTACTTCGTCCTCCCGATTTCTAAAACAAAGAGGCTTGGGATAGGGAGCGAAAAAATATCAGGTCGATCCCCAAGCATCGCACTCGGCGGTCTCCAGACAGCCTCACGATATTCAACAATGGATCCTTTCGATTATCGATTGACTTCCCCTGAAGCGGTGGCCTGGTGTTTAGTGGGAGGAGCGTAAGCCGGCCCGGAAGTACCTGTGAAGGTCTAGCTCAAGGGAGCTCTTACATTCCGCGTAAGACCCGTCCCTACCCGATTCCCTCTTCTGCTGGCCCGCGCCCCGCGTCCTTCATTATTGCCCAGGCTTGCTCCATATCTACGCCCTTCCCTCGCTGCATTCGCTGTGTTCGGGTGCTCTGGGAGGAAGAAGACGCTAACCTGCCCACGCATGTGCAGTGGGCGATCCGCGGTCAAATTCTTTGTAAGCTCTTCTCCAGTCGGATTCCTAGCCCGCGCGGAAGCCCCGGAATAGCTGCTTATTGGTCGGCGATCCTTTGGCGCATGCTCCGTGACGGAACGTTCCCCTCCCTCCCTTCCACGCTGACCCCATAATCACTCGCGCGCTTGATGTCTACCTGCATCGCTCGAGTGATGAAGGCTGGTCTCCGGTACCTCAGAGTCCCCCAGCGCGTCAGCCCCTCCGACGGCCCCGTAACTGCTTTCATTTGCCCCTCTCCAGGCCTCCCCCCCGACCCTGACGGAGCCTTGACTGAAAGCCCCGCTCATTTTCTGACGTAATTCAGTTCCGCAAACTTTCTCAAGCGCCTCCTCCGAGCCAGGTACGGGGCGCGCTAGCCAGGGACCGGGGATGGCGAGAGTGTCGGACGCAGAGACAGACTGCCCGGGCCTTCTGAGTCCAGTGGAGAAGGGAAGGGCCTTCTTCCGAGGCGAGGAGCTAGCTAGGGTCCCCGAGCGTGGAGGGAAGGAGAGAGGCCGAGCGGAAGGGGGGCCCGGCGAGGGTCGAGACTGCAGCTGCCCGGAGGAGGTGGTACCTTAGCTAGCCCTCAAGGGAGGGACTTAAACCTTGGGGAGAGGGGCCGGAGAGATGGTGGTGGAAAGAGAGAGCTGCCCGTCCCGGGCCTGAGGGGCCGCCACAGGACAGCACTGAGAGCTACAGGTGGAAATAGATTTAAAAACAAATGCTTGCCCCCAGACTGGGAGGTAATGGACTGATAAGCAGAATGAGACGCTTCTTTGGACGTGGCCGATGTGGATATTTGTTTTGCTTCACTTTCCTTTGTTACAAGGGTTTTGTTTTTCTCCTTTTTTTTCCCCGGGGCAAGTTGGGTGGTAGAGAAAATAAATGCTTCATAATTTTTTTTTAAATCCCTACTTTTTAATTAAAAAAAAAAAAGAGCAAGCAGCGTACATAATAGAGATCTGAATTTTCACTTTTAGTGTTTATACTATGTATATGGAAATGCTCTTTTATTTGGCATTTAAGTTCAGAATAGAAATTATTTTAACAAAAAACTTTTAACAAACGCAGAAACTGGTGGATGAGAACTGGATAAGAGAATAAACTTGTTTAGCTGGAATATAATTAAGGGGTAAAGAGGGGTTTTGGGTTTTATTTTTGTTTGTTTGTTTGTTTTGATGGGGCAATGAGGGTTAAGTGACTTGCCCAGGGTCACACAGCTAGTAAGTGTCAAGTGTCTGAGGCCGGACGGATTTGAACTCAGGTCCTCCTGAATCCAGGGCTTTATCCACTGCACCACCTAGCTGCTCCCACTATTCTTGCTTTCTTAATGGTTCCCACGACTTTACTGATTTCCTTTTTCTATAAACTTTCAAATTGAACTATCCAAAAGCAGCCGATGTAGGTTTGGGGCACTTGGGGCTAAAGAAGTGTAGAGAGCAAGTCAGAAATGACATGAGTACCAGTGGTACCATTTTTGTTGTCTGCTCATTGAAAACAAATATTTGCTGAATATTATTGGAGACCGTTATGAAGTGCTCCATTTACATAGAATTGCCCATTTCAACAAAATCCTCCAAGGTTCACATTTTCCTTGAATGAGCCACTTTGTTGTTTTTTTAATTGTATTTTAGTTTATTTTTTTCCAGTTACATGTAAAGATAGTTTTCACCATCCATTTTTGTAAGATTTTGAGTTCCACATTTCTCTGTCCCCCCTCCCAAAGCCAGAAAGCAGTCTGACATAGGTTATATGTTAGTCATATTAAATGTATTTCCACATTAGTCATGTTGTGAGAGAAGAATCAGAACAAAAGGGGGAAAAAAAACACAAAAAAGAAACAAACAAAAAAACAAAAGTGAAAATGATATGCTTCAGTCTGCATTCAAATTCCATAGTTTGTTTTTTTTTTCCTTGAATGTGGAGAGCATTTTTTAACATGAATCATTTGGAATTGTCTTGGATCATCGTATTGCTAAGAAGAGCTAAGTCTGTCACAGTTGATCATCGCACAATGTTGTTACGGTGTACAATGTTTTCTTAGTTCTGCTGAATGAGCCACTTTCCAGGATGAAAATTAGTTATTTTGCTTTGCAAAAGGCCATGGAAAGGGGCAGCTAGATGGTGCAGTGGATAGAGCACCGGCCCTGGACTCAGGAGTACCTGAGTTCAAATCTGACCTCAGACACTTAACATTTACTAGCTGTGTGACCCTGGGCAAGTCATTTAACCCCAATTGCCCAGCAAAAAAAAAAAAAAAAGGCCATAGAAAATATATGCAGCTCTAAATACTATGTACCTAGGGGAGCTTATAACGTGGTGGGGGTTTTTTGGTTGTTTTATGCAGATATGGGTAAAAGAGGTCTTGAAGTTGTTGATTGGGCTTTGCAGGGAGACACTTGAACTTCCTGAGCCTCAGTTCCATGATTTATCAAATGAATCTCTGAAAAAGATTACCTACGTAGTAGGGCTGTTGGGAGGATTAAATGAGAAAAAATATTTTAAAGTGTTTTATAAACCTGAATACTATATGCATGCCAGCCTTTTTAAGGCTTTCTTTTTTTTTAAAGTGTAGTAGAATCACATTAGAAAATCACAATTTTAGGGGGTAGCTAGGTGGTGTAGTGGATAAAGAACCGGCCCTGGATTCAGGAGGACCTGAGTTCAAATCTAGCCTCAGATACTTGCCGCTTACTAGCTGTGTGACCCTGGACAGGTCACTTAATGCTCATTTGCCCCCCCCCCCCCCCAGAAAAAGGAAGAAAGAAAATCACAATTTTAAGCTCTTAATCCTATAAAACTAAGCATACACACACACACACACACCCCTCCCTCCCCAAAAAAAACCTGACCCAAGAGTAAAAAATAAGGATAGGGCCTTTGATATAATTGGTGTTCAGAACTCCCAGAAGGAGAAAATTCCCTTTGACCAATGCAGGCTGGCATCTCCAATACTTTAAATTTGAGATAGTTGTCTGGGGCCCAGATTCTTAAACTGTGGGTCTCAACCCTATGTGGAATCATGTAACTAAATGAGGGGGTAAAGAAAAATTTGGCAGCAGTAAAAAGTTATGTACATCTATTTTATATACCCATGTACCCAATGTTGAGTAAAAATTTCTCAGGCAAAAGGGGATCTTGAATGGAAAAAGTTTAAGAAGCCCTGGTCTGGAGCACCAGATTATGTGATTAGCCTAGGGTTACACAGCCATTGTTTGTCAGGCGGAACTTGACCATGTCCTGACTCCTACATCACCATTCTATCCTATATGCCACATTGACTCTCAAAAATAAAGTCAAATGTCAATCAAGAAATATTAAGTACCCACTATGTGCCAGGTGCTGGGAGAATAAGCTATCCTGTGGGGATACAAAAAAAGGCAAAAAACAATCCCTGCCTTTAAGGAGTTTACAATCTTATGGAGGAGACAGCATGCAACCAAATATAGACAAAGCAAGCTATATACAGAATAAATCGGAAATAGTTAACAGAGGTTAGGCACTAGGATTTAGAGGGGTTGGAAAAGGCTTTGTGTAAAAGATGGAATTTTAGTTGGAATTTAAAAGAAGCTAGAGAGATTATTAGGCAAAGAATTGGGAAAGGAGAGCATTCCAGGCATGGGGCTAGAGAAAATTCTCATGCTGCAGAGATTGAGTCCAGTTGAATGCACTTGATGAGAGAAGGTGTAAGAAGACTGAAAAGGTAGGAGGAGGGGGCTAGGTTATGAAGAATTTTGAGTGACACCCAACATTTTATATTTGATCTTGGAGATGACAGGGAATCACTGGAGTTTGTTGAGTAGGAATGTGACAAGGTTGGACCTGTGCCTTAGGAAAATCACTTAAGTGGCTGAGTAGAGGATGGATTAGAGTGGAGAGAGACTTTAGAGCCACCAGCAGTCTCTTGAAATAATCCAGGAGTGAAGCAATGAGGATCTTCACTAGAGTGTGGCAGTATCAGGAGAGAAGGGAGAAGGTTTGAAAGATGTTGCAAAGGTGAAATCAACAGGCCTTCGAAACAGATTGGATATGGGGGAGTGAGATGAGTCCAGGATTTCTCCTAGGTTGTGAGCCTAAGGAACTTGGAGAATAGTGTTCCTCTCTACAGTACTATGGAAGGTCGGGGTAGTGGGTTTAGGGGGAAAGATAATGAATTCTGTTTTGGACTTGTTGAGTGTAAGGTGTCTGCAGGACACCAGTTCAAGATGTCTGAAAGGCAGTCGGAAAGCTGCAGGATTGGAAATTATTAGAGAGGTTGGGGCAGGATAGGTAGATTTGAGAATCATCAAACTTAAACATGGTAATTAAATTCATGGGAGCTGATGAGATCACCAAGTGAAGTATAGAGGGAAAAGCACCCAGGACAGAAATTCTTGCAGATAGTATCTTCCTATATACGCCAATATTTCCAGATTCTATATTTTTTTGCTGATTGATGTAAAACTGTACATTTGTATCAAACCCAGAAAACAAAGTGTACTTTGAAATTCCAGTTCAGACAGCAGTAGAACCAGATTTTTTCCAGAGCTTTTGTCTATTGTCTATGAAATATGGTGTTAACATGACTTACAAACTGAAAAGGTTATTTTGAAAACTACTATTGAATATGGTTATGATAGAGTACCTGTGAAAGTAAAAGCTTTTTCTTTTTAGACAAATTCTTCATAAAGATTGAATAATAACAGTGCTGTATAGAAATCATAAATGTTAAAACATAGCTTATATCTATTTTCTGCCCTTTATTCTTGTAATGGAATGAAGGCTTTCATGTAAAGAATAATTTATGACAGAACAAAAAACTAAATCTTTAGAAATACAATGTATTAGGTCACAGAGGACCTCCAACATAAAATGGTTTTATATGTAACTAGGTTGTTTGAGTCAGAGCATTTTTCTATTGAAACAATGTTATAAAGAGTTGTTTGGGTCCCCAGACTAACCTACAAAAACCTATTAGAAGATTTTTTTAAAGTAGGGAAATCACATGATTCAATAAAGTTGGTTTTAGACATTATTTTGCATGCTTGTCCCTTGTATTATTTATATTATTCTATCTTTTCCATTTCCACAACTCTAAGAAGTCTCTCCTGGGTGGGAAACCAGTGTTTTATACCTCTTTGTATTTCAGATGCTTAACATAGTACTGCATATATAGTAGGCAGTTGCTTGAAGTAGATTTAACTGAACTATGAGTGGTAAAAGACAGAAAAGGTGGGAAAAGGGGTCTTGGTTCCAGGGCTAAACATCTTTAGTTGTTTTAATTGATCCTCATATAACATGCTCTCTAGTGTCTTTCCCACAATGTGGCACCCAGAACCAGATATACTATTGCATTTGTGGTGTGACCAGGGCAAAGCTTCTTCCTTGTGTTTACCTCTTTTGCTCTTTTTATTTATTCTCTCTCTCTCTCTCTCTCACCATGTTCTATTTGTCCTATAATATTTTTTTCCAATTTCTACTGCTAACCCAGAGCATTATCATTACAGATTAGTTGTCTCAAGACATTTGAAAGGATTAGGGGCACAGGACCCTAGTCAATGTGAAAAACTGCAAATGACTCTAGGGTCCCACCCCAAACCTTTATTTAAAAAAATAATAATAATTCTGATCATCTTTAACGCCAAAAACAAGTAAAACAAAACACTGCACTCATAAAAAAGTCCAGTTTCTATATGAGAGAGATTAGTATCTTGCACACTATGCAGAATCTTCACAGTCACAGTTAGCTGCAGTAACTGCTTCATGGACTTCCTTCTCCATTGAAAAGCACAAAATACCGTGATCTTTGCAGGAGAAAATCACGTGACTAAATCTGAATGGCAGAGAGAAAGGAGGTGTTTCCAAAGAGAATTCATGGAAACTTTTAACAAAATGTAACTATAATAAATTTATGTATGAATACTTTTGGTAGAAAATGATAAAAATAGATGAATAATATATAGACTTTATGCATTATGTGTCGTCTGCAGTTCTATGCAGTGTACTCCAAATCTCCCAAAATTACCATTTAATTATCAATGGCCAGCCTGTGAATAATCAAAACTGCTAATGTGAAACCCTGAAATGTTGAGAGATGACTGTATTTTATTAACCTCTTAACATCTGGCCTCTAGTCTCTTACCTTTTTGCTTGCTGTTTTCCGGTAAGGCTAGCTTGCTCATGCTATGTTGTTTGCCCATGTTGTCTCACACGTATGGCATTTTTCTTCTCTTTCCTGCTTGTGACGGAAACTTGGGCCACAGCATTGAAAATGATCAGCCCTCATCATCAAAACATAATTCAGAGCACTGAGTTACTGAACCTAGTTTCATGGATTATATTCTCATGTTGGCCTTCTACTTTTGATCTGCTTCCCAGTCAGCACACAGTCAAATTTATAGCCTATCCAGGTGTCTTGAAAATGTGAGCCAGATGTCAAACGGAGAATGTGTATCAGCACAAATCTATCTAATGAAAAAATAAAATATCTGCCTCACTGAGTCAGTTACAAAGATAGTGATATTGTAGAGGATATTCTTAAGTTGCACTATATGGTTTCCTAGATCCCTTTCTGTGACGAATAAAACTAAATGTGTTTGCTTTATTTCTGTCCCAAGTTTGGGGAAAATTAGCTGGTGTTTCTACTTATGAATTAGAAGCTTTAGCACCAGTTTTGGGCATTAAGCATTTATTAAAGCATAGCAACTATTAGTAAAGACACTTGGCTCAGTAAGTTAAGAAAAGGCCTATCCAGCCTAGAGCTCAGCCTGGCTTGCTTCTTCCTTCAAGTCCCTCTCCAGGAGCCCATCAGAGAGCCTAACTCAGAGTGGAAGCTTCCTCTGGGTCCAGAGGAGAGGCGACCCCTCCACACTGCTCAAAGCTAATTGGCTAGCATCATTCAAGTCTATTGATTTACTGGACTTGAGGGTGGTCCATGAGGAGTACTTGCTGAGGGTCAGAGTTCAGAGAACACACCCCCTGGGGGCCAGGCCTTCAGGTAGATGTGGTCATGTGTTTCTTATTGTGAATATTTAATTACAATCAGCCAACATTTATTGGGCTCCTACTTAATAATAATCGAGCACTGTGCTAGATATTATTTAGAATACAAGGAGGTTTAAGATATAGTACCTACCTCCAAGGAACGTACTAGGTAAGGAGACCAAACACGACATCAAATGCTACAGTAGATCAGAGAAAGGAGAGACTGCTGAGTTGCTCCAGGAATAAGAGATCTGTGATTTAACCTGATTCTTGAAGAATGGTTAGGAGTGGAGAAGAAAGGCATTTCTGTGGCAGGGGATGGAGAATAAAGCAATAACATGTTGGTGAGAATTCTCACGACTCTTAAAGACTAGAATGGCTGAGAGAATTTGTAGGTAAATAATATAAAAAATACCTTTAGTGCTTTAAGGCTTACAAAAAGATTTTCTTAGCAGATTGTGGGAAGTTCTTCATATTCATCATCTCACCGATTCACCAGCCCTCTAGGGGTAAGCCCTACAATATCATTCCAGTTTTCTTAAAGAGAACTTGAGACTCAGAGAAATCACCTGGTAAGTGTCAAGTGAGATTCAAGTGTAGGCTTCTTGTGGTAAGCCACAAAGTCTGGTTCTGGACACTGCACCACACCACCTCAATAATGTTGGCATATGTATAGTTTTTTCATGTTTACTAAGCACTTTATTTTAGAATCTCACTTAGTCCTTTACATGAGTTTTCAGATATTTCTTAGATCCATTTTATGTCTGAAGAAACTGTGTCTCAGGGAGTTCAAGTGACTTGCCCATTGTCATGCAACAACTTTTAAATGGGATTTGAACATCAATTTCTCCAGCATAGCACCTTTTCTGCTATATCACTGTACCAATCCAGCATATGGTTGAATTCTTATATCCCTGAATTCATTTCATGCAGTTGACCACCCACCATACTTATAAATATGAGTTCTAGGTGATTATAAAAGATTTTTCATTCCTTATTATATAACGTTCATCCTCCTGTTGTCTTTCCTTTAGCTTTTCATTCCTTGTGTTTTTGTTTTGTTGTTTTTCTCTTACATTTACCTAGTGTTTTTTCATGTAAGTGTCTTTTCAGTAATCTCACAGTAGTCATTAACTTTGGGGGCTAGGAGAGGCTTTCTGTTCCACAGCTCTTAACTATTTATAACCTTGAAGCATGTATGTGAGAAGCGGTGTTACACAGTGGATAGATAATTGACTATGGAGTCAGTTCAAGTTCTGCTTCTGATACAGACTAGCTGTGTGACCACTAGCAAGTCATTTTGCCTTTGCCTCTTAATGCTCATGCTAGCTTTATAAAACTGAAAGTCATAGATGATCTATCAATGAAAGGCATTTCTCCACAAAAATGGACTCAAAGGTATGGATCCCCACAAAATTAGGTAATTCAAACTCAGCTTGGGTTGTAGATTAAGTTGAGGCAAATGAACTTTGAATTGAGGATTTAGTAGTAAGATCTTTTCCTATCTTTGGAGGATGCCATGATTATTTAGAGATCTGTAATCTGTGAGTATGTCATTAGAACAAGATTGATTGATCATTTTTAGCTTGTGTTCCATTTTGGCAAGGTAAAAGGCTACATAGAGACCCCTCTACTACTGGACCTGCCATCACCCAGGGATTTTAAACAGTTATTGTGACTTATGGTAGTACCCTGGGCGAGTCCTCAGTAAGAAGAAAACATTTTCACATAACTCAGAATCAGAGGAATTCCATTTCCCCTATGGGTGCCACTATTTCCCTCAGGGGCCTGTATTACACAAGGGACTTATAAAACTACCTTGGGTGGGGCTTAGGAAGGGGGAAGAACTCTAGGCAAAAGACAGCCCCTGACCCCGAGGAGTTCACAACCTAATGAATATCACATCACCTGAAAAAGAACTCCCTCTACAGCATATCTGAGAAATGATTGTCCAGTCTTTGAAGATCTTCAGTGAGGGGAAGCCTATTTTTTCCTTAATAAGACCATTTTACTTTAGGATACCTCTAATGGGAATTTTTTCATTAGATGATGTAAAAGTCTCAGTTTTTATCTGAAACTTCCACCCTTCTGCCTTCTGCAACCTAGCAGAAAAAATTCTAATCCCTTTTCATATGACAGCCCTTATGATATTGAAGATAGCTCTCATGGCCCTCCTAAGTATTCTCTAGGCTCTGCATTCTCAGTACTTTCAATTATTCCTAATGGATTGAACTAGAAGCTCCTTGCCATTTTGGTTACCCTCCTTTGGATGCTATCTATCTTACTAATGTCCATAAAATGTAGCACCTACAACTAATTATGATACTCCAGATGTGATCTGACCAGGACAGAATCCAGAGTCTATAAATTCCTCATTCTCATATTCCATAGTTGGCCCAATAGAGTATTTCACATACCATCTAGGCATCCACCATGGCCTACCCACCTAGGCATCTTGACTTATGTTCTCCTCTTTACCAGACTGGGGCATCCAGAGATCTGTCCCCCATTAATGACTACTCTTTGAGTATTGACATTCAACCAATTCAGAATCCACGTAATTGTATTGGATAGTGCACATCTCTCTGTCTTTTCCACAAAATAACATGAGACTATCATATGCTTTACTAAAACCTAAATAAACACTTTGTGGCCAAGGTGGCTACCTGAATGGAAGCAGGAAGATCAGCTGCACCAAAAACTCAGGCAAGCATGCCATTGTGACCAGAAAAATGTCTAGCCTGAAGTGCTATATATTCAGAAGCAGCAGTGAGGAAGAGTTCTTATAAGAAAACTCTAGGGTAGTCAGAAACCTACAGAAGTGGACCTCAGAAGTCAGACCAAGATCTGTCAAGTCAGACATCCCAAGATTCCCAGGTTTCCAGCACTCTTGTCTTGAGACACCACCAAGAGCTTTGAAGAGCCAGAATTTTGTACCTCAGTGGTGCTAAAGGCACTAAACCCAGCATGTTGAAGTCGGGGTGACTAAGGGCAAGACCAAGCAGAGCCAACCACCCCAGAAATTTGGCCCCGGCACAAAGCTCCAGTTCAAGAATTATGGCTAGAGAGATTAGTAAACTGAAGAAAACTCACCACTGTTTTAAAAAATGTATCGTATCCAAAATAGAGAATAACAATAAGTACAAAGAGATTCAAAGGGGAAAAACTGGATTGTCCACATGGACTACATGAATACCTAGAATAGATGGAGCACGAGATTCAAAATAAAGTTTCAGAGGAAAGAATTAGGAGGATAAATAGTTTAAAATAAAACATGGTAAACTTTACCCAAATAATGGACTCCTTCAATATTAGACTAGACTGAACAGAAATTATTGATTTCACAAAATAGGAAAAAAAATGAAACAAAATAAAAAATCTTAAAAATGGAAGAATTATTTGATTCCCTGAAAACCATGATTTATTTTAAAAGGCCTAGACATTATATTTCAAGAAATCATAAATGGGAATTGTTCAGATATAACAGAACCTGAGGGCAAAGTAAAGATAGCAAGAATCTGCCAATCACCTCCTGAAAAAAACAAAACAAAACAGGGGTAGCTAGGTGGTACAGTGGATAGAGCACCGGCCCTGGAGTCAGGAGGACCTGAGTTCAAATCTGACCTCAGACACTTAATACTTACTAGCTGTGTGACCCCGGGCAAGTCACTTAACCCCAATCGCCTCACCAAAAACAATAACAACAACAAAAAAAAGAAAAGAAAAGAAAAAGTCCCAGAACATAGCAAAAATCCAGAGCTGCTACATTCAAAAAATAAAGGCATCTAGAAGGAAACAGTTCAAGTACCAAGAAACAGCAATTATGATCATACAAGACATACAAGATCATGATGCCTTCCCTAAACAAAAGGAGATTTGAGAATAAAGTGACATACAGAAGGCAAATTATAAAGACCAAGAATAACTCACCTGCAAAGCTGAGAGTCATCTGAGATGGGGAAGAAATAGATCTTTAGGGGCAGCTAGGTGGCATAGTGGATGGAACACCGGCCCTGGAGTCAGGAGGACCTGAGTTCAAATCTAGCCTCAGACACTTAACGCTAGCTGTGTGACCCTGGGCAAGTCACTTAACCCCAATTGCCTCACCAAAAAAAAAAAAAAAGAAAGAAAGAAATAGATCTTTAATGGAATAGATAGGACTTACCCAGCTTTTTTTGATGAAAAGAACAGAGCTGAATAGGAACTTTGAATTACAACATAAGAGCTAAGCAAAACCTAAAGTTTGAGCATTTGGAAGATGCTGTTTGATGATGTGGTGTTGGCATTTTCACAGAGAGAAAAAAAACACATCTCTTCAGAACCTTAATATCTTTGAGGGGTATTGAGGGAATTAAATGTTCATCCTTCCCTCAAAGAGGACCAATGACATCACAGGACAGTATCTTGACTTTCAAATGAATTGGATTTAAGTGAGGGAGAATTCTACAGAGTTCCTAGCCTCACTCTCTTCCAGAGTCATCAAAAGTCTAGTGGCAAGACAAAAATCAAGACTACTTGTGATGACCTAGGATGCAGTGAATGACCATGTTTGACAAAGCTCTAATGAGTTAAATAAGAAAAAACAGTGGACTTGGGGGTAGGGTGAGTAAGGGACATTAATTCTATCCTGACAGTTTTAAGAGGGGGAAAAAGGAAGGTAAAAGGAATACATTAATGTAGACAAAAGGAAGAAGGAGGTGCAACTTGCTATTTCTTATAATTGGAATTTGTGAGAAGAGTATACAAACATGTAGAAAGGGGTAGTGGGACCAGGCATCAGATGAATCTTTGTCTGAAATGAATAGAGGAGGGTTGGATACACATATATTTTGATATGGAAATATGTCAAACTCCACAGGGAAACAAATGGGGATATAGGGAGGGGGGAGGTTGAGAGTATAATATTAAGGAAGTAATAGTCACAAACAAACTTACTCTGAAGTTATCAAAAGGGAAAAAGAAGGAAAGAACTGGAATGTAAAGGGGTGGTAGTGCCCACCAGTTGGAATGGCTGAACAATTGTGGCATATGAATACAATGGACTATTGTAGCATAAGAAATGATAAAAATGAATGTAGAAAATCTTGGAAAGTATGAAGTTATTCAAAGAGTACAATCATGACATAGGTCTGGGGTAACTCTCCTTGAGAAGCTAAACTAAAGGATGGACACACCAGAGGTCAGGACTAGCATTCCAAAAGAAAATTCTGCCTGACTTTCAGGAATCTTTCCCCACCCCACACCCAAAGGGAACTTTCCATAGTGAGGTGGTCAGCCCATCTATCCTCCCACCATCCGTCCTCTATAAATGTTTTGGCCTCTCTCCCAGTCTATGTCAGAGAATTGTGTCTCTAAGCCATTTTCTCCCCTTAAGGTGATGACTTTGACTTCACTCTTGGTCACTTTCTGTAGCGCAAAATGAGTCCAATTGGTTTGTTGTTGTTTTTTGCCAGTTTCCAAGTTCCAAGGTCAAATTTAGTTCAGTTGTTCAGAATGCCTCAGAAAATTCTCTCTGCCCCACAGGAGGATCCAAATGCAGTTTGTACATCTAACCAAGCTTTTTGCTGAGCTGCCCGTAGCCATTAGCATGCAGAAAGTTGATAAATATTTCAATAAAAAATACTGACACGTTTGTCTTTTTTTGTTGTTGTTGTAGCACTCAAGATGGATTTTTTAGTTCTTTTCCTGGTTTACTTGGTCTGTGTTCTGACTAGTGTTTTACTACTCTGCGTATATTCCAAAAGGACCCATACCTTTTCAGGAGAAATCCTGACAGATGGATCACAGGTAATAGATCAAACATAGACATTATGGGGAGAACTATATTTTCTAATGAGTTCATTAAATAGTTATTCCTGATCTCACCAGTTTTTTTTCCTATGGCTATTGAGAATCTATTTCTATAATTTCATACATGTCAATATATAGAATATATGTATTTCTATAAAGTTAATTATAGATTGAAATACTACTTAACAAAACTTGTTTTTCCATTACTTTAATATAATTGAATATCTTCCTCTAAAAAAAAATTAGTTGGGGCAGTTAGATGGCACAGTGGATAGAGCACCAGCCCTGGAGTCAGGAGTACCTGAGTTCAAATCCGGCCTCAGACACTTAACACTTACTAGCTGTGTGACCCTGGGCAAGTCACTTAACCCCAATTGCCTCACTAAAAAAAAAAATTAGTTTCGGGGCAGCTAGGTGGCACAGTGGATAGAGCAACGGCCCTAGAGTCAGGAGTACCTGAGTTCAAATCCGGCCTCAGACACTTAACACACACTTACTAGCTGTGTGACTCTGAGCAAGTCACTTAACCCCAGTTGCCTCACTAAAAACAAAAAACAAACAAACAAACAAAAAAATTAGTCTCACAGACTTAAGGAAGTAGTATTTAGACAGTGACTCCTTTGGCTCTGTCTTTAGCCAGTTTTCCCAGTTGTCCTCTAACATTGTTCCTCAGAATAAGTCTTTAACAGTCAAATAAGATATATATACAGTTAAACCCATGAACAGTATGAGAGGGTTAGGACAAAGAGTAAACGCCAAGAGGTTCTCTCCATCTTCTCAAGCAGTGGGGAAAAAAATTGAACTTGCTGCCAACAGAAACTCATTCTGTTGCCTAAGCTAACATGCAGGTTAGATTATAAATTTATTTATGAATACTGTACCTTTAACTCTTGGAGAAAATCCCATTCTATGAAACCTCCTATGTTAGGGAAAGGACATATTTATAACTCCTGACTTAATTGAGTAACTTGTAAATGGGCATATAGTATATCATTGTTTAATTGAGAAATAAAACCTAGGTCTCTCTGTTCTCTATTTCATTCTAGTCGCTTGAACCAAATCTCCAAAAATAAAAAATGAGTAGAATTGGGCAAATCTGGTAGGGTCTTAGTGTTCACCAAGACTGCAGAGCAGAAAGACTTTTAATTTAATTTAGGGGTCATGTTTAAAACAGGGAGGAAGCAGTTTTGGAACAAGTACTGTA
The DNA here is from genome assembly GCF_019393635.1 of Dromiciops gliroides. Taxonomy (NCBI): domain Eukaryota; kingdom Metazoa; phylum Chordata; class Mammalia; order Microbiotheria; family Microbiotheriidae; genus Dromiciops; species Dromiciops gliroides. Next base: position 618,576,662 of record NC_057861.1, on the reverse strand, counting down.
CCTTTTATCAGAGATAATGTCAACCAATCACTAATAGGACATGCATTGTGAGCTGTTTACAGATAATGTCACATCTTTGCACATGTTAAGAATTCTACACTAGCAAAATGGAGACTTCTTAGGCTTGTGCTTTTCTCTTTTTTTTTTAATGCCATGATGCATTTCACTTCACAATAGCTGTGCAAAAACCAGTATTCTACTGTAAGTTTACCAAACATACCTCTTCTACACAGTTCAGTTTTCTTATTTAATTTCATTTGTGATGGTAGGTTTGTATTTGGTCCTCCCTGCACAATTATGATCTTAATTCTATTAGCCTCCTCAGTTATGTTTATCTTTTAAGAACCACATATTATTTTTGTTCATCTTTTTTTATGAAAAGCTTCCTTGCTCTTTTCTATTCCAAGCTATGTCTCCTTTTGTCTTTCTAAAAGCATCTCTATTTTTACCTACATGTGCTTGCCACTTTGGGGCCATAGCTTTCCCTAACTGCTCTTCCATATTCAATTTATTGGTCCCTGTCAGTTGATCCTTCCAAAATTTGATTCTAGTAATGTGGACTCATCCAAGCAACAACTCATTACAGAAGAGAACAAAAAACAAATAAGCAAACTAGTAAACAAAACTAAAACAAAAACAAAGATAAAAGAAATTAAGTCCTTCATAAAAGTTATTTAAGGGGCAGCTAGATGGTGCAGTGGATAGAGCACTGGCCTTGGAGTCAGGAGTACCTGAGTTCAAATCCGGCCTCAGACACTTAACACTTACTAGCTGTGTGACCCTGGGCAAGTCACTTAACCCCAATTGCCTCACTAAAAAAAAAAAAAAAGTTATTTAAGCTGCAACTCATTTGGGACTTGAGTTACTAAGAGTAGGTACAGTATACAAACACTCAACAATTCTTCAGATACTTAACTAATTGTCAAATGAATGATAGAAATAAATTTCTTAATTTAGCTGAGTAGAAATAAAACATCTTGGCAGGAATTTATATTGCTGTAGGTCTTATTGCTGGTTTCCTATGACTCTCTCCTATATTGGGGGAAATAGCACAACCAGAAGTGCATTCTTCCTATGCACTGGTGGAAAACAAATATTCTACTACTAAGTTATCCATAACTTCTCCCAGCTAGTGATATCTGATGCTGCCATTTTTTTAAGGTGTTGTATGTTAGGTCCTGGTTATAGAGGCAGCTTGGTAGGCATAGTGGATAGAGCACCATGCTTGAAGTAAGAAGACTTGAGTTCAAATCTGGCCTCAGACTAGCTGGGTGACCCTGGGCAAGTACCTTAACCTCTTGTCCTAGTTTCCTCAACTGTAAAATGGGAATAATAATAATAATAGCATTTGTCTCTTAGAGTTGTTATGAGAATCAGATGAGATAATTGTAAAGCAGTTAGCACAGTGCCTGGCAAAATAGTAGTTAATAAATGCTTGTTCCCTTCTCTTTCTCCTTTTAGATTATTATAAGCCCCATCATCTGGGTAGTTCATTTGGTATGGGCATGGTGCTGATGACTTAGACAGACTGGTTAGTTTTACGTGAATAAGAACTGTTTTGTTTGCAAACTATACCCTTATTCCTTAATAGAGTGAGTAAAAAGAACCTTGATGTGCCTCCATTTTCAGTAGACGGAGATGAGGGCAGGTAACCAAATCTGTCATTCTCATAATTTCCTTTCTCTGGAGAGCCTTACATGATTGTGGAGTTGTCATATTCTCTGTAAGCAGAGGCAACATGGTATAATGGAAATTATTTTGAATTCAGACAGAGGAAACTGGGTTTGAATTCTTCCTCTGCAAACTGACTAGCTGTGGGACCCTGGGCAAGTCACTTGACCTCTGTGGGCCTCACTTTTCCTACTTCCCCCACATTTCTCATATACATCCTCTTCTCTCTACTCATACAGCCAAAACTCTCCTTCAGGCTCTCAATCACCTCTCATGCACATAGCTTCCTAACTGATCTCTCTGCCTCAAGCCTCATTTCTCTCCAACCACCCTCTGCTCAGTAGCCAAACATACTTTTCTATATTATAGGTCTGAACATTTTGGTCTCCCACTCAAGAATCATCTGTAACTCCTCTAGGACAAAATGTGAGCTATTCAGTTTTAAATATTTAAATTTTTAAAACTTCAGTTTTTCTCTAGCCTGTCTGGAGAGGTAATCTAGACATAATACACCTTTCTCCCTTTCATACATTTCAGGTTTCAACCAAACTAGGCTACATGCTACATTCCTTAAACTTGATTTTCTATGTCCTGCCTTTCTATCTTTGCACAAACCATTCTACATGCCCCCAACCCACTACTCTCCCCTGCTTCTTAGAATCCCTAACTTTCTTCAGGGCTCAACTGAGGTGCTACTTCCTACAAGAAGCTTCTCCAGATCCCCTAGCTGTATCACAAACTCTTCCGTTCTCTTTGCTTTAATCATAATGGTGGTATGGAAGAACACTGGAGGGATCCAGATGTTTTCAGGCTCCCAAACATTGAACCAGAGAACTATGGTGGACCAGTACACCACTGGTTTCCTTAATCCAACTACCTTTCAGTTTTGCAAAGAAGCTAGTGTTTCACTCACCTTTTTTAACTTAAATAACTGTTGTGAAGTTCATTGTGTTAATGGTTTATAAGCGTTCTGTCTTTTTTCTCTTACCTAACTTAAATTTTCATTGTGTTGGACTTTCTTATGACCTTTTAGGAGACCAGACATTTTCTGTGTGTGCTTCTTTCAGACCTTCTCCCTTGCTTCTGATTTCTCTACTTCTCTGTAGTAGTTTTTAATTGGTGTTAAATTGGTTTTGGGGAGGGCTCGGGCCTGCCACAGAGCTGGGGTTGGGGAGGGAGTCCTGAGAAGAGGTGAGGCAGGATGAGGCTATAGGTGACTGTGGCCCTGCTGTCCCAGTGCTGTGCAGCAGAGCAGGCAAGAGGGAGATTCCAGTTAGTGTGTCTGCCCTGTTCACTCCTGTCCAGCTGCTGAGGCTGCTCAGTCAAATACTACTTCTTCAGCAAAACAAAAGAAAAACAATTGACCCACAGAGATTCCTGAATTGCATCAGCATGATTTTGTAACAAGCAGCACCCTGACTCTTCACCTTTGTAAAGGAATTTGTTTCTCCAAAATGCTATAAAAGCAGAAACTCATTGCTACAAAAGGAGTTCAAAGTGGTATACTTTACTCCAAGCTGTAAATCAGAAAATCTGCCAATGAAAAGCTCTCTTGTCTAAAAATTTCATTCATTTGGTAATGCTAAATCCTGGGGTTCCTTTTAGAGACTTTGTTGTGTTGTAGACAATGCTGGACTTGGAAATTAGAAAGATCTGGTTCCAAATTCTACTTCCCAAATATACTAACTGTGTGACTGGGCAAATCGCCTAAGAAAACTGAGGCATAGAGAGGTTATTTGTGAAATGAGGATAGACTGGGTTGCTACACAGATTAAATGAGATAATACATAAAATGCTGCACAAACCTTGTGCTATTTGGGCACCATTTATTATTGTCCTTTTCTTTGTATTTCAGGTATTTTCACGTCTTATGCCAGGATGGCTACAAAGAGCCATACAAAGGGTATTTCATCACCTCTTCCATACACGGTATTTACTAAATGGAATTTTACTTATACTTTTCCTGGATTCATTTATTAGTTATTTTCTGTTTGCGTTGGGAAATTTATTTATAGATTTGTGACTTTTTTATCAAGGACATTTTCAGAGTCGACAACCAATTTATTTTATGTTTTTTGATGAGCCAAGAGCTCATCAACAATTCAGTACAATTCAACAGATTTATTTATTAAATGTCGATAATCTGCTAGGCACTCTAATAGAGGCTGGAGATACAGATATAAAAATAAAACAGTCCCTGCCCTCAAGGAGCTTACATTCTACTGAGGGGATACAATATGTACACAAATAAGTATCACACAAGGAAAATTGAAGTGCGAAAGAGTATTAACCACTGGAAGGGACCAGGGAACATTTTTCACAGAATAGTTGGCACATAAGTTGAGCTGTGAAGGAAGATAAAGTTTCTTGAGTAGAGGATTTTCAAGCATATCTGTTTAAAAGACCAGGATTGAGTAGGAACCTTGAGATAGAAATACAAGAATCAAGAGAAACTAGAAAGGTAAATTAATTTGAACAAATAGAAGGGGCTATATGATGATGTAATGCTAGTATTTCAATAGAGGAAGGAGAAACAAGTGTCCCTTCATAGCCTTAATGGGAGTGCTAACAGATAAGAAAAACGGATGAGCTGGGGATGGGAGGGAAGAAAAGGGAGAGGTTAGTTCCGTTCCAAAGGCTTTAAGGACAGAAGAATGGAGGGTAGAAAGAATACAGTAGAGTAGAAAGGAGGAAGAATGGGGTAGAACTTAGTATACTCATAATTGGGGTCTGTGAAAAGATCATACAAGCATTGGAGAAGGTGTGGGGTGGGGAATGGGTATCAGATGAATCTCACTCTTATCTGAAAAGAACAAAAGAGGGTTGAACAAATACACAGACAGGTATAGAAATTCATCAGACTCCACAGGGTAAAAAGCAGGCATAGAGTAGAAGTGAAAAGGTAGGATATTAGTGAGTAGCAAATAGTCACAAACAAAACAAACTTCCTGAGCCTGAAGAAGGTAATTTAGAAGGGAAAAAAAAATGAAGAAAGAAAAGAACTGGAATCTGAAGGGATATGTTAGATTATCTGTTGGGTAATAGAGCAATGTCAGAACAAATTGTGGTATATGAATGTAGTGGAGTATTATTGTACCATGAAAAACAACAAGAGAGGTGATTTCAGAAAATACTGGGTAGTATACACTGAAAAGAGCAAAGTAAACAGAATTAGAAAATTTCATACAACACTATATACATTATAAAGAAAAACAAGTTTGAAACACTTAGCTCTAATCAATGCAGTGACCAACTATGATAAAATATGTTACCTACTCCCTAACAGAGAGATGATGCACACAGGATGCAAAGACATAAATTTTGGATGTGACCATGGTGATGTAGATTCATTTTGCTTTAATATGCTTATTTGTTACAAGGTGTTTTTGTTTTTATTTTTGTTTTTCCTTTTCTTGCTCATGGTTTTGAGTTGGGGAGGTTAGCAATAGTGATGTCTAAAAAAAGACACAGAAGAGAATGGAAGGAGATTCAGAATGAAGCTTAGACAAGCAGTACAATTTAGAATATAAGAATTTATATATTGTAAAAAGCAAACAGTTTGAAATGGAGTCAGGGTGTTATACGGAAATCTACTTTTGTGTTCTGCTGTATGTATATGCTGTATTTTTGGTGTTTAAGTTCACAATTACATAAAGATGCACATATATACATAAATATTTAAATGGAAAGGCTTGAAACAGGTGAGTAGAAGGTTATTGCAGTAGTCCAGATGAGAGATTATGAGAGCCTTAGCTAGGGTGATGGCATTATGAATGGAGGGAAGGGGGAAAGTTTGAGATAAATTGTGGAAGGAGAATTGATAAAATGACAACTGATTAGATCTAGAGGGTGAAGGAAGAGTCACTGATGACTCTGAGTTTACAAACGTGGGTTATCAGGAGGATAGTGGTGCCCTCAACTAAAATAGGGATGGTTAGAGGGATAGGTTTAATGAAAAGATAATGAATTGTATTTTGGACATGTTGAGTCTGAGATACCCAGCATAGTAGATAGGGAGGTTAGTCTTGGAACCAAAAAGTGCTTGGTTCAGGTTCAGCCTCAGACATATGCTACTTTGTCACCCTAGGCAAGTCAGTTAACCTCTTAGTGCCCGAGGCAGCTCTCTAAAACTATAAGTTGCAGAAAAGGTTGCCAGCCTACATTGGTAGAAGGAGTTCAGAAGAAAGCAGATTCAGTTGAGTGAGATTGAAGCCAAATTGCAAAGGACTGAGAAACAAGTAAGGTGGGAGAAGTAGAAGTAATGAGTATAACATTAATACCTAGCATCTGTATAGCACTTTAAGATTTGGAAAGCACTTGACATGTTTGGTTTGGTTTGTTTTGTTTTTTGTGGGGCAATAAGGTTTAAGTGACTTGCCCAGAGTCATACAGCTAGTTAGTGTTAAGTGTCTGAGACTGGATTTGAACTCAGGTACTTCTGAATCCAGGGCTGGTGCTTTATCCACCGTGCCACCTAGATGCCCTTTGACATGCTATCTTATTTGATCTTCACAATAATCCTGTGAGGTTGGTGCTCTTATTATCTCCATTTCACAGGTGAGGAAACTAAGACAAAGCAAAGATTAAGAGACTTACCTAGGATCACACAGCTACTAAGTGTTTGAGGGAAGATTCAGACTCAGATTTTACTGACTCCCAAGTCCAAGACTTTATCCACTCAACCACCGAGTGGTTGCTGATTCAACATTTCCTAGGAGTTTGGCTGTGACAGGGAGGAGAGATGGAGGACATTAATTCACGGAGATGGTAAGAAATAAGGACTTTTTAAGGATAGCAAAGACTTGGTCGTTTTTGTAGGCATTAGGAAAGGAACTAGTAGATAGGGAGAGATTGAAGGTTTTGTAGGGTTGGAGAGAGAGGGGGATGATTTATGGGGTGAATCTGCTGGAAAGGGAAAAGAGTGGGATTGTGGTCACATAGAGAGGGTGAGAAGAAGGGCCTTTACCATAATAAAGGAAAAGAGAATGGGAGATGGTGTTAATTGGCTTTGAGGTGGGGAGCTCATAGCAAATAGCTTCTATTTTCTCACTGAAATATTGATCAAGGTCCTTTCCTAAGGTGTGAGTGGAGGAGGTGGTATCATAAGCTTGAGGGGAAAGAAGACACTGTTTAGAACAGCTGCTTCAGGGAATGTGATAAAGATTACCATACAGTAGTGGGGGTCCCACTGAGATTAGAAATTTGTAGTGGGCCCAGGCAGCACAGTTTTGTGGCTTCCTTTAGCTCTGTTCAGAAGAGGTTGGGTCCAGCTTGAGAAGGGAGCAAAGTGAGTTCAGAATAGGGATTATAGCTTGGGAGAGTACTTTAGGATAGAAGTCCTGGAGGTCATGGTGACATAGAAGTCATTGTGGTGACATGGTGAGGATATAGAATAGGTTTAGGAGGAGTAAAGTATAGGGAGAAATGGTGTGATAAGAGTTTTGGTCAGATAAAGGAATTTCATAATTATTGATGATGAAGTTGACTTGTAGGGATTGGGAGGCCAGAGTGTTTCAGGGGACATCACCATATCTACAAATACAAAATAGATAGAAGTTAGCTTTAGAGAGAAGATACTACAGCTAGGGCAACCAAAAAAAGGATTATAGAGGACATAATAGAAAGGTAGAGAAAAGGAGAAAAAGGATTAAGCTAAGCATGGGAGCATGGAGAGAGGTAGGTAGCAAGGGGAAGAGAGCTTTTGCCCTGGGATATGTTGACTCTGAATCACTGGGATTTGGGGATCAGGAAGTACAAATTTGCTCACCTTATGTACCAATTCGTTGGGGAGTCTTCCTTCCAGCATCCTGTGGTGGGGGACAGTAGCATTGGTATGGTGTTCCCTTTTCAAATGCCAAGAGGTTAAGATTGGGTGGGGAGTAGTAGCAGAGAATTCAGGATTAAGGCCTGCGTTGCCAGGGATGCAACTGATCTCACATTTGGTACCATGTCTCAAGATTGTAGGTGATGGTTAACACCCATAAGCTATCCCACACATGGAGCATGCACTTGGTTCTGTTACATCCAGCTTCTGAGGCCATGGTCCTTCTGAATTTTATTCTGGCATCTGAGACCATATCAGGACCAATGTGTTGCCTTTTTTTGAGAAGCCATTGTTTCTAGTTCTAAGTGTGACACTTAAGGTTCTAGTTTTCTGGTTCCAGATATGACCACTAAGGTCCTAGGTGCTAGGTGTCACTAGTGTGACACTAGGTCTTTACCTGTAGTCCTAGTCTTTCCAGCTCTCCTCATAAATATAATGATGCCTAGAATGGCTCTTAGACTCTCTTTTCACCCATCTTCTGGTGCTTTCAGGGGTCAGTTGGGCACTGGCTATGTGCTGAAGACAGAGAAAAAAAGAATAAGAGGAAGAAAGAGATGGAGGGGGAAGAGAAATAAGAGGAATTTTTTGTTTTTTGGGTTTTTTTGTGAGGCAGTTGGGGTTAAGTGACTTGCCTAGGGTCACACAGCTAGTAAGTGTTAAGTGTCTGAGGTCAGATTTGAACTCAGGCCCTCCTGACTCCAGGGCCTGTGCTCTATACACTGCACCACTTAGCTGCCCCAGAAGAGGGATTTTTTTAAAAGGAAAGATGAGGGAATCACACCCAGGGAGTTGGAAGAGGGAGGTTATAGTAGCAATATATAATTAAGTTCTAACTAAAATAATGTTATAGACAAGCATAAAATATAGATCTTAATTTGAATTATAACATTTAACTTTAAAAAATGATTATAGACTGAGAAAGATAAAACAATATAGTCGTATTTATAGTGGAATAGGCAAGTATCACAAATCATCAAAAGTAGGGATCTGGAGTAGGAATATAGGGGGTGGTTCACCATTGCAGCAGGTGAATAGAAGAGATGTCACTGCTGAAGGGAACTGAGCCAATAAGGAGAGTGAAATAAAGTAGAGCATGAATAATAAGGAACTAGAGAACAGTAGTTGTTGAGGCTTCCCTCAGTAGCTTAGCCCCTAAAAGACTGGGATGTCAGGATGGGTCCTTCTCTCCCCGATGGCTGCTTTTTTTTTCTTTCTTTTTTCTTCTATCAGCTCTTTTTTGTCTTTTACTGTTGATAGTGCTATGATCTCTGATCCCACCTAGGGCTTAGCAAAATGTTACCTGGAGCCAGATTTCTTCCAATCTTTGTGGGTCATGATATTTTATTTTTTTTCTTCTGAGGGCAAGGCCATGCTACTTCCTATAGTTGGGGTTTTGACCAGAGTTTTGACTAACTTTCATGTTACTGTGATTTTCACAATTCATATAACATAATAATTAACATTTTCAGCATTTAATTTAGGTCAGACAAAGACAGGCTTAATCTGCAGTAACTTGATAACCTAAATAACATATATTAGATCATCCTGATAAATGCATTCCCATTATAATAAGCTACAGATAACTTTTATTATCTCATTAGAATCTGTTGCAACAGTACCTTTGAAGAAATTTTAGTTGCCAAAAGTCAATACTGTTATTTGAATGACTGAAAAAGCTTATAGAAAGACCACTGAGTTAAGGTCAGATTATAATAAAAATGTGTGATGCTGTGACAGTGTTCACCACATTACCTTATGGTGACTGTGTGCTGAAAAAGTCATCTGAGTTCCATTACCCAGTGACTCAATCTGTTATTTTAACATTTTAAAAATCACATTGTTAGAGTACTGGTTAAAATGGGTATTGTGTATTTTCCTTATTCCAGACCAACAGTTTTCTCAAAGGTGGGTTATTACAGTTTCCTACTCAGTATTTCCTTGCATATCAACCCAGTGGGTATTCTTTGAATGTGTTAAGTGCTTAGTAACATCTTGTAGAACAGGGGTTCCTAACCTGTTTTCCACAGATATTTTAATTATTTTTCAATATAAATAACTTCTTTTGCAATTCTATGTACTTTATTTTATGCATTTTAAAACATTCTGAAAAGAGATCCAGAGGCTTTACCATGTTGCCATAGGGATCCATGACACTCCAAAAAGTTAAGAATCTATGTTAAAAAAAAAAAAAAAAGAATCTCCGTTGTAGAGGGACTGCTGTTTCTGGGATCCACTTTAAGAAACTGTGGCTTTAAGGGTGTTGTGCAAGGCTTGTTTAGGAGCCTTCTTCTCAAAGATAGTTTTTCAATATCCAGCAATGTGGATATTTATTGGCATCTCTGAAAATTTTGTGCAAATTTTGAAGAGTTCCATTTAAACTATAAGAAAGCAATATATAGGATATAGGTATAAATTGTGGGAAATAAACACTATCATTTTACTGTTCTAATACTAGACAAAATGATTCACTGCTACTTAGACTGAGAAGTCTGATCAATTCCATTCACATTTGCTGTATTGTATTTCTGTTGTGTATACTTTCAGTGTTCAAACTGACTTGTTCCTTAGTTTATGAAATAGGTTTCTGAAAAATTGGATATGTGAAATTTTGTAAGTAGAGATATTTCTTCTAATATCAATTGTGCTACTTATTGTATGACCAATTTTATCAAGTCATTTAGCCTCTCCAGTTTTGAGTTTCTTGATATATAAAATGAAGAGGTTAGAGTAGATGATCTCTTAGCTTTTAGTTCTAAAATTGAATCATGTACATAAAATTTAGATTTAAACTTATAAAGAACTCAGAAATCATTTCACTCAACCCCTTCAAGAACTCAAATTGAAGAGAGAAGTACTTTGCCTTTAGCTATATAGGGAGCAAGCCAAATTGGGGTTCAAACCCAGGCTTCTGACTCTAAATCCAACATACTTTGTACTGTTCCACTCTGTCTCTACCCAAACATATTTATTGGTGGAGCTTTAGATGCAAAAGGAATCTGATTGTGGACTATAGTATCTGCAAAGGACTTTCCATTTCTAAAATTCTGTCATTCTATGACTCATTCAGTCTTTCCTATCCATCTCGATTTCCAGATGCCAGATATTGACTAAAGCAAGGAATACCTGAAGATTCCTATTTCATACATCAAGAATCTTTTCAAATGTGGGGATTCACAGTCATGGGTATCACAGCAGTATAATAAATCTATTGCTTTGACATTTCTAGTTTTGACTAGAATTCTGAGAATTAGTGGCAGTTTTTGTCTTAGGGGAAATGTTTGCTTGTATTTAAAAAAATAGATTAATTCAAAGAACTTTAACGATCATAAAGGTACAGAGAAGATCTGAGTTAGAATCTAAGAGATCATGTTCTCCAGTACCATTATTTTATAGATAAACTAAAAGAAAGCAGTTGGATTCTTCTTTAAATAATGGAATGTCTTCAGCATAGTCTGAGTTAACATTTAGAAAACTGAGTGAGACAAAACTTATACTTATTTTCTTTCAGAAACTGCACATTCATCATCCTGCACTTGGCCTTAGAAGGGGCTGTTTACGGTGAATACACTTGGGAGATAGTTCACTACTGTCTAGAGCTGGAGTTCTCACTGTATCATCTTCTCCTGCCATATCTTCTGTTAATTATAAACTTGGTTTTTTTCATTTTGAGTTGTACAGCCAACCCTGGTAAGTTGAAGTTGATTTTGAGCAGGTAGTAAATAAGACAAAGAACACAAAGAAATAAGACAAAGAACAGAGTAATCAGCCCCTTTTCTGAAAGCATGTTTCTCCCACAGACTATGTATATAAATGTGTGTACACAAATGGTCAAAAATCAATAAAGGGTCAGGAAAGTCAAAATGAAGGCATGCAAAGTGGGATTTGTAGGAGCCAACATTCCCAAAGTGGATGTCCCAGGGTTAAGGAATTCTAGAACACAGTATCATAAAGAAGCCACAGTATAGTTTTGTTTTAAAATTATTCTAGTCTAGGAAGCTAGGCAGTTCAGTGAATACATTCTTGGATTTGGAGTCAGCAAGACCTAAGCTCAAATCCTCAGATACTTACTAGCTATCTGACCATGGGCCAGTCACTTAACTTCTGTCTGCCTCACTTCTCCCAGCTGTAAATCAGGAGTAATAGTCATAGTGCCCACTTTGTATGGTGGTTGTGAAGATAAGGTGATATATTTATAAGTCACTTTTCAAATTTTGAAGCACTGCATAAGTGGTAGTTATTATCATTATTGAAATGTTCAGAAAAAAAGGCATGCCATCTATAATAAAGAGTTTATAGAGGATAAAGGTTGCCTGTTCAAATTAATCATAGTCCCCATTTGGATAGACAACCTATAATAATAGCTTACCATTGAGAGATACTCTTGGATTGGTTTAAGTATTTCATTTTACTGTCTTCCAGACAGATAGGAGATCTATGATTGAGTTCTTTCTCCTTAGATTCTGAACAAACAGTGCTGTTGTCAAACTAGAATTATGCTGGTTCTGCTGATACAACAGAGCCCAATTACATAGCCAGTTACATAGACCATTTCAGGTTTTCTCCCCAAATGGGGAAATAAAAGATGAAAGGATCATAGATTTAGAAGCAGAAAGGACCTTGGAGGTCATTGAAACTTAATCTTATTTGTCCCTGATTAAGCAGGGCCTTTTCTGTGCAGTTTCCAGCTTTTTATTATAGTTCAGAAACCAGGGCAGCTGAGTTTCATGTTTCACCAACTTCTCACCCATGCTAAACAGAGGGAGGCAAAGAGGAACAGAGCTGCTGAGCTACTGTTTGTTCACCTGGCCTGTCCTGCTGCCATTCAGAATGGTTTGTCTTGAAACTAGGGGGATAGAGTGAAATAGGCCAGACTTCCTCTAGGGACTCAGGATGCCTGTGATAGTCTTTGTTCTTGGGTGGCTGTTCCTGTGTTTCTGTGTTCCTTCTATGTGTGTGTCCTTCTGCAGAGACCATGCCACAAGCTGCCCGAGGTCTTGAGCTCAGAGAATATGTAAGGGTTTGGCAGTATTAAAGAGGAATTAGCACTTTTGGAATTGTGCTTTTGAAAACACTTTGTGAGTCTTTCTGTCTTTTCTCTAGCATAACTGTGTTAAAAGTTATAGCAGCCACATAAAACTCTTGCCTTCTTCAAATATTATCACATTCCTATGTTTTTGGGTAGTTCTCTATCTCAGAGGTATATACTTATTTGGTGTTTCCCTAAAACTTGACTCAGTGTACTATTGACATTTTTGTACTCTAATTTTCCATATTTAGTACTCTGGTAAATCTTATTTATTTATTTATTTTTTTGGTGAGGCAATTGGGGTTAAGTGACTTGCCCAGGGTCACACAGCGAGTGTCAAGTGTCTGAGGCTGGATTTGAATTCAGGTCCTTCTGAATCCAGGGCTGGTGCTCTATCCACTGCGCCACCTACCTGCCCCTACTCTGGTAAATCTTGAAAGAATTCTTACCTCCCAAACTAAATTCAGATGGTAAAAAGTGCTAAATTCCTGGGGGAACTATGTGCAAATAATAAATGTGATTTATCATCTGGATATTAATGGTAAATATCCATAAGAGATTTAAATATAAATCTATTCACCTATTCTGACCAGCACTTTGTACCACCTATCACTAATTGTATTCACTCCTAAGCTTTGGGTTGTTGGCTTTTTCTGAGCTCTTTTCTTTTGTTGTACATAGGTACATACTCCTGGGAATTTAAAACTATATCTACCTGTGTCTTATATCTACCAGGGTTTTATCATCACAACCTCTCAAACACTGGCACCATTCCATGGAAATTGGAATGAGGACCTAATACAGGCATGGAAGACCTGCCTCTTCCTGGCCCGAGAAGTCACTCTTCTCAAACTTCCTAAAATCAGTACTTACTCAGACTGAACACAAAGTGTATTTTAAGAGTTGGTAGCTGGACATCTTCCACCGTCACTCTTTACTATTCTACATCCTCTTTGCAAATACACTTAATAATTACTGTATATGGGCAGCTAGGTGGTGCAGTGGATAAAGCACTGGCCTTGGATTCAGGAGGACCTGAGTTCAAATCCAGCCTCAGATATTTGACACTTACTAGCTGTGTGACCCTGGGCAAGTCACTTAACCCTCACTGCCTCGAAAAAAAAAGATAATAATTACTATATATTTCCTTCTCTCTCTTGCTTCCTATTCATCTATATTAAGGGGTCAGATCTCAAGTCACTGTGGCAAATAACAATTACCAGCATCAAGAAAACACATTTTCTCCCTTGGAAGGGGTAATTAATGATTGCAAATGCTGCATCTTTGCATTGCTATGCCTTGGTGGTTGGGGGTTTAACCTCTCTAAAAATGTTATCCTTCTCCTATCCCTATGGTTCCCTAGACCTCAGAGAGAGAATTCCATACAATAGAAGTACATCTAATAATGTCTAACCAGCATTTCACTTTTGTTAATGATTTCTTCATATTCTTTGTGTATTAGAAGGTGCCTTATCCACCTAGTCAGTTATATTCTAATTTTTAGCCTTCCCTTCTTCTCAACTTGAGCTTCTACTGCTTTCATTCTTCTTTTGTTTCCTTTGAATCTTGTCTGCTGCTTTGGTCAGGTGTTGTTGCTGCTTCCATTCCTTGACCTTTAACCCTTTCTGCAAATGTAAATGAGTCCTTTCTTTGAAGGTCTTGAAGCTGCTGCTTAATGACTTGCTAACAAAGTTGTAGGAGAGTTCAGTCCTGCCAGGTAACATCCCAGGACCCTTCAAAGCCTCAACTAGTTTCCTTGGTTCTCTGCCTGCTTTGTACTCTTCTCTTTTTGTTTCACATCATGCCAAGCTCTTTGAAAGTAGCGATTATGTTTCATATGTAATTTAAATTCCATATTACATCTGGCATACTGTTGGGACAATACTCAAATTAATTTGATTTGATCATAGCAAAACACTTGACTTCCCATTTCAGTACATTCAAGAAATATATTTCCATGAACCCCTGACTCCCAAAATTATGCTTCATATAGCTTTGCTGTCTCTTTTGTGATGGAAATTTCTGCTTTTGTTTTATAGGGATAATAACAAAATCAAATGAAGCATCATTTCTTCAAGTTTATGAATATGATGAGGTGATCTTCCTGAAAAACATGAAGTGCCCTACCTGCCACTTGAGGAAACCAGCCAGGTCAAAGCACTGTAGTAAGTGCCTCTTAGTATTATCAATCCTACCCCACCACAAAAAAAAAAAAAAAGCCAAACAAACCCAGTTCTCCAAAGGAATCACTATTACTGCTATTTTTGCTCAAAAGGAAAAAGTTTGAGCAATGGGAAACTTTGAAGCAAGGCTGAGAACCTTCTAGCCCTTGGGATTAATTTCATCTAGATTGCAAGGTAATATTGCTTTGACCACTATTCCTACATACAACTAGAGAATAATATCTCTTCTCAACCAGAGTGGATATTAGCAGAGCCTCTAAGAGTTTATTCCCAGCAGCTTATTTCTGATTAGGTTATGTATTGTTAGCCTCACTAGGACCCACTTAGAATTTTTTAAAAGTACAAACAACATTTATACATGTTGCATTTTTGCAACTCTCCATGTATGTAGACAGAGTGGGTGTCTCACATCTCACGCAAATTTGCTAGCTTCAAAGTTTTATGATTCTATTTTAGCAAAAAGGTCCTTTCCTCTTCTGTTAGAGAGCTCTGGGAAATGTCTATACCTTTTTGCTAAACTGGAATCACAGAACTTTGAAGCCAGTCCAGGATGTTCTTAGGATAATAGATTTAGAGCCATAAAGGACTTTAGACAATCTTGCCCTGCCCCGTTATTTTACAGATGAGGAATTTGAGTCTCAGAGAAGTAATATAACATGCTTGAGGTCACACAGCAAATCAGAGCCAGATTATGAGCCCCCTTCCCTCTGACTTCAAAGAGTATGTACAATTTTATTTGAAAATTTTAAAGTCACACATAAGGTTGTTACTTATTTCTGGTTTTTCTGTGTACTTATAGGTGTATGTAACAAATGTGTTCATCGTTTTGATCATCACTGTATTTGGGTGAACAACTGCATTGGTGCCTTAAATGCAAGATACTTTTTAATCTACCTCTTGACATTGACCTCGATGGCTGTAGACATTGCCATAGTGACAACAGCATTTCTAATCCATTTGGTGTTCTTATCGGGTATGACATTGGGAACGTATTTTGATGACCATGGACAGGAACATCCTGTTGATATTGCCTTTCTTATACAGGTAAGCTTATAAGTTTTTCACTTGGATATGCTGTTTAAAAGAGACAGGTTTTTCCCCATTAAACATGACATTCTGTTGTATCATCCTGAAATTCAACAAATGTTAGGGACTTGTTATATACAAAGCACTATGCTAGATACCAGGAATACAAAGATGGAAACCGACATAGTTCCTACTCTTTAGAAATTTATAATTCAGTGTTGGAGCAGAAACATATGCATGTGGGTATTATACAAGGTAGCATGTGATAAAAATAAAGGTGAACTCCAAAGTGTTGTAAGGAGAATTGGGAGAGAAAGAGATTACCTTCAGTTGAGTGGGGGTGGTAAGGGGAAATGAGAAGGATATCACTGAGTTTTTCATGGAATAGGTGACATCTGACCTGGACCTTAAAGGAAAAGGATTTCAATGCTCAGAGATGAGAAGTATGTGACAAGATCAGGACCTATGGGCAGTTCAATTTGACTGGTAGTTAGGATATATGAAAGGAAGTAGTATGAAATTAAGCTGGAAAGTTAAATAATGGAATAGGAATTTATATTTTATCCTGTAGGAAAGGGGCATGTGATGATTAAAAAGTTTGAGAGACATAGTTTCTGGTTAATTTAATAATTTTATTAATAAGGCCATCATCATGTTATTAATAAAAGAATGGTCATTTAACCATCTCCCTTAGACCAAAGACAATCTTGGCTGTGGACTCACAGTGTATATACCCTTCAAAACAGTAGGTGGTCTATCAAACAGCAATCAAATCTAATTGGTTAACATGATTGGAGGTGGGCTATATTAAAATGAAGGGCTGAGTATCTCTTGGGTAGGTAAAATATCTCTATACCAGACCACCCATAGCTTTAAGCTATGAATTCAAAGAATGTATACTCTTTTCAATGTGGGCGGGGGTGCTGGGTGACCCCTGGTCAGAGAAATTATCTCTACTCAGACCACCCCCAGCCTTCATATATCTAGATAAAAGGATCTGTCTCCACCCAAGCTTGAGTAGAACACAATGGACTTCCTCCCCTTAGATTAAATTCTTTGCAGGGTTGCTTGGGATCTAACCAAGCTGAGGAGAGTTAATGAAATCTCATCAGTAATGTCTTGCAAGGAAAACTGGACTAAGGACTTTCGAAGAGGAAGAATGGGGGGGGGGGGACAGTTGGCTCTCTGAACCTACCCAAGATATTGCTTATTAAATTTTTTTTTTTGGCGGGGCAATGGGGGTTAAGTGACTTGCCCAAGGTCACACAGCTAGTAAGTGTCAAGTGTCTGAGGCCAGATTTGAACTCAGGTCCTCCTGAATCCAGGGCCAGTGCTTTATCCACTGAGCCACCTAGCTGCCCAATATTGCTTATTAATAATAATTTCTTACTGGAGCGACATTCAAAATTTTGGGGACAGGGGATCAGACCTTTTTATTAGAAATGTGTGAAGAATGCATTGGGGAAGGGAGAGGTTGGAGGTGAAGAAATCAGTGAACCAGACTTTTTCAAGGGAGAAGTAATAATGACCTGCATTAGGGTGGTGACACTTTGAGTGGAGATGAAGGAGCTAGATGAAAGCCATGTTGTAAAGGTAGACTCAGCAGGAGTTGATTATGATGATTGTATGTGAGGGTGAGGGAGAGGGGAAATCCAGAAAGGACTCCAAAGTTTTAAGCCTGTTTGGAAAGATGGTATCCCATCAACTACAATAGAAAAGTTGAAAGGAGGGATTGATTTTTGGGAACAAAATGTACCAGATGAGTTTGAGGTGCCAGATAACCAAGATGAGATGTCTGGAATGTAGTTAGAAATGCATGATTAGAGTTTAGGGAAAAATTCAGGGTTGGGTATACATATTTATGACTCATTTGCATAGTGGTGATAATTGAAGCTATCAGAATGAGTAAAAGCCGTAGGATAAAACTTTAGGGAGACACTTCCATCTCAGCAAAAGAAAAGATGAATCAGTGAAGGGGACAAAGAAGGAGGAATAGTAAGACAAGCAGGACCGAAACCGGGAGAGTGTGGTGTCAAGAATACTGAAGTAGATGGGGAGCAGGTAGGTGGTACAGTGGATAAAACACTGGCCCTGGATTCAGGAGGACTTGAGTTCAAATTTGGCCTTGGACACTTGACACTTACTAGCTGTGTGACCCTGGGCAAGTCACTTAACCCTCATTGCCCCACAAAAAACCAAAAACAAACAAAAAAAAAGAAAAGAAAAAAAACACTGTAGGAGGGGAGAATACTTAGGAAGTAGTCAACAATATCATATGTTGCAAAAATATCAAAGAGGATGAGGACTGAAAAAAGGCCCTTAGATTTGGCAATTAAAAGGTCAGATACCTAGCAGTGTCATTAGATTGGTAGAAGATGAAAGACAGATTATCAGAGGTTGAACAATGATTGAAGAGGTAAGGAACAGAGGCAACAACAGTAGATTGGTTTTTCTTTTTTAATTTTTTAAAACTTCTAATTAAAAAATCATCCCCAGGGCAGCTAGGTGGCACAGTGGATAGAGCACTGGCTCTGGATTCAGGAGGACCTGAGTTCAAATCCAGCCTCAGACACTTAACACTTACTAGTTGTGTGACTCTGGGCAAGTCACTTAACCCCAATTGCCTCACCCCCAAAAAAAATTTAAAAAAAAAATCATCCCCAACATGAGCATTTGCATATATAAAGAAAGCCAAAAGAAGAGAGATACATATGAAAAATGAATTTATTACATACAGCTTATTTTTATATTTCAAGTCAGTGGGGTTTTTTGTTTTCAATTGTATTCATCATCTTTAATTTTCAGAATTTCTATTTAGTTGAGGTTTAAATTGAGAGTTTTATTTGGCCAATTCATTAACTTGTTTTTTGTTGTTGTTGATGAAAATCTTAAGAGACACAAAATTTTCCCTAAGAACTACTTTAGCTGTGTTTTATGAGTTTTATTATATCATCTCATCTTTTCTGGTGAAATACCTACCAGTTCTTTAGAATTGTGCTATTTAGTCTGTAATTAATTTTTAATTCTTTCTTCAAGGGTCTTTTGCTGAATAATTTTTATTGCATTGTGATCAGTAAATGCTATCATTAGTGTTTCTTTTCTACATATATTTGGTGCCCCAATACATGGTCAGTATCAGACTGACTAAGTCCCTTATCTGACAAATATGGGCTCTGTCCCCCTGGGCAAGTTATTTAACCTCTCCCTGCAGTCCTTATCCCTATTCACTTAAACATAACAGGACTATCATTGAGAGACAATGTGGCATGACAGAGACAGAACCAGCCTAAGAATCAGGAGGTCTTGGTTCAGATCTTGCCTCTCTTGTATGCCAGGCCCCTCAGCATTTTAGGGAACTCTGAGACTGTAAACTGCACTGAGAGAAGCATTTGTTACTTAACCAGGAAGTTCCCTATAACCAGGGAGTTCCCTATTCTGACATTGCAGTACTTGCCTGGGCACCTTTCTGAACTCCCCATTGCTCTTTTCTGTGTATTTTTAATTGTTTCATTGAATTTGTTTTGCATAACAACAAATTTGTGTCACATTTGTCAGGACAAAACACATATCTCATTCTCCACCTAGAGTCTGTTCTCAGAGGCAACTGGTGGTATGGTGGGTAAAGTACTGGGCCTGGAGTCAAGAAGACATGCATTTAAACCCAGTCTCAGACACTTGTTAGCTTGGGCAAGTCACTTAACCTCAGTTTGCTTCAGTTTCCTTATCTGTAAAATGGGGATAATAATAGCACCTCCCTCCCAGAGTTGTCATGAGGATCAAATGGTAGGTACCATAGAAATATTATTTTTGTTGTTATCATCATCATCACCATTACATTTTTTTTTTACTTAATAGTATTTTATTTTCCCCCACTTACATGTAAGGATACCATCACTTTTCTACCAAGGATTGGGAGGCATACTTCATCATCAGTCTTCTGGACTTGACTGGTCATTGCATTCATCAAAATTTTTAAGTCTTTCAAAGTAGTTTTACTTTGTGATGTTTTGGTTAATAAATAGTTCTGATTCTGCTCATTGCTCTCTGCTTCATTTCATACAAGTGTCTCTGGGTTATCCTGAATCCATTCTTTTCACCTTTTCTTACTGCACAGTAATACTAATTATATTCGTTTTTGTTGTTCAGTCATTTCAGTTGTGATCCTGTTTGGGGGTTTCTTGGCAAAGATACTGGAGTGGTTTGCCATTTTCCTCTCCAGCTAATTTTACAGATGAGGAAACTGAGGGAAACAGGGTGAAGTGACTTGCCCAGGGTCACACAGCTAGTAAGTGTCTGAGGCTGGATTTGAACTCAGGTCTTCCTGATTCCAAATCTAGTGTTCTATCCACTCTGCCACCTAGCTTCCACTCCATTATATTCTATTATATTGCTTTACTATAATTTGTTCAACTATTCTCCAATTGATGAATATTCATTTTGTTTCCCACTTTGTTTTATTTCTTTTAGTTATATCCAATTGTGGTTATATCCAGTGGTATCATTGGATTAAATGGTTTGCCAGTTGAGTTACTTTTGGGGTATAATTCCAAATTTGTAACACTTCACAGTTTGTACCTTCACAGCAGTATATCATTGTACCTATCATTCCACAACCCTTCCCACAATTATCTTTTTTTTTGTGTGCCTAAACTCTTCTTCTGTGAGCTTGCTTTAATTTCTTTTGGTTATTCATATAGTCTCATGTTAAATGCACATTTTCTTTTGAGTCTCTGCTCACAGTTATGAAGTTACTCTTTCTTTCTTGGTTCTAATGTCTCAAGCTAATTTTTTATAATAGTGTCATCTTTGATTTACTCTTCCTCAGCTTTACTTCCTGAACTGGGAGCCTGTGTCAGAGTCTGCCTCTGTCTCCTGCTGCACTGTTGGGTGGGGTAGCCAGGCCTTTTCGATTTTGCTCTGAGTCTCCTGGGTCCCTAAGTGGACTAAGTGGGTGCCTAAGTGGATTTCTGGGCTTAGCATCCCTCTTGCATCTTTGGGGTTTACAGCCCTGGATCTTCAGGACCCCTCTGTGGCATTTCAGGACAGAATGATAGCACACCTTGGACACCTGATGCCAGGAGTATCCTGGTCTTTCTTTGCATGGCTATTCTGCTTTGATTGCTGTCACTGGTGCTTCCAAGGTTTCTGCTGTGGCTTTCTAACAGCCATGGGGATTTCTGGCCACCTTGGGGCTTTCTGATTGTAGGGGTCTGCTCTGACTCATTCCTGCTCTGACCCTGCTCTGACCTGAAAGGCTACCACCTTGTTGCTTTTGTTAGTGCTGGCTTTGCCATTTCACTTTTGGGTGACTTTTCTGGGCAGTTGTGTGATGAAAGAAATCTTACTCTAGTTTCTCATTGGATGTCTTGATCATTTTTTGGTCCAGAGTAATTTTTAGGTTTTTGCTAGAATAGGTATATGGGAACTAGGTTGTCTGCTTCTGTGCAGGCGTCTGTCTTGACTGGAAATCTTTAACCACCTTTACATGTCCCCTCCCTGTTTTTCCATTTAAGTCCTGTGACACAGCTCTTTCTCTCCTTCACTACCATAGCCAATCTTAACTCTGCTTGGAATGCAGTGTCATTTAGGCATTGCTTTTTGTCACTTATTTTCCATCACTTACAATTTATAGGCAACCTTGTAGGACTAGCATAGAGCTTGGTGCAGCCTGGGGCAGTGGAGAGAGCCCTGGACTTGGAATTAGGAGACTGAAGCCTGGGCTTTGATTCCATTTTCTTTGTGTCTTTGACAGGGCATTTAATTTCTTTGACTTCCTTAGCTAGCAGAGAGGACTTGCAGTATATACCTCACAGGATTGTTGTGAGGAAACTGTTTTTGTAAGCTGGGCGGTGCTATCTGTGTGTTATACATTAATAAGGAAGTTAATTAAGTATTTAACATAAGATGTTCATGGAAAACACCAAGACTAAATTGTATTATATTGTGGACATTTCCATTAAAATAACAAATTTCCGCCTTTTCTTCCCTTGCAGTATCTGTTCTTGACGTTTCCAAGAATTGTCTTCATGCTCGGATTTGTTATTGTACTTTGTCTCTTACTTGGGGGCTACGTATGCTTCACTCTCTACCTGGCAGTCACCAACCAGACCTCCAATGAGTGGTATAAATCAAGTAGAGCCAAGTGTCATCGCTGCCATAATTCAGACCCTGTTCAAGAAAAACCCAGTGCCTACAGGAACATTTATGCCAAGGGTACTTGGACCAACTTACAGGAAATTTTTAAGCCAGTTACAGATTATGAAAAAAGGAAATAAGTGTGGAGAAAGTGTTACTGAATTTCAAAATACAAATTTATTTATAAAATTAAAAATATAATCCCCCCCCAATACTTACTTTCCTAATTTCTAAAGTATATTTATTTTAAAAGTTTTCAGAGGCTATGAAAGTATTCTATCTGCTGAACATGTACCTTGCAGCCTCACCTGTTTTCTGTGAAATGGGGATAATAATACACTTCCTACCTCACAGGGTTGTTGTGAGGAATTCACTTTGTAAACCTTGAAGTACTACAGAAATGTGAAATATTATTGTCATCTGTCCATGTTGTTAAATCCTGGCTGTTTGCCAAGTCTTGAGTATTCCACATCTTTCATAAGTGCCCCTTACAGTTCACAAGCCTACCACTCCAGGGCCCTTCTACTCCTTCCCTAGACGGTTTACAAACACCCTCCATATCAGACTCCAATCTGAAACCTTTTCTTCAACAGAATCTTAAATAAAAAGCTCCAGCCCGACCATATCAGTTTCTTCTGTTCAAAAACCTTAAGAAGCTTCCTGTTAACTCAGTGATAAAGTACACAGACTCGTCAGCTTGGTGTTTATTGTCCTTCACCATCTGATTCTAGCCTATCTTTCCAGTCTTATTTCATGTTATTTACCTTCATGCACTTGACATTCCAGCCAAATGGACCTACTTGACCTTCCTTAAAACTCTCCATTCTATAACTCCTTCCTTCATACTTTGCAACGTAATCCCCTACTGCCTGGAGTGGACTACCTCCTCACTTCTACCTCTAAGGATTCCATCAAGGCCCAGCTCACGTGCCACCTCCTGTCAGAAGCTTTTCTTGATACTCCTACTTATTATTCTCTCTTCCTTCTTGGATTATCTTATATTTACTTATCCATTTACTGCTTATGTATTTTATATCTCCTTAAATGTGTACATGTTGTATCCCTTCAATAGAATATTAGCTCTTTGAGGGCAGGGGCTGTTTTTCATTTTGTCTTTGTAGCCCTAGCACCTAATAGGATACTTTGCATTAAAATAGGAGCTTAATAAATGTAAAAGTTTAGGCAACTTATATATTCCTTCCTACTTTTAAAAATACTCAAAATCACCAAACGCAAAATGAATTTGAATAACTATTGCATAGGCCTTTGTTTTAGAAAATAGTAGTTCTGAGGGCAACTAGATGGCACAGTGGATAGAGCACTGGCCCTGGATTCAGTAGGACCTGAGTTCAAATCCTGCCTCAGACACTTGACACTTACTAGCTATGTGACCCTGGGCAAGTCATTTAACCCTCATTGCCCCGCAAAAAAAAAAAAAAACAAAACAACAACAACAAAAGAAAACAGTAGTTCTCCTGTGCATCAGACTGTTTTTGTAAATATGCATAGCAGGCTAAATTTTTTGTTTTCAGAGTTCTGTTTCCATGTGTAGGGTGGTTTTTGTTTTTTGTTTTTTACCAATAACTGTGTTGTACCATTTGATAAAAGGTTGGGTAACACTGCTAGGAAGAACAGAGCCTGTTACTTTGACATTGATATTCCTAGTGCACTCAGTAAAACATCATAAGGTGAAACATCCTTCAGGCTTTCTGCCTTTCCCCAAAATATTATAGCACAGGGGAGAATAAATTAATAGTCTATTCAAATAGTAGTCATGTTTATCATTTTTGTATGTCTTGCACAGAGCAGTTGCTTAATGTTTGATAATTAAGATAATTGTTAGAGATCTGCAGATATTATGAGTTAAGCCCAATATTTTATCCATTGCCCTGTGATAATCATCACTGTCCTGTTGTAATGGCCTCCTGTTCTATTTAAGGGTCACTTTCCTTTCATGAGTCAGGGCTCTTTCAATCCAATGGGGGGGGGGAATGGAGGCAGGGCTAGAATAATTAGCATGATTCTTGGCTTAGAGACCTAAGTTACTATAACTTGAAAAACAGCAGCAGCCATTAGGCAGTTGTCAGACTCTAGCTTTGTCTGGACTAGCAGACTCCTGAGAGTAGTTGATACATTAGCCCTTTCACCTCGGTCCCTGGCTCTGCCCTATATACTTTGCAAATAGCACCCTAATCCACCAGACTAAACAACTAAGAACTGTGCTTAAACCTTGCTTCATGATGAGCAGCCTAGCTTTACTTGCCTTGCCCTTAAAGTTTAACCTAAGCACAGTGAATTGTACAGAGTAAATGCTAAATAAATGCATCATTCATTCATCTTTCATAACTGCCTTCCCTAAAATTCTGTAACCCTCTGTCAGAATGATTGGCAGTCTGGCTTAATAACATGCACATTTCCTATTAATCAATTTTGGTGATTTGGACAGGATGAACAATATGAGTAATATAGTTATATTACCAGCAATATTCTAATGTAATTTTGAATTATCCCAAAAATATTACTGATAATTTGGAGTTTGATACCCTGCCACATACCCTGTCAGATAAAGTTTAAAGCTTTGTGGCAGAAAATTGGGAGGTTAATAATCAGTACAGGGCTGCAGACAAGGCCCAGAGCTAGAAAGCATAGTTATATGCACAATGCATAGTGCTATGTAGAATTATTTTAAATAGATAAAATCACATTCAAAGTCCAGATACTAGAACAGGATCAGAATAAGAGACCCCAAGTTTCAAAAATTCTTCCAGGCTCCAGGTCAGTGTCTTCTACTATGTAGTTCTGAATTCAAAATGAGAGAAATAGGGAGAAGAGCTAGAGCTGATGCTAGAAACCAAACAAATCTGAATTCTGGAACAGCATAGGTAGAGTTATCTAACCAGTAAAAGTTTATAGATTTCTGCTACATCTAAACAATGTTCCATTCCTCTGGGTAAGACTAGTCTAGAAAAGGACAAGGTAAAATTAGTACTAAAAAGAGACTTGGGGTGGGGGTGGGGAGAATTGTTGGAAGATTGGTAGCCTTCCTTACTAAGACCTAGAGGGGCCTAGATGTTCTGTAAATACCCACTTAAAGCTTTTAAATGCACCAGTTAAGAAATGAGGAGTATCACCTATAGACTCCTCCAGTCTGGGGATTCAGAATCCTGCAGAAACTCTAAAGAAGGTAAGCCAGTTTAGGGAAAGCAACCTGGGACAGCTGAAAAGTCCATCATTGTTCTGAGCCCAGCAAACAATCTTAGCTGGTAGGAGAAGGACCTTAGGCAATTCAAGGCAAACCCAAAAGCCCATGGCAGGAGCCTAGTGTGGGAAACAGCACTGGAACACAAAAGCATGGGAGAAGGCCTCAGACAGGAGGCAGTAAGGGAAGCCCTAATTACTGCTCTAATCTAGTACTATAGCTGCCTTAGCATCCCTTGAAGGAGTGCCCTACTCATGGCCATTACATCAAGGAAAAGGCAGGAACATAAGGACTACAGGAATACCTAGAAGAAATTAAAACAGGAGATATAAAATAGAATAGCTAAGGAGGAAAGGATAGCAAGAAAGAATACCTCACTTAAGAACTGAATGCCCTGAAAATTAGAATAGGGCAAACAAAAAAAGATTCAGTGAAAAAACAATATTAAAACAACATCAAAAGATTAAAACAACAGAAGAAGGCATAATAAATATATCACAAACAACAAACCTGGAAAACAGGTCAAGAAGATAATCAAGAATTATTGGAATATCTGAAAATCATAACCAAAAAAAAGCCTATGTAGTATCTTTCAAGAAATCATAAGTGAAAACTACTCAGATCTATTAGAATAAAGTGAAAATAGAATCATCTGAAAGAAAACACAAAATTACTGTATTTCTATTTATTTGGTTAAACATTTCCCAATTACATTTTTTTTCTGGGGCAATGAGGGTTAAGTGACTTGCCCTGGGTCACACAGCTGGTAAGTGTAAAGTGTCTGAGGTCACATTTGAACTCAGGTCCTCCTGAATCCAGGGCCAGTGCTTTATCCACTGCGCCACCTAGGTTCCCCCCAGAAAACACAAAATTACAATGATGAGGTAATATATAAAAACTTACAGGCTATATAGCTAAAGTAGCTCTTAGGGGAAATTTTTTAAGTTTTCATCAACAAGAGAAAAAAGGAAAGTTAATGAATTGGTTACACAAAACTCTTAACTAAGTCACAAAGTTAAAGAAATTGTTCAATACTTTAAAAAATATAAGATATTTAGATTAACAAAAGAAGATATAGACAATGTAAATAACTCAATTTTAGAAAAATTGAACAAACCATAAATAATTGCTACACACACAAACCTCCAGAACCAGATGGATTTACAAGTGAATTCTAGCAAAAATTCAAAGAATAATTAGTTTTAGTAGTATATAAACAATATGCATTAATAGGAGAAGAGACCTGCCCAATTATGCTCATGAAACCTAAACCAGGAAGAAACAAAATAGGGAAGGAAAACCATAGACCAACATCCCTAATGAATTTAATATCTAAATAAAATATTAGCAACAGTTTACAACAATATAGAACAATTATACACAGTGACCAAGTTGGATTTATTCTGGGAATGCAGTGGATTCCACATAAGGAACACTATCAATAAAGATTATCAATGAAATAAATCATGTCAATAATAAAAATGATAATCTATATAAATCATCTTAATAGATGTTGTCTTGACAAAATCCAACAGTTGTTTCTCTCAAAATTACTCTAAGAGATAGAAATAAATGGACCTTTCCTTACTAGAATAAAAATATCTAATACCAAAAGCAAACATTATATGTGGTGAAAGGTTAGAGGCTTTTTCAGTAAGATCTGGAATAAAGCAAGAATACTTGTTATCACAACTATTATTCAACATAACCCTAGAAATACCAACTATAGTAATAAAATAAAAAAGAAATTGAGGGAATAAATTTAGGAAAATAGAGGAAATAAACTTTTAACAGATGACATGATTTATTTATAAAACCTTAGAGAGACAACCAAAATGGTCATTTAAATAATTCAACAAAGTTGCAGAGTATAAAATAAATCATTAACATCATCAACAACATCAGCATTATTAAACAAAACTCAAGAGATTCCATTCAAAATAATACAGGAGGTATAAAATATTTGGGAGTACGTCTGCCAAGATACACTCAGGAACTATATAAATTCAGCTATAAAACATTTTTTTGAAAGAAAAAAGTCTAAGTAATTGGAAAGAAATTTGCTCCTTGGTATGTTGAGACATTATAATAGAAATTGTAATTTTACCTAAGTTAATGTGCTTATTTGGTACCTTACCGATCACAGTACCATAGGATTATTTTATAAAGCTAGAAAAAATAATAATGAAATGCATCTGGAGGAATAAAAGGTTAATAATTTAAAGGAAATTAATGAAAGAAGTGAGGATAAAAATCTATAAGTATATCTCAAAATGCATTTCAAAGCAATGGTACTGGTTAAACACATAGAGTTTGCTCAGTTGAATAGAATACATACAGAAACAAATGAACATAGCATAATTAGTTCAATAAACCCAAAGACCTCAATTACTGGAGTAAGGTCTCAATATTTGACAAAAAGTGCTAGAAGGTACTCTGGCAGAAATTAAGTATAGACATCTCACACTATGCTAAGATAAACTCCAAATGAGCACATGACTTAGACGTAAAAGGTGTCGTCATAAGGAAATTAGAGGAGCAAGGAAAAAGTAACCTTTCAAATCTATGGATAGGGAAAGTTTGTGACTAAACAAGCAATAGAGGATAGAAAAGATAAAATGGAGTATTTTTATTGTAGAATTTGGAAATGTTTGCACAAAAATAAAATGCAATTAAAACTAGAAGGGAAACAGGTAGTTGTTGGGGTGGGTGGATGGGTGGTTGGGGAATCTTTGTAGCAAGTTTCTCTGATAGGTCTCCTTTCCAAGATATGTAAGGAACTGATTGAAATTAGAAGACTATAAACAGAGTGGGCCAAAAGTCATGAAGGTATTTCAATATTTAATAACGTTTACTTTTTGTTTTTAATTTATAATACCATAGCATCCTATACAGTATGTATAGGAAATGAATTTATATTATATGTGAACAATCAAATCTCATAAATGGCAAAAAATAAAAAATAATTTTCAAAAGTTATTAAAGCATCTTGACTTTTGGCCCACTCTGTATTTAAATAATAAGAAATCGGGGCAGCTAGGTGGTGCAGTAGATAGAGCACCAGCCCTAGAGTCTGGAGTACCTGAGTTCAAATCCGGCCTCGGACATTTAACACTTACTAGCTGTGTGACCCTGGGCAAGTCACTTAACCCCAATTGCCTCACCAAAAAATAAATAAATAAATAAATAAATAATAAGAAATCATATGAACAAGCAGTTTTCAAAGGAAAAAATCTAAGTCATTAATGATGTTTTAAAATGACTAGAGGGGCAGCTAGGTGTTGAAGTGGATAAAGCACCGGCCCTGGATTCAGGAGGACCTGAGTTCAAATCGGACCTCAGACACTTGACACTTAGTAGCTGGTGTGACCCTAGGCAAGTCACTTAACCTCAATTGCCTCACCAAAAAAAAAAGAAAAAGACTAGAATTAGAGAAATGCAAATTAAATCAATTTAGAGGTTCCACCTCACACCCAAAAGATTGACAAAGTTGACAAAAAAAGGAGAATGTTGAAGGGGCAAAAGGAAAACTAACACAATGATGCATCAGTGGTGGAACTAACAAAACCAATACCTTTTTTCATTCTGGAAAGTGATTTGGAATTAAGCCATGAAAATTACTGTTTTATTACCTTTTGACCCAGCTCTGCCCCTATGACTCCTATACCCAAAAGAAAGCAAAGAAAGAGGGAAAGGACCTATATATACAAACATTTTTAACAGCTCTTTTCACAATAGACCAAATTGGAAACTAAGCGGTGCCCGCTTGTTGGAGAATGGTCACACGAATTATGGCATGTGAATGTAAAGGAATAGTATTGTGCCACAAGAAATGACCAAATGGACAGCTTCAGAGAGAACTGGAAAGACCTCTGTAAACTGATGTAGTGACATAAGCAGAACTAGGAGACTTTAGACTTTAGATTAAAGACTTTAGAACTGTGATCAATGCAATGATAAACCACCTATCTCTTGCCAGGGAGGTGATGGTCTATAAATGCAGAATGAGACATACACCTTTAGACATAG
This sequence comes from Dromiciops gliroides, assembly GCF_019393635.1. NCBI lineage: Eukaryota > Metazoa > Chordata > Mammalia > Microbiotheria > Microbiotheriidae > Dromiciops > Dromiciops gliroides. The sequence goes on along the minus strand of NC_057861.1, from coordinate 618,547,569 downwards.
CCAGTGCGGGACTTTGTTTTGTTGAACTATGCATGTCTGTTAAGTGTTTTCTCTCTTTTGAAAAAGAAATTGTTTCATTGGGGAAGCACAGTGTAAGGGAGAAATAATAAGTACTTGTAAAAATAAATTTAAAAAAATAAAAATAAACCCTATTATCCTTAAAAAAAAATGGACAGACCTAGATTCTAAATCCAATAACCCAGATAGCCTTAAACAAGTCATTTCAACTCCATGGCCTCAGTTTCCTCAATTGTTAAGTAAAGGGATTAGACTAGACTCCTTACAATGACCTTTTAGCTCCATTGTCCTATGCGTTTATGTGGATATATGAGTTATATCTAGGTTCAAGATGCTTAGGTGCAAGAATACAAAGCCAAAAAAAACACAAAACATAGACTTGCCTAGCTACTCCTGAAGTGGACCATCACCATTTGCAAATCTTATAAATGGTCCTTGTATAATTGGAGTCACATGGAAAAACCTACCATCCACATGATATCTGCAATTCTAGACCTCTCAGTGAGTCATTGCATGTTATATGGACATCATTACTGGCTATCATGATAAAAATAAAATGTTATATTTCTTTGAATTTTTGTGTCAATCAGTGGGGCACCCACATCAAATCTAAATAAGCACTATACTAAATGTTGGAAATACAAAGCAAGGCAAAAATTGTCTCTGCCAGTGGTCAAAGTATATGAACAGGCAGTTTTTAGATGAAATTAAAGCTATGTATAGTCATATGAAAAAATGTTCTAAATCACTATTAATTAGAGAAATGCAAATTAAAACAACTGAGGCACTACCTTACACCCATCAGATTGGCCAATATGATAAAAAAGAAAAATGATAAATTTTGGAGATGTGGGAAAATTGGAACACTAATGCATTGTTGGTAGAGCTGTGAACTGATCCAGTCATTCTGGAGAGCAGTTTGGAACTATGCCCAAAGGGCTATAAAACTGAATACCCTTCAACCCACTACTACGTCTGTATCCCAAAGAGATCATTAAAAGGGGAAAAGGGTCTACATGTACAAAAATATTTATAGCAGCTCTTTTTGTGGTGGCAAAGAATTGGAAATTGAGAGGGTTTTCATCAATTGGGGAATGGCTGAACAAGTTGTGGTAAATGAATGTAATGGAATACTATTGTGCTATAAGAAATGTTGAGCAGGCAGATTTCAGGAAAGCCTGGAAAGACTTACATGAACTGATGCTGAGGGGAGTGAGTAGAACCAAGAGAACATTGTGCACAGTAACAACATTTTGTGATGATCAACTGTGATAGACTTAGCTCTTCTTAGCAATACAATGATCCAAGACATGGTGGAAAATGCTCTCCACATCCACTATGGATTCTGAATGCAGATCAAAGCATATTATTTTCACTTTTTGTTTTTGTTTTTTGTGTTTTTTCCCTTTTGTTTTGATTCTTCTTTCACAACATGACTAATGTGGAAATATGTTTAATATGATAAATAACCTATATCAGATTGCTTGCTGTCTTGGGGAAGGGGGAGGAAGGGGATGGAGAGACAAAAATTTGGACTCAATCTTACAAAAATGAATGTTGAAAACTCTCTCTACATGTAACTAAAAAAAATAAAATACTATTAAGTGAAGTATTTAAAAATAGCCAAGAAGTTCACAATTTACTGAGTGAGATAAGAAAATAAGTGCATACAAATAATATATCCAAGATAATGAGGAGATAATCTCAGAGAAAAGTCACTGGCTTTATGGGAGATCAGGAAAAGCTCCTTACAGAAGTTGGGTTTTTAGCTGAGACTTGAAGTAAGAAAGGCAAGGAAGCCAGGAGGTAGATACAAGGGAAGAGAACGTTCCAGGCATTGAATCTTGGCTGCTAGGTGGCACAGTGGATATAACACTGGCCCTGGAGTTAGGAGGACCTGAGTTCAAATCCAATCTCAGACGCGTACGAGCTCTGTGACCCTGGGCAAGTTGCCTAACCCCGATTGCCTTGAAGAAGAAAATGCATGGAATCTTGAGATGGGGTGTATTGCGTAATTAACAGCAAAATGGCCAATACCACTATGTCCAGCAAATACTTTTCTAAAAAACCTGATCATGAACATTTTTTTCCCTGGATTCTAAAGTCCTCCATGCCCAGACCTGTAAAACTACAGTGTTGTTACACTTCTTAAGGATGTCTTTACTTTGCAATTTTCCTATATCATTTTATATTTGTGTCCTCATATGCAACTTGAGGCTTCCTAATATAGAAATGTCCCTAAATCTGTTGACAAAAGGCTTAATATAAACTATATGATTCATCAGTTAAAAAGGTGATTCACTTTAAAGCAACATTAATAGAAATATAGTCAGCAAAACAATAACAGGCCTGATTTGCTTGCATGTTGTGAATATCATGTCCATTTTTGGCTGAGAAATTTTTGTTTGTTTCAAACTATGGATTTTTTTGGTCTTTTTTATCATAAAAGTATTTTATTATTTTCCAGTTACATGTAAAGATAGTTTTCTTTTTTTGTTGTTTTGGGGGGGTTTTTTGTGAGGCAATTGGGGTTAAGTGACTTGCCCAGGATCACACAGCTAGTAATTGTTAAGTATCTGAGGCCAGATTTGAACTCAGGTTCTCCTGAATCCAGGGCCGGTGCTCTATCCATTGTGCCACCTAGCTACCCTAAAGATAGTTTTCAACATTTGTTTTCATAAGATTTTTAGTTCCAAATTTTTCTCTCTCCCTCCCTTCCCTCCCACCTCCCCAAGACAGAAAGCAATCTGATATAGGTTATATATGTACACTAACATTAAACATATTTCTGCATTAGTCATCTTGTGAAAAAGAATCATAACACAAGAGAAAAACCTCAAAAAAGAAAAAAACAACCAAAAAGTAAAAACGGTATGGTTCAATCTGCATTCAGAATCCATAGTTCTTTTTCTTTTCTTTTCTTTTCTTTTTTTTTTAAGTGAGGCAATTGGGGTTAAGTGACTTGCCCAAGATCACACAGCTAATAAGTGTTAAGTGTCTGAGGCTGGATTTGAACTCAGGTCCTCCTGAATCCAGGGCCAGTGCTCTATCCACTGCGCCATCTAGCTGCCCCAGTAGTTCTTTTTTCTGGATGTAGAGAACGTTTTTCATCATGAGTTCTTTTGAATTGTCTTGGACTGCTGAGAAGAGCCAAGTCTTGGCCAAGAAATTAAAGAATGACCATGAGAGGACAGATAAAATGTCATTAAGTCTGAAAGCCACTTCATACAAAGATGGAGGAACTGCTTATGTTTAGCCTGGTGTAGAGATGACTTAAAAGAGGCCTAGTCATTGTTTTAAAATCAGCAAAGGACTATTATATAAAAACAGTCTTGTTTCTCCTTGCTCTACGTGATGAATTATGAAGTCTCTGTCAACCAGTGGGAAGGTTTTGGTTCAGTACAAAGCTATCCAATAAGAAAACTATATGTCTGTTGAGGTAGGAAGTTTCCCATCACTAGAAATATTCAAATGGAGGTATAAAGACTGACTGCATGTCTGCAGTCAGGAAACTGACTTAAGTTTTCTTCCTCTGTTTTGACTCTCCCTGGGTTAGATATCAAGACCATATTTGTGTCATAGAAGGAATTTGGTAGGGCCTTTGCTTTTTTTTCTCCCCAACAGTTTATGTAGTATAGGAATTAGTTGTTCTTTGAATGTGTGATAGAAATCTCTTGTAGGGGGCAGCTAGGTGGCGCAGTGTATAGAGCACTAGTCCTGGATTCAGGAGGACCTGAGTTTAAATCTGACTTCAGACACTTGACACTTAGTAGCTGTGTGACCCTGGGCAAGTCACTTAACCCTCATTGCCCCCCCAGACACACACAAAAAATCTCCTGTAAATCTGTCTGGTTCTGGTCCCTCTTCTCCCCAACACACATACACTTTGGGAGTTCATTTTAGTCTTATTTAATTTGTTTTTCTGATTGGGTTATTTTAGTCCTTTATTTCTTCTTATATTAATAGGGGATTTAAAATTTTTTTTGTAAATATTCATCCATTTAATTTAGTTGTCCATTTTATTGGCATATAATTGGGCAAAATAGTTCTTAATTTCTTTTATTTTTTATTAGTTGTCAATTTACTTTTTGCTTTTGATTCTATTGCCCCCTCCAAAAAAACCCACTAGCTTCTAGTTTATTAATTGAATGGGGTTCTTTTTTGTTGTTGTTGCTTCAATTTTGTTAAGCTTGCCTTTGTTTTTCATAATTTATATTTTGTTGTTTAATAAGACTTTTTTGTTAGATTTCTAGGTTTTTTTTTAGTTGTGTGCCTAATTTATTGATCTACTCTTTCTCTCTTTTATTGACAAAAATGTTTAGAAATATATTGGGGGAGAGATACCTTTACACTAGTCTGGTTCTCTCCCTGTGGTCACCCATAGTATTGCAATAAAACTTGGGAAACTGAGTCACTGAATCTTGTAATTCTTTGGGGACGATTCACAATCAATTGGACCCCAAATTCCAGCCCACATCAGGGGCCGCTAGGTGGTGCAGTGGATAGAGCACTGGCCCTGGAGTCAAGAGGACCTGAGTTCAAATCCAGCCTCAGACACTTAACACTTACTAGCTGTGTGACCCTGGGCAAGTCACTTAACCCCAATTGCCTCACAAAAAAAAAATCAACAGTGTTTAAAAATATATAAATATATATTAGAAATATAGCTCCCTTTCATTATGTTTGTCTGGTGCTCAATGATGGCTCCTCTTCAGTTCCTGGACTCTTGGGGTTTGACCATCACATTCTAGCTGTGCCCTGGCTAATTTTGCTTTTGGCTGTTGTCACAGCCCTGCTTCTTCTATTTTGGAGAAAACTGTGGCTGTCCTAACTAGTTTCCCCTGCTATGCTGGGCTGGTAGATTCAAAGGACTGCTAAGAAATCAGCTATAGGAATAAGATTATGAATATGTACTAACAGGTATAACATAAGGTAGAGAAAGGAGAAATTTTAAAAAAAATAAATATATTGGGAACTAAATCAAATTTATAAGAATCCAAGTCATTCCCCAATTGAGAAATGGTCAAAGGATATGAACAGGCAATTTTCTAATGAAGAAAACAAAGCTATCTATTGCCATATGAAAAAATGTTCTAAACATTATTGATTAGAGAAACAACTCTGAGGTATCACCTGACACCTATCAGATTGGCAAAAAAGGAAAATAATAAATGATGGAGAAGCTGTGGAAAAATTGGAACACTAATGCATTGTTGGTGGAGCTGTGAACTGACCCCACCATTCTGGAGAGCAATTTTGAACTATGGCCAAAGGACTATAAAGCTGTGCATACCCTTTGACCCAGCAATACCACTGTTGGGTCTTTTTCCCAAAGAGATCACAAAAAAGGGAAAAAGACCCACATGTACAAAAATACTTATACCTGCTCTTTTTGTGGTGGCAAGGAATTAGAAATTGAGGGGTTGCTCATCAATTGGGGAATGGCTGAACAAGTTGTGGTATATGAGTGTAATGGAAACAATGAGCAGGGGCAGCTAGGTGGCACAGTAGATAGAGCACTGGCCCTGGAGTCAGGAGTACCTGAGTTCAAATCTGGCCTCAGACACTTGACACTTACTAGCTGTGTGACCCTGGGCAAGTCACTTAACCCCAATTGCCTCACTTAAAAAAAAAAAAAGAAAGAAACAATGAGCAAGCAGATTTCAGAGAAACCTGGAAGGACTTGCATGAACTGATGATGAGTGATATGAGCAGAACCAGGAGAACATTGTACACAGTATCATCGACATTATGTGTTGATTAACTGTGATAGACTTGATTCTTCTCAGCAATACAACAGTACAAGATAGTTCCAAAGGACTCATCACGGAAAATGCTCTCCAAATCCAGAAAAAAAAAAAACACAACTCTGGAATATGGATGCAGATTGAACCATACTATTTCTTTTGTTTTTGGTGCTGTTGTTTTTCTTTTTTGTTCTGATTCTTCTTTCACAGCAAGACTAATGCAGAAATATGTTGTGAAACTTAAAAATCTAACGATGAGGGGGCAGCTGGGTGGCACAGTGGATAAAGCACCAGCCCTGGATTCAGGAGGACCTGAGTTCAAATCCAGCCTCAGACGCTTGACACTTACTAGCTGTGTGACCCTGGGCAAGTCACTTAACTTAACCTCATTGTCCTGCCCAGAAAAGAAAATAAAAAAAAGAAAAAGTATATTCCTTTCTAAAAAAAAAAATCTAAAAAAAAAGTGTTTAGAGATATAAATTTCCCTCTAATGATTGGTTTGATTGTGTCCAAAAAAAGTTGGAATCTTGTTTCATCATTTACCTTTAAAGAAATTGTTTCTATGTTTTGTTGTTTGGCCCAAATTCTTTAGGATTTTAAAATGTTTCATCAGTGGCTCTTGAAAATAATTTTTATTGCACTGTGGTCTGTAAGAGATACACTTAATATTTTTGCTTCTCTACATATGTTTGAGAAGATTTAATGTCTTTAAAAATGATTGGGGTTTTTTGTGTGTGAAATTGCCGTGCACAGCTGAGAAATATGTACACACCTTTCTTTTGTAATTCAGTATTCTCTAGAGACCTGTTATATCCAACTTTTCTAAAATCTATTTGGTCCTTCACATTTTGTTGTTGTTAGATTTATTTAGGTCTGAGTGAGAGTAAATTGAGGTCCCTCATTATTAAGTTTTACTATTTTCTCCCTATAATCCATATAACTTTTCCTTTGCATGTTTAGATGCTATGTCTTTTTTTGCACATATATTTAGCCTTGATAATAATTCACAATGTTGTTTCCCTGATTCTCTCTTTTAATTAGGCTTATTTTTGCTGTTGATTTGTCTAAGATTGTGACTGCTATCCCTGCTACTTTTAATTTAGCTAAAGTAGAACAGATTTTGCTCCAGCCCTTTATTGAATGTATTTTTTTTGTTTTAATTATGTTTCTTATTGGATTCTGCTTTTTAATGCATTTTGCTTTTCTCTTGTTTTATGGGTGGTTGCATTTGCCATTCACATTCACCATTACAATTGCGACCTGTGTATCCCTCCATCCTATTCTCTTACATACTTTTCCTTCTCTTTGTTTCCTGCTTCCTTTTTTCTTTGTAAATCTTTTTTTTGTTTTTGTTTTTGTTTTGTTTTTAGTGAGGCAATTGGGGTTAAGTGACTTGCCCAGGGTCACACAGCTAGTAAGTGTTATGTGTCTGAGGCCAGATTTGAACTCAGGTACTCCTGACTCCAGAGCCGGTGCTCTATCCACTGCGCCACCTACCTGCCCCATCCTGCTTCCTTTTTAAGAGTTTGTTTTGCTTAAGAGTAATTGCTCCCTTATCCTCTTTATTTCCCTCTTTTCCTTATCCTTTTCCCCAGCAGTTTCTGTTGGATGAAACTTTTTTATATTCACTTGTATATGTGTGTGTGCATTCTGCCTTCCTTTGACTAATTCAGATGGTGATGAGGTTGAAGTGTCACTCACTTCCTTCTACCCTTTCCACTTTCTTTGTATAGACTTCTTGTGCACCCCAATTATGGGAGATCATTTTCCTTAATCTTTCTCTCCTTTCTCATCCCACAAGTGTATTTTTTCTCTCCTTTTCCATTTTTTAAAAATAAGAGCATCAAAACATAAAAGAAAACCATACCCAGGCCCTTTGTCTAATTAGCCAGACTTTGACACCTGATGATGATGAGAGGTCTGAGTGAATGGATATATCATTTCCCCATATTAGAATATAAAGTTTATCCTTGTTAGTCTCTTATAATTGTTTGTTCACATTTACCTTTTAAAATTTCTTTTGACTCCTATGTTTGTATTTCAAAGTTCCAATGCAGCTCTGTCTTTTCATCAGGAATTCTTGGAAGTCCTCTATTCCATCAAAAATTCACTTTAATCCACTATAGGATTATACTAAGTTTTGCTGGGTAGGTTATTTTTGGTTATAAGCTTTTTATCTTGTGTAACCCTATATGGGGCAGGTAGGTGGTACAGTGGGTAGAGTGCCTGGTCTGGAGTCAGAAAGACTCACCTTCCTGAGTTCAAATCTGGCCTTAGACACTTACTAGCTGTGTAACCCTGGGCAAATCACTTTAACCGTTTGATTCACTGTCCTTATTTGTAAGATGAGCTGGAGAAGGAAATGGCAAACTACTCTAGTTTCTTTGCCAAAAAAACCCTCAATGGTGTCACAACAAGTTGGACATAACTGAAAAAAGATTGAACAAGAAAGCCTTTATCTTTTTGCCTTCTGGAAAACCTTATTCCAAACTCACCATTCCATTATGGTGGTGGTTACTAAATTATGAGTGATCCCGACTGTGGTTCCTCACTACCTCAATACTTTCTTTCTGCCTGCTTGAAGTACTTTTGCTTTGACTTGTAAGCTCTCAATTTTGGATAGAATATTTCTACAAGTTTTCATTTTGGTTTTTCTTTTAGGTGGTAACTGGTAGTTTCTATTTTCCTCTGTCCTCTGGTTCTCTGGTTCTAAGAGTTCTGGGCTATTTTATTATTTTTTGAAATATTATGCCTAATTTTTTTGTCAAAAGTTTCAAGTAGTAATAATTAATAATTAAGTAATAAGTAGTCTAATAATTCCTGAATTATCTCTTCGTAATCTGTTTTCTAAATTAATTGTTTCTGCTTTCATATATCTTAGCCCCCACCCTTTTTCCATCCTTTGACTTTGTCTCAATATTTCTTGTTGTCTCATGGAATCATTAGCTCATTTAGTCAATTCGAATTTTCAGGGAGGTTTTTTTTTTTTTTTCCCTTGAGTAAGGCGTTGTACATCTTATGCCAAGCTCTTAATTTTCCAAATCTTTCTTCCATAACTCTCCTTTCTTTTCCAATTTTTTCCTCTAGAACATTTACTTTAACTTTTAAGAAATAATTTTCAGCTATTTTTTTAAAATCTTGCCTTTTCTTTTCCAGAATTCTGGTTGAACTTGTACCCAAGTTGTGTTTTTCTTTGAAGCTCTATTTGTATTTGTTTTGGAGTTATCCTCTTCTGGGTTTGTGCCTTGAATATCCTTGTTTCAATAGTAGCTCTCTATGGTGGGGTTCTTTTTTCTTTTTGTTTGCTTATTTTATTGCCTACTTCCTGACGTCCAACTCTGTATAAGACAAGGCTTTTTGCATTTCTGCAGACTTTTGTCCTTTTGGGTCTTTCTGCTGCTTTCAGAGGTAGGATGTTGAATGTTATATTATTCCAAGATCTCAATGACAGGTCAGGCTGGGGACAGGCAAGATTTCAGTGCTTCCATAGTGGTCTGACCCAGGACAAAGTCTAATCACTACCCCCATGGTCTGAGCTCCAGAATTACCTGTCTTGGCTTTGGAATACACTTCTGTGGACTTGCCCATTGTTGTAGACTGCTTCTGGATTCACCTATTATTAGCCAGCTGGAAAGCTTTGCAGATTCTCTGACTGGATTGTAGGTTCCCCTTTGATCTGAGATTCATGCCCTGATTATTCTGCTGCATTCCTCAGACTAGCTGGAGGCTGGAATTGAGATCCTGATTAGCTCCTGCAGTGAGAGCCTCAGAGTTCCTATTTGCTTTTGAACTTAGTTCCTAGCTTAGGACCCATAACTGTTTACCACCCTGTAAATCCTCTTTAGTCTGCCCTGGATCTATGACCAGGAACTGGTCATAATTGACAGATCTGCCAGTTGGCATTTGTTTTTGCATTCTGCATAAAGTTGGTATCCTCTGTGTGAGCCTCAGTCCTCTTTTGGTTCCTCTGCCCCCATACACACCCTAGTGTCCACAAACCTATCTGTATTCTTATGCTTACTTGGGCTGGAAATATGATTCACTGTGATTTTTTTCTTGGAGTTCTTTGTCTATAGTGTGTTTTCTAGATCTTTGTGGAAGACTTGTGTTGGGGAGCCAAGCTGTATTTTTGCCTGCTACTCCCATCATCTTGGTTCTACCTTGAAATGTTCTTTCCTGAGGTAATTGTAGTGTTGATTGGATTACAGTTCTAAGAGCAAAAGGTGAATGTGGTATGGGAGTATGGTATACACAGAAGAACCAGAGAAAATGGTTGGCATAAAGAAATATTATCCTAAGGTCAGAGCAGAAAGAACTGGAGTCTGGTAGTCAGAGGGCCTCAGTTCTAGTCCCACATCTCATACCTGATACCTGTGTATCCTTGGGCAAATCACTTCACCTCCCTGTAATTGAGTTGAACGGACTAGATAATAGCCTCTGAGTTTCCTTCTAGCTCTAAATTTTTGATCCTTTTAAATGGTCTCTGGAGGTCTGATTTGTAGAGAGGAACTGTATAATCTGCTGGGTTTAAGAAAGGTACAAGGTGGGGTCAGCTAGGTGGCACAGAGAGCACTGGCCCTGGAGTCAGGAGGACCTGAGTTCAAATCCAACCTCAGACACTTAACACTTACTAGCTGTGTGACCCTAGGCAAGTCATTTAACCCCAATTGCCTCAAACACCGCCCCCCCCCCCAAGAAAAGTATAAGGTGTATCAAGGAGTCAGTCCAGTTGAAGTGAATAGTACACATAGAGTAGTTGAGAATAAAGGAGAAAAAGTAAATTGAGTACTGATTTTGGAGGGGCTTGATTATCATGTTAAAGGCTAGAATTGTTGTTTGTCCTTCATTCTTCAAGAGGACCATGACATTAGGATGATGTCATGATTTGCAGTGACTTGGATTTAAGAGAGAGAGGGTCTGTGCAAGGTCACCAACCTCACTCTCTTCTCCACAGCCATCTGGGTCTAGTGGAAAGATATACATCAGGATGACTGAAGATGGCCCTGATGGTTAAGGCAAATGGAGTTAAGTGACTTGTCCAGGGTCACAGAGCTAGTAAATGTCTGAAGTGAAGTGAAGTGAAGGTCCACACAACTTCAGGGCCAGTGCTCTATTTACTGTGTTACCTAGCTGCTCCTAAAGGCCAGAATATTAGTTCTAAGAAAGGACCTTGGAGATTCTTTAGACCAGGTGTTTCCAACTTCATTCTGATGAATTACTTTTGATTATTAGTACTACATGACATTTCATAGGGGAAGGGTGTCAATGTGCTGAATATGGAACACAATGACATGGCAACTAAAAGGGGAGGCAACTAATGGGGCATTAAGATATAATAACAGCAGTAGCTTGCTTGGAGATCACCCAGATAAATTTTTCCAGGTATCAGTCTGCAATTCTTGTTGGAATGGGGAACCAGTGTAGTTTTCTTTTGTTTGTGTTTTTTTAAAAGTAGACCTAGTTAGAAAGTATTTCAGTGGTTCAGATGTAAGGTAATAAGAACTTAATGAGGGTAGTGAAAATGGTAGCAACTGTAGAGATGGGGGATATATAAAGAAGGTGGAGCATTTTAAGTGTGGGGAAGGTCAGGATGTTCTCAGTGCTATAAGCTACAAGTCCCCAGAACTGGCTGTTTCTAAGAAGAGTTAGCACCGTGAAAAGCTGACTGTTGAAGGTCATTCTAAAGCAGGGACCCCTTTGGAAGGCTAGTGAAGGCTACCTATTCCTTAGAATGTTTTTAAATGCATAAAATAAAATACATAGGATTACAAAAGAAACCAATTCTGCTGAAATTGTCAAAATATTTTTGAATAAATGTAGGCCCACAGAGCCCAGGTTAAAAATTCTTAGCTAAATCTGGATTCCTTGTTCTTCACTGGCCATATTGATCAGTCTATCCTATTTCCAAATTTACTTTATGACCAAGAGCACACATTTCTAAGACTGTTTAGCTAGTACTTAAAGAGCAATGAGAAAAGGTTTCCAGTTTGAGAATTTTTATCTTCAGTTTTTATCTCCAATTATGCTATGTGGCTCCTGTGGGTGTTGACTTTGGCTTCAATAGCACTGTCTTAAACAATGAATAAATAGATCAGATATAAATAGCATTTCGATTTGGAGAAAATTCCATAGACAACTCTGGGTTGGTTAGGTAATTTGATTTCACCAAGTTACATCAGACATGTGATTACATTTTTTAGTTCAGTATTTGACAGACTTTTCTATTGGCTCTGTCATCCATTTTCACCTTGCCCTTTTCTGTAATATCAACTTTCTTGCCTGTCATTTATTTCTGCTACTGGGTACCTGAGTAACAAGAAAGAAAAGAAGATAGAGGAATAAAGAATTAGATAATCAGCTACCTTATGGGTAAAAAAAATAAATCAGCTAACTAAATTGCTTGAAAATGTATGGCCAATGTAATCACATGTAACTAAGCTTTGGTTTTTAAAAATCAGGGTAACACAATCATAGGATTTTTGAGCCAGAATGGACCTTAAAGATCATTTGATCCTGGTCTCTTCCTATTGCAAAGTCCTACCCTTATTTAACTCAAATATTTAAAGGTTCAGGCCCCACCCTTTAGACTTCTAGTTTCTACTGGCATGTAAATATTTGTTGAATGATTGATACTCCTAGGTCTTGAGCTGGTAGTGACCTCTGAGGCTATTAACCCAACCCCCTAGTTTTACAGTTAAGGAGCCTGATGCCCAGGGAGGCGAACTTATTTGCCTAAAGGCAATAAATATCAGATGTGGTATTGGAACCCAGGATCTATAAATGGGAACCTAAATTGATGGATAGCCAGAATATGGACATATAGAAGAGAAGCAGATGCGGGAGGAAACATCATGAGCAAAGAACTCAGATAGCTAGGTGAGCTACTTCACAGCAAGTGATGCTAACAGTGCTTAAAGAACTCTAAATACAGGGCAGCTAGGTGGTGCAGTGGATAAAGCACCGGCCCTGGATTCAGGAGGACCTGAGTTCAAATCCAGCCTCAGACACTCACTAGCTGTGTGATTGTGGGTGAGTCACTTAATCCTTATTGCCCTGCCCCCCCCCAAAAAAAACAACCCAACTCTAAATATGAGTAAGGACTATGAGGATAGGACCTTGTCTTCTATGTCTACCGTGGGGCACATGACTGGATGTCCCCAGCACACAAAAATCCTTAGCTAAGGGTCATCTAATCCAGGCCTTTTGAAGTCTTTCACAACGTGGCTCCAATCCAGCCTTGCTTATACATTAATGCTCTGTCATACACACCACAGTCTGGCCATGCATGTCAGAATCACAATAATACACACTCTACAAGGGCAGCTAGGTGGCTGCAGTGGCCCAGCCAGGAGTCAGGAACATGAGTTTGAATTTGGCTTCAGACACTCACTAGCTGTGTGACCATGGGTGAGTCACTTCACCCTGCATGCCTCAGTTTCTTTATCTTTCAAACGAGCTGGAGAAGGAAATGGCAAACACCCTAGCGTCTTTGCCAAGAAAACCCCAATATGGGGTTACAAAGATTCGAACACGGCGGAAGACAACACACACTCTACTCTCTCCTAGCTTTTGCAGTTTCCTCACCTGCATCTTCCCATCAAAACTGCCTAGTATCCTTTTGTGTTTGTTGATTCAATCACTAAGTGTCAGGCACTTTGGCTAAATCCCGGTGGTAGTTTAAAAAAAAAAAGCCAAAAGCAGGCCCTGCCCTCAAAGAGTTTACATTCTAATAGAGAAGCCCCTATGTATAAAAATAGAAATATACATATGGAGAGGAAGGCAGTGGGGTGGAGGCGGGAAAGGGCTCCCGAAGAGAGTGGGCTGTGAGCTGAGCCTGGGAGGAAGGCAGCCTGATTTCCTCATTTTACAGATAAGGAAACTGAGGACCAGCAATTTTGGAACAGACGGCGTGGAGGTGGGTGGACGTGGTCGAAGCCAGGCTAGCCAGAGTTGTGAATTCTGCCTAAAAAGAAGATGGGCGGGTTTGGATATACACTGCTCGGGCTGGATCTGGGGAAAAGGGTTCCGCGCTCAGGCCGGGGAATGGGGGGAGGGGGGGAGGCCGAGGCCCGGGAAAGAGGGGAGGGGAAGGGTGGGCGGCTGCTACGGGATCCAATGTGCTAGCACCGGCCCTTCGGAGGAAGCACAGAAAAGCCGGACCGGAAGTCGGCGTCCAGCGCGGCGGTGCCTAAGAGAGGGTGAGTGGCCGTCTGGAGCCGGCGGGACTGGAGGAAGCTTTGTCTCGTTCCCGGCTTTCCAGGTCCCTCAGCTTGTCCGCCGCCCGCCTCGGCCTCGGAGCCCTGACGACCTAAGCGCCTCAGACCGCCGCTAGGTGGCGCCGAAGCTCGATGGCCGCGCCCGGGTCTGTTTTTGGCCTCGTAGGGCCACCGTCGCTTCGCCTCCGTGCTCGGCCACCCGTCCCGGCGCGTCGGGGGCCCCCGGCTGCTCCTTCGCAGCGTAGTCCGCCTGTTTCCCGAGCCTCAGACTCCCGGCCCGAGGTGGCGATGTGCCGCTGAGCCGGGCCAGGAGAAGGTAGGCCTGCCGGCAGGTCTCGCTCTGAGGCGGGCGCCCGAGCCAGGGCTGGGCCAGGCCGGGCGGGGAGGGGACGGAGCCCGCGTTGGCCCCGGCCCCGCTGCACCGACTCCTCGGCGGCCTCCACTCGGCGGGCCGAATCCCGAGCCCCGGGTCCGCACGGGAGCCCGCGGCCCCAGCCTGCGGCGCAGCTCCCTTTTGTCCAGACCCGCGGATGGGGCCGGGCGGCCTGAGTAACTAGCCCCCTCGGAGTCCTAGGTCCCTCCTTGCGGAACTGGGGGCGGAATCCCCGGACCGGATGGATGACGAGGAGCGGCGGTGCAGCGGGAAAGAGCGCCGGCCGCCGGCTCCGCAGTCCGGGGAGGCGGGCATTCCTGTAGGGTGTGCATGCAGCCCGTGCAGCGCCGCGCCGGCTGCGGGACCCCGGGCCCCAGCTGCGCCCCTTCGAGCCTCAGTCTTCCCATCAGCAGAAGTGGGAGGACGGGAAATCCCAGCCTGCGGGGGTGTGCAGGCTCAAGTAACGAGAGGGGTTCCTAGAAAGAGGCGGACCGCACCGTCCTCACCCTCTTTCAGAAGCGGCGCCTTTAGCGGGGGCTGCAAGATTTTCATGTGTCCCCCCTTAGGGTGCCTGCGCACACTTGAGGCGCTCTCTGCGCGAGCTTCTCTTATCGGTGCAGGACTCCCCCGGCCGCTGGGCTTCATGAACCTCTGTGGTCTGGATAATTCAGGCCAGGGTGTAAAGATTCTCTGGGGATGAGCCTCTTCCAAGCAGGTGACCAGCCCCCGGGGATGCCCTTTCAAGGAGTTTGAGTGGGTGGTCCTCAGAGTTGGGGACCTATACTATAAGCCTTTCCAGAGCTTGTCCTCCCCTGGCACTGCTTTTGAGAACTCAAGTCACATTCTCCCTGGGATGCACATCTGGAGAACTAAAGTAGAGGCCTTCCTCTTCATAGGTGTTTAGTAAACCTTTGTTTAATTGAGTTATGTCCTGGCTTGTGTCATTTCCCCCAAGGATTGGTAGGGAATCTGTATCAGCTCAGTTTAATAGTATCACATTTGCCGCATCAGAATGAAAGTTTGACATTTTAGTGAGATAAGAGAAGGTAGAATGAGCTATAACGTTTTAACGGACTGCTCAAGAGGTAACAGAGAAGGCACCCAAACCTGTGGTCCTTCTCTTAAGCCTCAGGAGACTAAGTTTCAGAGCAGAAGCATGCTTCAGCAGATTATTAAGCGCAGCTCCTTCATTTTGCAAAAGAAGAAAGTACATTGTTGAGAGATTAAGTTGGTTGTTGTTCAAGGTTATAAGATGGGACTGGCTGTGCTGTGCTGTGCTGTGCTGTGCTATTTGCACAATATAGCTCTGTTGCTGGTTTACTTTCATGACTTTATCACTGTTGTCTAAAGTGTACTTAAAGACTAGACATTTTGGCTGACAAGATGCTGTTTGAGTTTAAGTAAGCAACTTCAAAATGGGAAAAGGCAGACATAAAAGGTTTAAAAATTCTGCCTGAGCCTTATCATCAGGAGTGGAGCACTAGCACTAAACACATAAGTAAGGATAAATATGTGCTATAATTTAGGAGGAAAATAAACCATTTCTTGGTTTGTTTGTTTTTTTATCCCCTCACAGGACCACAATGAGTGACATTCGCCATTCCTTGATCCGAAGAGATGCATTAAGTGCTGCTAAAGAAGTGTTATATCATCTGGACATTTATTTTAGCAGTCAGCTCCAAAATGCACCTCTTCCTATTGTGGACAAAGGACCCATTGAACTTTTGGAAGAATTCATATTTCAGGTTCCCAAGGAGCGCAATTCCCAACCTAAGGTATGTAGTTAGGATTCAAAAGAAAGATAAGTGAATATCAGTTGTATAGTCATATTAAAACCCTGACTTTCACAAATGTTGGCATAATTTAGTACATCTTTATGCTACAAATACTGTTTATTATTCTCCGGGCCTCTGCCCTTATGCCATGTAATATGTCAGATTTCTCTGTCCTTTTGCAACTTAAATGATGTTGGTTTTTGGGGTAAGGCAATTGGGGTTAAGTGACTTGCCCAGGGTCACACAGCTAGTAAGTGTCAAGTGTCTGAGGCTGGATTTGAACTCAGGTACTCCTGAATCCAGGGCCAGTGCTCTATCTACTGCACCACCTAGCTGCCCCTTAAATGATGTTTTAATGAGTCCAATATAAAAAAAGGGTAACTGATGCAATGATGCATACCTAGTAAAAATTGCATAAGATATTCCTAAAAATTAAAATTCCTTTCCTTTTTTTTTCCTGAAATGCAAAATTCTTTTCCTTTTTAAAGTCCTGGTCCTTTGAGGGATTTGATTATTGACCAGTAGTATAGCACTACTAACATTTATTACTCAGTAAACATTTATTAAGCACCTAATATGTACCAGGCCTTGTGCTAAGCACTGGGGATACAAAAAAGGCAAAAGACAGTCCCTGTCTAATGGGGGACTTACTGTATGCAGTAGCCCCTGAACGTTTGGTTTCCCCTTGAAATTCTGAAGATAATTGGTGACTACCAGTCACCTTTTTTTAAAAAATAGCAGAGACAAATAGGCTTAGCTATAGTTAGAGCACTGCAGTCCATCAGTCAGCCAGTGAACATTTAAGCACCTATTACGTGTGCCAAACGTTATGCCAAGTGTTTGGAAATATAAAAACAAAAGCAAGAGTCTCTGCCCTCAGGGAGCTTACATTTGAATGGGATAGAGGACATATTTGTAAGTGTATATGGAAAATCTACTTCGGGGGCCATCTCCAGCTATCCTGATAGATATCTTGCCACTGGACCCAGATAGCTCCAGAGAAGAGAGTGAGGTTGGTGATCTTGCACAGCCCTCCCTCACTTAAATCCAGTTCTTTGCAAGTCATAACATCACCCTGATGTCATGGTCCTCTTCAAAAATGGACAAACAACAACAAGAAGAATATCTATAGAATGAAGGCAAGGACAGTTTTGTATCTCTGCTTTATTTTATTTTATTTTATTTTATTTTTTGCGGGGCTATGGGGGTTAAGTGACTTGCCCAGGGTCACACAGCTAGTAAGTGTCAAGTGTCTGAGGTCAAATTTGAACTCAGGTCCTCCTGAATCCAGGGCTGGTGCTTTATCCACTGCGCCACCTAGCTGCCCCCTTAATTTTATAGTTAAAGGAACGGACTATACTTGAGCCCAACTGTATGACTACAAACACTGACCTTGATTTTCAGGGCCTATGGTATTGAATTCTTTGAGAATAATCAGAAGTCAAACAATAAGCAGTAGTAGGATTTTATAGGGAAGGGTAGAAATGTCTGAAAATAAAGTGCTTATTTCTTGATGTGTTAATTAACTAATGTAGAAATACCAAGTTTTATTGTTTTTTTTTTTCTCATTTTATAAACAGAGGCTGAATTCACTCCAGGAGCTTCAACTTCTTGAAATCATGTGCAATTATTTCCAGGAGCAAGCTAAGGATTCTGTGCGTCAGATTATTTTCTCATCCCTTTTCAGTCCTCAAGGGAACAAAGCAGATGATAGTCGGATGGTCTTACTAGGAAAGTTGGTCTCAATGGCAGTGGCTGTGTGTCGGATTCCTGTGTTAGAATGTGCTGCATCCTGGCTACAGGTAAAATTTCTTTAAAAAAAAACAAAAAAACATGCTTCAAATGATAACCATAAGGGGGGAAGCTAGATGGTGCAGTGGATAAAGCACCGGCCCTGAGTTCAAATTTGGCCTCAGACACTTGACACTTACTAGCTGTGTGACCCTGGGCAAGTCACTTAACCCTCATTGCCCCACCAAAAACAAACAAACAAAAACGTAAGGAAACTACTAGGTCACAGGGAATTTAATGAGTTTGGGGTGGTTTTGCTACTATTTATATTAATGACTATATTTGAATCATGAATAGCCTGGTTTCATCTGTTTGGACATTGCTTGTACTGATACAGGTGACATTCTCTTCAGATAGCATTACGGTAGCATCTCTGACCAAAGAAAATACCACCACCTGGTGGCCACACTTCTGGTAATGAGCTTATCCAAACACTGCTCAAATGTTCCTCTGAGGACAGATAACATAATCAGTTTCCCAGTACCAAGAAACCCAAACTCGAAGTTTTCAAGTTTCTTTGACCCTTCCAAAGTTTATGGTCCATTGGCAAAGGATTCAGTAACCTAAGATCTCTTCTATACTAAAAGGCATCGGTGGAGAATTAGTCATGGTCTAGTATATTCTGACCATCTTAGAGATCATTTACAGTATTAATTATGTACCATATTTTAATATAGCATATTAAATATTGTAGAATCTGCTCATCTTAAGGAGATCCCTGGGGCACTGGGAGGATAAGTGATTAAAGGGAGATTCCTCCTTGGAAGTCCCTTTATTGATGAAAAAAAAGTTTGACAGATTTAAGTAGTCATTTCCTATTTTCTGTTATGTTGTGTGGTTATGCATGACAGTGGAAAGTTAAAAATACTTAAATTTAAAATCCCACAGAGTAAGGTAATAATAGGGATTCTTTTTGTCTTCAATTGAATATGATAGAGAATTTTGAAAACACTTTGTAACTCTGAGTAGAAATTTTTTTAAATACACAAATACGTTATATTACATTTCAGCATTTTTTGAACAATTTATCATTATCCCCCCCCAAAAAAAAGCCACACTAGTAAGCATGGAAAGTGTTATTTTGCATTAAATTGTCTTACCCAGCAGTGATAATGCAACTGTTGTATTTTCTATCATATATGAAATCCTTTCGGAGGACTTACCAGTAATCAAAGAAGAATTAAATTATGTTCAGCATAGTTTCAGTGTGATACTTTTTAAAAAAATATTCTAATTTCTTAAAAATTAGTAACTTTTGTGTGGTATATATACACGACTACTCTGTAAACCAAAACAATTAGCTAATCAGACTATCCCATTTCTCCACTATGTTAATAGGTTATACTATACTAAATATTATAATGTAAAGTGAAAGCTCACAGTTTGGGTTAAATAGGATGGTGAGAGGAATAGAGGTCATGTTAGTGTGAATTAGAATGTCTTTAAAACATCTGTGGTAATTCAAGTAGGCTAGAAGCAAACTAATACAAAA
The DNA here is from genome assembly GCF_019393635.1 of Dromiciops gliroides. Lineage (NCBI taxonomy): Eukaryota > Metazoa > Chordata > Mammalia > Microbiotheria > Microbiotheriidae > Dromiciops > Dromiciops gliroides. Next base: position 618,528,157 of record NC_057861.1, on the reverse strand, counting down.
TAAATATCTTTAATGTCCTACTTTATTCTGAAGTTCACGAAAATAGTGTGGTATATTAAGCATGTCCTTTGCAATCTCTTTTACACTTTTAACATGGTTAGTAAATTTGATACATGGCATAGTGTGAAAGAATTGGGGTAGGACAGATTATCTGGAAAATATATGATTGGAAGAGGAGTTGGGCTAATTACATTGAACATGAGATATAAGGGTGTGATACTAGTACCCATAAAATAGTTTAAAATAATGTCTCCAGCACACTGGGTGGATTATGCAGGAGAATGGACACAAACTGTACAAGAAAAGAAAATATAGATGGGATTTTCGATCCGCATCAGTGGAAAGAATACTTACATCACTAAGATCATATATCTGTTGAAGGATCTGTGTATTGAAATACTATTTAACTTAGAAGGGTTTTGTTTTTGTTTTGTTTCTTTTCCTACAACTCAGTGAGATAAAGTGGAAATCTTATGCTTGTTAATTTGTCTTTGTATACATGTGTGGTCACTCACTGAGACACTATGAATCTGTTGTACTTCATTTGGGGACTATATTTTTGACCCTGAGGTTCAGGAGATAGTCAGGAAAATAATTCCAAATAATTAGTTTAGACCAATATCCCTCAAGAAGAGGTTTAAAACCCAAAAGAGGGAACCAAAGCTTCAGTTCTGAATGGCTTTGTGTTGTTGCCAGGAGCATACTGTAGAGCATACTGTAATACATATGAATTAGTGCCGTCTGTGGTCCCTCCTTTAAAGTCTTACTGCAGTGCCAAATTGGAGACTGAAGTTATATGATTCTGACTTGCTGTTGAGTGCGGGTATATAGAGGATTAAATTTGAGGGGTTTTTGTTGTTGTTGTTGTTTTTTGGTTTTTAGCTTGGAAATATAGGGCATAGGGACTTTACAGAAATCTAGGGGTTTTACAAATTAAGAAAGTTTGAGAACCAGCAATTTAAACCAAAAAGTATAGGTATCTGATATTCCTCAAACTCCTGTAAAATGCCATTTCTTGTTTGACTAGGTCATTGTATAGTGATGGGCAGTTCTAGGTTAGTGTCTGTCAGGTCCTTCTCACCTTGGATCCTGACAAAGCTACAAAATAATGAAGATTTATAATCTCAAATTAAGTCAGTTTAGACAACTGCTAAAGCCCTACCCACCTCTGACACTTCATTTTGGCAAGAACGTTACCGTGAATTCTCCAAAGCTGTGTTAGTGAATCATGAGCTGAGGTAGAAAGAATCTCTCAGGTTGAAAATGCTTTTTGTCCAAGAGCTAACACACCTAAGTTTATCAAGGACTTGTCACCTCATTGACTTTAGGATAATGAATTTTTCTTCTACAACAACTCTCAAAGGCCATCTACTAAACTGCAGTAGGTTTAAGATCTGTTAATAGAGAAAAATGCCCTCAGCCTACCTAAAAATCATAGCTCTTTGTATTGAAATACATCTATTACCTTTCCTTATTTAAACTTTAAATCATTCCCTGCCAACCCATCTCTATTTCTTTCTTTCTTTTTTTTTGGTGAGGCAGTTGGGGTTGAGTGACTTGCCCAGGGTCACACAGCTAGTAAGTGTCAAGTGTCTGAGGCTGGATTTGAACTCAGGTCCTCCTGAATCCAGGGCCACCTAGCTGCCCCAGCCCATCTCTATTTCTAAAGAGTCCTTGAAAACGCTATAACAAGACCTTTCTTTCTTACTATGTGGGGGAAGCACTGTGAAAAACTAATTATGTGTTGTTGCAAAGTGCTTGTGACTACATGTATTATACATTTTTTTCAGCGTACACCTGCGGGCTACTGTGTGAGGTTAGCAAAGGCCTTAGTTGATGACTACTGTAATTTGGTGCCAGGATCCATTCAGACATTGAAACAGATATTCAGTGCCAGCCCTCGCTTCTGCTGCCAGTTTATTACAGCTGTTACTGCACTCTATGACCTTTCCTCAGGTAACTTATTGAACATAAAAATTATTTTCCTAAGAAGCTTTTAGTTTTCTCTTTTTAATTATAAATTTTACAGGAAAAAATAACAGTAATTACTTCATATCTTCCAAGTTTTCTTTCCTTCTTTGATAATGTGCAAATATATATCTGTTTAGTACACACATAATATTTTGTCTTCTTTCTTTTTCATATTGTCTTGTATTGAATAGTTCACATGTCTTTTTTTATTGAAAGCCAGCATGAAGTGACTTTGGTGGGTAGAATTTCCTCTCATTTTCCAGCTACCATCTCTAGTATATGTTTCCTTTGAGTAGTAAACTGAAGGTAGATAATACACATTAGACTTAGTTGGTAAGAGTGGGCCCTAAATCCCATTTTTGCTAGAACTTTATTTGACCTCTTTCTGGCAAATTCAAAATGTAGAAAGTAATGGGATGACTTAAAAAGGCATTCATTGTATTATAAATTATATAAATTAGAAAGTCTTTTTAAACCTGACTATGAGAAAAGGGAGGAAGCATGGCTATACATGTGGTGAGAATATGGTTTTTCTCTATGGTGTCTTATTTCCTTACCGATGAGAATTCCTTAAGATGTAGTGGAGGCCCTTAAAAGTCCATTTGCGTAGCATTTGGATGAAACTTGGAAAAGGAAGCTTTCCATTGGGAAAGTACCATATGTCTGTCCTCATGTTTCAATTACAACCTGGGACTGCCGAGATCACAGTGACTGACAAAATAATATCAGTCAATCCTAAGCTTAAAAGCAATTCATGGAAACTATAAAAATAGGACTTTGTTTATTCTGCAAAAATGAATATTAGCTAGAGTAGCATTACCCTATCACCTGATTTCATTTGTTTATATTTTTTTTTCATTCAGCTTTTTCATTTGCTGTTTTATTACACATTTTCATTTTCTAGAATTCATTTTTGTAAAAATAATTGATTGAATAAACAAGTAAATCAATCTTTCCATAATCTCTCTTTTTCAAGGTACTTTTTCAAGAACTACTGTGCTACTAAAATAGGAGGTTAGACATAATAACTAAACCACGCCTTCCACTTGATTAGTTAAAAGGTGTCAACAATGGGTTGTTTAATTTACTTTTAGCAAGCAGTTTTAATTCAACATGCAGTTCATGATTATTGCTTTTTCCTTATTAAATCTTTGGAGACTTAGAACTGTTGCTCCTACAATTACAACTCATGAGGAAGAAACTTTGCAGTGTAGAAAATCTTCTATTTTTACCTTAAAATTGGGGTGCATTGTGTGTCAGAGGTAGTAAACACAGCACATTATTTTTCCTTAAGTTACTTTGTCAGTCTTGTGTCACCCTTTCGTTTTCACTGATATTCATCAAACATTTGATTGTCTAATGTATGTGTAGTATGCTACTTAAATGATTATTATTTCTTTGGATTTTGCTGTGAGATAATCATTTGTAGGCAGACAGACCTTCAGAAACAAAATTTAAGATACCTTTTATAGAAATATTGGGCTGCCTTTTAGAAGGAAATTGACCAGAATTTTATGACAAACCCATATAGAATAAAAATATTTAATGTCACTCAAATAAGTTAACAGACTTATAGCTATACAGATTTACATACATATGTGGGTGAACAAATACCTATACAGGCCCACAGATACTTTTGTGCTATTACAGGTGTTCAGATATCTATAGGTATACCTACCCAATAACTTGGACTCACTATTGAACATCTTCTGGATGGTACTCTATGGTCTCTTAATTTCCAGTGGTTCAGGGTTCAGAGTAGCATCGGGTTCTAGGAATTGTCTGCCCTCTGGTACAAACATGTATACACTTTACAGTGCTATATGGGTGATTCAGGCAAGTATGGAGGAACTGCAATTGTTATGAATCTGGTCAGGATAGGTCTTAGGGATCAAGCCTTGGTTATTGGCTTCTTGCTTAGCCACTAGGGTTTGTGGCATGTGACCTTTTATTTTGATACTGAGCACCCTGGGTGACCTGGACACTCGGAAATGAAATCATAATTATTCTTATGCCCCCTTTCTTGAATCCATGTGGGGCATTGTGCTTTTGAAGTCCATTGGTTGGGAGTTGTATTCAAGTGAGCTCATAAATCAAGTTTACCCTGAGCCATATTCAAGGTTGGATTTAACTTCCTACTCCATGTCACCTCTTCTGTCTTAATGGGCCTTTTTTTCTTTTTAGATGATCTAATTCCACCTTTGGACTTGCTAGAAGTAATCGTCAACTGGATCTTTGAGGATCCCCGTTTGATTCTCATTACCTTTTTAAACACCCCAATTGCAGCCAATCTCCCAATTGGATTTCTAGAGTTAACCCCACTCACTGGACTGATTCGCTGGTGTGTGAAGGCACCTCTTGCTTACAAGAGAAAAAAGAAGACTGCATTACCAAATGGCCACATGAACAATAAAATTGCCAAGGAATCTGTAGCAGGAGTCGACAGGGACTTTCATCTTTTATACTCAAAACTGCATCTAAGTGTTCTGCAAGTTCTAATGATGCTTCAGGTGCATTTAACAGAGAAGAATTTATATGGACGTCTGGGGCTGGTCCTGTTTGACCACATGGTTCCCCTCGTTGAAGAAATTAATAGATTATCTGATGAACTAAATCCACTCAATGCCTCCAAAGAAATTGAGCTATCTCTTGACCGCCTGGCTCAGGCTCTGCAGGTGGCCATGGCGTCTGGAGCCCTGCTGTGCACCAGAGGTAGGTGATTTCAGCTGCTCGGGTACTTGGGTCAGGAGCTGTGTTACTCATTATGACAGCAGATGGTTGGGTTTGGGACATGTCCTTAGTTGAGATAAAATTATTCTATTAAAAGGAGGAAGTTTTGACATGGGGTTTAAAAATCTAGGCATCCATGCCAGAGATGGCAAGGATAAAAATTGTTACCAGTTACACAAGTGAGTGACTGGTATTCTTGACATCTTCATCAGGAGAATCAATCACCAGCTGGAAGATCCTGTCACTGGAAGGAAAGGGTTTAGAACCTCAGTGCACCATTGGTGTTAATAATAGCTAACATTGATGTTGTACAAAGTCCTTAACTGCTCTTATCTCTTTCTTGTTCCTTACCACAAGGAAACTGAGGCTTAGAGAAGTTAAGTGACTTACCCCTAGGTCACACATCTAAATAAGTTCCTGAGGCAGCATTTGAACTCAGGTCTTCCTGCCTCAAAAGACCACACTCCATCTCCACATGACCCAGCTTTTACAAGGTAGTAAAAACTTGTGAATGGATGAAGCTTCCCCAACTGCAGTGGCCTCCCCCAGAGGGAGATAGATGGCTCTCACTAGAGGTCTTCACCTAAGGGCTGAATGACCACTTATCTGGCACTAATATATTAGGGGGGGACATTCTTGTTTACTGTAACAATTGGAGTGACACCACCTGCTGGAGAGTTACTACAGGAAAGCTCCGCCATGAGGAGAAGGCCTCTGAGGGCAAGTCATGAGCCTTAGAACGTCAGTTCCTTGGTCTCAGGAAGTGACGTTTGCTCATGGGTACTGTCTGTCAAAGGTATCAGCCAATTAACTTGGAGGTGTGTGTGTGAGTGAGAGAGTGATGTTCCCAGTTTTAGAGGAGGCTTGTGGGACGAAGAAGGGGCAAGACTCACTCTCTCCCTCCTTTTTTGCAAAGACCTCAGCCGGGAGAGGAGCTAGAGATAGATATCTCCCTGAGATAGATAGCTGAATCTAGGCCTCTTTCTCTCTCTTCACCAAATTCTTATGCTCCTTAATAAATGCTTAAAAGTCTAAATTCTTGCTAAAGCTTATAATTTATTGGCAACCACTCATTAGATATTTTAGACAGTATAGCTAGATAGCAACTTTACATTAGGTAGCTCTGCCTCCATTCTGTCTTTCTATACACTTAGGAGCTTTCACCTCACTCCATGAGAGCTTGTACTGGTGGTATGTAGTTTTTTGGTTTCTTCCTCCTTTGCAGTTTCTTAGGCCTCCCCATAGACAAACTAGGCCAAGAACTATGCTGTGTAGAAGTAGCATTTAATAGCTCTTCTTCCCGTCTTATTCTACCTTCTTTTGACTTTTTTTTTTTTTGGTATGGCAGTGAGTGTTAAGTGACTTGCACGTAGCTAGTGTCAAGTTTCTGAGGCCGAATTTGAACTCAAGTCCTCCTGAATCCAGGGCCACTGCTTTGTCCACTGCATCACTTAGCTGCCCCTTCTTTTGACTTTTTTAAAAGAAACGATACATTTTGTTTTGACACAAAAGACATGGCCTGACAAATACCCAAACAGACCTTGATACAAAGTATATTCCTAAAATATTTACTATCTCTTGAGTCCCTTAATGGGTAAGTGTTCTAATAGGAGAGAAAGTTATTTGATGTGAGAGAGGATGAAATTTCTATAATCCAGTTGTTTAGGTATATATTTATGAGGACAAGGATCCAAGATCTGGGAATATTTCTGAAAAGCAATAAGAAGCCATTAAAATTTAAACTTTAAATTATATCATAATGGCAGGAGAATTTTGTCATCTAAAAAAATTAACACAAATAAACATTTTTCATCTACATATTGTGTTACTTAAAACATTTTTCTAAAAAGCATAACAGAGTAAGTTCAGCGTGGGGAAAAACTTGTTCAGTCAACAGGCTTTTGAGTTTCTTTTGTCCTTGGCTGAATAGAAGCCAGTGATAAAGTTTTGGATTTCTCGTTATCAGAGTCCTGACCCTTCATGACACCTACAGACATGCATTGAGGTAAAATTACCAATTTTTGATAATACTCTCACCCAACTGCCAGTGTTGTTTTTAATCACCTTTTATAATGGAAGGTTTAGATAAGCAGTCTGGGATAGTAGAACAAGCACTGGATTTGAATCAGAAGACCAGAGACAGGTCAAAGCCTGGTTCTGCCAGTTAGTAGCCGTGGGATTGTGGACAAAGGACGTGAATTTTGGGGTATTGCTGTTTTACTTTGTCAACTAGGGGCAGTAATATTTGCTTTCCCTATCTCCCGATATTGTGAGGAAAGCACTTTGTAAATTTTGAGGATAGGCACAGCTGTTAAAGAAAGCTGTGGAGATAGCCATCATTGCTATATCAGGAATCCCTTGCTTTTCTAGAGCCCTTTTGATCCGAGGCCTGAACATGGAATGAAAACTACCTGAATTTCACTCTGAGCTAGACATTAACCTTCATATTAACACTAGTTATATTTTTGGAAAAGAGTAGTTTGAAAAAGGAGAACAGTGAAGGGTTATTTTTTTGGCCATTCTCCAGTCCATGGCCACATGCTTTGTTTCCCATTCTTTGGTACCTCAAAGAATGATGCTTTTAATATTTTGGTATAAATTGGTTAGACTTTTATAACCTTTATACCTGTCTCCATGCCTTTTTACAAACTGTTCCCTTTGCCTGGAATGAGTTCTTTTCATCTCCACCTCTTAGAATTCCTGGATTCATTCACAGTTTAGCTCAGATACCATCTTCAATTTGAGACTTTTCTGATGCCCTTGGCTATTATTGCTTTCCCTCTGAAATTGCCTTGTATTTACTTCGTATATTTTAAAATAAACTTATATGTGTACATGTTGTGTCCCCTCAATAGACTAGTACCTATTCAATGGCTAGGTACTTAATAAGTGCTTGATTGGTCGTAGAATTGCTAGGTCAAAGGGTAGTCACTTTTCTTGCCTTATTCCAAATTGAAATCCAGATATGTTAGGATAGCTTCTCAGTTCCATCTACAGTGCATCAGTGTGCCTGTCTTTGCCCAGCCCCTCCAGCATTGATTGTATTCCCATGTCTTTTTTTATCTTGGCCAAGTTGCATGGTCTTAATTGAAACAGTTGTTTTAATTTGCATTTCTTTTACTGTTACTGAGTTCTGAGCATGCTTCAATGTGGTTATTTATAGTGGGCAAACCTTTTGAAAACTATGTCCTTTGCCCACTTAAATCCTTACATCTAAAAGAAATTAAGTAAACCAATATGTTAAAATGCTGTACATGTATATATTAAGAGATTTTATCTTACTCAAAATATCATGCTTAAATCTATCGAACAACTTTAATCTTATTTCAGGAAGATGAGGAAGTGATTTGGCATAACCTTCAAGAAGGTTATTTCATATCACTTCTGCTTAGCATCTAGAAGATTTTTAGGCAGTTGGGGCTGCAATACCATCAGATGATGCTCTATTCTACTTGGCCTTTTCCTCATATATTGACAATGCAGATTGATGCCTCGCCTGATATATAGGCACTAGTTTACACAGTGCTTAATCAACAAGCATTTATTCTTTACATTACTATGTACCAGGCACTAGGGGTACATGTATAAATAGATACAAAATAAAAAGAAGGGGGTGAATCAGAAAAGACTTCATGTTGAACCTGGTACTTAAATTGAGTTTTAAAGGGAACAGAGTATTTTTTGGGGGGGGAGGGGGAACGGGGCAATGAGGGTTAAGTGACTTGCCCAGGGTCGTACATCGTACAACTAGTGAGTGTCAAGTGTCTGAGGCTAGATTTGAACTCAGGTCCTCCTGAATCCAGGGCTGGTGCTTTATCCACTGCACCACACCTAGCTGCCCCAGGAATGGAGTATTTTAAAAGGCAAAAATGAGAAGAAAGTATCCTCTAGGCATGGTCCATTAGTTAGTTAATAAACAGTTGTATGGAGAGGAGTTAGCTGTATATAATAAGGCTGGAAAGGTGGCTTGGAGCCAATTGTGAAGAACTTTCAGCACCACACTGCTTTGTATTTGGCCAATCAGTCATTCAGCAACCTTATTAGCTTACTGAATAGGGAAGTGACATGCTCAGAAAATCACTTTGGCAGGTGTCTGGAGAATGGATGGGAGAGGGAAGAAGCTTGAGGCAAGGAGGCTGTTGTAATACTTTTTCCCTCTTTGCTTGTGACTAACATCACCACAGTGTGGTGATTTTATGACAACATGTACTCCTGCTGGAGTTCCTTTTTTCAAAAAATAGGTAATTTCTCTCTTAGACATATAGCAGTCCATATCTTTGTAACCTTTAGTGTCAAGTTACCCTAGCTTACACAGTTACTGTGAATAGCACATAAAGCCCTGTTGTGGCTTTCTGATTTCTTCTGAGTGTGATCCAAGGTTTAGCTTTTAGTCTTCTGTATCCTCTGAAGTATATGTTTAGGATCTAGGTTACAGTACAGTTTTAATTTTGCCCCATATACCTTTCTGGTAATTAAGATGAACTGGTTGGTTCTTGCCAAAAGCTCCCTAGGTTGTACTTTGAGAAGTCAAAGGAAAGTTGGCTAACCCACATCAGCAGAACTCTTGTCTGCCATACCCATATAGAGCCTAGCTCCTTAAACTGTGAGTCACGAGCCCACATGGGGTTGTATAACTGAATGTGTGTCTGGGGGGTGGGGGTCATGCAAAATTTGGCAATAGTAAAAGGTTACATGTACCTATTTTATATATCAATATACCGAGGGTTGTGTAAAAATTTCTTGGGCAAAAAGGGATCATGAGTGGAAAAAGTTAAAGAAGCCCTGGTATAGAAGTTGAAATTAGGGGAAAATAGAGAACTCAACCTTTTTTTTTTTTCTGCTTGCCTGATAGAGTGGTGATATGAAAAAAATCCATTTTTGGCTTCTAGTTTTTTGTTTTTATTATTATACTAATGCATAAGTTTAATTTTTCTTGAAAATTTTTATTGAATGCAATCTAAAGTTTTATAAATGAATGATTTTCCACTCTGCTTTCAGAAGGATAGCTTTTCATATTTTCATCAGGTATTTTTGGAAAAGCCTTGTTGCTTCTTCTCAATCAGATAAACAAAGAGAATACCTATGGTCATTCTTCTCTATAGCAGTAATTACTGTACAGGTCTAGCAGCACATACTGCTGTCCACATTTATGGCACTGAGAATATATGTGGTAGCTTGAGCAATGTTCTTTGGAGAATGTATGAGTATCTTCTGGCCCTACCTTGTAGCACCTTTGTCATTCTCTTCTATGCCCAGGATTCTTGTGTATACACACTTGGAACTATTGACTTCTACATTACTATGTGAAAGAATTGACCCATGTGCGTAAAAATAAGATGATCTTTATTTACTTTGCCAAGGCCTTATTTTTGAAAATGATATCTTTGGGGGGCAGCTAGGTGGCGCAGTGGATTAGAGCACTGGCTTTGGAGTCAGGAGGACCTGAGTTCAAATTTGGCCTCAGACATTTGATACTAGCTGTGTGACCCTGGGCAAGTCACTTAACCCTCATTGCCCCACAGAAAAACAAACAAACAAAAAAGAAAATGATATCTTTGCACCGTTGAGATCCAGACCTGTAAATCCAGCCAGTAAGCTAAACTCTAAAGCCCATATGAATAAAGCTACTTTATTTATATTAGTTTCAAAAGACATTAACCAAATTGAATAAAATTTTTTTCATTCTATGATTTTATCATTCTACTGAAATAAAAGAAAGACTTAGAGAGAAGTCTACCACTGTAGTTACTGTTGATAACGGTGAGTCCATTGGCTAGTATTTTTTAGAAAATCTATTGGTCAAAAAACATTATAGAAAACATACACAAACTGTTTTTGTCTGGTGTCTTTTCCCTAATCATTTCTCTTCTTAATTTTAGATGACTTGAGAACCTTGTGTTCCAGGCTGCCACATAACAAGTAAGTTTCCATTTTCACATTTTAAGCAGCATGTTTTTTGTGTCTGAATTGGGACTTGGTCTTTGGTATGGATATGGTGTCTGGTTTTAAATCAGATCCCTTCTCATGTCGAATTCTAATTAGCCTTTTCCTATTCTCAAACATTTTTGAGAATAAACAGTTTGGTTAAACAGAGATCCTTACTAACCTTTTCAGCTAGCAGATGTGGTACATCACAGACTGTTCAGCTCCTGGTCATTTAGATTTGCTGAATTGGAGATTTGGTAATAAAAGTGTGATAAAAGTGATAGATTAGTGATAAAAGGGTAGATTAGGCCCTGGCAGATTCATTTACATGAAATTCATATGAGATTGATTATTGGTGCAAAATATAGTTTGTTAGTTTACAGTGAGAGTGATAGTTGTTGGAGGGAACACATTCCTAAATTCTGGTCATTTTACTTTTTCTGTACCAGCTGATATCTGTCAAGGAGGCAAAAAAAAATACCCTTTTGCAAACTCTAGTTACCAAAGACCAAATAGTAATGCCATCCAATGTATTTGTTTGTCTGTAGGTCAAGTTATAGTCCAATGATCCCTTGACAATTATGAAATCAGAGATCTTAGAACTACGTGGTTATATAGGTTACTTTAACAAAGTTAAATTAGAACTTAGAAAAGAAATCACCTATTCCAGCTCTCAAGACTACATATCAAGTAGGTTGTTCCTGTGTCAATCAGTAAGGTTAGATGATAGTCCTGAAAAGTTCATTTTTTAGATTCTTTGCTAACTCCCACATTGTCCAGTTACATTTTTACGTGTCTGATCGCTGCATTTTCTTTTCACATTGCAGTAGCACTGTTGCTTTTTCTCTGTGTTCACGACTTTTGTCTGATCTTCTGAGGTCATTTAATTATAGGTCATAATTTTTGCTTTATTCCTTTTTTGCTTCTTAACATCATACTCATTTCCCAACATTCTCTTCTCTATCTTGTAACTAAGAAAAACTGTAATTAAGTAAAACTGTCTGACAAAGCCTTAATAGGATATGCTACATTCCACAGCTATAGTCCTATTCCCCACCCTACCCCCTTCTACCTAGAGGTAGGAGGTATAGAGCCAAGATTTCTCATTGCAGTTAATCTGAGTTAATTTGCTTTCACCTACATTATTATAATTATTGTGTCTGTTCTTTTCTTGGTTATATGTTCATCATTCATTTTCATTTATTTATGCTTTCTCATGTTTCTCTGTTCTTCATAGTCATCATTTCTTATGGAAGAGTATATAGCCCATTACATGCATATACCACAATTTGATCAGGTATTCTCAATCAGAGCACACTTACTTTTATATCCATCTATCTGTCTGCCTATCATCTATTTATTTGTTGCTACTGCAGGCTGCTGATATGAATAATTTGTTATATGTGGTACCTTTCTTTCTGACGTTGACTTCTTCGAAGAATTTACCCAATAGCGAGATCATATGGTTACAGGTTATGAAAACTTTAGTTACTTTTGTAACACAGTTTAAAATTATTTTTTATATTGATCATACCAATTCACAGCTCCACCTGTAGTATATTAGTGTCTTCCCATAGCCCCTCCAATATTGGCTATTTGTTTTTTGTCATCTTTGCCAATTTGATTGGCATGAGCAAAAACATCAGAGTTGATCATTTGCATTCCTTCTTCTGAAAACTGTTTGTTCATAGCCTTTGATCACTTAGCTGTTCAGGAATATAGGTTGTAAATTCTTGCTATTAACTAGAAGTAAGAGGACAAAGTATGCTGATATCCATATTTTGCATGTAAAAACATTTTTTAAAAATTTCTATCAGGAACCACATAGTTTTATACTAACATGAAATAGTTATAGAATAATTATTTGTCTTCCCAATTAGATGCTAAGCTTCTTGAATTAGGGACCCTGTCTTATAGAGGACATCCTTCTAATTTCTAATATTAGGATTTGTATTTTCAGTATTTGCAGCTGCTGAGCCAAAAGGCTGTGGACATAGCTCAATTTTTTCTTTATAACTTGATTTCTTTGAATATTTGTTATTTGTTTGCATTTCTTGTCTAAAGTTATAAATGAAGGCAATGGAATTATAGTGGAAAGGGGGCCTTAAAATTGTTGGAATGAGCAAAATATATGTAGCCTTTATCATACTTACTGTTTCATTCAATTCAGCAAGTATTTAGAAGGGACTTCAGTAACCATGTCTGTCACTTTTCTGAACAAGAATACCCTATCAGCACCACATAGATTTTGAAAGTCTCTCTAAGAAAAGTCCTTCAGAGAGTTTACAGTTTAGTTGTAGGGGAAGGACATGGTTAAATAGCAATATAAATAACACAGTGCTTAACTGACAAAATGAGAACTGTAGAATAAAAGAGTTTAGAGCAGGAAGGAACCATAGAGATCTAATTCAGCCCCTTCATTTTTAGCAAGTACTCTTTGAGGGTCATATTTTACATTATTAAAATTTTTTTATGTTCTAAGCCTATGGTGTGATGCTACAGTTTTAAATAGTTCACTGAAACCTTGCTTATTTGGCACCTAGTCACCTGGCATCCCTGATAACCTCAACAGAGAAGCCCAGGAGAGTTGGCTCACCAAAGAGCCTAAGTCATAAAGTATAACTAAGATGTGATGTGATTAGTCAGGTCACTGACCAGAAGAAAGGAGAAGGCTCATTTACTGAAGGTTATGAAAGCCAAGCCCTTAGGGCCTTGTATCCTTCAAACAGTGGGGAAGCTGAAGGGGAAAAAGAAAGGTGGAGGAGGGATGGATAGCACCAAAGCTGTAGCCGCAAGGAAAGGATCAGAGCAGCTGATTGAGGGAGGATACAGCAAAATAGCTATGGGGAGGAAGAGAGTCCCTTGGGGGCCTTAGTGCCAGGCACAGGCTTTCCGCAGTAGAGACCCTGCTAACAAGCTCAGGCACACTCCCCACAGCCTGAATTGTGGTGTTGACACAGTAGATGACAGCTGAGTATATGGAATGTGCTACATTATAAGATAGATGACAAAATTTACATAGTAAAAGACACCATGGAGAAGCATAAGAAAGGCTATTGCTGAAAGAGAAAATTGAGCTCTGTGTGATTTTAAAAGTGCAAGAAAAAGGAAATTTTGTGACAGTGAGTTCATATTAAACATCAAAGCTCAGGGTAAATATTCAAATGATTTGCAGTTTTGAATCTGGCTAGAGTGCCTAGGCCATGTTTTCTTTAAGTGTTTCAAGATCAGAGTGCACTCCTGCCTAGCAAATCCCTCTCCCTTTTCCTCTCCTCCTTCTTCCCCTAACGTTAGAAAAATGGGTGCCCTCTGATCTTTTCACCAAGAAGCATTCAGATAAAACATGATTTAGGTGACTTCACATATGAAGGTTATGACTAACTTCAGTAAATATGAATATTTGTGTTTGTATGATGAGAACAATATACACACACGTGTGCGCGCACACACACACACACACACACACATACACACACACACACTTCTCGAACTGAGGATGGAGAATGAATTAGGACTAAAGTTAGGTAAGAATTGGTAGAGATAGGTTGTATAGGAAATTATGTAGAGTTTCCAGTAATCTGAAGCTGTTCAATTCCACAAAGGTCTATAATTATTATTGGTACCTTTTAAACATTATGTTCATTTCCAAATATATCCTCCCCCAAAACCAATCAGTGAAAAAATATTTTTCAAGTCTCTGCAATGTGCCAGGCACTGAGGATACAGGTACAAAGAATGAAATAATCCCTGTTTGCAATGAGCTTACATGCTTTTGGGGAGATAATTACATACAAGGATGCTGCATAAATATAGTTAATAACTAAAACTACAAAATAGTTAAACATCAGATAGTTTGGGAGGGAAGACACGAGCAGTTAGGGAGATCAGAAAGACATCATGAAGAACATGGTGTCTCACCTGCATTTTAAAGTAAGAGGGCAACCCTGAGATAAGGAGGGAATGGATTCTGGGGATGAGGGGATGCCAGTGCAAAGGCAGAGAGATGGCAGATGGGATCTTTGTGTGAGGAACAGAGGGAAAGCTAGTTTGGCTGGATCACAAATTACAGCAGAGGAAGTGATATCTACTAAGATAGATTGGGGCCAAGTTGTTGTAGGGCTTTAAGGAGGAAGGAAACAAGCATTTGTTAAGCACCTGCTATATTACAGGCACTGTGCTAAGCATTTTATAATTATTATCTCATATTTTTGATCTTCACAACAATTTTGAGAGGTAAGTGCTGTTATCTCTATTTTACAGTTGAGGAAACTGAGATAAACATAGGTTAAGTGACTTGCCCAGGGTCATACAGCTAGTAAGTGTCTGACGCCAGAATTAAACTCGGGATGCAGTCTTTTGTAGAAGATGGGAGAGATGAAATCAGTACACCCATAGAAGGGGTTGGCGTTGGCAAGGAGAAGGGCTACCTCTTTGTCAGAGGTTGGGGGAAAGGAGGGAAGAATGGGAGATGATTTCAAGAGGTTTTAAGGAGAAGAGAACAGAAGAAGGAGTTCACATTTAATGGCCTCAGTTTTTCCTCCCCTGTAAAATGAGTCATTCCTTGTAACAAAGATTAAAAAAGAAAAAAAAACGAGAAAGAGAAGACAAATTCAGCTTGTTAGTTGTGTTCTCTTTGGAGTTTTTGGAAAGATTTGGAGGAGACTCACAGAAGATAAGAAGGTATTAGGGGAAGTGGAAATGGGTTTGCAGTCTATGTTGATGAAGGGACTGCCCACACCATAGAGTCATCTCAATACATTGACAGACAGAAGCTGAGGCTAAGTTACACAGATGGTTGGGGAATTGGGTCTAGAGGCCAGGACTCCTGATTTTAGCTAATACTTCTTTTTTTTTTTTTTTTAGTAAGGCAATTGGGGTTAAGTGACTTGCCCAGGGTCACACAGCTAGTAAGTGTTAAGTGTCTGAGGCCGGATTTGAACTCAGGTACTCCTGAATACAGGGCCAGTGCTCTATCCACTGCGCCATCTAGCTGCCCGCTGCTAATACTTCTTACACTGTTCCATGTTGTAGACATAAATGAAAATGTTTTTATTTCATTCCTCTTGTTTTTATACTTGAAATTAATGTTACATAAGGAAATGATCATGAAGACCAAGCCCATTGTCTTCAGAGAATCTCAGAACATTTTCCCATTCCTCAGACTCCCATTTCTCTCTCCTTAGTCTCAGAGGAAGAGTCTGGATACAATAAGCACCTCTTTTCCATCTTCCTTCAGAATAAATTACATAGGCTCTTAACAAAGAATTAGGGTTAGTATTGAAATCAAATTAACCTTATAAAATTAAACTGAAGCACATTTAATGTTGTATATTGTTATGTGTAAATGAGCCATATTGCTCATTTATTTTTACTTGCATACACCCCAACCAAATATTTCTGGAGTCACCTTTAGGGAAGTATTGACTTGAGAAGGAAGAAGGCAAAGGACCACTTATGGCACCCATTAACCGCAGTTGTCTGCTGTTCCCCATCCCCAGATCCCCACCAGATCTCCCACTGTGCTCCCCACAGGATAGAGCAGTCTCAACTTTTGGAGTATATCCTGCTCAAATGCTTGAGAAAAGAATGAGGATTCTAGACAGAGAAACCTATCGATTGGAGTATCTCCAGATAATTGAGTTTTGGTGTCCCTTGCATAAAAGCATCATAACTTTTGTGTATGTAACAGAATGCCATCATAAAACTGACTATATGAATGGCCTGGCTGATCATCTAACCTTTTTGGGCCTCCAAAAAGTGAAGGGAGTTGAACTAGATGTTTCTAACAAGATCTAAAATCCTCCGAGTCTCCTCATAATTGGAAAAAGAGAACTAGATCATAAATAAAGTGAGTTCTGAGGATTTCCTTAGGTTTAGTCAAATTGCTTTTCTAACAGTTTTGGAACATGGGGAGATTTGAGGAAAGAGGTGTGAATGAGCTGCCATTGTGGGAGGCTTTAAATAGTCAAAAATAAAGCCTGAAGGTATGACCTCCTAAACACAGGGAAGAAACCTACAAGAGGAGGTGGAAAGGCACCAAAAGATCTCTCCCTAGTTTGCAGTTTTGCACAGGGTTGCTCTTTTTTTTCCTAATAACTAAGGATGTTGTCATTTTTACTCATCAGGTAGTGTTCTTCCTTTGATCCTTTGTTCTTCTTAAAGTAGTGAGGCAAGGGATATACTTACACTAATGAGCTAGCTCCACTCTGACTTAAAAGCAGGGGCTGGCTGTATGCTAGTATAAAAGCTTTTCACAGGGGCATTTTATGGTCTAACCTGCCTTGTTTATGCACAATTTAGGAACTGTGTCCAGAGCTCTAAGCTTGCCAGAGGATAGAAAAGATTTTGCTAGACAATTGTAGAGTATCTTCCTAGGAAGCAGAATTAGCACGAGGTAATAGTGACTGTCCATTGCTGCTCTTGCCTCATTGATTAGCAGTATATGGACTACTGTGTTAAATCAGAAAAAAAACATGTCAAAAGATATTTCGTGAGAAAATCGATCCATAGTGTAGGTACTACATAGAACTTTAACTTTCTTATTTTCAATGTTACAATGAAATTGAATGTTCATTGTAACTGGAACTCTGTTATAATTAAGAACTTGGAGAAGATTGTAGACCAGTGTCATTTTTTTCAGAAATATCTGGTTCATATAATGATAAAGAATTTGATATAAGATTTGCCAAATACCAGAGTTGAGGCTTACAAGGAGGTTAAAGACAAAAAGTTATTGGCACTGCTGAAGAATTTTCAGACTATTATGTAAGTGAGTTGGTGAAAATTACTTAGGAGAAGGTTGCTTGAAACTTTATAGCACTAATTAATTTTTCAGAAAAGCAGCCACATTATTACTACCCATGAAGCCATGCAGGTTTTTTGTTTTGTTTTGTTTTTGCAGGGCAATGAGAGTTAAGTGACTTGCCCAGGGTCACACAGCTAGTAAGTGCCAAGTGTCTGTGGCTGGATTTGAACTCAGGTCCTCCTGAATCCAGGACTGGTGCTTTATCCACTGCGCCACCTAGCTGCCCCAAGCCATGCAGTTTTATATTCTTCATGCAATCTCTAATAACAAATACGTAAATGACCCTATAGAAAAGTTGCTTTAATCAAGAAAAAACCTTCCAGAACATGGTATTGGGTCAGTACAATATAGTCCAGTTTTTCTTTACAGCTTTGACACAGTATGACAATTGTACATTCTGATTACATTAAGTCATCAATAAATGGTTAATATGCTGTTTACAGGGAAATGTATAACACATTTTTAGAAGCATTAGCATCAAAAAAGGGTTGAAACAAACCAAAACGCACTGAAAAGATTACTTTGATAATTCAGTGGGTTTGGGATCTTGCAGATGGTAGTCCTTCCAAGAGTGTAAGTCACAAGTAGTTCACACTTGTTCAGAGTACTCACCCCAATCATATGGATCTCTGCTCATGCTCTCTGGCTCTTGTCCAGTTCTTCACAGGGAGCTTATCCAGTTTTAAGACAGGCTCTTGGGGCAGCTAGGTGGCGCAGTGGATAAAGCACCGGCCCTGGATTCAGGAGTACCTGAGTTCAAATCCGGCCTCAGACACTTGACACTAGTTGTGTGACCCTGGGCAAGTCACTTAACCCCCATTGCCCTAAAAAAAAAAGAAAAGAAAAAAGGAAAAAAAAAAGACAGGCTCTTCACCCCATCTTCCTTAGCTCTTGATGTTATATATCACACTAATGAGTCATGCTCCCATCAGTTCCTCTGCACTCATTACGTGACCAGCCTATCTATATCTTTCTATCTATAGAAACACACATATGTGTGTACATGCATGCATGTACACACCAGATCTGCCAGGTCGCTAAGGTGTTATTGAACCTAGAATCAAATGGTTTTATCATTAGTTATTCTCAGAGAACATGAGAACAGTTTAGTTTTTGAGTCACCATAAAGGCAAAGGACAAACCAGAGCCATAGCATTCATTCTTCATCTGTGAAACATTTAGGAAGCACTGACCATGCATTGAATAAGCTGCATGGATGGATGGATGGATGGCTGGATGGATGACCTCTGTTCTCAAAGAAGTTACAATCTCCTGGGGATATGAACATGTACTTAGATAAATGTTGTATAGATAAGTACATTAGTACTACGAAATCATTTAAAGGAGAGATTTAAAGTTGGGAGGTCTTAGGTAGGGCTACCTGGCAGATCTGGAGTGGCCAAGAAAAGATCATTTTCTGGATAACTGAAGGTCAGACTTTTAGGTTGGTTTCATGAGTTATGCAGTGCTTTTTAAGGTCACAAGCTTCTCCCTGGGAAAAAAGTGGCCTTCAGGTGGGCCCTAAAGGATGTATTGAATGTCAGCAGGAGAGATAGGGAAAGTAGAAGTTTTACAGACTCCCAAAAGTATCATTCATAGTAGACTTGATGTGAGATGAGTATAACAGTCTTAAGGTAATTATGAAGTTGCATTCTCTGGTTCTCAAGGGTTCCCAATTGACTTACTGTGTTTCCAACATCTAAAATTTGTGAAGTGTGAAAGTTTCTCAGCTAACCATAGATATCCCTTTGATTTTAAAGGAACACATGTCATCAACAATACCATCTCTTAGTTCTTCATCTTCTTAAACAGTACAGAATGAGCAAACTAATATTTTTGTTTTCCTTTTCAGCCTACTTCAGCTCGTGATCTCAGGGCCAGTGCAACAATCAACCCATACTGCACTGCCACCAGGATTCTACCCTCATATTCATACTCCTCCACTGGGTTATCCTGCACATGCTGCGCACCCCGCAATCCCTGCACACCCAGCTCATCCTGCACTCCCAGCCCATCCTGTACAGACGTTTATACCAGGCATGCCTTTTCCATACAGGCCTATCCGTTAAATGACACATAACTTCAGATGAATCAAATCCATTTTCCTTTACCTGGTGGATTTGAGAGAAAGCCTTACAAAGAAGAAGATTACTGCTTCAGTCTATTTTAAAACCAAGACCTTTTAGAAAAAAAATTCTCTTCATCTCCAACAGAACTATACAGATCTATAAGATTTGATATTCCTCCAAGATAGCAGTAGAATGGGCACTAGGAAGAAACAGATGGTTCACCATATTAGCCCTAAACTTGGACACATTCTTTAAAATCCAGGCTGAATGGATGAAGGAAAAAATTACGGCCCCTCTGCAAAGTGATTTTTTTCAGTTTTTGTTTCTTTTCTTTTTAGTTTACAAGTCCTGTGAGCCTGTTGTTAATGAATACCACCATTGTATTCACTTGTCAGTGTGTAATTTCAGTGACACACAGCTGTCTGAGTCTATAATGAAAAGTGATTGGTTTTTTTCCTTACTGAATCTTCTCAGAAATGAGAAGCCCAGAAAAGAAATCTAGTCTAAGATGCAAGATTTGAAAATTCATTTCTCCAGCTGCTCTCCTTTCCTTGTAAATGTTTGTAATGAGGCCCGGCAAGATACAGTGTCTATTTTTGCAACTATATAGAATCCAGAGATTGATGTGTTGTGATTGCAAGGCACACATGGCACTTTCCACTGTTAAAGGAAACCTGTAAAGATAACAATTGCCCCTACAGTCTAGGAAAGGCACGTCCTTTTGTTTTCTCCAGGTCTGAAATTTCCTTCTATCTGTTCAAATAAATTTTTTTTTAAAAAAGGAACCTTGTAGACTTTATGTTAGCATACTATAAAAAGCCAATTGAATTTGGTCCCAAATTAGATTTCTGCTTCCACGATTTATCATCTTAGTAAAGAAACTAATACAACTTAATTCATCACTGACAACACACTAATAACTTGGGCTGTCAGTGAGATTATGATTTTCTGTTTGGGGTTTGCTGTTAAGGTGTAGTATTTACAATATAACCCTTCATTAACAAAAATGGCCCATTGAAGTATGGGATTTTTCCTAGTACATTAGTAGAAGTTCTGTAGGGCTAGTTTTAGGAGGAGTAAGAAAATGTGGATATAAGCCAGTTAACATGTTATCATTGCATAAGTAAACAAAATTTAAGAGGAAATGAGGAGACAGCAATGGATGACTGCCATTTCATCCTATGGAAATGATGGGACAGATTGCTGAAGTTTAATTCCATGATTTAGTTACTCATAGTTTCCTAGTCAAAGGAGATTAGTTAATTTCCAGAGGACCAGGCCAGACTCTTCAATGCATTCCTGTCTAGTTTTATTCTAAAGACCAAAATTCCAAACATCCTCCAATAAGCTCTTCAAAATGTGAATTAAATGCCACATTTCACTTATATTGACTAACATACCTTCTTTTAGATGTTTCCTTAAACTTGGAAAGAAGTGGTGCTAACCTTGCTGCGTAACTTTTCTTACAGAAGTTCAGCTTTGAATCATCTCTGGAACCTATTTTTCCAATATTGTTCAGTGACTTTAAAAAAGTATTTTGTTGTCTTTCAAAACAACAAAACCATGTTCTTTCGATTTTTTTCAGTAGTTTTAAAAAGTTGTTTATTGTGTGGGAAATCTGTTTCCCCAGCTTCTCATTTTAATACCTGAAGAAAATAACTGTTCCTTTGAGTTTTATTTCATTATGATTATTGATTGAATCTGATTCCCTTTTAAATTGGAGATATAAATTGTTTATTTATATGAGGTGCTGTTTTTTCAGGATTTGGAGAGGTGTGTATGCCTCCTTATTTTGCAGAATGAGCTTCAACATGTATGTAGACCTGAAAAAGATCAGAATGATGTTTTTTCTGTGAAATGAAAGTATGGTGGCAGCTGCTTGTGAAAAGCACCAAAAGAGACATGCTATGTGATTTTCACTTAGAAGAAATTGTTCCTGAGTAAGATATGACATTTCCCTGGCCATTTACAGTACTGTTGAAAAGCTACCAAGTGCTTCTCTAACTCATCTTTCCTGGCTCCAGAATCCAATATGAATGACCATATTACTTGGTACTTTGCAAGAGCCAGGGGGAAAATTTGTCTCGAAAAAATGGAAAATGATGTTTCACTTTGGCAGTCAAATGCAGGCAAAATGTAGGTAGAATGAAGCAGATCCTTTGTGTGCTGCCTTTGTAGTGATGAATTGCTTAATACTTTAATAATGTAGTAATTTGTCATTGCAAAGGTGTGACATGGGGCCATTACTGAACCTATAATAGTTACTCAGAAGCTCATTTAACTTGAGGAACCTATATTTGTTAACATTCTTTAAGACAGGTACCTTAAAAAATCATCATAATTTTCTGGGTGGCATTAGGTTACAACTTAGATAAAGGAAACAGTGACTTCTTTCATTGACTGAGAATACTAAATTGGGTAGCTAGGATGGATTAGCTGAGTGGGCTCAGGATAGTACCTCTTAAAACATGGATTCGAAGAATCCTAGACCAAAAATTGGAAGGGACCTTAGAGGTGAGAGCATCTAGTACAACCTACAGCCTCTGGAGGAATCCCTTTATAACCCCTCTGTCAGTCATTCAGCCTTTCTTCTGATACTAACAGTGAGAAAGAACTTACTATCTCAATAAGCCAACCCTCCGTTTTTTAAAGATCTATAATTGTCAGAAAGTTCTTATTTTGAATCAGAAGTTGCCTCCCCCCCCCCCAATATATTCTCCTTTTGGTCCTACTTCTGTTTGCCAGAGCTATATAGAATCAATTTAGTTCTTGTATGTGCTAGCCCTTGAAATATTTGAAGACCACTATCCTCTACTAATTCTCTTTTCCTAGCTAATAAGAGCCTTAATAGTAATTCCTGTTCATTGTTTAAAGGTCTTAAACATTCCTTTTTCCACTAAATTAGGCTTTTACGGTAGCTAGCACCCACACCATTAATTAATACCAAGGAATTTGGCTTCCAATTGGACTGGAGCATAATGGGATTAGGGGACTAAACTAAAACCAAGTGTTAGGAATGGTTAAGATTGTTGATGAAAGGCTGAGGGTTGGTCTTGAGTTACAGATTTCACTTCACTGTTGGAACATGTTATACCATCACTCCCTTAGTCTGATGATTGTCATACACTATTCCAAAGTCCGTGACCTTTCTATATTAAACTCAGGGCTGTTGTGTTTTACGGGGTAATATTGAGTAAGGAATTGTTGAGTGTGAATATTAAGGGAAGATAATATTCCTTTATGCAAGAATTTGCACTTTTGACTTTGAGAAGTTTCTAAATCATGCAAGTGCTAATCCAAAGTTATTTAGAGTGATTGGCAACAGTAGATGATTATTTGAAGAATTTCCAGTGGTAGACTAGAACTATTGGCCATAGTTTGGTGTTTTGGATGTTAAGTACAAACATTGACTACTGATTGCATTAAAGTTTCTGCCTTTATAAACATTTATGTAAAAAAACAAGTGTCACAGTTCATGCATGACCTCTTAAAAAACTGAATGTGTGCAAAAGGGAAAAGAAAGGCCCACACAATGTTAGAGAACTGAGCAGCCTTTTGGGGGGGGGTGGGGAACTAGGGCGGGGGTAAGTAGACAAAAAATGGGTGGAAGGGGAAGAAAAGAAAAAATGTAGGCAAGTGGGCTATTTGCCAGAGTGAGCTTGACAGACCAGTGGAGGATGCTTGACTAAAATTTTAAAGTCCTGGAAGAAAGGGCTTGCAGAGGATCAAGTGGAAATCAGCAGTGCCACAATCCATTCCTGCTAACTCTGGTGTGGCAGCCCCGTAACAGCATTGTTGGCCCTGGGCCTGAGCTTTTCTCCTGAACATCAGGATACACACAAAAATCACTTTTAAGCAATTCCACAAATTGGACACTTCTCCACCAGCCACACAACTAAACATATCCATAGGGAGAATTTTTCTTTGAGTTTGTTTGATCCTGTTTCCATCCTAAATCTCTTATTCTAATAATTAAGGGCCAATAAATACACACTAATTCAGTATTGCCATCCTGAAATATGGTCAGTATAGGCTATGTACTTGAGTGCAATACAGTCATAAAAAATTGAACATTTACTCTATATACAAGGAAGACAGTTTTAGATGGAGGAGTTTTCAAAGAAGGCATAAAATATATATTTTCCATGCCCCCAAGGGGCTAAAAGCTCATTAGAAAGGACACAAAAAGATTATTAACAATGTAGTCGTGTGCCAGTGACTGGTGGGTGCTTCCTTCCAGCTTACAGGTTAAAAGGGTGATGAGATGTACACCAATAGCTGTGCCACAAGTTAGAATAAGATAAATGTAGGAGAGGTTTAATAAAGAGGACAGAAAGATGATGAAGGAGGAATCACCTGTAACTCAGGGTATTAGAGAATACAATAGAGGAAGTAGCCTCTGAGTAAGGAAGGAAAATGAATTTGAAAGGTGGGGACATGGAGGCATCTCCTTCCATATTAGAAAGCAAATGCTGGGAGACAAAAAAAGGGTAGGATGAGATTGGGAAACAATGTATTTTGCTTAAATTAGAATGAATAGAGTGGGAGGGTGGGGGAGGAATAGTAAGAAATAAGACTGGACAGGTAGTTTGGGGGCTAGTGATTTTGGGAGGCCTTGAATGCTAGAATAAAGAGTTTTAAATTTATGTTCCATGTAATTAGGGAACTTTGGCAGCAGTATTTGTTCAATTCTAATTTTTAGGTAATTATTTCCTTCAGAGAGCTTTTGTACCTCCTTTTCCATTTGACTTTTCAAGCTGTTGACATTTTTTTTTCATGACTCCTGCATTACTCTCATTTCTCTTTCCATTTTCTCCTCTACTTCTCTTACCTTATCTTCAAAGTCCTTTTTGAGCGCTTCCATGGCCTGAGACCAATTCATATTTTTCTTGGAAGCTTTGGATGTAGGAGCTTTGACTTTGCTATCTTCCTCTGAGGGTGTATTTTGATCTTCCTTGTCACCAAAGAAACTTTCGAGGGTCAGCATTTTTTTCTTTTTACTCATTTTGCCGCTATTTATTGACCTAACTCCTTCTTAAAGTGGGGTACTGCTTCCAGGACGCACTGTCCCAAGCTTCAGTGGGTCCAAGGTAGTATGATTTAAGGAGAGACCCATTCACCACTCCCCTGGCCTGTGTGCTGGTCTGCAAGCAACCACAGGCCTGATTGCCCACTGACTCAGAAGAGAATACTCTTTCACTGTGTCTGCAAACTCTGGTGTGCCTGAGCCCTTCCCTCACCTGGGCTACCACTCAAGACAGACCTGGATCTTAGCTCTGGCAAAACAACAGAGTCCTGCCTCAGCGGCAGCAGAGCCCCCTATAATCTCCCCCTGGCCAACCACTCGACCCCCTCATCATCCATGGGCTGAGTTCCAGAAGTAGCCTATATGCTCCTCTGGAGCGGCCTGCCTGGGGCAGTATCTGCAGGGCACTGCAGTGAGCCGTGCTTTACTCACCCTGGCACAACAGACCTCTGCTGACCTAAGCTGTCTTTGGCCGGAAAATGATCTCCCCCTGGCCTTTTATGGGTTCTGCTGCTCCTGGAATTGTCTTATGGCATTATTTGGAGGGGATTTGGAGGAGAGCTCTGGGAAGTCACTGCCTTTCCTCTGTCATCTTGGCTCCACCCCCCACTTGCCGGCTTTTTACACTCATCTTTTTTCTTGGCAGCAATATTAAGGCTATATTAGAGGCAAGGAGATCAATGAGGCATTACAGGATATTGGGTGAGAGGAAACGAGCATCTTAACTTTTCTCTGTCATAGACCCCTTTGGCAGTCTGGTAAAGTCTATGGATCCCCTCTCTGAATAATGTTTTTAAACTTAAGCATACCAAAGGTTAGTGAAAATAATTTCTTTTCCTATCCAAGTTCATGAACTCTCTGAAATCTATCTGGTCTCCGTAGTAAAAGCCCTTCAGAGAGAAAGAGAAAGAAAAAGAAAGAAGGAAAGAAAAAGAAAGGAAGGAAGGAAGAAAAGAAAAGAAAGAAAGCAGACCTGGGATTAAGAGCCCAGTCGAAGATTTAAAGCTTTCAACTACAAGGGCCTAGGAGTATTGTGGAAGATAAAAGTGGGAAATCGGGAGGGATGGGAAGGTGGGGGTAGTGACATGTCTCCTTTGAAGTGGCAAAGGGTATCAGCTATAAAATGTAGGTCCAAATTTTATGAAAATTCTGCCCTGAGCACATAGAGTTAGTCATCTATATCAGGTGATTATTGAAGTTGTGGACAAGAAGTCTAACATACATGTGATTAAGGGACCCACAAGATAGTCTTGGTTTGGCAGTGTGCCTTGGGAAGCCATGCCACTCCAGGGAGGTGAAATGTGCTTTAGGACTTGGAATGTGGGACTGGGTGAGATTATCAAGAGCAGATGCAGAGAGAGAAGAAATGATGGAAAGTTGTGAAGGTGAATGATAGTAAAATTAGGTGTTTTGGGGTCTAGTGGAATGACATCATTGGTCTGATGTCAACTCAGGGAAAAAAAGGTTCTAGATGAATGCCCCAGGGATTTGTGCTTCAAACTATCTTGGGAAAAGGCATAAGTGGCATGTTTTAAATTTGCAGGTGCAGGGCAGCTAGGTGGCGCAGAGGATAGAGCACAGGACCTGAGTTCAAATACGGGTTCAGATATTTAACACTTACTAGCTGTGTGACACTGGGCAAGTCACTTAACCCCAATTGCCTCACCAAAAAAAAAAAAAAAAGAATAATGCTTTTAGGGGCAGCTAGGTGGCACAGTGGATAAGGCACTGGCCTTGGATTCAGGAGGGCCTGAGTTCAAATCCAGCCTCAGACATTTGACACTAGCTGTGTGACCTGGGCAAGTCACTTAACCTTCATTGCCCTGCTCCCCCCAAAAATTTGCAGGTGCAAAGATGCAAAGCAGAGAAAGACAGCTAACACATTAGATGATGGAATTTATTAAATAAAATAAAAAGATCTTGAAATCCAGAACACTGAGCTGATATCACGCAGTAAGTGTACATAGCAATTAACTTGAATTTACAGGACCTGGGTTCAACTCCCACCTTTGCCATTTACTACTTATATAACCTTTCATCTCTCAGGGTCTCAGTTTCCTCATCTGTAAACTGAGGAGTTTGGGCTAGATTGATTACCTTTAAACTCCCTCCCAGCTCTAAAACTGTGACCTTATGAAGATAAGATGCAATAAGGACTGAAGTTTTAAAAAATTATCCTATCAAGTAAAACCATGGAGTTGGTGTGTGGCTGGACAACAGTTCACATAGAAAGGGCTGGCAGTTTTAGTGAATTCCAAGTTAAGTGAGTCCCACAATGTTATATGGCAGCCATCAAAATGAATGCCAAGTTAGCTTTCCTTCAGAGAAAAAGTGTCCAAAAGGAAGGAGATGATGGTGCGGCTGTACTCAATTTGGGTCAGACAGAGCATGTCTGGAATAGTGTGTTTTGGGTGCCACATTTTAGGAAGGACATTATCCAAAGGAGAACAACCGGGAATCAATTAAATACAGTCTCCATTTCCATAAATTCACATTATGCACATTCAACTCTATGTAAAGAGTTTGGAAAGAAATCTGCATTCCCCCCCAAAACCCCCACCTATGTTAACTCGACTGTGCCCCTCTGCTCAGAGGCTCTGCAGTCTTCCACCCAACCCCATCCCCCACCAAAATAAAATCTAAGGGGGAAGCTATGTGGCACAGTGGATAAAGTACCGGCCCTGGATTCAGGAGTATCTGAGTTCAAATCCAGCCTCAGACACTTGGCACTTACTAGCTGTGTGACCCTGGGCAAGTCACTTAACCCCCATTGCCCCACAAAAACAAAACAAAATAAAATCTAAGTGAAAGCAGAATAGGACTGCCACTGCCTTGAGACCTCTTGCACTGGTTGAGGCAGTACCTTTGCCCACCTCCCCCACACGATTGCTGTCCGACCCCCCCCCCCCTCCCCATCAGTCTTCTGTCAGTCAGCTTGGGTACTGTGTTATCTGTCCCTGGCCCCCACCGTGTCCTTGAACCATGTGTCAGCCTCCTTCCTTCTCTCCTTCTTCCCTCCCCCATGTCTGTGAGCAAATTTGCATTACTTAAAAATCCTTTTAAGTAGAGGTCTGCAGACTGGACCACTTATGTAAATCGAGAACTATCTATAATAAAGTACTGTGGTGAACTCAGGTACTCCTGAGTCTTTACCATATTCCATAGTTTCAATTCAACAAACATTATTATAAATGCTTACTATGTGCAAGGCTCTACACTAGGTTCAGGAAACAGGAAGATTAAAAATGTAAGAGTCCCAGCCTCCCCAAGGCACTTTCATTTAACTGGGGAGATGCAACTTGGAACAGTAATAACAAAAAATAGGTAACATGGTCCTCCAGGTTTTGCAAAGTGCTTTACATACATTACTTCATTTGACCCTGTGAGGGAGGTACTATTAATCCCCCTCATTTTAGAGATTTGAGACTGAGGATCTGAGAGGTTAGGTGGTCACAGAACTGGTAAGTGTCTGAGTCAGGATTCCGACTGTAAGGTCCATCATTCTATCCCCTGTGTAAACTAGAGGCTTCTAACAGGTGGAGAGAAGGGAGAACCATTTGCCCTTGACTTTGATTCGATTTCCTCTGCCAGTTCGAATGATCTTCTCTGTAACACTGGGCAAGTCACTTAAGCTTCTCACCCTCACTTTCCCAGATTTCAAGATGAGGGAGTTGGATTTGATGACTCACAAGGTCCATTTGAGCTCTAAATTCCATAATGTTTAGATTGGAAAGGATAGAATAAAAATGAGTAATAGAAAGTTGAACAGAAGACAAGTAGGGAGATCATTAGAGAGCATCTACCTGTCCTTGATCAGGTTACCAGACTTAGATAAATTACATCCCGGGATACTGAAAAAACTGGCTCATTTGTGGTTTTTAGTGTCAACCAGACTTTTTCCAGAACCAGTCTAACCTATGTGTGGCCAGAGCTGCACAAAATAGGCCAGAGACAGGTGTCAGGAATTAGAGAGAAAGTTTATTTTCTAAGTGAGGAAAAAGGCTTGCAAGCAAGGTGGAGCTATAGACACTTGCCAGGGCCCCATCCCTCTTGGGTTGGGGAGATCTCATCTCAATACTTATACTAGTGACTGCTCAGTGAATTGTAGCCCTAAAAATGAGGGGGCAAGAAGCATGTGACAAGTTTGATTCACTGCAGGATGTTCTGACTTTGTCCAGTGTTTGTAGTTTTGTTGTTTTTTTTTTGGTGAGGCAATTGGGGTTAAGTGACTTGCCCAAGGTCACACAGCTAGTAAGTGTCAAGTGCCTGAGGCCGGATTTGAACTCAGGTCCTCCTGACTCCAGGGCCAGTGCTCTATCCACTGCGCCACCTAACTGCTCCCAGTGTTTGTATTTGACCAGAAAACACTTGGTGAATTGTGTGACTAGCCCAGGGGTAAGATCATCCAGAGGACTGTTGTCCTGCCAAGCTCAAGGTGAAGTTTACTTGCTGGGCCTTAGCTCTGGAAACAGGGAGCCTCAATTTTGCTTTGTCACTAGTTATATTTTTAATTGATCGATTAATCAATAAACATTCGTTAAACGTTTACAATGTGCTAGGCACTGTGCTAAGTGCTGGGCTTTCTAAACCCAAATGCTCTTGGTCAAACTAGTTTTGGAAATATGTTATACTTACTTGCCTCTGCTGTAGATTGTACCATAGATTTAGGTCATAGATTTAGAGCTGAAAGGGACTTTGGAGATCACCTAATCTAGCCTCCTTGCTTTAGAATCAAGGAAACTGAGACTCATAAAAGCTAAGTGATTGATTGACTTGCTCAATGTGACACAAATTACTAGTACATAGTGGAGACAAAGTTCCACTCAGATCACCTGGTCCAAATCCAGTTCTCTAACAGCTCACATTTGTATAACACTGTAACATTTATGAAGCGTGATCACAATAATCCTGTGAGGTAGGAAGTACAGATTCATTGTTCTTTTTCTGTCTGAACCTGTGATTTTGTTAGCGTGGGGAGCTCCTGGTGGGGAAGTTCCCTCTACCACAGGAGATCTGCCATTTTTTTTTGCAATTTTTATGTAACCCAAGTCCCAAGACTTGGTCTCTCCTCAGTGTGAATTAATAACTACTACTAATAATAGATAGCATTTATGTAGTGTCTATACTGTACTAAGTGTTTTACAAATTTTTTGTTACATGCAATCCTCATGACTCTTGGAGGTAGGTATTATTATCCCTATTTTGCAGTTGAGTGACTTGCCCAAGGTCACACAGCTAGTTAGTGTCTGAGGCTGAATTTGAACTCAGATCTTCCTGACTAGGCCCAGTACTCTATCTACTGCACCACTTAACTGCCTCAATGTCTTGTCAAGTTCTGCCTCTAATACAGACTGGCTATGCGACCTTTGGCAAGTCATTTAACTTGAGCAGTGAAGTGGAGCTGACAAGATCAGAAAAGAGATGTGGTCTCTTCACTCTCTTTGGGTTCTTCTGGCTTCCATATTCAAGAGAGAAGATGGACAATGTGAACCTCTCTTCTGGTCCAGACAAGAAGGAAGACTCTGGGAAGAAGCTGACTTGTAGAAATTGGAATATGTCCTTATTCTTGGCTTGTTATTCTAGACTTCCAGCAGTTTCCCCTTGGGTAGATATGAGACTCTCTTGGTTGAACTGAATTCTTTCTCCCAATGGGAAAGCTCCTTAAGTCTGTATTGCCTGGTATATGTTCTCATGTATACTTTTGCAGATTTCTATTTTAATACTGACTAGGATAAATGGATGTCTGTCATTTGCTATGTGTGTTCACCATGAAATTGGTATTTGATGGGAAGGGAGTCAAACCTTTGATATAAAGTTTGGGGGTCCCTTTTTCTGCATTTAGAAATGGTAATCAAGAGTTGATCTTGAACCTTAAAAATCACATTTCCTAGAAAATTTACATATATATATATACACACACACATCTGTACACATATACACACACATATTTATGTGTATATACATATATACACACATATACATACACACACACACACACACACACACACACATATATATATATATATTCCAGCCTGGTATCCCATCTCTCTGAGGAGAGTAGGAGGGCCAGCCTCTGGCCTCCAACCCTCCCCCCTTATGGAAAGTAATTAAAGTCTTCTTTACAGAAGAGAGTGAAGTGTGGAGGAGATACTAGAAAGCCTCCTATGTATATAGTCTGGTTTAGGGCTGCTTTGAGCAATGGGGAGTTAAGTGATTTGCCGAGGGGTCACTTAACAGCCAGTCTATATCAGAGGCAGGACTTGACCCTAGGTCTTCTTATTCCAAAGAAGGCTCTTCATTCCTTACACCACGCTGCTTCTCAGTGCCAGTATCATATGGATTTTACAGAGGAGGAAGCAGGATCATTAAGTTTAAATGACTTGCTCATAATTGCACAGGGTCCAATCGAAGGATTCGCGCGCGCGCGTGTGTGTGTGTGTGCGCGCGCGTGCGCGCGCCAGAATGAGAGAGCGAGAGCGAGTGCGAGCGTGAGCGTGAGAGAGCACGAGGTTCCCGGCGTCCTCCAAATAGATGAGTGTGGCTGTGGTCCTGCAATAAGCTAAGAGGCATAGCTTTCTGGAAGGCCGCGGCTATAGGCCCTCGTCATTGGGCTCTATCCTTAGGGCGGCTGAGGAGTAAGGGCGTTAGCTGGACCAAGGACCGCTTCTTCACCTCTGATTGGTCCCAGAGCCCTCCAGCGTCTGGATCCTAAATTTAAGTTTATTCTGTTGCTTAGCGTCCAGGCTCAGCAACCGCCTCCTCACTCCTGATTGGGCCCTACTTCTGACGCATGCGCGTCAACACTGTGTTCACCTAGGTGCTGAGAATGGAAGGTGAACTCGCAGACTTAGTGGAGTAGATGGACGAGATGGTCTGGTTTCCTTTCCCAGGCCAGAATCAAGGCTATACTGGAGTTACCGGCCCAGAGCATTGCAGGGCGCGGAGGAGCCTTGACCTGTGGGTGCGATGCCTTCCCTGTGGTTTCCGACCTCCGTGCTTTTGCTCTTAATATTCACTGTGCCTAGCAGACACCCAACTCTCCACTGAATTTCTTCCTATCTTCAAATGCCACTTCCTCCAGTCTTTCCTGATTTCACCAATCTAAAATGGCCTTTTCCTCTGATGTAACTGACACTGAATCTTTCACCTCTAATGATTTTATTGTGTTATTTTATATTTTGGTTTATATGGTCATTCCCTTCATAGCTTCTTGGCTGGTGGGAGCTATGTATTGTTCTAAAGCCAGACTGATCTGTTCTGCCCCAAATAACATTCTTTCTCCTGCCTACACACCTACAAAGCGGAGCCTGTCTCTATGCCTGTCTTGCTCTTCTTCCTTACCTTTTGGCCTTTTGGAACCTTCCAAGACTGCTTCCAATGTTCTGGGCTGTCAGACAACAAGTATTTATTAAATGGCACCATGCTAGGCACTGAGGATACAAATAAAGACAAAAACAGGGCAGGGACTGCCTCCAGGGGGTATATATTCTAATGGGTTCAAGCATCACCTTCTAAAAGCCTTTGTTGATTAGCTAAAGCAGGCCCTATGGAGCACTTAGAGCTTGGTCAGACATCAGTCATCCACTACATCCTGGGCCATCCCTGTCGTCATGACTTTTGTTTTGCCACTGGCCTTCGATGACTCTGGAAGAGAGAGTGACGGCGACAACTTTGTGCAACTCTGCCTCCCTGTGATGTCATCGATCCTCTTCTAAATGAAGGGCGAACAATAACAAAAATTCAGGTCTTCCTGACTCCAAGTCCAGCTCTCTATTCACTGCATTATCCAGTTGCCTTGTATTTACTCATGTGTGAAAATCCCATAAATTCCCCTGTCACTCGGAGAATGTAAGCTTCTTGGAAAGGGGCATCTCATTTTTGTATTTGTATCTCCAGAGCCTAGCTCAGTGCCTGGTACTTAATAAGTGATTGCTGGTTGATCGACTTTTCATTGCAGTGTTCTGCACTGCTGTGCCTGGCTCTCAAGTATTTGTTGAATTTGAGTTTGGAAAACTGAATCCTGGAAGGCATCATTTAACCCAATCCTGTTGTCTAGTAGGAGGAATTCTAGATTTGGAGTAAGAGAATCTTGCAGTTTGGGGGCTACTGGATGTGTGAGCTGACTTTGGAGAAGAGAGTAAGGCTGACAACTTTGTGCAAATCTGCCTCCTTTAAATCCAATTCATGAGCAAGTAAGTCATCACCCTACAATGTTATTGGTCCTCTTTGAGAAGGAAGGATGAACAACAATAGATGTATGAGTGTCAGAAAGTCCCAAAGTTTCTCTGAACCTCATTGTCCTCTTTTGCATAATGACAGGGTTATAGATGATCAGTGGTTTTCAAACTTTGTGCATTCAGGAGCCCTTTAAACTCTAAAGAATTATTGAGGACTCTTTTATTATCTTAAAAATGGAGGACCCCAATGAGCTTCTGTTTATATACTGATACTGTATTATAATTAATAGTGATATGCTAAAATATTTTAATTCATTAAAATAACAAAAAACCTATTATATGTTAACATACACAATACTTTTCTTTTTTTTCTTTTTTTTAGTGAGGCAATTGGGGTTAAGTGACTTGCCCAGGGTCACACAGCTAGTAAGTGTTAGGTGTCCGAGGTCGGATTTGAACTCAGGTACTCCTGACTCCAGGGCCA
Source organism: Dromiciops gliroides (assembly GCF_019393635.1). Lineage (NCBI taxonomy): Eukaryota > Metazoa > Chordata > Mammalia > Microbiotheria > Microbiotheriidae > Dromiciops > Dromiciops gliroides. The sequence goes on along the minus strand of NC_057861.1, from coordinate 618,494,970 downwards.
GTGCTCTATCCACTGCGCCATCTAGGTGCCCCATACACAATACTTTTAATGAAAATAGCCATATTTTCCAAAACAAAAAAAATGTTTTGTGAAAAAAGTGGCATTGCTCTATATAATTTTGCAAATCTCTTTAATGTCAGGCTTAATAAAAGACAGCTGGATTCTCATATCCGCTTCTGCATTCAATCTGTTTACAATATGTTGTTTTATTTTAAGTATATGAATAAAATTTGGCCCAGCTTTTAATAGGAAATTACTGTATCAGTGTTATTATGAAAATAGTTTTGACCTTAAGGACTACCTGAGAATCTGGATTGGTTGATAACTAAGGGCCATTCTAACCCTAAATCCTGTGTCTAAAATCAATCAGGGATAAAAGGAGAAACACTTCCCCCCTCCCTTCCCACCAGTCTTTGGTTTCTAGTCCAAAATGGATATCAGTATTCCTGTAGCAAATGTTTATCAGCTATCATGTGTTGTGAAGAACACAATGTCTGATATGGGAGATATGGCTTCAGATAAAATCTGGTCTCTTCCCTCAACGAGTTTACTTTTTATCCTTCTTTTTTTCCCAAATTGTTGTTATTTCATATATTTTATCTTTACATCACCTTTCCTTCAATATATACCTCTCCCTCAACCTCACCTAGAGAGTCATCCCTTATAATAAGGAATAAATTAAAAAGAGAGAAAAACAAGTTAGATAAAGCTAAGAAACAGATCCAATAGTATATATCATGTCCCACATCCATAGTCTCCCACTTATGCAATGAAAGGAATGAGATTTATTCTCACATTTCTTCTTCTAGGTCACATTTGGTCACTTAAATTACAAAGTGTTGTTTTCAGTTTTATTGTTGTTTTGTTTCCATTTACATTATTGTAATTGTTCATAATGTTTCCCTGGTTCTGCTTACTTCGCTTTGCATCAGCACATATAATAATTTCCATACATTTTCATGTCATAGTGAAAAACCACATAAGAATTAACCCCAGGTCTGCTATTTTCTTTCTATCTATCCATCTAAATATCTATCTATCCATACACAGACACACATATGTATTTAACAAAACTAGATGGTTTCAAAGGTCCCTTCCAATTCTGGGTACAAAGATTCTAAAGGTGTTAGAACTAAAAGAGACATTAGAGTTCATCTTGTTCAAACTACTCAGTGGTTTTTGGTTTTTTTGTATTGTTTTGGTTTTTTTGGTCTTGGTCTTTCTTTGAATCCATAGTTTTATAGATAATGTGGCAGGGAACTGACTTCCTCAAGATCACATAGAACTAGTCAGTGGCAAAGCATAGTCCTGAAGCTAGATGCAAAGTCTAACGCTATTTCCATCATAAGAGGGAATGGGCACGCTAATCCTTAGCATATGGCAAGGATAAAGATATGTATGTTATCTAATAATATCTATGATCATTATATCTAGCATTTGTATGGAGTTCTTCAAGGTTTGCAAAGAGCTTAGCACATGTTATCTTATTTGATCTACACAACAGCCATGTGAGGTAGGTGCTAGTGTTATATCCATTTTACAGACGAAAAAAGAAAGCTAAGAAAGGTTAAGCCCAGAGTCACACAGCTGATATGTGACTGCAGCCATATTTGAACTAAGGGTTTCTCAACAAGTCCAGCACTCTTTACTACATCTAGCTCCCTAACATAATGCCAAGAAAAGCTGAATTCTACTAGTTGTGCCACCAGATCTACTTGAGGACAAACTCATCAACCCCTATTCCTCTCCATAGGATCATCTCTTTATTTATTCTCTGAGTTCAAAAGCAACACAGCCCTGAAATATGCTTAGAAATTACCAAAATCTCAGAAACACTCATCAATTGGTTGTCCCTACTCCAGAACAGAACCAGGCAAAAACTCTTCTCCATGGGCTGACATGCCCATTCTCAGTCTCAAACCTTAGACTCATTGACTCAGACAAAATCATTGTTAACACTCATATAATTTAGCAGCAGTATCTATAGCAATGAAAACAGAAGCATTAAAACATATCAGGCTATGAGGGCAGCTAGGTGGTGCAGTGGATATAGCACCAGCCCTGAATTCAGGAGGATCTGAGTTCAAATCCAGCCTCAGACACTTGACACTTACTAGCTGTGTGACCCTGGGTAAGTCACTTAACACTCATTGTCCTGCAAAAACAAACAAACAAACAAAAAAACAAAAAAACCACATCAGAGGGGCAGCTAGGTGGCGCAGTGGATACAGCACTGGACCTGGATTCAGGAGAACCTGAGTTCAAATCCAGCCTCAGACACTTGACACTTACTAGCTGTGTGACCCTGGGCAAGTCACTTCACCCTCATTGCCCTGCAAAAAAAAAAGACAAAAACAAAACTTTCCTTTGGGGGCAGCTAGGTAGTGCAGTGGATAGAGCACCAGCCCTGGATTCAGGAGTACCTGAGTTCAAATCCGGCCTCAGACTCTTGACACTTACTAACTGTGTGACCCTAGGCAAGTCACTTAACCCCAATTGCCTTACCAAAAAAACCCCAAAAAACAAAAACCAAACCCATATCAGGCTAAAAAAAAGGGGGGGGGGTGGCTGAGGTCCCAGGCCTGGATTCAGAAGGATCTGAGTTCAGGTCCCGCCTCAAGACACTTGACACATACTAACTGTGTGATAGGGGGAAGTCACTTAACCCTCATTGCCCCGCAAAACAAAACATATCAGGTTACAAAATTTATTGCATTTGGGATTTAATTTTTCCTTTTCTCCTGTCTTCCCTTTACTGGTAGCAGAAGGGAACAGGAAGTAAAGTGATTAGATCAGAGTATCCCTAGACAGTGCTCCAGGGGATAAGGGCAGGAAAGGAGATATGAACTTGACCTTAACCACCACTGTAGCTTCTGATTCTCTCAATCTGTTTTCCCTAATTTTTGGCTGGTCCCAGGCCACCCACACAAATGCTCTCATCACTACATCTTCCTTTCAGTTCCCTGCTTTCAGCTGCAGGAGGGAAATATGCCCATTCCAAACTCTCTGCTGGGCTTGGCAGGAGAAGGATGGAACTAAACATAGCCATGATTCTCTCTTTTCTGGGCCTCAAAATGGCTTTTATATGGAAATTTTTCTCTAAAAGTCAAAAGCTCTTAAAACTTAGGGAACTCTGGGTAATGTGTGTGTTTGATTCTCATCTAGACTATTGCAATAACTTCCTAATTGGCCTCCCTGTCTTGTCTCTCCCCTCTCCAATCTATCTTCCATACAGCTGCCAAAGAAATTTCCCTAAAGGACAGATCTGATTATTTCTCTGTTTCATAAACTTTAGTGGCTCCCTTTTATTTGTAGGACAATATAGGAACTCCTGTGTTTGTCATTTAAAGCCCTTTACAAGCTGCCCCCAGCCTAATTCTCCATTCTTATTACCCATTATTTCCTTTCATGTACCCTACAGTCTATCCAAACTGACTTTCTTAGTCTTCCTTACAAATGATACTCTCCTTCCGGTCCCCTAGCCCAATGCCCTTATATTGTCTGTCCTCTATACCTGGAATAATAATACTAAGAAGAAGAAGTTAGCATTTATATATTGCTGTAAGGTTTGCAAAACATTTTAAAAATACCTTATTATTGGGGCAGCTAGGTGGTGCAGTGGATAGAGCACTGGCTCTGAAGTCAGGCGGGCCTGAGTTCAAATCGGGCCTCAGACACTTAACACTTACTAGCTGTGTGACCCTAGGCAAGTCACTTAACACCAATTGCCTCACCAAAAAAGCAACAACAAAAAAACCTTATTATTATTAATCCCATTTTACAATTGAGGAAACTATTAAATGACTTACCCAGGGTCATACAGCCAGTAAGTGTCTGAGAAGGTCAGGTTAGAACTCAGGTCTTCCTGACTCCAGAGCCAGTACTCTATATCACCCTGCAACCTTGATTTTTACTTATTGGTGGAAATCCTTTCAGTTCCCCAACTTGCCAGAGGAATGAAAGCTCCCTGGACAGGGACCATCTCATTTTTGTATTTGTATGAGGAAGGAAGACCTTAAATGCTTTGCTCAAGAGTTTGAATCTTATCCTGCTGGCAAAAAGGATCATCCAGTAGAGGATATCTACCACTCCCCTCCCCCATTCCACAAATATTTACTAAATACTTACTAAGCATCCAGCCTCTTCCTTCCTTTACAATCTTTGTAGAATTTATTCTCCTCCATGTACTTTCTACTATTCAGTGACACTGGGATCCTTGTTTTTCCTCTCACTGAACACTCCATTTCTGGACTCCATGTATTCTCTTTTCTTTTTTTTTTCTCTTTAAAATAGTAAACATTTTTATTTATAGTTTTGAGTTCCAAATTTTATTCTTCCTTCCCTCCCTCCCCTCCCCCTTCCCTGAGGTGGTAAGCAATCAGATATAGGTTATTCATGTGCCATTATGTAAAACATTACCATATTAGTCTTTTTTGTGAGGCAATGAGGGTTAAATGACTTGCCCAGGGTTAAGTGTCAAGTGTCTGAGGTCAAATTTGAACTCAGGTCCTCCTGAATCCAGGACCAGTGCTTTATCCACTGTGCCACCTAGCTGCCCCAATATTAGTAATTTTGTACAAGAAAACTTGATTAAAGGAAAAAAAATGAAAGAAAATGAAAAATAGCATGCTTCAGTCTGTGTTTCATCAATATCAGTTCTTTTTTTGGAGGTGGATAGTATGCTTCATCATTAGTCCTTTGGGATTGTCTTAGATCATTGTATTGCTAAGAATAGTTAAATTTTTCACAGTTCTTCACTGAACAATATTGCTGTCACTGTGCTCAATGTTCTCTTGGTTCTGCTCACTTCACTATATATCAGTTCATACGAGTCTTTCAAGGCCTTTCTGAAATCATCCTGCTTGTCATTTCTTATAGCACAATAATATTCCATCACCATCATATACTATAGTTTGTTTAGCCTTTCTCAAATGGATGGGCATTCCTTTGATTTCCAATTCTTTTTTTTTTTTTGCGGGGCAATGAAGGTTGTCACTTGTCACACAGCTAGTGTCAAGTGTCTGAGGCTGGATTTGAACTCAGGTCCTCCTGAATCCAGGGCTGGTACTTTATCTACTGCACCACCTAGCTGCCCCCTGATTTCCGATTCTTAGCCACCACAAAAAGAGCTGCTATAAATATTTTTGTACAAATAGGTCTTTTTCTCTTTTGAGGCATGTCTTTGGGATATAAACCTAGCAGTGGTATTGCTAGATCAAAGGGTATGCACAGTTCTTTAGCCCTTTGGGCTAAGTTCCAAATTGCTCTCCAGAATGGTGACTCCATGCATTTTCTTTCTTTCTTTTTTTTGCAGGGCAATGAGGGTTAAGTGACTTGCCCAGGGTCACACAGCTAGTAAGTATCAAGTTTCTGAGGCCAGATTTGAACTCAGGTCCTTCCGAATCCAGGGCTGGTGCTTTATCCACTGCACTACCTATCTGCCCCCAACTCCATGCAATTGTTTTATGTGAGGAAATTGGGGTTAAGTGACTTGCCAAGGGTCACACAGCTAGTAAGTGTTAAGTGTCTGAGTCTGGATTCAGCCTCCTGAATCCAGGGCTGGTGCTCTATCCACTACGCCACCTACCTGCCCCTCCATTCATTTTCAATGGCTGTCCTTTCTCCCTCTTCTGTCTCCTGGCTTCCCGGGCTCCCTTCACAGACATAATCCTACCTTTCATCAGAAGCCTCCCCCAGTTTCCCTCTTAATGCTGGCATATTCTAAGATTATCTCCAATTTTTCTTGTATATATCTTTTTTTGGACTTTGTTTATGTCATCTCTCTATTAGAGCTTGACAGGAGAGACTAGTTTTTTTGTTTTTCCTTTTTATTCACACCACAGTGATTGCTTAATAAATGTTTGTCGATGACTTTTTAGGAGTATGCCTCTATCACATTTCTTCTCTTTAGTTTTTGGTGTTGTTTTTAAAAAATTATTACTTGCAATATTACCATCTGCCACCAGAGGGCAGTACATTGTCCAAGTAGTGGAGCTTTTTAACACTATCAGCAATGGTTATTAAAATTTATATAACCTTTACAAAAGTACATTTTCACTGTAACTTCCACAAACTTAATTCTTAATGATAAAATTAGCAAAAGAAAAATAGCATTCATAAAAAAATGAAAGAAAAATACAGGTAAATGTTAGAACTTTCTGTCTGTTCCTTCTCTCCTTGGTCTTTTTTTCCCTATTCTCCTTTGCACTGATATATACAAATAGGAGGGCTTTAAAAAATGTTATAACTCTGTCAGCCTGGCTGTTTTTCAGAACCTCTAGGAGAGTTTGCTCCCAAATCAGCTCACTTTGCTCTCCTTTCCTCTTCTCTTCTTTTTCACCTAGCCTATAAAAACCCTTAAAATGTTTATTCAAAACAATTTCTGGTTATTTATTCAAAATCCAACCAGCAGAATTAAATACAGAAAAGAAAAGCACCAATAGCAATCATTGTTACAAGACAAATGGGAAATAGATCATAGAATCATAGATTTAAAGATGGAAAGCCCTTTAGAGATGATGACCTCATCTAACCCAACCCCCTAATTTCATAGATGAAGAAATTGAATCCCACAGAGGTTAAATGATCTTCTCAAGGCTACATAGGAGTAAGGAGCAGAGCTGAGATTCAAACCAAGGAGCTCAGATTACTCTACTGCATCCTATAGAGTCACAAACACACACACACACACACACACACACACACACACAAAGAAGAGAAAAGGGAAAAAAAAAAGCTCCATTGACTATAGTCCTTTCCGTTTGTCACAGTAATAAAAATATACTTCGTTGCCTCTATCAGAGACAGAGTTCTGAGCCAGATAAAACATAGGTCTGCTCTCATGGGGGCAATTCTTATTGGTCTGTAGTAACAAATTGCTAATGAAAAGACTATCGTTCATATACATGACTAATATTCTTGGACTCCCCTGAACTGCTTGATCATTTGTTCAGGAATGATGATGATTTTTGTACTCATTCACATTCTTGAAATTGGGCTTTCTTGTTACCATCAATGTAAAGGACAGATTGCTGGAAATTAGATGAAAAGTAAAGTGAAGTGGTAGATAAAAGGAGGAAGCTTAGGTAAGAAGAAACCAATTTTTATAGTCAATTATGTCTGATGCTAAAAATGGTTGAAGGTGAATGAGGGACATATAAATCGGCAGTATATTTATATCTCATTGGGATTTCACACACATGATACCTGACTACCATACACTCAACTCAATAGGACATGCTCATGCATGTATGCATGTGTGTGCATATATGTATATATACCTATATTTATCTATTAATATAGATGTGCATATATATATATTTCAAACTTGTGCTTTCATCTGTAGAGGGAACTCTCAGTGGACAAAATCCTTCCATTGATACTGGTTAGCAATTCAAATATTAATTAAAGTCTTAAAGTTTCTTGGAGCACCAACATGCCTAGAGTCACATGATAGGTACTGATTAAGGCAAGAGGACTCATATTGAAGTCTTCTTGACTTCAAGGCTGGCTCTCCATACACTAAGCCATACTGCCTCTTATGGACACATTAATACATGGATATTAAGACAATTTGAATGGGTTGGCAAAGATATATCACTGTTTCTGAGTCTTTGCTTTTGGGTACAAAAGGTTTATTGCCTATTTTGGGGCTTTTCATTGAAGGTCATACCCCCTTGGTCAATAGATAGCAACCAGCAGATAGAATCACTCCTTCCCTTTGCCCCCTCCACAACAGTGTTCCTATTGAAATCCAGGCAGTTACTTTTCTATTCTCAGAGAAAATAATGCAATGTGACAAATATTTATTAAATGTTTCCTATGTAGAGTATTCTGCTAGGTGCTGGGGAAGTTCCTAAACTTAGAAAATATCTAGAGCTTATCTCTCACCTCAGAAAGCTTAGTCTAATGAGGGATAAAACACATGCATAGGTAATTATGATACATATCATTATACAATAAGCACATGAAACAATGAAAAAAAACCAGGGGCAGCTAGGTGGCACAGTGGATAGAGCACTGGCCTTGGATTCAGGAGCACCTGAGTTCAAATCTGGCCTCAGACACTTGACACTTACTAGCCATGTGACCCTGGGCAAGTCACTTAACCCCAATTGCCTCACCAAAACAACAACAACAACAACAAAACCCAACAGAGGTCTATGCATGAGATCTGAGGGGGAAGGTCATTACCAAATGGGAGAAATCTGGAAGTCTCCCTGAAGGAGGTGGCATTTAAGTTGTGATTTAAAAGATGGGTAGAAATTCAAAGTGTAGAATGGGGAAGAATTGCAACCACAGGGAACAGCTTGAGCAGCAAGAGCCTAGAGATGTACAAGTATAGGCATTATAAGGCAGCGGATTTGCCCGGAAGGTAGAATATATGGAGAAAGACTAATATGAAGTAAAGTTGGAAGTTAGAGTGGTAGTAGGTTTTGAAGGGCCTTGAATGTCAAGTGGAGGAGTTTGAACTTTACTTTGCAGTCATTTGAAAACAAGTGACATTTTTATGTACAGGAGTGACATGGCTGGTTCTGTAGGAGTTTGTTCTAGCAGTGGAACAAAGGACAGAGTGGAGTGGGGGAAGACAGCGGAGAGATGACCTATAAGACAGCTTTTTTATTAGTCTAGAGGGGCGAAAATGAGGTCATATACTAGGGTGTTGACAGTGGGAATAGGAATGATAAAGATTTGGGAGATGATACAGCGATGGAGCTGATTAGATTGATGAGCTGATTTCACAGGAAAGGAGAAAAAAGTCAATGAGATAGCCCTTAGATTATGAACATGGGAGGTCAGATGAGAGGTGGTACCATGGACAGAGACTGTGAGATTAAGAGGAAGGACCTTAGGAGTAAAGGCAATGAGCTCACTTTAGACATAATTTTTCTTTCTATAACTCTTTCTTACATCTATAAACAATGTTTTATAGTTATATTCATATAATTCTCATGTGATTTATGGTAAATGGGCTACCAGATATTTTATACATTCCATAGTAAATTTGAATGGAATTGCTTTTTCTATCTCTGCTAGGTTTTGCTAATAATGTACAGAAGGCTGATCTTTGAGAGTTTATTTTATATCGTCCTACTTTACTGAAGTTATCAATTTTTTTCTATTGATTTAGTTGGATCTCTAGGGTTTTCTAGAGATTCTTATCATTTTCAAAAATCTCTAATTTTTGTTTCTTTTTTGTCTATATGTTTATTCCTTCAATTTCTTTATCTTATTGCTATAGTTAGTATTCCTGGGACTATAACAAATAAAAGTGGAGACAATGGACATCTTTCCTTCATTCTGATCTTACTGGAAAGGTCCCTAGCATCTTCTCCTGTATAACACAAACCCCAGAGCTCATTGGTATAAAGACTCCCTCCTGTGTGGTGGAGATCAATGCCCTGTACCTGTGTGAGGGGCAAGGTGGAGATTGAATGAGAAGAGGTCTGCTGTTCAGTTTCTTCAGGCTCTGTAGTCTTAGAGTGCTTGTGGCTTCCAGCTTCAAGAGAGAAAATGAATGATGCCAACCCCACTTCAGGTTCCTGAAGGGAGGGAACGACTCTGGGAAGAGATCAACACAAGAGGATCTGGAAGTCCCCAGCATGCCCCTATCCCCGGCTTGTTACAATAAAGACTGAAGAATTTTACCTTCAGGTGAGCTCTAGGACTTTCTCTTGGCTGAACTGAGTTACCTCACTCCCAACTGAGGAGCTCATTAAGTCTGTATTGTCAGATATATATTCTCACGTATACTTTCTTGTATTTTTCTTTTGCTATCAACATATATATGTATATTATATATATATATATAATTTTACTTGTATACATACATACATATATGTGTGTGCTATTTGTTATGTGTGTTCATTGTAGAACTAGTATTTGATGGGAAAGGGCTCATTCCTTGGGGTGCTCTTTCTCCATTAATGAAGAGTAACTAGAAATTTAGCTTGACCCCGAAAACTAAATTCTCTAGACTAAAAATCTTTAAGGGAGCAGATAGATATAATGGTAGTTTGTACCCCTTTCTCTGGGGAAAGAAGAGCAGTGGCCTCAACCTCCTCCTTCCCCACCTGACAGGAATTAAAATCTCCCTTGGAGTAGAGTGTGGAGAGAAGCTAGAGATGTCTACCACAGAACAGACCTGCAAATCATACTATGGTGGGGGACGGCCTCATGATACTTCATTATAGAGAATGTTAGTATTTGGTTTTACAAAGGCTTATTTATTCTTATGCTTAAAAAAAGCTTAAAACATAAATGGGTATCATGTTTTTTCAAAGGCCTTTTCTGCATCTATTGAAATAAGCGTGTGATTTTTGTTATTAATATCTATTCTGTTGGTCATTTTCCTAATATTGAACTTGCCCTGTGGTCATAATTTTAAATCTTTTTAATATGTTTCTGTAGCCTCTTTGCTGATATTTATTCATCTTTTTTTTCATCTATGTTCATTACAGATATTGGCTTAGAGTTTCATTTCTCTAACTTATCTATATCTGGTCTACATATCAGGATCTTATCATTTCTTTCATCAAAGGTGTTTGGTAGAATACCATCTTTCCCTGTTTTTGCAAGCAATTAATATAAATCTGGAGTTAATTGTTATTTGAATGTCTGACAGAATTAATTTATAAAACCATTTGATTCTATGGGGGGTTTTGGTGGGTTTTTTTTGAAAGGTCACTTATGACTCACTCAATTTCTATTTCTGATTTTGAATTCTCTGTTTCTTGTTCTGATAATCTAGGTATTTTTGTAAATATTTATTCATTTAAAGTTATTTTTCTGGCATATAATTAGACACAACAAATTTTAAAATAAGACCGTATTGATCTTTTATTTACACATCACCAAAATTTCCCCTTGTATCCTTCTCACCCCATCTCAGATAATACTTTTTTTAAAGAAAGAAGAAAAATAGGATGAGAAAAGATTCAGCAAAATCAACTAATACATTGAAAAAACACTTTACATTATATGTAATGTTCTATGACCATGTCCCCTCCTCCCACCTCTGCAAAGGAATGGGGGGGGGGTAGTATCTTCTCATATTTCCCCTTTGAGGCCAGAGTTCTTCATAATTTTGCAACATTCATTTTTAAGGACTTGTGGTGGTTTGCTTTATACTGTCTGGTATATGTTCTCAAATATATACATTCTCTGATTTCTGTTTTGCTATCCATTCATGTTGCCATAATTATTCTGTTTTTGTTTTTTTGGCTCTACTTACTTCACTTTCCATCGGTTCATATAAGTTTTTGCATCTTCTCTGTATTGATCACATTCATCCTTTCTTGTGGCACAGTGATTCACTATATTCATATACTATAATTTGTTTGACCATTCCATAGTTGGTGGGTATTTAGACGTCACAAAAAGTGCTGCTAAAATTTTTTTGGTGTATATGGAAATTTTCTCTTTGTCAGTGACCTCCTTGGATATATATATATATATATATATATATGTATATATATATGTATATATATACATATATATATATATAACTAACAATGGAATCTCTGCAGTAAAGTTATGAACATTTTTGCCACTTTATTTTCATAATTGTAAATTATATATTAATTTAAAGTTCCATGAACAATGCAATAGGGTGCTTGTTTTTCCCCATATCCTCCCAACATTAACTATTCCTTTTTTTTTGTCATTTTGGACAAAACAATTTCTAATTTTAAAAAATTCCTCTTCATTTGTTCTGAGTTTTCCTTTTTTCATATTTGATATTGGTAATTGTTTTTTCCTTTTTAGTTATGTGAATCTCTATCTTTGAAATATATTTCTTGTAAAAAAACCATACTAGATTCTGCTAATTCATTGTACTACTCTCCTCTTTTTTATAAGTGAATTCATCTCATTCGCCTTCACTTTTATCATTGTTAATTATTTATTTCCCTCCCTCACATCCTCTTACATTTTTTATTCTTTTCCTCCCAACCTTTTCTTTACAAAGAAGTGGAGTATGGAGAAAGAGAAGGAATCTTTTCAACACTAGTAAACTATAATGGAATTGCTCTGCCCATCCCTTTCTTCAACAAGCCCAAATCCAGATCTATTTCTTATATTTTCTTTTTAATTACTCATTATGAACAACCCTCAGAAGTTGAAGTGCTTTTTTTCTGTTTGTGACAATTCTCTTTCTGATTCTACCATCCCTTTTGTGCCCATCTGTTGCCTTATTTCCTTGTTAACTTTAACATATTTCTACACCAAACTTTGCATGTGGGTATTCAACTCTTACTTATCTGGTTCAGATAAGGGTGAGACCATTGAGCTACTAACTCCAGTTATGTGAAATAGCATTTTTCTCCCTTTTCTTCCTCATTTCTTCTCAAGTGTATGACTTTTCTTCTTCCTTTTCTTTCCTTTTCTAAATCCAACAAAACAAAATAACCAGGCCCACTTTCAAACCCTGTGTTTATCTCATTTATCTTCCCCTGTGACTCTTGAATATATATCAAAATTCTGAAGGGACACTTGTGCATTCTCTTCTGTTCGAACATAGACACTTTATCATGAATTATTTTGCCCCCTTTGATTGTTCAAATGTATTTCTGTCTCTAGATTTCTATTGCTCCCTGTTTGCATTTCCAAGTTTCTGCTCAGCCCTGGTTTTTTCCTCATGAATTCTTGAAAGTCTTCTATTAAAAATCATTTCCCCCCTGTAGATTAAACTCAGTTTTTCAGTGTTATTTTCAGTTGTAAAGCCTTTATCTTTGCCTTTTAGAACACCATTGTTCTAATATTTTCTCTTTTTCATAATCGTTGCCTTTAAGTTTTGTGTGATTTGACTGTGCTCCTTGATACTTGGACTCTTGGGATGCTTGCAGTATTGTTCCTCTTTGACTTCTAGAATGGGGTGTGGCGCATGTGCAGAAACCATCAGGCTGCCAAGAGAGCAGGGATGGTATGGAAGGGAAGGAACTTAGGGAGATGGATTGTGGAGAGTGAGTAGACATTCTGTAACTGATTTTGTTTAGCTAACCATGTGTTGAGAAAGAGGCTGTGGAGATCTCTCAGGAGTGCATTCAGTTTCAATTACTGTCTCTTGGCCAAGCAAAAGAGTGGGGCCGAGGACCTTGAGAACTTGAAACGTCCACAGGACTCCTTGGCATCTTATGAGAGCTCTAGGGACTATCATACAAGGGCATATGTAGAGCCACATTGGCACCACCATGATAGAGGTCATAGAACAGTGCTTGTCGACTTAGAGAAATCAGCTACATCTACCTTGGCCCGGGGGTCCCATGTGTAAAAGGATAGATTTGAAAAACAACAACAATTTTTAAAGCCTTTTGAAGAAAATAGAAATCCTGGGCTTTAGGGACTTAGATACTGAGAATGTTGACAAAGTCAGGAGCAGGAAAGGGCTTAACAGCTTGGGCATTTGTTTCAAACCGGGGTGTTCCCTGGGTCTGTAAATAATTGATGTACTTGATGTTCTAGAGAGATCTGGCCAATACAGAGACAAGAACCTGGAGTTAAATACTGTGGGGAGCTACATGGGTCCTGTCAGGAAGGGGAGGGCCTGTTGGTGTGGTCAGGGTGAGAAAGTATGCCAACCTCCATAGTATGGCATTTTTAGTATGAAACTGATCTATCTGGGTCTCAGTTTCCTCATCTGTAAAATGATGAGATTGGTCTAATTGTATCTCTAAAGTCCCTCCAAGATATAAATCTATGGCCCTATGATCTAATAAAGCAACAAATGAGAGCATTTTATGTTCACATTCCAATATAATTATGACATGCTCTCTGCTTCTCACTCCCTGCCCTCTTTTACTTTTTCATTCTTTGCTGTAAGGGATGGCTCACTGGCTGGGGGTGGGGGGAAGAAGGATGGAGGATACATTCAGAAATTAAGGTGCTAAAAACAAGACATCGATAAAAAAAATCTTTAAAATTCAGCGGGATATCAAACAGAATACCTAATTATAAACCAAATACTTACAAATAAAAAGTACATTCGTAAATATTTAGAAAAATAGGAGCATATTCATTAACACCCTGTGGTGCAGATTCTAATTGTTTTATCCCCCAAGGAAAAGAAAGACCTAAGTTTTGTGCAATCAGTGAAGAGTAGAACACAGTGTCCTGGGATCTTCAGTGGATTGTTTACATTTCTCATTTGGGATAAAATGCCAAGGCAGTGACAGACTGAGGCTTGTACATTTTGGGATTCAGGAAGCTTAACCATTCCTTCTCACAGGTGCTCCCCTCCTCCTCCCTCTCAAATGCCTTCTTTTCACTTTTTAAAAAGAGGCAGTCGTGTATGGTGGATAGAGTGAAGTCTTCCAAGCCAGAAAGGCCTGGGTTCAAGTCCCAGCTTTGAGGTGTACTAGCTATGTGACCCAAGGTTAGTCACTTAACTTCTCCATGTTCTGGACAACTTTCTAAGACTGTAAGCTGAAGGAAAGGTGCAGACCTGCATGGATAGAGGGTATTTTCTCCCTTGGGAATTCCCTATATTAATGAAGCCACAGGCTTAGTTCCTCTCTCTCTATCTCCTCACTTTATTTGTTTGTTTTTTTTTTTAGTGAGGCAATTGGGGTTAAGTGACTTGCCCAGGGTCACACAGCTAGTAAGTGTTAAGTGTCTGAGGTCAAATTTGAACTCAGATACTCCTGACTCCAGGGCCAGTGCTCTATCCACTGTGCCATCTGGCTGCCCCTATCTCCTCACTTTAAAGCCTGAAAAAATGGAAATTAGAGTGTGGTATGGGGCAGTCATGTTAGTACATTATTGATTTTACTTATTTGCAAATAAAATCCTTAAGGAAGGAGGAGGTAATGAAGATCTAGGGGAATCCTTAAATAGAGAGATCTTAACCATACACTAATGGAGTGACTTCTTACCATTCCTTAAGTATAACTTTTCTTTTTCCTTTCCCCTCTACCCACCACAGGAATAAGGGAGACTGTTTTTGTTAAGTTGTAGGTACATTATTCTCATTATTTGATTTAAATTTTTTGGGGGGGTGGGCAATGAGGGCTAAGTGACTTGCCCAGGGTCACACAGCTAGTAAGTGTCAAGTGACTGAGGCTGGATTTGAATTCAGGTCCTCCTGAATCCTGGGCCAATGCTTTATCCACTGTGCCACCTAGCTGTCCCCTATTTGATTTAACTTGACATTAAACCAGGCTGTTACTCTAAATTCATCATGGGATCATAGGTTAAAGCCTGGAAGGGACTTTGGAGGTGCTTTGGGCTGACCCCTTCATTTTACTGACAAATGAGGAAACGAGTTGGGAAAGGTCACATAGGTTACAGGACCAGGAACTGAACCCAGGGCTTCTCACTGCAAGCCTGTACTCTTTGCATTATAGCACGGTGCAGGGCCTAGCTCACACCTTGGGCCTCTGACAATTTCTGATTATTTTTCATCATTAAAAATATCCACTGTTTATATTTTGTGAGTTTTCTTTTATCCCAACCTACGTATTCATGTATATATGAAGCCCAAATTTGTGTTTGAATCTCTCCCACACTAGGTAAGTGTGGTTATTCTTAAACTTACAGGGGGGCAGCTAGTTGGCACAGTGGATAAAGCACTGGCCCTGGATTCAGGAGGGCCTGAGTTCAAATCCAGCCTCAGACACCTCACACTTACTAGCTGTGTGACCCTGGGCAAGTCACTTAATCCTCATTGCCTAGCCCCCAAAAACCCAAAAAAACTTACAGGGAGGCAGCTAGGTGGTATAGTGGATAAAACACCAATCCTAGATTCCGGAGGACCTGAGTTCAGATCCAGCCTTAGACAATTGACACTTACTAGCTATGTGACCCTGGGCAAGTCACAACCCTCACTGCCCCACAAAAAAACCCCAAACCGAAGAGTTTCTTAAAAAAAAACAAAAAAAACCAACCAACCCACCACGACAACCCAGGGCAGCCAGGTGGTAGAGTGGATAGAGAACTGGTCCTAAAGTCAGGAGGACCTCAAACACTTACTAGCTGTATGACCTTGGGGAAGTTACTTACCCGTGATTGCCCTCCAAAACCAAACCAGAACAATAAAAACCCCACAAAAACCAAGGAAACCACAAGAGAATAGATATTCTCTACAGACAGTTCCATTTGGGGAGCTGGAGAAAGATGTTATATATTATGCTTCATGTGTATTTTATTGGGGAACAGACAATGATTTGCCAGGACAAAAAAATTCTAGAATTGGCACTTGTTAATATAGGAACTTTTTTCCTCCCTCCTCTATGTCAAATTTTAACACCTCCCTTGAAAACCACCTGAAATTATAAATTGCTTCACCTCCCTTACACATGGCCTTTCCCAAAACATGCAATAATATTGCATAATGACTTAGGTACTTCAATGGATCCATGCTTTTCTTGATGCCTCCTCATCCTGTGTGATTCTTGTTCATGGCTTTCTTTTTTCCTCCTATTTTCTTTTTTGTTCTGAACTTAACACTAAATAAATTTAGCATTTCCATATAAATTGTGGTACAGAAGGAGAGGATTATACATGAAAAATGCCAATTTCTATTATGTAGAGCCTGTTTGTCTTTTAAATTATATGATAAGTTCAACATATAGTTTTCAAAGCTGTTCTGCTTGCTGTAATTCCGTCTGGCCTCCCTTCTGTTCTCCTCTAATTTAGGGGCTGGTAATAAACCTATCCCTAATTGACCTTATCCCTCCCTTCTTCCCCCATTGAAAAAAAAAAACAAACCAAAACCCTCTAAGAAATGTAGTCACGCAAAACATATTCACATACTGACTATATTAAAATATATATGTCTTGGGGCAACTAGGTGGCTCAGTGAATAGAGCACCGGCCCTGGATTCAGGAGGACTTGAGTTTAAATCTGACCTCAGACACTTTACTAGCTGTGTGACCCTGGGCAAGTCACTTAACCCCAATTGCCCCCCCCCCCATATATATATGTCTCCTTCAACATCTATGAGCATCCATTTGGAATCTCTCTTTGCAGTTTGCACAAGACATCCTCCATGATAATGGAAAATACTTTTGGCAATCTATATCACCTTGTTTATTACCTTGCTCAATATTGAAACTTGGGATCATTGAATGAAGTAGTTACTGTGGCTGTATCTATCAAGGATCATAGATTATAGGAGCACACATTGAGAGCTAGAAGGGACCCTGAGAATATCAGGTCCTCACCATTTTAAAATGAAGAAACTGAGGCTGAAAGAGGCTGTCATGTTTGGGAGTGTCTGAGGAAAGATTTGAAATTAGGTCTTCATGAGTCTAAATCTAATCTAGAACCTAGTCCACTGTATTGCCTAACTGTATCATCTTTTTGAAAAAAAATGTAAGTAGTATTTTTTTCCAATTACATGTAAAGATAGGTTTCAACATTCAATTTTTTTTTTTTTTGTGAGCTATGGGGGTTAAGTGACTTGCCCAGGGCCACACAGCTAGTAAGTGTCTGAGGCCGGATTTGAACTCAGGTACTCCTGAATCCAAGGCCGGTGCTTTATCCACTGTGCCACCTAGCCGCCCCCTATCAACATTCAATTTTTATAAGATTTTGAGTTCCAAATTTTTCTCCCTCCCTCCTCCATTGATAAGATGGCAAACAATCTGATATAGGTTGTATGTGGGCAATCATGTTAAACGCATTTCCACATTAGTTATGTTGTGAAAGGAGAAACAGAACAAGAGGAAAAAAACCATGAAAAACCCCAAAGAAAGAGAAAATAATATGCTTTGATCTGCATTCAGCTCCATCAGTTCTTTCTTTGTATATGGAGAACATTTTCTTTTTTAAAAATTAATTAACTAATTAGTTAATTAATTCATTAATTAATTTTTAGTGAGGCAATTGGGGTTAAGCGACTTGCCCAGGGTCACACAGCTAGTAAGTGTTAAGTGTCTGAGGTAGGATTTGAACTCAGGTATTCCTGAGTCCAGGGCTAGTGCTCTACCCACTGCGCCACCTAGCTGCCCCAAGAACATTTTCTATCATGAGTCTTTTGGAATTGTCTTGGATCATTGTATTGCTGAGAAGATCTAAGTCAATCATAGTTGATCATTGTACAATGTTGCTGTTACTATGTACAGTTTCCTCCTGGTTCTGCTTCACTCAGTAGCAGTTCATGTAAGTCTTTCCAGGTTTTTCTGAAATCTACTGCTCATCATTTCTTTTCTTTTCTTTTTTTTTTTTAGTGAGGCAATTGGGGTTAAGTGACTTGCCCAGGGTCACACAGCTAGTAAGTGTTAAACGTCTGAGGCCGGATTTGAACTCAGGTACTCCTGACTCCAGGGCCGGTGCTCTATCCACTGCGCCACCTAGCTGCCCCGCTCATCATTTCTTATAGCACAATAGTATTCCATTACATTCATATACCACAACGGGTTCAACCATTACACAATTGATAGACATTTCCCCACTTTGCAATTCTTTGCCAATTCTTTTATCTTTGTACATGTAGGTCCTTTTCCTGTTTTTATGATTTCTTTGGGATATAGACCTAGTAGTGGTATTGCTGGAGGAAAGGGTATGCATACTATGTATAATCTTAACATATATGTGTCAGATGCTTTGTTGGAAAACTTTAAAGACTCCAATTTAGATATGGCTTCACTGAGTCAAATGATTTTTTTCTGCAATCAAAAAATAAGTAATAATAGTGAACATTTATATAGTGCTTTAAGGTTTGAAAAGCACTTGACAAATACCTCATTTTATCTTCACAATAACTCCAGAAGGTAAGTGTTCTTATTTTTTTGTTTGTTTGTTTGTTTGTTTTTAGTGAGGCAATTGGGGTTAAGTGACTTGCCCAGGATCACACAGCTAGTAAGTGTTAAGTGTCTGAGGCTGGATTTGAACCCAGGTACTCCTGACTCCAGGGCCGGTGCTCTATCCACTGCGCCACCTAGCTGCCCCGTAAGTGTTCTTATTATCTCCATTTTACAATTAAAGAAACCAAGATATTGAGGTTAAGTGACTTGCCCACTAGTAAAGCTAGTGTCTGCGGCTGGATTTAAACCCAGGTCTTCTTGATTCCTGGTTCAACTATCCATTGCAACACAAATATAGTGGGATCTCATGTTCTCTACACTTCTCAGTAAGTAGTGTTACTGTGAAGATTTGGAATACCTTGCATAAGTCTACATGTTCCTTTGCCATACTTTCATCAAGGATACCTCAATAGGAGCATATAGCATTCTCATAAAGATTTTTACAAAGAAAGTAAGAATATGGATTAGAAATAGCTAATGTCTTCTAGGTCACCTTTTATTAAAAAGGCAGTTCAAACTGAGATCTTTGTAATGTTCTCCTCTTTAAGTTCTCTTGAAAATCAATCTCTGAGTAGCTTTAAAATGTCGTTGCCTCCAGCACATATACTTGGTGAGGTCCAGCTGCTCTTCCCAAATTCATATTCTTGAGTTCCATTTCTATTTCCTCATATAGCACATTGGATAATAAAGTAGCAGAGTCCAAATGTGGCATTTTCCACTGTCACTGATGATAAGAATAGATAAGTTTAGAAAAGATGGAAAATCTGTTTCATTTCATATCTTTCTGTTGTTCTTCCAGCTTCATCTATAAATGCTATTGGTATTGTCTGACTTACTTAGATCTTATGCCAAGCTTTCCACAGACTCATTTTCTCCTCCACTGATTTTTGCTTTTGTTCGGTGAACAAATACTGCTCATAATCTTCTGTCATCTTCCTCTGTGATGTTATGCAAATGAACTTGTACTCAAAATCAGTCGCCCTTGACTGTTTTTACTTTTATCCATTTCCCATTTTTTCAGAGTCAAAAGTCTGTTAAAATAGATTAGGTTGGAGCTGTTGTGATTTTATGCAGTGTGGTCTTCTCATATTTATCTTTTGCTCTAATTTGATACTGATTTTGACCATTGCTTCCAAGGTTTGACTTCTAAGTTCTAAGATCTGACTGTACACAGACAGTTGATTCTGAAAGTACTCTCATGAGGACAACCAGTCTTTTCTATTCTTCTTTTTTTTGTGGAATGATGATTGTTTCTTTCTTTTTTTAAGTGGTCTGGCCCTTCTGATATTCTTCTTGAAGAAAGTATTCATGATAGAGAAGCCTGAAGCTTCTAGGAAATTTAGAAGACTTTGGCCTCTTTCATTCTTTAATCCCTAAACTTCTTTTCCAAAAATTGGCATAAGTTGGAGGATCTTGTCAAGTTTTTTGTAGAATTTCTTTTAGGTTTTGCAACTATTGTCATGATAGTTCATTCACATGCTTATTATGAAAACTACAAGGTGAGGACACTGAGTATCCCATGAAGTGATGTTTATTGTTGCCTTTAGGTATGGGGTGAAACCAATGTCATCATCTCCTTTATTTGCTTCTCCAAGGAAATGGCACTTCTTTATGTCTTCTGGTTGTGTTTATAGTAAAAATGCCAGTATGCATGTGCTTCATGTGGTTATTGGACAAAAAATTCACATTAAAAGTAGCAATGGTTAAGTGAATTTTCATAGATAATCTAAAAATTATGCTCCCTTTTCTGCCATTTTACTGCTGCAACTGCAGAAATGGAAGAGGGTAACACAGAAGTAAGGGCTATTTTGTATTTTTATCCATTATCACCTAGTGGCTAACCTTCTGATAACAGCCTCTCCACATTCAGCTAGGCTAGTCCTCAGAAATTACTCGCAGCCTTTCCTGTTTGGTACAACTTGCTAAACTTGTACAACTTTGGTACAACTTGTCTTTATTGACATTGCTTTTTAGAATCCCAGGGTTACCTCCATTACAGAATGAGGAAGAGAATTATGTAGAATTCCCAGTTCTTTTCACCCTGGTTCAGCAAATCATTCACTTCACCTGAGTTCTTCTCCCCTATATAATGCAATTGTATTAACTCATTTTAGATCTGAGTGATATAGGACCGTTGATAGAAATCACTGGGAGGTCTCTAGCTGTTCTAACATTTTACCTTTTCCTCCTTGTAAAACGCACAATTTATGGCCCTTCTCTATACTGGTGAAGAAAAGTGGAAGACAACATATGTGTAAAAGATTTTCTGATCAAGAGGGATTGCCAGTCAGAGCTGACTTTTGCTTTATGAGATCGTTGATTTATAATAATGAGGGACCTCAGAAAGTCATGGATTACAAGCCCTTTCATTATAGAGATGAGGAGAGTGAATCACAGAGAGATTAAATGACTTGCCAGGTCATACAACTAAGAAGTGCCTGAAGAGAGATTTGAATCCACATCTTCCTGACTCCGTGTCCAGCACCATATCTACTCTGCTACACTACCTCTTTAGTTTTGATGTGTATAATAATCTTTTGGGAAGAGAACTATATGGAATTCTTGGTTCTTTGCAACTGATTTCAGAAAACCTTCAAAGTGCTTACTCATGCAGTGCAGTTTTACTAATGTATTGCAGTCAGATCAGGCTATTGATGGGACTCACTGGGTTGTCCCTGGATAAATGCCAGTCGTTCAAGTTCTTTGCCTCCACCTAGACTGAAGGATTTGTCAAGCATTTCCTCTCCATTGGTTTCAGACAATTTTTCTAAGAGGCTTTCTGCTTTAGAAGCTTTACCAATCAAAACTGGGCCTTATACAAAGGGAATGGAATTTATATAGTGCTTTAAAATTCACTTTGCCAACAAATGTCCTATATCTCTTGGTAGAACCAAGGTCAGGGCAGAATTTGGGTCTTTTGGGCAGAAAATTGGGCTTCCCTCTGTGGCATAGTCTGCCAGAGGTCATATAATGTAATTTCTAGAAGGGACTGTAGCTCTCAACCAGCCCAATCTTTCATTGTATTGAGGAAAGTGAAGGCCAGAGAGGTTAAATAACTACTTATCTCACATATTTGTGAAAAAAATTCTGTGTAAATCTTAATTCCCCAGATAAATATAAGTTGTTGTTGTTGTTGATATTATTATTATTCAATGCCCAGTTTTACATGGATAGGAAATAGTAGAGCAAGGATTCAAACCTAGGTTTTCTGACTATTTCCACTATCTTTCCTTTGTCTGCTTGGGTAAAGAAGAAGAATGACTTGTGAAAGGAGAGACAGGAGAGTGTTGACAGTACCAGAATAAGGGAAGTATGAAATGTCAATACACAGAGCCATGAGTCCAAATGGCCTAGAAATCAACCAGTGTCCTGAGGTGTAGGTGAGAAAGAGTGACTTTTCTGTTTGGCTAGCAGGCGGTCTGATCACCAAGTCACCAACAAATGTCAGAGAAAGGCTTGGGCCAAGGCAGGGTCTAAGGAAGATGTAGCAGGTCAGAAATTTGGAGATAAACAAAACAGGGAAAAAGACCAATGGTTTACTGAGTTTAACTACTGGGCTGCATGAACTGTATCTGTAACACTGGCCTTTGTCCTTTTTCTCTTCCCTAACCTGCTCCAAGCTCCAGTCAGCTTAATAAACTACAGCTGCTATTGCTGGCCTTAGGCAACTCAATTGTAACAGCCCATTGCAATAATCAATCAATCAATTAATAAGTATTTATTAAGCCCCTACTTTTCCCTAGGCACTGTGCTAGATGCTAAGGAATACAAAGGCATATAAGATCAGAATTAACCGAGTTCCAGCCATTCTAATTCTGTTTGTAGTTCTACCCAAAATGAGCAATCACCAGCTAAAAGGAGTGGAAAACAATCTTTTTTGGGGGGGAGGGTCAGACTTTCTTTTTGCATTAGAAGAGTCGCCAGGCAGACCTGGCTTTTACACATCAGTACTGAAGTAGAGACAGAGAGAGATACTTTGAGAACTGTGAAAATTGCTGCTTTGTTCCCATTTTGTTCAGGAAAGCTTTTGTCTTGCCAAGGTAATTCCTCTCAATGCAAGGCAACTGGGCCACTGTGATGTAGCAAAATCAGAATGTTTACAAGAATTATTGTCCACCCACCCAGTTTCTCCCACCTTTCTATTCCTCTGTACTTTTCCCGGCCTCAAAGGCAGGAATGGTCATTCTTTCACAGAGGTTTGGTTTAGATGGATAGGATAACATTGGTCCCACATATTTCTATTGATCCAATCTTTCCAAAACATTCTCTCACCACAGAGCATAGGAAGATAATTGCGTGTGGGAATGAGTCATGGGAAAGGTACCTGATGGCGACCTCAGAGTGATGAACTCCTTGGAGAAGAAACTTGGGGACAGTGACACAGCTGGTGCCCAGACCCTGAAACACCTCACAGCTCCTCATTGGGTCTCCTCCTTCCTACCCCATCCCCCAACCTGAGCTTCCCTGGCTAAGGATGATTGGATTAAGGAGCCCTGGGGAAATTTGGTAAATGGTAGGATTGATTCTGGCTGGCATGATGTTCAAGTGTATGTTCAGAGATGTGAATTAGTGAATGTGAGAAAGTGCATCTCTTTATCTAAGCTGGCAAGTCTGTGGGTAGAATTGTATAAAGAATATATATTGCCCAGTTTGTCATGACTCACTGTACTCTTTCTCCCTGCCTTGAGTCCCGTCTTCCCTTGGTTCTGCATAATTTCTTCCCCTTCCACCCACAAAACAAAGACCTGAGCAGGAAGCCCATGATTCTGATATATGCCATACAAGGCACAAGCTAGCCTTACTGCCTTTTTATCACATTTGGAGGACATACATGACATTGGTTGGGGGACAGGCAACCAGTTCACAGCCCAGACCAGTCCCTTTGTGCATCTAGGAGCCCTATTTTTCACAGTTGCATTCTCTTTCTCCCTGTCATACCCTCAAAGCCTACTCTTTCATACTCTGGTCTCACTGCAGTGTATGACTAGCTCAGATGTTCAGCACAATTCCTCAATCACTGGTCCCACTCCAGTGTCTCAATTGACAGTCAACTAACTGAGACTGAAGGCTACTTCCTGAGGCTTCTAAATAACCCCAAAGAACTGCAGGTACTTCCTTCCCCTTCTAGTCTCAGGCCCACACTAGTGTTTCTCTCTTCTCCCTTTTGATGCCAAAGTCTTTCAGATCCATCTTCCTACCTTGTCCCCTGGGTGGGTCAGAAGTGATTCTGCCTCATTGAACTCAGAAATTAAACTGTTGCTTCTGGTGGGCTATACTGGTGTAGTTCTCCAGAAATCATTCTAGACCTTAAAACCTATCTGGGTTTACCATCTAATCGAATTACTGCTCCAACCCCTCATTTCCCTCTCTCTGAATCATTTCCCCATAACCAGGTGATATTCATCAAATGACATACATTGTAGACATGGAAAATGGATTTTATTTCTTTTTAAATGCAGAATAATTAGGAATTTTTTAAGTAAGAGAAAACAGCAGTTTCAACAATCCTAAACTCTCTCCTGACATAAACTCATTTTTAAAAGATATAAAAGATTTAGTTAACATTTCAAGATCAAAGAAATATTTACATATGCATAGAATAAATAAGAGTTTACTTAAAATGGTTCAGTTAAGCATATTTTGGTTAACTAAGGGTTCCTATCAATTTATAATATACTTGGATGGACATGATTAATTTTTATTCATTTATTATTTTTTAATTCATTTTGAACTTAAATACAAAAAGAGAAAACATTCCCATTTGCACGGCACAACACAAGGAGAGGATTCAATATGAAACTTTATTTTAAAAAACCCAACTATGTAATAAATACTATACATGGTTTTCAAAGCTAATCTGCTTTTCTGTGTTTCCTTTTGAGTTTTCTTTTGTTCTCTGCTGTGCACTTTATATTTTTTTTACCCTCCCTCCCCACCCTGAACTGGAGAAGGCTACCATTATACACAGTTAAATATATTATGTGTATGTGTGTGTGTATATAAAACCATATTATGCATACTTCTACTTATCAGTTCTTTCTTTGGAGGTAGATAGCATCTTCCTTCATAGCTCCTTTGTAGTCAACTTAAATATTTATAATACTCAAAATAACTTAGTCATTCACAGTTGTTCTTTGAACAATATTGCTGTTGCTGTATACAATGTTCTCTTGGTTCTACTCATTTCACTCTTTGTTATTGCCTACAAATTTTTCCATGTTTTTCTAAAATCAACCAGTTCATCATTTCTCATAGCACAGTAGTATTCTATCACAACTGTATATTACAATTTGTTTAGCCATTACTGGGTTGATTGATATAACCTCAATTTCTAATTCTTTGCCATCACAAAAAGAACTGCTATAAATATTTTAGAACATATAGGTTCTTTTTCTTTTTCCCTAATCACCTTGGGAAACAAACCTAATAGTGGTTTGCTGGAAAAAAAACCTAATTGCTGGATCACACAGCCTTATGTAACTCTTTGGGCATAATTCCAGATTGCTCTCCAAAATGGTTAGATCAGTTCACAGTTGCACCAACAATGTATTTAGTGTCCCAATTTTCCCCTTCTATTGTTTTAGCCAATTTGATAGGTTTGAGATCATATCTCAAGGTTGTTTTAATTTGCATTTCTCTAATCAGTACTGATTTAGAGCATTTTTCCATATGACTATAAATAATTTTGATTTCTTCATCTTTATCCTTTGATCACTTATCAGTTGGGAAATGATTCATATTCTTATAAATTTGACAAAGTTCTTTATATATTTGATCTTCTTTTTTTTGAGGGGCAATGAGGGTTAAGTGACTTGCCCAGGGTCACACAGCTAGTAAGTGTCAAGTGTCTGAAGCTGGATTTGAACTCAGATACTCCTGAATCCAGGGCCAGTGCTTTATCTACTGTGCCACCAGCTGCCCCCTCTCTATATATTTGAGAATAAGACCTTTATCTGAGAAACTGCCTATAAAATTTTTCCTCAACTTCCTTCTTTCCTTCTAATCTTGGCTACAATGGTTTTATTTGTACAAAACCTTTTAAATGTGATATAATTCAAATTATCCATTTATGCTCGCTCTCATTTATTAATAACATCTTCTCCTATCCATAAGTCTGATAGGTAATATGTTCCATATTCTTCTCATTTTCTTATATCTCCCCCTTTACATCTAGGTCACATATCCATTTTGACCTTATCTTTGTAAATGGTGTAAGATATTGGTTTATACCCAATTTTTGTCAGACTGCTTTCTAGTTTTCCCAACAATATTTTTACCAAATAATGAATTCTTATCCCCAAAGTTTAAATTTTTAACTAAACTGCTTATGCCAATATTATATCTTTAATACCAATATTATTTTGATGCTGCGGGACTTCAAATTATGGAGCACTAGAAATCCTGATGATTCAAAATTCTGGGTGAGTGAAAGAGCAATGAAGAGGCATGTGATAGGTATGCATAAACAGTTTATTGCATAATACCAATAATTAGTACATAAGCTATATAAAAGATAATTTGGCTTTAATACATCATGATCTCATTTGAGTGAGCACTCTTTCTATTGGTACATACTGAAACCCATTAATACCTGATCTTCTATATTTGTCCATTAAAAAAATATTTTTATATCAACTTCATTTCCAATTCTGTCCCTTCCTTTCCCCTACCCAGTAAGCCATCATCCCTTGTAATAAAGAATAAAAGAAAAAGAAAGCAGTCTAGCAAAACCAATCAACAAAAATATCAGCCATGTTTGACAGTATATGTATAGGGTGTATGCTGTCTATGTAGGTTGTGTTTATACATTGGTCTCTCTAGATGTGGCTCACAGGGAGGCATGAATAGATATCTCTGCAGTCTCCTTTACCCATCATTCTGGGAATGGTGACATGATCAAGGCACCAATTTCTCTACATGTTGGTTTCATCCCAAAGTCTTTCTCTCCCTCCAATGACCTCTCCTTGGGGAAAAAAAAGCCTGGAACCTCTCGGAACTGGAAGCCAGAAGAACTAGGTTCTTTTCTCTCCCAAAGTGTCACCCACTCTGCCTCTTATGCAGGCACAGAGCACTGAATAATCTTTTTCCACCAAAGAGAAGAGTCTTATGCAAAAGGTTGAGACCTGGGTTACATACAGAATATCCCATGCCTGGGGAAAATATCCCAGTTTTTTTTTTTTTTTAAAGAAGAAAATGGAGCCGGACTTATGGTATCAGTAAGCTTGGCTTTGAATCTTGAAATGAGCAAAAGAAATCCAGAAATTATTAGTTAAGGGATAATTTAGGAACATCTAGAAAAGGGATAATATGTTTTTTCTCAAGATCAAGTCATGACAGACTAACTTTATTTCCATTAATGACATAATGACACAGTTACTAAATCAGAAGACCAGAGTAATGCTGTAAAAATAATACCTAGGGGCAGCTAGGTGGTACAGTGGATAGAGCACTGGCCCTGGATTCAGGAGGACCTAAGTTCAAATCCGGCCTAAGACACTTAACAATTACTAGCTGTGTGAGCTTAGGCAAGTCACTTAACCCTGATTGCCTCACCAAAATAATAATAATAATAATAATAATAATAATAATAATAATAATAATACCTAGATTTGAGCAAAGCATTTGACAAAATCTCTCAAGCTAGTCTTGTGGAAACAATGGAAAGATTTAGATAATAGTAAAATTAAGGAAATTTAGGACAAGACAATAGTATATGAAGTGAATTCAATATTGCCTGAACAGCTGGACCCTAAAAGGAGTAATTAATAGTTTCACTGCAATTTGAAAGGCTCTCCAGTGGATTTTTCGAGCCTTCTGTGCTATTGAGAATTTTTTTTATCAATAATTTAGATAGCATGCTTATCAGATTTGCAAATGACAAGAAACTGAGAGGCTAGATAACATACTTGAAACCATCATAATCTAAAAGGATCTTGACAAGATAAAACAAGAGGTTCATAAAATGAAACTTAATTGGGCCAAGTGCAAAGTCTCATACTTGTGTACCAAAAAAATGTGTTCACAAGGACTAGATGGGGAAGCATCGCTGGATAGTAGTTTGCCTAGAAAAGATCTGGATGTTTTAGTGGATTACAACCTCAAAATAAATCAACAATATGATATAACAGTCAAAAAATGCTAATGCAATCTTTGGCAGCATTAGGAGAGGTATTATTGCCAGGAATTAGAGGATAGACAGCCTTGCTGTACTCTGCCCTGGTGAGAACATCTTTGATGTATTGTGTTCTGGAAAGAAAACTGACATGCTGGAGAGCATCTAGATGAGGAGGATTAGGACAGAAGGGCTTCAAGAGCATGCCACATGAAGATCACTGAAAAGGATTAGTGATGTTTAGGCTGGAGAAGAAAGAAGTGGGGTAGGGTGAACATGACCGCTGTCTTCAAGTATTTGAAGGGCTGTCATGAGGACAGATTAGACCTGATATGGCATCAGAGGGCAGAACTAGGAACAACAAGTAACAATTGCAAAAAGGCAAGTCATTCTGCCATCAGGAAAAAAATGATGATGATTAGAGCCAAGCAAAAGTGGAACGAATCGCCTCACTTGAGGTCTGGAGATACCGGATGACTATTTGTCAAGTTGTGTTATTGAGGGGATTCTTTTCTTGTTCATATATGGGTTGAACTTGATAGCATCTGAGGTCCCTTCCAACTCTGGGATTCTGTGAAAACGCTGAAGTCATTTACCAACAAACTGACTTTCCTTTTTCTAATCCAGTTTTACATATAGAAGGCTCTCCTAACTGACAAACCTTTGCAAGCTGAAAAATCTCTTGGAATGGTATTCCCTCCCACCCCAACACGGTGAATGTATGGAATCAAATTATTCATTTCTGCTGGAGGTCCCAGCAAACTTTTACAAGAACTGGAGACAGTTGTACTTATTAGCATTCTGATCTTAATGTAAAAAGGTGGTGGTATAGCATTAAGATGTAATGGGGGCGGCAGCTAGGTGGCGCAGTGGATAAAGCACTGACCTTGGATTCAGGAGGACCTAAATTCAAATCCAGCCTCAGACACTTGACACTAGCTGTGTGACCCTGGGCAAGTCACTTAACCCTCACTGCCTTACAAAAAAAAACATAATAAAAAGATGCAATGAGAGGGGGCAGCTAGGTGTTGCAGCAGATAAAGCACCTGCCCTGGATTCAGGAGGACCTGAGTTCAAATCCGGCCTCAGACACTTGACACTTACTAGCTGTGTGACCCTGGGCAAGTCACTTAACCCTCATTGCCCCACAGGAAAAAAAAAAGGAAAAGAGAAGATGCAATGAGAATAGTTTTATAAAAGAAACAAATGGTCTTCTGAATGTAAGTTTAAATAGTTCTTTTTTGCTCTCCATTTCAGTCTTACCTTTTCTAAGTAGCAATCCTTCTTTGGCTGAAAAAGTCTCTTAGAAGCATGCTGTCTTCCACTTTTCTTCCACTATCCTCATCTGCACTCCCCACCCCCAACCCCTCCCACATTGGACTCGTCCTGGCTCTGATAGAGAGGCTTTCGCCTTATCTTGCCCAGAACCATATCTCTACTCTACTTTCCGGCTATTTCCATACACCACGCCACTGAGAAAGCAAGATCCTTGAAGGCAGGGACTTCTTACTTATATTTGTATCTCCAGCATAGTTCCTGGTCCATAGTAAGCACTTAACAAATGCTTTTTTCCTACTTATCTAATGTAGAGAAAACAAAAGCCAGATCACTCATTTAGGATAGAGATCGACACAGACACTTAGAATGACCGCAGCTGGATCACATGATCAACAAAATGAAAAACTAGACATTTTCTTTGATCCTCCTGAATTTTCAAAACTCTCTCAAATTAGAATTAGGCACAAGATACAAAGTAATTGCAACTGTCTCGGGGGCTCAAGACACCAAAAAGGTTTAGCAAGGTAACAATATGATGAATTAACACTGGAGAAGACTAATCCCTAATCCTTAACATGCTGACTCAGCCTCACCTCCCCATTATCCCCCCATGTTCTGGCAGGTGGTATATAACCTGACTCTGGGGTTTATGCTCTGAGATCTAATCTGAAATTTCCTTGTTGCTGCTCTAGTTTCTGTCAACACCTTCTGCCTCAGCCTTTGCCCCACCATTCTCCAGCAACAATGAGCAGAATACAGATCTGCCCAATCCCCCCACTCACCTCCCTCTCACCTCCTTAAGGAAATGGAGGTACAGAAAAAACAGAAGTGTGTTCTGCCTGGGGCTCTAATGTGCTGCAGTAGCAGTACTAAAGAACAGAAGGAAGTGGGGCAGGGTGCTAGTGTGTGCTGCACTAGGTAGGGACTGACATCTTTGAAAAGTGAATTCCCTAATGAAGGAGGCACCATGACAGCTTTGAAGTTCAGCCCTTGGGTGATCTACTATCAAAGTGAGTAATGTAAGGGAATATAAGGTTAAAAGATGGAAATTATCAAAGATCTCGGGAGGGGGAAAAAAGCAGTTAAAAACCTTGTGTACAAATGGACAAATCAAGAAGGAAGATGTTAAAATGTTAAAAGATGAGTCCAAACAGCTTTGGAATAAACACTGTGAGACAAAGGAAATTGAAACAAAACTTGGTAAGGCAGAGAACCCTGTGGATTCCCCAAAAAGCAAGGAACCACAGTAGGATGTACTCAAATGGTTTGAGAGGAAGGATTAGCAAGAGCAGAATTTATGGTTTGCATGGCAGGATAAAAAAAAAATAACAACTTGCAGTCATGGTGGCAAGTCTCTCTACAGAAGCAAAAGAGAGAACAACTGATTGGGAATACAGATATACAGAAGTGAAGGACCATCTTGGATAAGAGTCAAAAAGAAATAATGTTAAAAGAGCACATGATTGCTATATACGTGAAATATGTTGATCTCAGAGACATGATGTGTAGACACTTTAAGGCTCGTAGTTCTCCCAGAAAAACACAAATAAGAAAAAGAAACCTGAACACCATCATGCAAGAAATAATATAAAAAAAAAACTGACCAGAACTTCTGAATATAAATTGTTACCAGAAAGAATCCACAGATTGCATCCTGAAAAAAGCCACCAACCAACAGACAACAACAAACTGTGTTGCAAACTCCAAGACATACACTGGTTAAATTTCACATTTCTAATTATAAACACCAAATTCTACAAGCAGCAAGGAGAAGGACCTTCAAATATAAAGGAAAGAAATTTCAAATAATACAAGACCATTCTGTACCCACACAAAACTGAAGGAGGGCATGGAATATGGTATTACAAGGAAGAAAGGAGCTAAAGATGTAACTCATGGTAACATACCCTTCAAACCTAAACCAATGAAAACAAAATGAAAAAAATGAAATGAAAAAATAAAAAAATATGTATGTTCAATAAAAGAGAAGCACTTGAAGCATTCCTAGAAAGAAAAATCAGATATGAACAGCTTTTTTTGCTTTGTAAAACACCCCCAGAAAACAGAAGCACGAGGTAAATAAACACAGCTATCAAGAAAAGCAGAAGTAATGAAATTAATTATCCCTTTTCCTTCCTACCCTCCCCCACCAAAGGGGGAAAAACCTAGAAAGAGAGACACCTATGAATTTAGAAAACAATAATAAAATTACAACAGAGGGACCATTAACAGATTTCTTTCTAAAAGTACATAAGAAGATAAAGATGAAGGCAAAACTTCAATAGAAGTCATGGTGGAACAAGAGGAACAAGACCAAAATGACATGGGCAAGACCTCACAACATCTCCCCTGCAGGTGATCAATGCCTTCTTTGGGACTGAATGGAAGAATTGGAGGGCACATAAAAGAGGACAGGGGAGGAAGAAGATAGAAAAGACTGTGATGCTTCCTAATCAAATCAATGGTACATAATGAAGGGAAAATACTTCCTGCAGTCTCTCGAGAAGAAGAAAGGTTATGGGAGAATGGGCGAGGTGGTAAAAGGTGGGATTGAAAGAGAGGAAAAGAGAAGGGGAAAGCTTGATCTAGTGTTGGAAGGGGATCCCAATGAAGAACATTCCCATGGGAAGGGGAGACAATAGTCAATAACAGGAGATAGGGACCTTACAATATGTATAATGTGAAAGGATTTCATGCTTAGAGAGAGCACTACCTCTGAGAGAGTATGGTGTCTCTGTGGACAGTATCCCACTTCAGGAGAATTGGAAATCAGAGTTCCTAGGGTCAAGTGACATCTAGAAGGGTGGGAGGTCATGGACCCAGAGAGATTTCATGGCAAGTAGGAAAGAGTGGCTGAACCTCCTCCAGAGAATCCCCCTGCAAACACTCTGGAATGAGTTTGTACAATTGCAATGCATAGAATCTAGGTTTATAAGGAAAGGAAAAGATTTATTGAAACAAGGTGAAAAAATCTGAACATTCTCACAAATAGCACTTCTAGGGCAATGGGCTTAGAGTTGGAGAGAGGGTCATATTATTCAGAGTTTACATTCTAGAATTTATCTATTTATCTGTCTATTTATTCATTCATTCGTTTGTTTACTTACTTATTTAGTGGGGCAATGAGTCACACAGCTAGTAAGTGTCAAGTGTCTGAGGCCAGATTTGAACTCAGGTCCTTCTGAATCCAGGGCTGGGGCTTTATCCACTATGCCACCTAGCTGTCCCTACATTCTAGAATTTAAACTGATGATGCCAATCCCCATTTTTTGGGGGGGGGCAGGGCAATGAGGGTTAAGTGACTTGCCCAGGGTCACACAGCTAGTAAGTGTCAAGTGTATGAGTCTGGATTTGAACTCAGGTCCTCCTGAATCCAGGGCTGGTGCTTTATCCACTACGCTACCTAGCTGAACATCTCCTCCCCCCCACCCATTTTGTTTTGGCCAATAAATCTTTAATTTGGAAAAGAAAATAGGAAAATATTTGCCTCAACTATTCACTAAATTTTGGTCTTTGGTATTATATCCTAATGTACACTAAGGTGGGAGTTAGACTTAATTCCATTCCTTGGCATAGCAAATGACCTTTTGTTACTTGGTTGCTCTATACCTCAGTTTCTGTTTGTAAAATGTATAAAGAGGAAGGCCTGCTCATTCTATATGATCTGAGCAAACAAAAAGAGTTGTATTTTACTCTACAGGAAAATACTAGAGGAAAGATTGATAGAACCTAATGGATTTCTAAGTCAATAAGTTGTCAGTATTTTTTCTTTGGATCTGTAAGATGTTGAGCCAAACATAAAAATAAACTTCCTTTCTATCCATAACTTGCAACAGTAGAGTTTGTTATATTTTATCCGAAATCAACTTTTTCTTTTAAATATACCAATGCACAAGGCTTACTACATTAAGGGCCCTAATTTCCTCTAGAGGAGCACATCTCCAAAGTTATAATGAAAGTTACCCGGAAAGTGGCTTAATGCCACTAAGTGCTAAACGAACATAATTTCATTTTACAAGAATGTCCCTAGTTCATAAAGTGAGGCAAATTCATAGTTTGTTCCTAGTCAAAATTACATTCTCCAATATAAATATTAACAGGAATGCAATATGCATGACACATATGTTATGAGTTACTTTGATGGGACCATGATTCCTCTGGTGTGCATACTCGCATTCAGAATAAACAAAGCTTGCAACCCTTCCACATCTCTACTATTCTCATTCCATGTAATTCTCAATATGTGTAATAATATAGAGGATCAGTTCAATGCTCAGGAAGCCTTCCTCTGGTTCTTTTTATAGTTACAGAGCATCAGTGTAGCACTCATGCTGTCAATTTGCTGGATTTAAATTTTTTAAATTAAATTATTTTTCTATTAATAAAAATCAATGTTCTCTGCCTCCTACTTCCTCCTTCCCATCATTGGCAGGGCAGGGGTGACCCAAACCCCAGCAATGAATATGAATAGTCAAACGCACAAATTCTCTCATTAGATATGTACAAAAACATGTCTGATTCTATATATTGAAGCCATCATCTCTGTCACAAAGTGGCTAGTTTGCTTCATCCCTGGTCCTCCATTATCATGGTTGGTCATTGCACTGCTGTTAGATCTTAATTCTTGCAGAGTAGTTTGTTTTTACAATGTTGTTATCATTTCAGTCTGCATCAGTACATACAGGTTTTTACACGTTTCTCTGAAATTATTCCCTTCATCATTTCTTATGGTTCAACAGCATTCCATTACATCCATATACCATAATTTATTCAACCATTCCCCAATTGATCATCTCTTTAATTTCCACTTCTTTTCTACTACAAAATAGCTGTTATGAATATTTTTGTAGAAATAGAGACTTTTCTGTTTTCTATAGTCTTTTGGGTTATAGAGCTAGTAATGGTATCACCGGGATATGCATAGTTGAATAATTTTGTGGGCAAAGTTCCAAAATGCCTACCATATTGGAAGGACAAATCCATGACTCAATCCACTGTATATTAATGTGCCTATTTTCTGGCAGTTCCTCCAATACTTGTCATTTTCCTTTTTCTTTCAACTTTGCCAGTCTGATGCGTATAAGGTAGAACTTCAGAGTTTTGCTTTAATTTTCATTTCTCTAATTACTAGTGATTTGGAACATTTAAAAAATATGGTTGTTGATTACCACAGATTTTTTCCTTAGCAAACTGTCTTTGTATCCTTTGACCATTTATCAATTGAGGAATAGCTCTTACTCTTATAGATTTGAATCAGTTCCTTATTAGTTGAAACTTGCTGCAAAAATTTTTCAGCAGCTACCTGTTTCCCTTAAAATTTTAACTGCACTGGTTTTATTTGTGAAAAAGAAACTTCTAATTTTACATACAATAAAAATTGTGCATTTTCTCTTTTGTGATCCTCTTCATCCCTTGTTGGGTCGTGAACTCTTCCCCTCACCATAGATCTCAAAGGTAATTTCTTCCTTACTCCTTTAACTTATTATGTCTATTGGATTTCATTCTCAATAAATGACTAACATATCTCCCTTTCAGTCAATATATGCTCTTGCCCCATTTAGGATCATTGCATCATGCAATTTAGAGTCAGAAGGGACCTTAGAAATCATCCATTTAAACCACCTCATTTTATAGATA
This sequence comes from Dromiciops gliroides, assembly GCF_019393635.1. NCBI lineage: Eukaryota > Metazoa > Chordata > Mammalia > Microbiotheria > Microbiotheriidae > Dromiciops > Dromiciops gliroides. Next base: position 618,460,199 of record NC_057861.1, on the reverse strand, counting down.
CAGAAATTGAGGTGCAGAGACGCTGATTTGTAGAAGGTTATATAGGATTTGAGTCTGGATTTTCTGACTCAAAATCCAGTGCTGTTTCCACTCTAACAAGCTATTTTGTGTCAAACATGGGTGTTATGCTGTATTTACTTATGTATCACCATGAATCTTTTCAAATGTAATTTTTAATTTTGATTCTTCTGAGATTGTGATGTTACATGATTTGGCAAAATTGGGAGAATATCAGTATTGAAGAGATGGATGTTTGAAGTAAAGGACACTTTACAGTCTCTAAGGGTGATCCATCTTTACCTCCTCCTTTTGTTATGATATGAATCATATACACGTAAATGAGATATTCCCAACATTATTATATGATAGTTATTTATTTATTTCCTGATAGGAAATCAAGGTCAGTGTAGAAAGGAAGCAGTAAAAAAAGCAGCATGGCATAGTAAAAAGAGAACTCAATTAGTAAGCTGAAGACTTGGGTTTAAGTCCTAGTTCTAAAATTTATTAGCTCGGGCAAGTCACCTCTGACTCATTCCTCTGTGAGCCTCAGTTTTGTCCTCTGTCAAATATGAACCTAGGATCATATGTTTAGGGCTAGAAAGGACCTCAGAGGACAATAAGTTCATATCTCTCCTCTTATAGATGAAGAAACTGAGGCCCAAAGAGGTGTGAAGTGGCTTGCTCAGGGTCACAGTGTGTAAGTATCTGAGACAAGATTTGAACTTGAGTCTTCCTGCCTCCAAGGCCAGTGTTTGATTAACAGCACCACCTAGCTGCTTCTCAAATGTCATATACATGGGTCTGGAATTGGACCCACATCACCTATGAGGCTGTAGAGAATTCTAACGCTGAATGCGTGAATAGAATAATAATATTTGTGCTGTATACTTACAAGAACAATAATACTCATACTCTCTAGCTCACAGGGTGGTTGTGAGGAAAATGTACACCATAAAGTCCACTACAGAGCCCCATGGGAATGCATATTGTTCTAGAGCTCCAACAGCCACATCATAAAGACCGTGGAGCAGAGGAATCTTTCTTTCTTTCTTTCTTTCTTTCTTTCTTTCTTTCTTTCTTTCTTTCTTTCTTTCTTTCTTTCTTTCTTTCTTTCTTTCTTTCTTTCTTTCTTTCTTTCTTTCTTTCTTTCTTTCTTTCTTCCTTCCTTCCTTCCTTCCTTCCTTCCTTCCTTCCTTCCTTCCTTCCTTCCTTCCTTCCTTCCTTCCTTCCTTCCTTCCTTTCTTTCTTTCTTGGTGAGGCAATTGGGGTTAAATGACTTGCCTAGGGTCACACAGCTAGTAAGTGTCAAGTGTCTGAGGCCGGATTTGAACTCAGGTCCTCCTGAATCCAGGGCCGGTGCTCTATCCACTGCACCACCTAGCTTCCCCGAAAAACTTTCTAATGATACATCCTTGGGACAATTGTGGTGAGGCCTGGACTTGGACTATGATGAACAGAAGAAAAATAAGAGGTAAACCGGGTCAGAAGTGAGGAATTGAGCCCAAGCTAATCTTCCCTGTAACAATATATTTTTAACTTCATAGAATCTTTTTTTGTTTTTTGTTTGTTTGTTTGCTTGCTTTTGCAGGGCAATGAGGATTAAGTGACTTGCCCAGGGTCACACAGCTAGTAAGTATCAAGTGTCTAAGGCTGGATTTGAACTCAGGTCCTCCTGAATCCAGGGCTGGTGCTTTATCCACTGCACCACCTAGCTGCCCCCAACTTCATAGAATCTTTAGAATAATCATTGATATGTAGAGAGGTCTTTTCAGGTGTACAAAGTACGTTGGATACTCCCTGCTACTAGTGAGGTAGATACTATAGCTATTGTTATTCTCATTTAGAAAATGAGGAAACTGAGGCTAAGAAAGGTTAAGTGACTTGTCCATCAAATTCTATAGATTAATATGCTACTAAATTGATCTTTGGTCATCCTGAGAGACACAAAGTTCTTCTTTCCCAACATAGGCTTTTTTCTTTCTTTCCTTCTTTCTTTCTTTCTTTCTTTCTTTCTTTCTTTCTTTCTTTCTTTCTTTCTTCCTTCCTTCCTTCCTTCCTTCCTTCCTTCCTTCCTTCCTTCCTTCCTTCCTTCCTTCCTTCCTTCCTTCCTTCCTTCCTTCCTTCCTTCCTTCCTTCCTTCCTTCCTTCCTTCCTTTCTTTCTTTCTTTCTTTCTTTCTTTCTTTCTTTCTTTCTTTCTTTCTTTCTTTCTTTCTTTCTTCCTTCCTTCCTTCCTTCCTTCCTTCCTTCCTTTCTTTCTTTTTGGTGAGGCAATTGGGGTTAAGTGACTTGCCCATCACACAGTTAGTAAGTGTCAAGTGTCTGAGACCAGATTTGAACTCAGGTCCTCCTAAATCCAGGGCCAGTGCTCTATCCACTGTGCCACCTAGCTGCCCCTGCATGTTTATTTATTGAACAAACCTCTGAAACTGTGTTCCACTGTGACCTCTTGTCTTTTCAGCTAGATTGACCTACTGGCACTAAATGGATGTCACTAAAACATGGCAATGATATCGCCACTCAAGATTCCCCTGTCCTTAACACTCCCAAAACTTGTCTCCATTTTCTTAAATAATAATCCAGACATGATTCACTATTCAAACAGACATTTGATATATTCCCCAGCTCAAAGATGTCTCTCTTCTCGAATCTTCTCTTAGAAAGCCTATGCTGACACTTCTTGGGGCACTTGGTCACTTGTGTGACCCTGGGCAAGTCACTTAACCCCAATTGCCTCACCAAAAAAAAAAAAAAAGAAAGAAAGAAAGAAAAAAGAAAAAGAAACATGCAAAGCATATCTTTTAGTGACATCCATTTAATGTCAATAGGTCAGTCTAGCTAAAAAGACACACAGTATCAGAGGTTTGTTCAATAATGAAACATACAAAGCACATCTTTCAAATGCACACATATGTGTGTGTGTGTATATATGTATGTGTGTGTGTGTGTGTATACACACATATATACATACACAAATATTTAAGTCTGGTCCTATGATTTCATTGGTATATGGAACTTCCAGTATGGAAACTCCTCTCCTGATGCACATTAGCAATTCATTTATAATTAATAGGCTTAGTGATTTGCTAGGGATACTGAGTGGTTGGGTGATTTGCCTATTGTCACATAGATAGTGTGAGATTAAAATTGGATATTAGATCATAAATCTACCCTACTTAACCTTTCCCTTAATTGATCTCCCAGACTAGTAAATGGAAGAAGCTTCTGGTTTTCTAGTTAGACCTTTTATTGTATGGTAGTCACAAAGTGATGTTGATTAGAAGGATAGGAAAGTAGAAATACAATACAAATCGTCTTAAGTCTAGGCTTAGTCTATATTCTGTATAAAACTCACCAAAACCCAAGGCCACCTTTGGGGAGAGAGACTGAGTCAAGCGCGTGCTGTTAACCGAGAGCCGGGCCGAGTCAAACTCCAATCCGCATCTGTCTGTGCAGCGCAGCCAGGAGACCAGCGGAGCAGGAAAAAGGCCCCACTTCCGTTCTCTCCTTGCCTTTTAAGCTCGCACCCCGGAAGTCGAGTGCTCAGCAGGCAATCTGGCGTGCGTCGCAGGCGGACTGGCGTGCGTAGCTCATGCTGTTGGTCTCTTCCCCAAAAGGGTGGTCCTAAAAAAAAACCTGGCGTCTCTCGAGAAGCCTTCTTAATTCCAAGCCTGGCCCTCAATCCAGTATTCTACTCCATCTTTCTTTTTTTTCTTTTTTTTCTTTTTTTTTAGTGAGGCAATTGGGGTTAAGTGACTTGCCCAGGGTCACACAGCTAGTAAGTGTTAAGTGTCTGAGGCCGGATTTGAACTCAGGAACTCCTGACTCCAGGGCCGGTGCTCTATCCACTGCGCCACCTAGCCGCCCCACTACTCCATCTTTCAATTACACACAGAGACAGAGACAAAGATATGGACGTAGACATACATAACATACATACTAGGTATAGTCATGTTGTCCAACTCCTTTAGTTTATACATGAAGAAACATAGAGATGAATCAGCCAAGCTGGCATTTTGAGTCTCTTTTGACTCCAGTTACAGCCCTCTTTCCACAGAATCACTTTGATAATTTGGAAAACTGTTATTTTAACAGCACGGTTACTCCTCCACCATTGCCACCCCATCACCCCGTGCAGATGGACATTTGACTTCAGTCAAATTGTATGACTTGCTGCAGCCAAAAATGTTCATCACCTGGTGAATGGCCTCTGAACTCAGCAAAGCTGGGCCTTGGACAACAGACACAGAAGTCTGTCTTTGAGTCTGTACTTGAACCCTTTCTATCATCCTATGTTTTGACAGAGTCTGGGCTTTCCTGACATAGCTTTCAAGCACCTGGGGCTACCTCTGTCTCATGATGAGACCAGAGCAGAATGGTGCTCTTAAACAATGTATGCCCTCATTCAACACTTGGTTTTGCTTCAAACTACATAGATTCTACCTATACTTATTTTATTCTGGTTTTTTTCTGGGTACTGTCACATGTTTCTTCTGCAAGGTCATTAAGCCTAAAAGGTAGAAGAACTAGGTTAAACTATCCCTGAACTCAGCCTCTTCACAAATTCAATAATAGTGTCTTTTTTTTTTTTTTTTTTGGTGAGGCAATTGGGGTTAAGTGACTTGTCCAGGGTCACACAGCTAGTAAGTGTTAAGTGTCTGAGGCCGGATTTGAACTCAGGTACTCCTGACTCCAGGGCCAGTGCTCTATCCACTGAGCCACCTAGCTGCCCCTCATATTCTCATTTTGAAGTTGGGTTCACCTCTAATCAAGTACCATGACTTGGGATCTCATCGTGCCTTGAAAAACTCCTTCCCTTCATCCTGTCTCTGCTGCATTTTATTCAAGGTCACTTATAAGACACATTACATGAAACTTTAGTGGAATGCTAGCAATAAATCAAAGCAAGTTGATATCAACAGACCTAGAAGTATACTTAAATGATTAATATTTCATATTAAAACCTTCATAAATTTTAAAGTGGCAGATTTTTCTTATTTGTTTATGGTGTGTTTATGGTTACAAAACATAGAATTCTACAGGCTCTGAAGAATTAAAATTGTGTTATTCAAAAGTTAATGGAGGGGGCGGCTAGGTGGCGCAGTGGATAAAGCATAGGCCCTGGATTCAGGAGTACCTGAGTTCAAATCCGGCCTCAGACACTTGACACTTACTAGCTGTGTGACCCTGGGCAAGTCACTTAACCCCTATTGCCCCGCAAAAAAAAAAAAAGTTAATAGAGACATAAGTACCTGAAGCCTATCACCAATGATGACCTGTACATAAGAAGTGGTACAAAAGATATCATCGATGTGGTACTAAGAATACAAGCATTAGTATAACACTTCAAGATTTACAAAATGCTTTACATGTAGCATCTCATTTAAGCCTCACAACAGCCCTGTCAAATAGGTACTATTAATTTCCTCATTTTACAAACGAGGAAGCTGAGGCCCGGAGAGGTTCAGTGATTTGTCTAGGGTCACACGACCACTAAGTGTTGAAGGGAGAATTGGAACCTAGGTCCTGACTCCAAGTCTAACACTGTACTAAGGCACCTGAAAAGGGGGTGGGCTACTCATGTAGAAAGAGAGGGAGAAGAGATGGACGTGCATCCTTAGTCCCATCCCATGCAGTCTTCTCCAGCAGTTGGTTTCTTCCATCATTCTTTCTCTTTAATCTTTAATATCCATTTATTGGTTCCTTCCATGCTTCCTTCAAACATGCTGATCTGCCTTACTCTTAAAAAAGTCTTCACTAGGCTCTTTATTCCCTCAAGCTATTCTCCTCTATCTCTCTTCCTTTTCTTAGCCAAATTTCTAAGAAAAGCTACATAATCTCATTAGCTACATTTATATCTCTCTGAATCATTTCTTGATCCTCTGTAATCTGGCTTCTGGTCTCTTCATTAGACTTAGTTAGTCCCATGTAACCAATGACCTCTTACATGCCATATCTTTTGTGTATACTCATCTTTCTTTCTTTTTTCTTTTTTTGTGGGGCAATGAGGGTTAAGTGACTTGCCCAGGGTCACACAGCTAGTAAGTGTCAAGTGTCTGAATCCGGATTTGAACTCAGGTCCTCTTGAATCCCAGGCTGATGCTTTATCTACTGTGCCACCTAGCTGTCCCCTCATCTTTCTTAACCTTTCTGCCACATTTGACCCTGTTGGTTACCCTTTTCTCTTGGGTAGCCATCTCTCCCTGGGTTTTCATAACAATACTGTCTTCTCATTCTCTTCCCACCTGTCTGCTCTTTAGTCTTTGCGGGCCCATCCTACAAATCCTATTTTCTAAATTCTTCATGTTCCCCAAGGCCCTGTCCAAGGTCCTCTTCTCATCTCTATACTCTCTTCCTGGATGAGCTCATCAGCTCCCATGGGTTTAATTACCTTTTCTAGGCAGATGATTCATAGATCTATATTTCTAGCCTCATTTACTCTACTGAATACCAGACCTACATCAACAAACTACCTATTGGACATTCAATTGAATGTCCAGGAGACATCTCAAACTCAACATAACTAAAACAGAATTCATCATCTTTTCGCCCAAACCCCTCCCTCTTCCTTTTTTTTTTTTTGCAGGGCAATGAGGGGTTAAGTGACTTGCCCAGGGTCACAAGCTAGTAAGTGTCAAGGGTCTGAGGTCAGATTTGAACTCAGGTCCTCCTGAATCCAGGGCCAGTGCTTTATCCACCGCACCACCTAGCTGCCCCCTCCCTCTTCCAAATGTCTCCATTTCTGTTGATAGCACCACTACTCTTCCAATCTCCCAGGTTTGCAATTTTGGTGTTATCCTTGACTTTTCAATCCCCCTCATTCCAAGACACAATCAGTTACCAAATCTTGCTCTTTTTACATTTACAATAGTTTTCATCCATTCCCATCAGTCTATTCACATAGCCTTTTTAAAAAAAATTAAATTAAATTAAATTTTATTTTGGCGGGGCAATGAGGGTTAAGTGACTTGCCCAGGGTCACATAGCTAGTAAGTACCAAGTGTCTAAAGTTGGATTTGAACTCAGGTCCTCCTGATTTATCCACTGCGCCACCTAGCTGCCCCTATTCACATAGCTTTTAGCTTACTTCAGACCCTCATAATAAACAGCCTCCTGTTTGGCCTCTGTGCTCAAATTCTCTCTCACTGCAATGCATCCTCCACACAGTGGCCAAAATGATTTTTGTTAAATGCAAGTCTGAATGTGTCACTCCCCTATTCAATAAATGTCAGTGTTTTCTTACTGCCTCTAGGATTACTATAAACTTCCTTATTTGGCTTTTCATGCCTTTCACAACCTTGCATCAATCTATCTTTCACCTTTGTTATATACGTTATTTCTCTTTCCACACCCAATGATTCAGGCAAATTGGTTTTCTGACTGTTCCTTATACATGGTGCTCCATCTCCTTTCTTCAGTACCTTTGTACAGGTCATCTCCCATGGCCAGAATTCACACCTTCCTTCAAGATGCAGCTTCAAGTGCTATCTTGTATCCTCCCAATGGCTAATGCCCTTCTTCCCTCATTTTGTATTTAAACACCTTGGATTTACTTTGTATTTATTCTGTATATATTGGTATACAAAAGTATTTGTTGTTTCCTCTAATAAAATATAGACTCTCTAAGAGTAGAGATTGTCATCATTTTTTCCCTTTATATTCCCAATGCCTAGCACAGGGCCTGACATACAGTAGGTGTTTAATAAATGTCTGCTGATTGATTGACAGCTAGGGGCCTCATAGGTGCCTGCAGAATGTTAAAAGATGTCTCCAGGGCATTAGGCAGATCCTTTATGGAAGGACATGGATAAGAACACAGAATATAAGCTGTGATTTTCTCCACTGCAGAAAATAATTGTGTCAACTGTTGGGGGTCCGCAGGTGGAGCTGGAAACAAGCAGGACCCTTTCTACCTCTCATTCAAAGGTAGTTGCCACAGAACCCATTCAGAACCTGTGTTTATTTAAATATAAATACACATGGGGAAGCTAGGTGGTACAGTGGATAAAGCACCAGCCCTGGATTCAGGAGGACCTGAGTTCAAATCCAGCCTCAGACATGACACTTACTAGCTGTGTGACCCTGGGAAAGTCACTTAACCCTCATTGCCCTGCAAAAACAAACAAACAAACAAATAAATAAACACACATGTGTATATACTCACATATATGTGTATATATGCATACACATACATATATGGGTATATATGTTTATACCACATATATGTGGGTATATAATCTACGTGTACATATAAACGTATGTATATACACATGTGTGTGTATTTTCTCCCCTTTCTTTTTTTTGGGGGGGGGGAGCGGGGCAATGAGGATCAAATAACTTTCCCAGGGTCACATAGCTAGTAAGTGTCATGTCTGAGGCTGGATTTTGAACTCAGGTCCTCCTGAATCCAGGGCTGGTGCTTTATCCATTGTGCCACCTAGCAGCCCCCCTTTTTTTCCCTTTATTCTTTTTTTTTTTTTTGGTGGGGCATTGAGGTTTAAGTGACTTGCCCAGGTTCACACAGCTAGTAAGTGTCAAGTGTCTAAAGCTGGATTTGAGCTCAGGTCCTCCTGAATCCAGGGTTGGTGCTTTATCCACTGTACCACCTAGCTGCCCCCTTCCCCTTTCTTTCAAAGAGATCTCATTTTGGTGGTGTGGCCAATATTCAAGGGTTGCTTATACAGATGAAGAAATGGAGCCTCCAAGGATTGGGGCGGTTTGGTTGTGGTTACATAACTGTAGGTGATAAGCTGGGACTTGAATCCAGGTCTCCAGATCCCCAGGCCTGTGCTACTTCCACCTTATGGTGCACCAGGGCATAATTTTTAGGAGGTCCTAATGTAGTTAAGTTTAGGCATGAAAACAGAGGTAGGACCAAAAAGACAGCTCCAAGGTCTTTGGGGGCAGGGGTTTTTGCTATTATTTGGCTGAGTTTTTACTTATGAGGTGTGTGGGCATGTGTTTTTAATCTGTTGAATCATAATATTTATTTATGAAACATAATTTTACTTACGTGGATGAAATATTTTGGAAACACTCTCTCTTTCCATCTTTGTTTTTGTTTTCGGGAATCAAAGTGTTTTCATAAGCTGTTTGTTGGCAGGGTAGGTTGTGCCTACTAATTGGTGCCCTCATGCTCCCTGGAGCCATTCATTTGAAAGAGGAAAACTACAATGAAAAGGTCACGTTTCTTTGTTTTGATAGAGGCCAAAGAAGCAAAACCAAAAAGTAGCAGATGAAGTAGCAGAAATGCCTCATGAAGCTACATTTACTGTTGATGGTTGATCTTTGCAGATGAAGTGGATAATGGAAAATGAAATACTTTGAGAAATAACAGTCCTACTTTTGTCTTCTTTCACTTTCTTTTAAATATTTTTGTTCTATTTTAAATTCTGAACTGATTCCCTCCCTCCCTCCCCACCCTGTTCCAGAGAAGGCCACTATTTAACACACACACATATATAGATGAGATTATATATGTGAGATTATGGAAAGATATGGTTAAGAATCACACAGAATATGGGGGCAGCTAGGTGGCGCAGTGGATAAAGCACTGGCCCTGAATTCAGGAGGACCTGAGTTCAAATCCGGTCTCAGACACTTGACACTTACTAGCTGTGTGACCCTGGGCAAGTCACTTAACCCTCATTGCCTCACAAAAAAAAAAAAAAAAGAATCACACAGAATATGAACGGGTGAATAAGTTGTACTTTTCTCCACTGCAGAAAATAACCATGTCAACTGTTGGGAGTAAGGGTCTCCTGTAGAAGGTGGCTCATGAGTGGGGTGGCCAAGAAAGCTAAAGCAACACCATTTTGTCTGCAGTTCCTCTATTTTGACCCTCTCTACAACATTCCTTACTGCAAGGACTCTCCTATCTTTCTGTCTGGGTGGGGGTTCCAAGTGATAGCTAACGTGAAGAACAGCTTCTTCTGTTACTAGCCCCTGCAACAGGCCCTGTTCAGTTATGGGATGCCACATCCCCGATTCCTGCCCCGCAAGTCCCAGTCACAAAGGGGCTTTGTCCAATCAAGAGGTATCTATCCCATAGCCATTTCACCTCCTGGCTAAACTGAAACTGATATAAGCACTGTCCTTTTATTCCTTCTCAGAGTCTCCACCCATGTGGGAGGGGCACCCTTGTCAGAGAACTCAATAAGCCCTTATAGGTTCCTAAATTTCTGGTTTGGGTTTGGTAATGGTTCTGGTTTGTTCTGGTACCCCCAATTTTACCCACAGGAGTCTAGAGGAGACCAGGGGTTCTAAGAGGTGAAGGTTCATAAGGAAGGAAGGTGTTCCAGGCATGGGGAACAGTCAGTGCCAGGACACAGAGGAAGAACATGTAATGCCATGTATGAGCAGCAGTAAGAAGGCCAGTTTGATTGGACCATAGATTGTGTGAAAAAAGTCATGTAAGTCAGGAAAGGTAGGTAGGGGCCAGGTTGTTGTGTGAGTGGAGAGAATGGGGGTGGATTTGGGAAACATGGAGGTAGATTTGACGACTGACTAGATATGTGGATTGGGTGAGAATGAGGAGTTGAATGTGACATTAAGGCTGCAAAACATATTTTAATGGGGGACCCAGGGACAGAAATCTTTCAAGATCCAAATCTAAGTGGCTGGAAGGATGGTGGTGCCCTGCATGGAAATAAAGAAGTTCAGAAATGTTCAATAGACAAGTGGTCAGGAGAGATTCTGGGTTTAAATATATAGATCTGTGAGTCATGTGCAAAGAGATGATGATTAAATCCATGCAAACCAATGATGAGGTCACCAATAGAAAGGGTGCAAAGAGAGAGAAGAGAAGAGGGCCTAGGAAAAAGCCTTGTAGGAAAGCCACAGTTGGGGTTGTAATGATTGGAATGATGCCACCTGCTGGAGACTTACTGTAGCAAAGCTCTGCCATGAGGAGAAGGTGTCTGAGGGCAAGACATCTGGCTCTTCGGCATCAGGAAGTGACGTTTGCTTGTGGGAGGAAGAGGGGGCAAGGTGGGTGCTCTCTCTCTCTTTCGTCAGGACTCTGGTGGAGAGTGGAGCAAGAAACGCGTTCTCCCTTTAATAGATAGATGAATCTAGGCCTTTCTTTCTTCACCAAATTCTTATTCTCCTTAATAAATGCTTAAAAGTCTAACTCTTGCTAAAGCTTATAATTTATTGGCAACCACTCATTAGATTTTAGATAGTATAGCTAGAATTTTAGTCCTTTATAGGGGCATGACATGGATGATGATACAGAGAAGAAGGGGTCAGATAGGAGGGGAAGGGGCAGCTAGCTGGCACAGTGGATAAAGCACCGGCCCTGGATTCAAAAGGACCTGAGTTCAAATCCGGCCTCAGACACTTGACACTAGCTGTGTGACCTTGGGCAAGTCACTTAACCCTCATTGTCCCACCAAAAAAACCCAAAAACCAAAAACCAAGCAAACCAAACAAACCAAAAAACAAAAAAACTGATAGGAGGGGAAACAAGAGAGAGCAAAATCTAAGAAAGAAGAGACTATCCAGCATAAGAGGGTGGTCAATAGTGTCAGATGTTACTGAGAGGTCAAGAAGGGTAAGGATTAAGAAAATACTATAATATTTGTCACTTAAGAGGTCACTAGGTGAGCAGCTAGGTGGCTCAGTGGATAGAGCATCAGCCCTGGAGTCAGGAGGACCTGAGTTCAAATCCAGCCTCAGACATTTGATACTAGCTGTGTAACCCCAATTGCCTCACAAAAAAATGAACCAAAACAAACAAACAAAAAGAGAGGTCACTAGGGAGAACAGTTTCAGTTGAGTGATGAGGTCAGAAGCCAGACTACAAGGTGCTGAGAGGTGAATAAGAGAGAAATGAGTATAAACAGGTTTTTCCAAGAGTTTAGTCGAGAAAGGAAAAAGAAGGGATGGTAGGCTATGGTAAAAGCCTTTCAAGTATAGGAGAAACAACAAAGATACATACAAATAAATAAATGATAAATTAAAAATGTGTTGAAAGTGTATAGGTGGGGGGGCAGCTAGGTGGTGCAGTCGATAAAGCGCTACTGGCCCTGGATTCAGGAGGACCTGAGTTCAAATTTGACCTCCAACACTTGATATTCACTAGCTATGTGAGCCTGGGCAAGTCACTTAGCCTTCATTGCCCCGCAAAAAAGAAAGACGAGGCAGCTAGGTGGCACAGTAGATAGAACACTGGCCCTGGAGTCAGGAGTAACTGAGTTCAATCCAGCCTCAGACACTTAACACTTACTAGCTGTGTGACCCTGGGCAAGTCACTTAACCCCAATTGCCTCACTAAAAAAAAAAGGAAAGAAAGAAAGAAAAAGAAATGAAAGTGTATAGGTGGACAGGATTGCTGCTGTTTGTCCTTTGTTCTCAAAGAGGTCCATGACATTGGGAGGTAATGTCATGACTTGAAGTGAATTGGATTTAAGTGAGGGAGAGCTGTGCAAGGTCACCAACCTCACTCTGTCCTCCAGAGCCAGCCGGGTCCAGTGGCAAGATATATAATATACATATCAGGATGACTGGAGATGGCCCTGGATGTTTGAGGCAACTGGGGTAAGTTTTCCGAGGTGAAATTTGAACTCAGGTCCTCCCAATTTCGGGGCCAGTGCTTCATCCACTGTACCACCTAGCTTCCCCAGGTAGGCAGGGAGACAATGGAATGATAGACTAATAGCTAATAAAGGAAATGAGTGAGGCCTATTGTAAGGAAACTTCCCTAGATAGGGGAAGTGACTTGCTTAAGTTTACATTAGTAATAAGCAACAGAGCAGGGATCTGGACTCAGGCCCTCTGACTCCAGATTAACTTTTTCCCTTTGTATCAGGCTATTTAAATTCAACTTCTTCCCTACCCCTTTTGGCAGCTTTAAGCAACTTCTCGAGCTATCACCCTTAAAACCAAGAGGATTACTCTGGATCTTCTACTGTTTCCACTCTGCTGTCCCCCAATCTTGGGTAATTTCCATCTTTGATGCTTCTGTTGCTAGGCTTTGGAAAATTCTGGAGAAAGTCACAAAACTGTGCTATTTCATCATTTAGCTATAGATTCATGATGTCTAACCTCAGTTTGGGATTTTATTGCTGCTTGGCAATGCTATTTAAAGTTATAGATTCTCTGTCTACTCTCTCCCCAGTGAATGTTCCAGTCTCTCTTCAATCTACCCATCAAACCTTCCTCCTTCACAGCAGATGATCTACTTCACTGAGGCGGTTGAGGCATAGTTAGCAGGTTTATATAATTTCCAGAAGACATGAAACTATGAATTTTATCTGGGATCCAAAAAGAAAAGCTGAACACACTGAATCTAATTAGATTAAATTATCTAGGGATAAATATAAAATCTTAAACCTAGGTTGAAAAAATCAATAATATGAGCACAAAATAGAGGAAGCTTGACAAGATGACAGTTCACAGAAAATCTTGGGGTTTTAGTGGACTGCAAGATCAATATAAGTCAGTAGTATAGCAGGGTGGCCAAAAAAAAAATGTGATTTTTTTTCTAGGCATCTATACAGGGAGTGATATTCTTCTTATACTCAGCCCTATTCCAAGTCAATCTAGAGTTTTGTGTTCAATTCTGTGTGCCTAATGCATATCCTTTCCAGGGCCAGGAGAATGGCTCCGATCATCTCTTATTGTATTTACTAGCTAGGGTTTATGCCAAATTGTGAAATTATCTTGGCTATACCACCTCTCCTTCACTCCCTTTTCATTACCTAGAACTCTTATGCTATCTTTAGCTGCCCAGTACCCCCATAATGAAGTTCTATCCAGTCTTGTCTGTCCCAGTCAATGCCCCATGCTCTAGACTATTCATTCTCTCTGCCCCACACCAAGACTTTCCTTTCTAACTTTCAGTCTTTGATAGCTAATTTTGAGAAACTAATCAATGTGAAAGTATTAATGGGATCCAGTGAATTAATGTCACTCTCCCAATTAACATAAATGCATTTTATCAGGGACCTTCTGGAGACAATATTTTAACCCCAAAGCATGACCTTCTCTTGAGTTTTCTTGGAGGATTTCCATGATCTGTGGAATAATGGTGAAGATCCCAAGGTTCAGTCAGGAAAGAGGACATCTGAGACTTGTGACAGAAAGAAGGGATGAGTAGAGAGTTGTTTGGCAACTCAATTTAGAGGGATATGAAAGTAGTCATATAATGACTTGACAAATACTTGGCAGGTATGCTCTCTTCCTGGGGTATATAGATCCTGGACATGACGGAGAATTTCTTGACATTGTCTAAGTTTGTGATGGCTGTTGGCCATTCAAGTGGAAAGGAGTGATTTCATTAACAGTCAGTCAACAAGTATTTATTAAGTGCTTATTATGTTCTGGGCACTGTGCTAAATGTCAACAGGAAACAAAAAAGTAATTCTACAAGTTAAAAAGTTTTAGGTATGAAGCTCAATATCCCATGGTCACAGGTGGTGTTTTCATCGTTATTGCTGACTGAAGATGGAGGCTTTAAAAGAAAAGAGACAATGAAAAGTGAACAGGTGGTTAAGAAAAGTGTTCGAAAATGGGGATTTGTCTTTCTGAATCAATGCTCAAGATATGATCATCCAAATGTGAGAACTTATTTTGCTTGACTATAGATATTTGTAAAAAATTTTATTTTCTCCCCCTTGATTTCTCTGTGGTGTTGGGGGGAGGGAAAAGGGGAGAAGGCAGAAGGGAGAGAAGATGGATTTTTGTTTTAAAAATTTAATAAAAAAGGAAAAGATTGGCCAGGGATGGAGCATATTTTATGAAATCCAGGGAACATATATCTGTCTGGAGACTTGTGGATCTGTTTGGAGAGCTTTAAATTTAAAATGCAGGGGGAAGGAGAAAACTGTGGCCATATATCTGCTAAACCAGATATCAGAGAATAGCAGGTACAACATGGAGTGGAAAAATGCAAGAGGAGCTGTCCAATAATGCATTAGAGGAAATATTCAGAAGAGTGACATTAGTAGCACCTGATATTTATAAGAAGTATATAGAGGATGGGAAATAAAGAAAACCTTAACATAAGGAGGTACATTTGACCTCCTGGGTATCATAAAGTGCTGGTGGGATATGACTCATAACTAGAAAAAGGCAATAGAAGAACATCTTATTAAAAAGAAACATTTTAGATATTTGTTCCTCTCCTAGTTATATATTTCCTTCCCTTCTTTTTCTTCTCAGTCAGATTCTCCTTTCCTCCCCTTCCCTTCAGCTAGTTCTGTTCATTAGTTTTTTCAATTTCATTTTTGTGCTCCTTTCCAAAAAGTATTTATCTCTTTTCATTATCTAATTCCTTTTCCTGTTGACTCTCAACTCTCATTCTCAGATTCACGACTCTTATAATCATCTGGTCTCTCTATCCCCATATTCTCCATACAATCAAAGCTTCCAAAGTATTCATTCTAGGTTCTGCTCTCTAGGGATTTTCTGCCACTGCCTGATACAGATTATCCCAAAATTTTCCCTTTTCCATTGTGTCTCACTCTCAGAACAATGCTAATTATTGCAAGCGTCAGAGAGGACACTGCACTTTGGATACCCTCTCTTATTGTTCTTTTCCCCTCCCTCTGTCCACTCTTCCAGGTGCCAGTTGCCCCTTGGGGTTCCAACTACTCCCAGGAGTAGACTTTTCCGGCATCAACTGCCCCAGGCCTCATCCAGTATAAGGTCTTTGCCTCCTTCCACCCATAGAAATATTCATCAGTGGAATGCCCTCCTGCCTCCAAAGTAAGGCCTCTTTCCTCCCCGCCATCTTTCCCCCTTCTTCCTCACCTACTCTCCTGTAGGCTCTTCTCTTTCCGAGACCACAGAGGTCACCTTCCCCTCACTGCTAACCTTTGACTTGACTCCCTGACTCTCCTCCTCTCCTTTCATGTAACCTTCCATGTTGTAATGTAGTCTTTTTTTTTTTTTTTTGGTGAGGCAATTGGTCTTAAGTGACTTGCCCAGGGTCAAACAGCTAGTAAGTGTCAAGTGTCTGAGGCCAGATTTGAACTCAGGTCCTCTTGACTCCTGGGCTGGTGCTCTATTCACTGCGCCACCTAGCTGCCCCTGTAATGTAGTCTTACAAAAGAAGTATTCACCTGTAGGCAGGGTGTTGGCAAGTTCTGTCCATACTGCCCCCTGTCGACCTTTTCACTGGTCCTTCTACCAGATTTTTGCCTTTATCTATCTCTCTGTGTATATTTAGAAAGGAATTTCTTACTGGTTTTTCTGTTGTTACTGTGTTGCTGTTTGCATTTATTCCTCCTGTAATTCTGTTGTTTTGGGTATTTGAGAAGCAAATTATTTCCTCAGTCCTAGTTGTCTTTCTAAAAATGTTTCAAACTCCTCTTTACTTTTGAATGTCCATCTTTTGTCCTTTACATGTCCTTTGTAGGATATGTCACTTTGGGCTGCAACCTGAGTTCCACTGCTCTTCAGAACATATCATTCCATTTACTCCTCCTTTTTCTAATGGGTGTAGAATAGCCTTCATTATTTAAAATGTCCTTTCCTGGGGCGGCTAGGTGGCGCAGTGGATAGAGCACCAGCCCTGGAGTCAGGAGTACCTGAGTTCAAATCCGGCCTCAGACACTTAATACTTTACTAGCTGTGTGACCCTGGGCAAGTCACTTAACCCCAATTGCCTCACTAAAAAAAAAAAAAAATAAAATGTCCTTTCCTCTGTATTTGAAGATCTATCTCTTGATGGCTTAAAGAACTTGTTTCTGAATTGAATTTTTCAATTTAATTACTATGTGTCTTGGGGTGGTTTTTTCCCCTGGAAGCAATATGTGAATTCTTTAAATTGAGATTTCATTTTCTATGTTCAGAAGTTCTGTATAGTTCTCTTCTATTATTTCCTTCATCGTGGTGTTAAGGTTTTTTGTCCCATTGTGTTCTTTTGGGAGATCTATGATCCTTCAGTAGTCTCTACACATTCTATCTTTAAGATCTGTGTATTTTGCTTGTATAGTGAGCATATATTCTTTTCATGTTATTGTTTTTTTGCCTCTTTTCTTCTAGGTTGTCCTTCACTTCTGTGATTTGCATTCCCAAGATATTGTTCTCTCTTTTGTTTCTTTGGTAAGACTTGCAACTGCAGATTCAAGTTTTTCTCTTCTGGTCATTATTTTTCTTCAGAAAGCAGGTTTTTTTTTTGTTGTTGTTAAGGCAATTGGGGTTAAGTGACTTGCCCAGGGTCACACAGCTGGTAAGTGTCAGGTGTCTGAGGTGGGATTTGAACTCAGGTCCTCCTGACTCCAGGGCTGGTGCTCTATCCACTGCGCCACCTAGCTGCCCCTGGTCATTATTTTTAATATGCAAGATATAAATTCTGCTCTCCTAATCCTCATTTCACTTTAAACCACTCAGGAACAGTGTGTTATGATTCCATGTTGTCATCAAGTATCACAGGGTCCTCCATCTCATCAAATGTTGGATAATTTTCCTTCATTTTGCATTATCTGAAGATGACTGAACTCATTTAGTAGATCTGGAGGCTGTATTTCCTTCTGTCACTGTTTTTCCTGTTGATTTGTCTGTTTATGTTCAAGGTCTTTGAGTTTTCTTTTTTTCTGAATCAATCTTTGGTCCTTTGAGGTCCCCCCCCTATTTTCCTTATCACTCATTTTTTGACTCCCTCCCCTCTGATTGTGATTTCCTGGGGGGCTGGTTCTCAAAGCATCTCAGCCTCCTTCCACACTGGGCAATTCATATTTCACCAACCTAAGTGTGTCCCAAGTGACTTTTGGGTGATCAAAACTGGCTTTAGCTGGAAGCTTTGCTCTTAGCGTCAGGCTTGGAAGAGTGCCACAAAGCTCCCCATACTCTCTGTGTCCTGTCCTGTGACCTGTTCCTACTCCATCTGTTCCTTAGTTCTTTGGCTGGGCAACAGCAGCTCAGAGTCTGCTTTCCTTGGTACCAGCATCTTAGGACCTGTTTTCTCTACCAGACCTTTATTTTTTTCAGTTACATGTAATAGTTTTCAACATTCACATTTGTAAGATTTTGAGTTCCAAATTTTTCTCCCACACTTCCTTCCCTCCCCCCTCCCAAAGCCAGCAAGCAATCTGATATAGGTTATACATTACAATCATGTTAAACATATTTCCATATTAGTCATGTTGTAAAAGAAGAATCAAAACAAAAGGGAAAACCATAAGAAAGAAGACACAACAACAAAAAAAAGCAACAACAAAAGTAAATATAGTATGCTTCATCTGCATTCAGTGTCCATGTAGAGAGCATTTTTCACCATCGGTCCTTTGGCACTGTCTAGGATCATTGCACTGTTGAGAAGAGTAAAATGTTCTCTTGGTTCTGCTCATTTCACTCAGCATCAATTCATGTAAGTCTTTCCAGTTTTTTTCTGAAATCTGCCTGCTTATCATTTCTTACAGCACAATAGTATTCCATAACATTCATATATCATAACTTGTTTAGCCATTCTCCAATTGATGAGCATCTCCTCAATTTCCAATTCTTCGCCACCACAAAAAAACCCAGCTATAAATATTTTTGTAGATGTGGGTCCTTTTCCCTTTTTTATGATCTCTTTGGCATATAGACTTAGTAGTAGTAGTGTTGGGTCAAAGGGTCTGAACAGTTTTATAGCCTTTTGGGCATTGTTCCAAATTGCTCTCTAGAATGGTTGGATCAGTTCACAATTCCACCAACAGTGCATTAGTGTAGAACCAGTTTTCTGGGTAATGGTAGTTCAGAACTTTGCAGCACTGGTAATTCTGGGTTGTAGCCTCTGGTAGACTTTTGCTTCTGAAGAGCTGTGGTCCAAGCTGGCTGTCAAGGCCTAAATAAACTTCCACAGTCTGGTGTCAGGACCTCCATGGTACCGGAAAGGCAGGGGGTTGGGGGGTACAGGTATGGTTTTTGATATAAGCCTATGTCTTTGGGTCTGTTAGTATAGTCTCACTGCCTATAGCATGGAAGGTAGTGGGGTACTGATTGAGCTTGGTGTCAGTTCCTGGGTTTTTGTTCTTTTTTTAAACCTTCTTTTGGATTTTGGGTATCCTAAACCATGGAAATAGCTGAAGTTGCTTTATTTTTGGTGCATAATTTCTGTTTTAAAGAGGTTTGAAAGGTCATGGGGATCAGAGAAACTGTCTAATCTGCCATCTTGTTGCTCACATGACCTGGTAGTGAAAACAGATGAGATAAGAGGTGATGGAGTATTATGATATATAGTTAGTGTTCTTATTATATATTAGAAGATATGTTTTTTATGTGGAAATCCACAAACTATAAGGAAAAAGAATTGTTAAGGATGAATGAAAGGAAAAATAGAAGTGATGTGGTGGGAGGCTATTATAGACCACCCAGTCAGAAGGAGGAAATGGATCATGTAAAACACATGAAGGAGATTACAAACCTTGCACAGAGGCAAGATGTAATAGTGATAAGAGAATTTGACCACCTGGGGTGGTATAGTTCTCTAAGAATTACAGCTATGCTAAAGCATAGAATGAAGGGGAGTTTGCAAAAAATAATTTGAACAAATGGGTACAATGCGGTGAGGTAGGGTTAGGATTGGTGGAAAGGAAAACCTTCTAGTAATTAGAACTATCCAAGAACAGATAAGACTTTATTGGGAGGTAGTGAGTTACCCCTTTGAGATTATTCTATGATTAATAATAAATATAAATGAGAACATAAGAGGCCTACCCAGTGCTCTGAGAGTTCATCAGAGGAAGGGATTGCTTTTGGCTGGACATGTATTAGTGAAAGCTTTAGGGAAGGAGTATTAGTTTAACTGGGTCTTGAAATATAGGTAGGATGTTGATAACAAGGACAGGGTCAGAGGCATTTCTGGTTGGGGGATCAGTTTGGCCAAACATAGGAAAGTGAGATTTGACTGGAAGTACAATAAGACTAAGCAAGTTAAAGCCAAGTTGCAGAGAGCCTTACAAACAAGGTTAATGAATTTGGATTTTGTTTGATAGGTAGTGGGGAACAATTTAAGATGTTTGAGTTTTGTGGAGTAATACGATCCAATCTGTAATTTAGGAAGATTATTTAGGCAGTAGGATAGATTGGAAAGGACAGAAGTTGGAGGCCAGTTAGGAGAGTACTACAATGGCCCAGGTCAAAGTTAATGCAAACCTATAGCAGGATGATGTTAGGGGGAATAGAAAAGAAGAGAATGATTTAAGAAATGTTTTTGAAACAGAATTCATCGACTTAGTAACTGATTGGCAATCAGGGGCTGAGGAGGACAGAAGAATCAAAGATGACTCTATGTTTAGGAGCATTATGTTACTGGGGGAAACAGTGGTATCTTTGACTGTGACTTATATATACTAGGCACTTAATAAACATTTAATTGAATTGCATTAACAGAACATTACTTGTTAAATTTAAAGTGTTATTTTATATTATAGTTCAATCAATTAACAATCCTTTATGAAAATCTACTTCTCTGCTAGGTACTAGATGTGAGGAAAATGATGCCTGCTCAATAATTCTCTGGAACTCAGCATCGGTGATGTGTCAAAGGCTCATTTATTGTCATTCTCGTGAAAATGGGCAACCCAGTTGGTGCAAAGAATGGGGGCTCGCAGGCCCTGTTTTAACCCCTAGTCTCTAACTTGAATGGATCTTCCCCTTTTCCATCACTGGTCAATTACTCAAGGGTTACAATCTACACGCAAAAACTAGCTAACCTGAACGTAGTATTCCTGATCCTAATTTCCATAATTATTCTTTGGGTTCTTAGCCAATGGGGGAGGTGACACAGGGACGTTTCTTCAATCCTCCCTTATATGGACATAGCTCAGGAGAGGACCTAATTGAGACTAGCTCAGGGCTCCTTGAGCCATATGATTTTGTTTGCTGGAGGGGAAGAAGGGGATCTGAGACTGTTGTCCTAAAACAGGTCAGGAGGGGTATAATTTGAACGGTTACTGTTATATCCTCATTGAGAAGAGACCATTATCTGTTTCTTCACACTAGAGATAAAAAGGGAAAAAACTGTCCTTTTTCTTAAGCAATTTGTTTGATACTATCAGGGTACCCCCCCCAAAAAAAACCCCATGTATACACGTATGTAAAGATAAAGTGCAAACAATATCAATTCAAAGTAAGATGTTAGGGTCATAAATTGCTGGGAGGATCCTCATGTAGGAGATGACATTGGAGTCGAGTTGGGAAGGTAGCTAGGGAGTCTAAGAATGAGAAGGTTAGCTGTGTGACCCTGGGAAGGTCACTTAACCCTCACTGCCCCACAAAAAAAAAATGAGAAGGTGAAAAATGAGGGAATTCTAGGTAAGGGAACAGCTTGGACGAAGGCCCTGAGATAGGAGATGCAGGAAAAGCAAAGTAGATATATCTGACTGTAATACTACTGAGCAGTAATGTATAATAAGCCTGGAAAGGTATGCTAAAGCCAGATTGTGAAGGTCTTTAAATGCCAAATATAAAAGTTTGTATTTTATTCTGAGGGTAGCTGGGTGGCACAGTGGATTGAGCACTGGGTTTGGAATCAGAGAGACTTATCTTCCTGAATTCAAATCTGGCCTCAGACACTTACTAGCTGTGTGACCCTGGGTAAGTCACTTACCCCTAATTTTTCTCAGTTTCTTCATCTGTAAAATGGAGAAGGAAATGGCAAACTACTCTGGTATCTTTGCCAAGAAAACCCCAATTGGGGTCCCAGAGAGTCCAATACAACTGAAATGATTCAACAACAACAAATCTTATTCTAGAGACAATAAGGGAGCCAGTGGACTTTATTGAGCATTAGAGGTGCTTGTGAAACTGTGCTTGAGAAATATCACTTTGACAGCCTTGTGGAGGATGGATTGGGGAGAAAAGAAACTTTGGAGAAGAATGTTAATTAGGAAGCTAACTTGGGTGATAGTCATTAGAGTGGAAAGAAATGAGACATATTGTGGAGGTAGAATCAGTGGGAGTTGGCAATTGATTTGCCATGGGAGTGTGGGATGCGGGAGAGTGAAGAGTAGAAGATGGCTCTGGTATTATGAATCTAGGTGAATGGAATGATAGTAGTGCAATTGATGGAAGAGAGTTGGGAATCAATCAGTCAAGTATTTATGAAGAGTCTAGTATGTGCTAGAAGGGGCAGCTAGAGCACTGGTCATTTCTCAAGCACAGTTTCACAAGCACCTCTAATGCTCAATACATACAGCATTAGACACTTGACACTAGCTGTGCGACCTTGGGCAAGTCACTTAACCCCGACTGCCTCAAAAAACATCCAGTGCCACCTGCAGTTGTTCTGATATATATCTCTCCACTGGACCCACGTGGCTCTAGAGGAGAGAGTGAGGCTGGTGAATTTGCACAGCCCTCCCTCACTTAAATCCAATTCACCATAAGTAATGACATCACCTCCGATGTCATGGCCCTCCTTGAGAACAAAGGACCAATAAAAATATGTACTAAAGATGTGGAGATATTAGACTAAAGAATGAAACAATCCCTACTCTCAACGAATTTATATTCTAATGGAGGAAATACCAAGGATATAGAAAAATATAAACAGCATAAATAGAAAGTAAATAAATACAAAATATGTTAAATTGTTAAATAAAAAGGTAGTTTTGGGGGAGGTGGGATCAGAAAAGGCTTCATGCAGAAGGTGGTGCTTAAACTCATCTTAAATCAAGAGAGGGGCTCTACAAGGCTCTATAAGGAGGAAGGCATTCCTGGCATGGGCAATAGCTAATACAAAAGCATGGAGACAGGAACAGAGAGAAGGCCAGTGTAGCTGGATCACAGAGTGTGGGGGTAGTAATGTTCAGTGAGGCTGGAAAGACAGATTGGTTGAGATCGTGTCAGGCTTTAAAAACTAAACATATAAATTTATATTTTATCCTAGAAGCAAGAGGGAGGCAATGGAGTTGATTGAATAGGAGAGTGACATGGACAGATCTCTAAGGAAAATTAGTTTGGTAGCAGTCTATGATGGACTGGAGTGGGGGGAAGAGCCGAGGGAAAGATATTTCTGTTTTGGACATTTTGAGTTTGAGATGCCATCCAGGTTACAACAGGCGGGTATTAATTGTCAGGAGTTCAGGAGAGATATAGATGGTTCTGGGATTTTTCTTCATGGAAATAATCATTGAATCAATGGGAGCTAATGAGATTACTTATGGAAATGGGCTTCTATCAAGAAAAAAAAGAGGACCCTAGAAAGAGACATAGGACACACCAATAGTTAAAGGGTGAGATATGGAAGATTATTCAGCAAAGAAATGGCCAGACAGGAAAAGAAACAAGGGAACATGATGCCACAAAAATCATTTTTATTTCTTTTTAAAGGAGAGTAACCACTAGGAGTAGTATGAGATCCTACAGAGAGGTTAAGAAGGATGAGGACTGAGAAAAGGCTACTGCATTTGACAGTTACTTGTGTCTATGCCAGTTTTTCTTTCCAAATAAAAATAAGGATCTAATTAAAAGCTATTAGAGGTAGTATAGTATAATAGAAAGACCACCAGACTAGAAGTCAAGAGACCCAGATTGAATTCTGAGTTCAAAACTAGTTGTCTAATTTTCCTTTTTCCTTTCCTTTCCTTCTTTCTTTCCTTCCTTCTTTCTTTCTTTCTTTCTTTCTTTCTTTCTTTCTTTCTTTCTTTCTTTCTTTCTTTCTTTCTTTCTTTCTTTCTTTCTTTCTTTCTTTCTTTCTTTCTTTCTTTCTTTCTTTCTTTCTTTCTTTCTTTCTTTCTTTCTTTCTTTCTTTTTTGGTGAGGCAATTGGGGTTAAGTGACTTGCCTAGGGTCACACAGCTGCATTTGAACTCAGGTCCTCCTGACTCCAGGGCCAGTAGTCTATCCACTGTGCCACCCAGCTGCCCCTAGTTGTCTAATATTTCAAGTTGCTTCACTTTTGTGGGCCTTAGTTTCCTTATGTGTTAAATGAGATTGGACTAAATAAATTCCCTTCTAGTTTTGGTAATCTGTGAATCCTTTTCTACATCTTTGCTGAAATCACCAAAGAGGAAGTAAAGTTGGTTTGCCATTTTCTAAAACAACTATAAAAGAAACTAGTTCATGAGATAATGCAGTAGATACTTATTAAATGGAAGATACCTGTTAAATGGAAGGCACTGTGTTCTTTAGTGTGAATATAAAATTAGAAGCTACAAAGGACTTCAAAAATCTTTTAGCCCAATTCTTTCATTTTGTAGACGAGGAAAATGAAGCCCAGAGAAGGTAAGTGATTGCCCAAGTTGACATAGGTAGTAAGTAGGAGACCTGGTCTTTTGAATCTAGGTCCTCTGAGTCCAAATCAAGGACTTTCCCCACTCTACCATACTGCTTCCCAAACATAGAAAGTATATTAAAGTACACAAAGTACCTATTTTCTCCTTTTTATAGACGAAGAAACTGAAGCTCAGGTTGATTTACCCAATATCACAGTGTCAGAGCCAAGACTGGGTGGAGCCCAGACCTCCTAACTCTAAGATAGGTACTATGCCATGCAAGGAGTTTATAACCTAATAACTATCCAGCAATTCCATTTTGTAGTAGAAATGATTCTGTTGTTCAGTCATGTCAGTCATGTCCAACTTGTCCCCATTTGTAGTTTTCTTGGCAAAGATATTGGAGTATTTTTTTTTTGTGGGGCAATGAGGGTTAAGTGACTTGCCCAGGGTCATACAGCTAGTAAGTGTCAAGTGTCTGAGGTCAGATTTGAACTCAGGTCCTTCTGAATCCAAGTGTTAAGGGCTAAAATTCTAGCTAAACTGTCTAAAATATCTAATGAGTGGTCGACAATAAATTATAAGCTTTAGCAAGAGTTAGATTTTTAAGTATTTATTAAGGAGAATAAGAATTTGGTAAAGAGAGAGAGAAAGGCCTATATTCATCTGTCTATTAAAGGGAGAGCACATTTCTAGCTCCGCTCTCCACCAGCATCCTCAGGAAAGAGAGCGAGACCGAGCGCCAGTCTCTTCCTTCCTCCTCCCACTAGCCTGCGTCACTTCCTGACGCCAAAGAAAAGACTCCTGGTCTTGCCCTCAAAGACCTTCGTTTCATGGGCGGAACTCTTCTACAGTAAGTCTCCAGCAGGTGGCGTCATTCCAATCGTTACACAAGGCCAGTGCTTTATCCACTGCGCCACCTAGCGGCCCCCTGATATTGGAGTATTTTGCCATTTCCTTCTCCAGCTCATTTTACAGATGAACTGAGGCAAACAGGGTTAAGTGACTTGCCCAGGGTCACACAGCTAGTAAGTGTCTGAGGTCACATTTGAACTCGGGTCTTCTTAACTCCAGGCCTGGCACCCTATCCACTGTACCACCTAGCTGCCCCAATAGAAACAATTAGCAAATCCTTAAAAAAGAATACATATAGGGGGCAGCTAGGTGGCCCAGTGGATAAAGCACCAGCCCTGGATTCAGGAGGACCTGAGTTCAAATGAATACATATGTTGGTAGTGCTTCAAATGAGGAAAAGGAAGATTAAAGAAGAAAACACTATAAACCTTTAGGGATCATCAAAAGTACCTGGAAAAAAAAATTCCCCGAAGCCCTTGGAGTGAAGGACATTGTATTCTGTTTTGTTTTGTTTTTTTGTTTTTTTTGAGGGGCAATTGGGGTTAAGTGACTTGCCCAGGGTCACACAGCTAGTAAGTGTTAAGTGTCTGAGGCCGGATTTGAGCTCAGGTACTCCTGAATCCAGGGCCGGTGCTCTATCCACTGTGCCACCTAGCTGCCCCAGGACATTGTATTCTAAACAGAAAAGGGAGGAGCCTGGCTTCCCCAGATTCCCTGGGAGGCACTGATATGTTAATAGTTTACAAATCTGGAACTTCTTTCTAGTCAAATGCTAAAAGCGAGACCTCTCAGCACTTCAGGCACCTAGAGAAGAAAGGCCATTAGAATTCTTAGGGGTTACTCCCCTTAACTGTGGTTTTCTGGCTTGAGTTCCCTTTCACCAGAAGGTGTCACCAGAAACAAGCACATTAGATACAGATGGGTCAATGCTACAAAGAGATGACCAAGGATTCCAACATGCTCATTGTTTCAGAAGCCTGTTCCATTTTCAGTCCCTATTTCTCTCTGGGCTTAGGGCAAAGAAACCTCTGAGGAAACTTAAACTGGGGACAACCAATAAAAAAAGATGACTAATATTTGCTTTCAGTTAGTTGGTTTATAGAACTTTTGCACTGTTCCCCTCTTCCTTTCTACCCTCAACACAAATAAAAAAGATTACCCTCTCATTATTTCCTAACATGGCTGCTTGGGTGGTTTAAAATACTGTAAGAACATGTAATCACTTTTCTCTTTTCTTTTTTTGGAGGCAATAGGAATTAGGTGACTTGCCCTGGGTCACACAGTTAATAAGTGTCTGAGGTTGGATTTGAACTCAGGTCCTTCTGACCCCAGGGCCAGTACTCTATTCATAATTATTTTTCAAGTCAAGTAAAGCATTTATTAAGCACCACACGCAGTGTGTGTGAAACAACATGTAAAAACTATGGATGTATATTACATATATAAAATCTCAGAGGGAAGGCACTAGCAGTAGGGAGAATTGGGAAAAGCTTCTTGGAGAAGCTGGGGTTTTAGCTAGGATTTGAAGGAAGCCAGGCTAGAAGTAGAAATGAGAGAAAGGATCCCAGGTGTGAAGGATAGGCAGCAAAAATGCATAGTCAGGAGGGGGAGTGTATTGGGTAAAGACACCAAAGGTGGGGCCAGTGTCGCTGGATCAGAGTACGTGACTGTTAAATGTAAGAAGACTGCAATAGTAAGGAGTCAGGTTATAAAGGGTGGGTCTGACAAAGATTAAGTTATGCAGGTTAAAAACTCACATCTCTGCCTTGTAAAGAAGGTCTTTCTCAAGACCTATGGGCTGGGGGAGGAAGGGAATAGAAGGAAGGCATAGGGAGATTTTGTGGGAAGAAAAGGGCAGTTTACTAGAAAGCCCATTGGAGTTGGAGTTGACAGAATTGGGCTTTGACACTAGCTGTGTGGTTTCCAAGTCACTTCACCTCTCAGAGCCTGTTTCCTTATCTGTAAAATGGGAATAAGAATACTTGTACTATCTACCTTATAGAGTCGTTAGTGAAGAAAGTGCTTTGTCACTCTCAAAGTGCTAATAAATGTGAGTTATTATCCAGAAAACAATGGTCTGATTTGAGGAATCTCTTCTGGATGTAAGGAAGGGGATAATCCTGGGTAGCTGGAGACTGGATAGAGTGACCACGGTTGAGGGCAGGCTTTGGAAAGCGGTCCAGGTTCCTGGACAATTGGAAGCACCTTAGCATGAAAGCAAGAGGTCAAAGCTAAGCTATGGTATGGGACCAAGCTGGAATTACTACAATCATCATACTTGTTATCTAGGGGGAGGCTCTATTCTGACTCAGGTAGGGGAGAACAATTTCTTTTCCTCCTAATTCAGCAGAGTCAAGCTTGTGATTTTTCAAAATAAAGATTCTTCTTAAGCAATTAGTGCTAGTTCCTACTGAAGTTTAGCACGGTGAGAAAAATACTGGATTAGAAAACAGAAGACAAATTTGAATCTAACCTTGGCTGTGTGCTTGCTCCCTAGTTGAGATTCTATAAGTCCTTTTACTCTTTGGGTGGCTCTAAGTGAAGTGAGAATGTTGAACTAGACAGTATACATGGTCCTTTCCAGATTTAAGTCCTTTGACCCTACAGGGGTAGAAGCAGGATCTTCTTGTCACCACATCCATCTTGACTCCTCCCCTCTTTTCTCCAGGTACCATCTTCTTGGCCCTTCCCCCATTCCCTCCCATTCCCATTCCCAAAACAGAGAAAAAGTACATGAAACAGCAATGTGAAAGAATTTGGGCCAAAATAATTTATATTTGTTAAAGGTCATTAATTGCACAAATGGAAACGTTAGGGGCAGCTAGGTGGCGCAGTGGATAGAGCACCGGCCCTGGAGTCAGGAGTACCTGAGTTCAAATCTGGCCTCTGACACTTAACACTTACTAGCTGTGTGACCCTGGGCAAGTCACTTAACCCCAATTGCCTCACTAAAAAAACAAACAAACAAACAAACAAAAAACCCCTAACCCTGAATAAATTCATTCAGAGTGACTCATTCAAAATAAAACAGTCCAAGCAAACTTTATTGACAAACATGGTCATACAAGAGGTAGTGTTCTGCTGTGAAGGGAGTATGGGGATTGGGATCAGAAGAAGGTAGTTTGTTCCCAGCTCAGCGCTACTGCTTACTAGTCACCTTCTCTCCGTAAACCTGTGTTTGATCATCTGCACAATGAAGGGGTTGGATTAAGTGATCTCTAAGGTTTCTGTAACCTTTAACATCCATGAATTTATGAAGTCCTTATAACCTAAAGGGCAGGACAAATAATAACCTTTCAAAGTACTTCCTTAGATTCATTATCTTCTGTGGTTCCCACCACAACTCTGAGTTAAGCAAGGGCTGGTGTGGTTATTATCCCAATTTTACAAAATTGAGGTCTTTAAAGGTTCAAGTCAGAGAGTAACTGTCAAGGAGCAATTGGCACTTTTCATCTGCAACTCCTTAAGTCCAGCAGAAACTACCTAGTTGCCTAGTTATCATGAACAATTAGTGAAAATGGCTCCATCTGGTGATGCTGTGCTGGCTCCAGGCTTTATTGCGCTCCCTCTGCCTGATTCCTGTTTTGACAAAATTCCATCCCCTCTTCCATTCCTTGCATCCATTACTTACCTCTATCCTCCAGTCTATAAACCCTGACAAATCATGTGCTTACAGGTGAGTTGCTAATCAATCCTTAGAGATTACCACTTCACCTCCAGCCTGAAAACCTTAATTAGGAGTGTCTCCTCCCAAGCACTGAACCTTGTTAATATAGCCTATTACCCTCCTTCAATCCTAACATAAATGTTCCACTCAATCTTTCTATCACAGGACACACCCAGAGATGATAAGGCAGCCAGCCTTGTAACATAGATGATTCCTTGACAAAGATTTTCCCACTTCCATTAGTGCCACTGCTCCCTCACTCTTCCTAGTTTCCTAATGACAAAAGTTATTCTTGCCTGGTGTGTTGCAGAATGGATTTTGGTTCACGTATGCAATAGACTAGATAACTTCCGAGGTCTCTTCTAAAGCTGGGATTTTGCAATTGTGTGAAAACTCTACAATTGGTCCCTCAACCCGTTTACCACCTGTACCACCTCCTTCTGTGTTAAGTTCTCATGTACTTATCACATTACATGCCCATCACTGGGGTATTTTTCCAAGTGAAAGGTGATTGAGCTCAGTCAATGAGGATAAAATACAGTGGTTTTCTGCTGAATGAACAGGGTACTTCATTAATGCCCAAATCTCTTCTTTGATCTACTCTGTGTCCTGTCTCTAAAGTGATTGAGGATCTGAGAGTGAACTACATACAGGGAGTGTGGACCCAATGGAGACTCCAACATAAGTACCTGACTGTCATCCCCAGAGGTACAAGTGACAAAACCTCCAGACCACTACAAGGAGAGTTGCTACATGCTTATTTGAACCTCACTTGGCTATTCATCCCTGCATTGATCTACACCCTACTGCAGATCTCACAAAAGATGGACTCATTTGACACTTGTATACCAGTGCTGAATGAACAATTTTGGTAAAAACAGTTTGGCAGAATTGGGTATAGACCAATATGTTATAAAATTTACCAATATAAGAACAAAATGTATACATGATCTGGATATCAATATATTACAAGAAAATTTGAAGAATATGGAACATACTACCTATGAGACTTATGGAGAGGTGAGCATTTTATGAATAAATGAGATAGATAGCAGTGTGAAATATAAAATGGATAATCTGATTACATTAAATTGAAACATTTTGTACAAATAAAACAAATGTAGCCAAGATCAAAAGGAAAAAAAGAAAATTGGGGAAAATTTTTATAGACAATTTCTCAGATAAAGATCTTATCTCAAATATATAAAGAACTTTGTCAAATCTATAAGAATCAATCATTCCCCAATTGATAAGTGGTCAAAGGATATGAATAGGCAGTTTTCTGATGAAGAAATCAAAACAATTTATAGTCATATAAAAATACTCTAAATCTTTATTGATTAGAGAACTGCATATTAAAAAACTTTGAGATATCCTGTCACACTTATCATATTGGATAAAATGATTGAAGGGGAAAGTGACAAACATTGGAAGGGATATGGAAAAATTGGGACACATTCACTGTTGGTGGAACTGTGAAGTGATTCAACCATTCTGGAGAGCAATTTGGAACCATGCCCAAAGAGTTATTAAATTGCCTACACCCTTTGATCCAGCAATACTACTACTATGACTATTTCCAAAGATGATTGGGGGAAAAGGAAAAGAACCAATGTTTTCCAAAATATTTATACAGCTCCCTTTGTGGTGGCAAAGAATTAGGAACTGAGAGGATGCCCATCAACTGGGGAGTGGCTAAACATGTTGTGATGCTTTTAGAAAAAACATGGATAAACTTGTATGAAATAATGAAGAGCAAATTGATCAGAACTGAGAGATTATTGTATACAGTAACAACAATATTGTTTTAATAACAACTTTGAGTGATTAAGTCATTTTAATTACCATAAATACCCAAATGAAATACAAAGGACCTATGAAGCAAGACACTATCTGCATCCAGAGAAAGAACTGAGAAATAGAAGTATGTATAGACTGATTTTACATATATATCTATTTATGTCTAATGGTAGCCATCTCTAAGGGTGGGTGGAAGGGAAGAGAAAAGGGGAAAAAGGAAAGTTATATCGTAACTTTATTATGCATTTAAAAGGAAAAGCAAATTGTACATAACATTTGCAGTTTCATGTGCAACCGTCTTTTTAAAAAATCCAACTATGCAAATACTTGTTTTATTTCATAAATTAAAAATGAAATAAATAAAAATTGTACACTGCTGCTGAGTGAATCTCAAATATTTTCTGTTTGCAAGATCTAGGTGCAGGTGGAGCCAATAATGCTCATATCTGTTATGGGGCCCTCTGCATCTATTGTATGGGATTAATTTTTGTTGTTGTTGTTGTTGTTGTTTTATTTTGCTTTTTTGGGGCAATGAGGGTTAAGTGACTTGCCCAGGGTCACACAGCTAGTAAGTGTCAAGTGTCTGAGGCCGGATTTGAACTCGTGTCCTCCTGAATCCAGGGCTAGTGCTTTATCCACTACACCACCTAGCTTCCCCCTTCTGTATCTATTCTTAAAACATGTAGAAAGAGGGCAGGGAAATAGATGATTAAATTATCTCTTTTTTGTTGTGGTCTTCCATTTCATAAGAAGGCTTATAGCTGGTGACTTTGAAGTCATCTAAGGGGTGTAAAATGCCACATATCTCTTCCTGCCCAGCTGCCCCCATAGAGTTTAATAATCCTGGGTTGGGGGATGAAGCAAAAGGAAGGTAAGGTGGAAGGGTGCCCTTTTTGGTAGTTCTTCCAATCCTAAAGCCCCATGGGCTCTGCCTCCCTACCAAGGTGGTTATTGGACAAGGGAGAATTGTGGGGGTGGTACTTACTGGGAAATATCACTACATAAGAAAGCATCACTGCAACAGTTTTAAGCAATCTTATTTGCAGGACTGCATCAGTCCTCACAACTTTCGATGAATAAGTTCCATATTATTTCTAAATACAATAATGGCTAGTAGTTTGTGATAAGTCAGGACAGAAATATGCAGATGCCCCTCTATTACATATTAATGAACTCCACCCTAATGAACTTACTCTGGGCCTTACCATTCTCTTTGACACTGCCATCCAGATCCATGGGCAATATCATCTGATCTGCCAATGTGCCTTAAAGACCTTTGGGCCTTCTTGTCTAGCCTGCTGATATACTCTTTCACATATGTTGTTTCCCATAAGTAGAGTGTGAAGTCTTTGACGGTAAGGACTTTCTCTGTCTCTGTATTTTCCCCTCTATTTGTCTCCTTGGCACTTAGCACTGTGCTTGGCACATCAAAAGCACTTAATAAATGCTTATTCATTCATTCAACAAAATAATATATCAACTATGTCTGGCAGCGCATATAGTAGTCTGCATCTGTAATACACTGACTCTCTAGACAGATTTTCTGTAATATTTACCCACTATTTTTTTTCTGAGCTTGACCTCAACTTGTTGCTTAATTGCATACTGCAATTTAATTATTCACCCCCATTGATATTTATTAAGCACCTGTGTTGTGTAGGACTTTTGAACTAATTCAGGTGAGTGGAATTTAGGACCTGAATTCTGGAGATGTGTTTGGAGATGGAAAGAAAGGAACAAATCTGAGACGGAATCCACAGTACCTGGGGATTGATTTGACTGGATCTAGGGACACGGAACAAGGGAGGAGAATTTAAAGCAAATTATACTAGATGACTGGGGAAACTGTCATGCTAGTCATGAGAACAGGACAGTCTGTAACAACAGGTTTCAGAGGAAACAAAAGTTCAGTTTTATACATGTTGAGCTTGAAGGGCCAAAAGGTCACATAGGTGAAGATGTTTAATAGGTAATTAAGTGAATCTGGAGAGCTCAAGAGAAATATAGATGTGGGAATTCTTTGCATGGCAGTGATGATTGAAACTATGGGAGTGGGTGAGCTTACTAAAGGAGAGAAGAGGATTTTTAGGAGTTCAAAGGAGAAAGAAGAGCCAGTTGAGGAGACAAGAGTAGTGGTCAGAGAGGGGTATGGAAAAGGAGGAACGATTCTTTTTAGTAACATTAGACTTCAGAAGTGTAAAAAATATTAGATATTCCTAATACTACAGATGAAGCAACTAAGGCAAAGAAAATAACTTGCCCAACGTCCTATGGTAACAAAGCTGGAATATGAACCCAATTTTTCTGATTACCAGTTATCTTAGTGTTTCTTCTCTTATACAACTCTGCCTAAAATAACATTTTTTAATATCTACAAGGAACAGATTTTAAATTTCTTCACAAGTCTCCTCTTACCCATTTTAATTACTCCACTTAATACTTCAATGGGAAAAAAACATCAAAGATACCAGTTAATTGCATCTCAAAATGTACCAGGTCCCAGTAAATCCATGCAGAAGATTTATTGAAAGTGAAAAAAATAAACCCAGAATAACAAAGAATGCAGGCACATACTCCATCTCTCTGGATGCAAAACAGGTGGAAGACAAGCTATCTGTGGCCTTGAGAGTGGTTTACTTTTTTTTGGTGAGGCAATTGGGGTTGAGTGACTTGCCCAGGGTCACACAGCTAGTAAGTGTCAAGTGTCTGAGGCCAAATTTGAACTCAGGTCCTCCTGAATCCAGGGCTGGTGCTTTATCCACTGCACCAGCTAGCTGCCCTGGTTTACTTTTTTTTTTAATGACTGTATTTTATTATTTTTTTAATCAGCAAAAGACCACCTTACACTTTCCTCTTAATTCTCTCTGACTTTCCCAGTTAAGAATGAAAGAAAAATAAAATCCCTAATGTATAGTCAAACAAAAAATATTCCACACTGACCATGTCCAAAACATTGTCTCATTCTGCATCCTGAGTCCTTCACTTTTGTATGGGAGGTGGGTAGAGTGTTTCATCATTAGTTCTCTAGAATCATGGTTGGTCATTTCACTGACCATAATTCATTTTTTTTTTTAGTGAGGCAATTGGGGTTAAGTGACTTGCCCAGGGTCACACAGCTAGTAAGTGTTAAGTGTCTGAGGTCGGATTTGAACTCAGGTACTCCTGACTCCAGGGCTGGTGCTCTATCCACTGCGCCACCTAGCCGCCCCGACCATAATCCTTAATTCTTTCAAAGTTATTTGTCTTTAACATATTGCTGGCATTTTATGAATTGTTCTCCTGGTCCTGTTCACTTAATTCTGAAGAGTTATTTGTCTTCCCAGGTTTTTCTGAAACCATCCTCTTCATCATCTAGCACAATAGTATTTCTCTTACTATTCCCTACAGCATAATATTCTATCACCTTTCTTATAGCACAATGGAATTCTATCATTTTTATATACCATAACTTGTTCAGCCATTTCTCAATTGATGGGCACCCCCTCAGATTCCTCTTCTTTGCCACCTCAAAAAAGAGGTGTTAGAAATGTTTTGAAAAAAAAAAAGAAATGCTTTGTACATCCTTGGGGTTTGTTTTGCTTTAGTACTAATTCTCCCTTTCCCTTCTTCCCTTTCTTTTCTGTTTCCTTGTTGTGTAAAATATATATCTGTACTCAGTTTTGTGGGGTGTGTATTCTTCCCTCCTGTGACAAAGTTTAGATAAAAGTAAGGCTCAAGTGTCAGCCTCCTTTCCAATTTGTATAGATATTTACTTCTATACCCCAATTATGATACTCTCCCCTAATCTCTTTACCTCCTTCCTCTCCAGTATATTCCTCTTCTTTTTTTCCAATTCTTCTCTTAAGATCATCAAGACCTAACAGGACCACTTTCTTCAGGCCTTATCTGATTAGACTCCCTCTTTGACCCATGATGATGATAGGGTTGAGAAGGGATGCATACGTTAGTTCTCTATATTATAATGTATTTTATTCTTTTTTAGTCCCTTATGAACATTCATGGTTACCTTTTTATGTTTCTCTTAACTCCTATGTTTGAACTTAAAAGTTTCGACATAGCTCTGGTCTTTTCATAAGCATCACCAATGCTTTGAAGTCCTCTATTTAATTAAAGATCCATTTTTTTTCTCTCCTGTAGAGTTATACTCAATTTTTTCTGGCTAAATTATTCTAGTGTGTAAGTCTATATGCTTTGCCTTTTGGAAATTTGTATTCCAAGCTCTCTGCTTCTTTATTGTGCTGGCTGCGAAACTGTGTATTAGCCTGACTCTGGCTCTATGGTATTTGAACTTTCTTTCTGGCTGTGCTTTCTCTCTCTCTCTGTGACTAGTGCAATTCTATTTCCACATTGCTCTCTAGTTCTAAGAGATCTGGGAAGTTTTAGGACTTTTTGAAATACAACATGTAGGCTTTCTCTTTTATTCATCATGACATTCAGGTAGTCCAATGATTCTTACCATTTTTTTTTCCTGGTGGATCTGATTTCCAAGTCAATTGTTTTTGCTATGAGACTCATGGAGTCATTGGCTTCTACTTGGTTGGCCGTTCTATTTTTCAAGGAGTTTATCACTTAGGCATGGTTTTATAACTCCTCTGCCTACCTCCTAATTCCCTTTCCAATTTTTTCTTCCATATTCCAGCTCTTGTTTCTTTTCCAATTGTGAACCCCCCCCCCATTTCATTGGGGGAAAAAACACATTTAACTTTAAAAAATTTTTTCATCTCTTCCACAAAATCTTGTTAAATTTATATCCAAGTTATGTTATTTTTTTGAGGTTTTGCTTGTACACATTTTATCTTATTCTCTTCTGTGTTTATATTTGGAGAGTACCTGTCTCCATAATTACTCATTATGGGATCTTTTTTGGCTTGCTCCTTCTTCTAGGTTACTTTTTTTTGGGAGGGGGAGGGGCAATGAGGATTAAGTGATTTGCCCAGGGTCACACAGCTAGTAAGTGTCAAGTGTCTGAGGCCAGATTTGAACTCAGGTCCTCCTGAATCCAGGGCTGGTACTTTATCTACTACACAACTTATCTGCCCCCTCCAGGTTACTTTCTGACTTCAGGTTTGATGTGAGAGCTGAACTCTGGACACTTCTGAATGGAGGGTTTGGGATGGTCTTGCCACTCCTTTCTTGGTATACTGAATCTTGTTTAGTTCCAAGGTCTCAGGGATAGCCCGGGCCAAGGGCTTGCAAACTTTCAGTGCTACCAAAGTTGTCTGATCCAGAGTAAAGTTGGATTGATGCCCCTTTGGTCTTTACTATGCAAGTTCCTGGCCTGGGTTTGGGTCTGGGTAATGGTAGACTGCTTGTGGATTTCACTATTATTAGTCACCTAGAAAATTCTGCTAGTTCACAGTGACAACTGTAGGCTTCTGTTTGGTCTGGGATTCCTGCCCAGATTACTCCTCTGTAGATTTAACTGGGCTAGAAGCTGGAACTGAGACCCTGTTCTACTCGTGAAATCTGAGTCACCCTGCTTGCTTTTGAACCCACCTCTGTCTCCCCATATACTAGCTTGTGCCTGCCTCAGAACAGAATACTTCATGCCCCTTGCAAGACTATTGCAGCATCCTGGTATGAGTTTTGGGATGACCTTTTTTGCCCCAGTGCACAGCCTCTTCCTTGTTCTGTAATGCTCCACTGCCACTCCTGGTCAGACACCTTCCCAAGTGTCTACAGACCTGTCTGTCTCTTTATGCCAAACTGGACTGGGAAAATGATTTACTGTGATTTTTTTTTTTTACATTTTCATATTCCCATAAGGATTTGATCTGGTGAATTTTCCAGACTTGTTAGGAAGTATTTTAGGGGGAGGGCACCCTATAGTGCTTCCTGATACTACACCATCTTGGCTCTGCTTTGCCAGTGTAGTTTACTTTCTAACACCTCTCTGGGTTGGCATTTCAAGTCAGTTTTCTTCTTCCTACGAGGTGATATCAAGAACTGCTGTCCTAGATTAATAAGGAAGACCTGGGGAGCAGCTAGGTGGCGCAGTGGATAAAGCACTGGCCCTGGATTCAGGGGAACCTGAGTTCAAATCCAGCCTCAGACACTTGACACTTATTAGGTGTGTGACCCTGGGTAAGTCACTTAACCCTCATTGCCCTGCAAAAATAAATAAATAAAATAATTTTTTTTTAAAAGGAACAACTGGCCCCCGAAGTAGCTATTATGTGAACCTGAAGGAAGTGACCATGCCACCTTAGAGTTTGTGATGAATGAGAAGAAAGTCAAGCCTAGTCAATATACCCTATACTTTGGGAGCACGTCTGCTAAAGTGTTCAGTTTAAGACATGGATAGGTTACCTAGACTAAAATTCTCCATAGGAAGAATTGTCATGGTTGATAGAAAGCTGTGCAGTAGACTAAGGCACAAAGTAGGTGCTTAATAAATGTTTATTGACTGAAGCAAGAGAGATAAAGGAGGTGGATAATATAGATATAAGCACGGATATATGAGAAGCACAATCCTGGCAAATATAAGTGTTAAAAGTATATTAAAGCACGGAATGACCTAAGGTTTGTAATGAATACTTGGACAAAGGAGGGCTTTGGGGGAAAAAAGCTATGTTGGAAGCAAGAGATTAATGGAAGTATAATACCACTGCTTGGGAGTGAATTGAAGAACAACAGAGGATGGAAAAAAGGGAGAAAAATTCAATTTCTATTTTGCTTCTATTGTTTCTACCAAAGAAAAATAATAAGTCTGGAAAATATGGAATAAAAGTAATTAACACAGAACTGGAATTCAAACTAAGTGAATTGGTAAGGGAGTGCTTATTTCCCTTCAGTGAGGTGAAGTAACCAAGACCCTGTACATCCAAGATTGCAGAGCCACCATCAGTGACTGTCTATGAAAAATTGTGGAAACAAGATCATGGGCAAATATACTGATTCCAAAATGAAGAGAAGGTAGACTCTTCAAATTACAGTTCAGTGAATTTGATTTCAATTTTTAGAAGGGATGATTTGCAAGAAATTTGACAGGAAAGGGGGAGGAAATCTTTACAACTCTATAAATTTTTTTGAGGTAAGGGACTTTTCTTTTTAGTCTCTGTATCCCAAGTCTAGTATAGTGCCTTGTAATTAATAAATGTTTGTTGAGCCAAAATTGAACAAAGTCATCCCAGACTAAACTAAATTCTTTTTTTAATAGGGATATTAGGCTTATAGATCACAGGGAATAAATCTATATAGGATTTCAGAAATTCAATTGACAAAGTTGCTAACAATATTCTTGTGAACAAGACTGAGAGATGTGGGGGGATTTCCAACTAATGGAACGACCCAAATAATAGTAGTCAATTAACAAGTATTTACAAATGACTATTAGGTGTCAAGTACTGTCCAAGGCACTAGAAATACAAAGACAAAAATAAAATAGTTCTTAACCCTCACGGAGCTTACATTTCATCTAAGGAACCATATACATGTGTAAGTAAATACATACTACATACAAAGTAATTGGGAGCCCCTGGCATCTCTGAGGAGGAAATCAGGAAAGGCTGAGCTTTGAAAGAATCTAGAGATTCTATAAAGAAGAGGAGGAAGAGAAGTGTATTCCAGGCATGAGGGCAATTTGTGTAAGCGTTCTGAGAGGAAAGATGGAATGTAATATGAGGAACATCAAGAAGGCCAGGTTAGTTAGCCTGTAAGACACATGAAGGAGAGTTAAAGCAAAAAAGCCTGGAAAGGTAGTAAGGAGAGAGGCTTGTGAAGGGTTTCAAATGCTAAATACAGGAGTTAAGGTATGAACACCAATTAAGACTATAGCAATAATGGGGGCAGCTAGGTGGTGCTGTGGATAGAACACCGGCCCTGGAGTCAGGAGTACCTGAGTTCAAATCCAGCCTCAGACACTTGACACTTACTAGCTGTGTGACCCTGGGCAAGTCACTTAACACCAATTGCCTCAAAAAAAAAAAAAAAGACTATAGCAATAATTGAGGTGAGAGGTGAGAAGGGCCTGTATCACCTGGTGACTGTATGACTGGAGGGAATAGGATGGACCTGAAATGCTGTGAAGAAAAACTGAAGTTTTACAGCTAATTGGATATAGGAGGATTCCAAGGTTGTAAACTTGGAGACTGAAAGGCAGAAGGATGGGTTTTAGGGGAAAAGAAAATGAAATGATTTCCACTTTGAACATGATGACTTTGAGATGCCCACAGGGCACCCAATTGGAAATGTCCAATAGACAACAGGTGATATGGGACTATAGCTCAGGAGAAAGTAGGGCTGGGCTGAATATAAATGCATATGTATATGTGTATATATATATATATGTATATATATATATATATACACACACATCTATCATTTATCTATCATATATGGACAG
This sequence comes from Dromiciops gliroides, assembly GCF_019393635.1. Classification (NCBI taxonomy): domain Eukaryota; kingdom Metazoa; phylum Chordata; class Mammalia; order Microbiotheria; family Microbiotheriidae; genus Dromiciops; species Dromiciops gliroides. The sequence goes on along the minus strand of NC_057861.1, from coordinate 618,421,387 downwards.
GGCTTTTAAATTAATTCTACTAATGTACATCATCACCTTCTCTGCAACTTATTTAAGAGTGGCCTAGAGGACTAGGAAGGTAAATGGCTTGCTCAGGGCCACACAGTATAAATCAGAGGCAGGACATGAATCCAAGTCTTCTTGGTTTTTAGAGTACCTCTCTGTCCACTATAATACACTACTTACCTCTCTGTCTGTAGATATAGGCATGTATATAAATATAAATGTAAATCACAAATTATGCCATCTGTTGTCATTCATGCTATTAAAAATGTCAAACAGAATAGGTCTAAGGGCAGAGCCTGAGGTCAAAGAGATTAATAGGTTTATGCCAACCTGGAGAAAGTTAGCTTAGGTTTCTAATGGAGTGATCTAGTGTTCTGTCCTTAGCCCTGTTCTTATTGGCATTTCTAGCAATAACAGATTAAGACAGAGTTAGCACGCTTATTAGGCCAGGAGGGATGGTGTTTTTTTAAACCAATAAGCATTAATTATCTGCTACATGTTTTGTGGAAGGCACTGATGATACAAAAAAAAATTAAACAATCTCTGCCTTCAAAGGGTTTATGTTCTTTTGGGGGACATGTGAATATACAGGTTAATTATAAAGGTTCAAGATGATTTTGAAGGGAAGGGTACTAGTAACTTGTAAAAGCTTCATTTAGGAAGTGGAAGCACAACTGAGTCTTGAAGGAAATTAGGAATTCTAAGAGGAAGAAAAGAGGGGAAAGTGAATTCTAGGTATGGGGGATGGCCAATGCAAAGGTATGGAAATAGGAAGGAATATGTAATATAGCAGGAAAGGGAGGCTGGGGCCAGGTTTTAGGTTTTAAAACGCCAGAGTGGTTTATATGTGCTTCACTTCACACTGAATAATGGAATCCGGGTCAAAAAAGACCTTTAGAGGCAAGAAAAATGGTCTAAACCTAATAGACTGAAATTTAGAGATTAATGTAGCGTCTTACACTTGGGTTCACAAAAACAATGGTACAAAGACTGGGGAAGGGACAGTTGTGCAACAATTCATGTAAAACAGACCTTACGATTTAATGGACTCTCAAGCCCCACAGGAGTGAACAATCTGATGTGACAATTAAAAATACAAATATGGGAGCATAGGTGGCATTAATAGAGATTGCTATCTAGAATGAAGGAGGTAATATTTCTACTGAATTCAAGACCTAGTGAAACCACAAATGGAATATTCTATTCAGGTTTGATCACCCCATTTCAGGAGGGACAGCACAAACTGGGGATTCTAGCCCTTAGATTCCCTGACTGTTTCATGGAGCTATAAAGTTTAGGGTATTTACTAGAATTACCATGGATCTCATAAAGTGGTGTGAAAGACAATCTGATAGACTTGGGCTCCAAGTTCAGTGCTCTTCCTTTCCACTATATAACACTGTCTCTGATTTGGGAGTCCCCACAAATGTCTCAAAGTGAATCATTCACCTAGGACATATACAACTAGGAGAGACATTTGAACTTTCCTTTTCTCTCAGGTACATTTACAAAAAATTTCTACAGACCAAATGAGTTAATATTTGTAAAAAGTGCTTAGCACAGTGTCTGGCAAAAAGTAGGCACCATATAAGTGCTTAATCCCCATCCTCTTCCCTTTCCCTCTCTTCTAGAAAAGACTAAATTCAGATCCTAACCAATCTCCTCTATTTCTTCTGCACTTCTGTATAGCTGATCAGTATCTTACCAATGTTACAAAAGAAATTCAGTGAAGTTTTTGGTGTGAAAGAGGTGGGTGACAACAGGAAATATAAATATAAAGGTTTCTGGGTAGCACAGATAATGGATAAGACATCAGACTAGAAACTTCCTGCTAGCACTCCCAATGGAATAAACTATTCACCACCTGTCCTAATTACCCATCTGTCATGCACAACAGCTGCTAGGTTGATGTATTAAATGTCATCGACCACTACATACAAAGAGCATTCTTGAACAATGCGTATACTCAACTGTTCACAGGTTGTCAAAAGGCCACTGTTCCATAATGCTTGGCATATGTCTTCAGCTGTAATGTTAACATGTCTATGCTGACCCCAGCTATATAGGATGCCTGTGCAGTAGAGACCTCTGTCCTTTAGAAATCTTCTTACCATGCTGTATCTGGTTCCTCAAGGTTCCTGGCAAAAGCTAAGAAAATGCTCGGAGGGAAGAGTCAGGGAACTTTGGAGTACTAGCTAAATGTGTTACCTTGACCTAAAAAAATAGATGATAGAGCCAGCTATGGATTGAACATTAACCAAGTGAACAGGAAGAAAAACTGAGTAGACAAGAACACACTTTCCTATAAAATTTTATTTGTTACATAAAAAATTCTATACATTTGTTAGACTAAAATACAGTTTGCATTAGAATTCTGGAAACTGAGTCAGTATATATAGACAACCTATCATTAGATCAGCACTGGTATTATTTCCCCCTTCCCCCATTTATAGTTTTGCACAACAAAACATTTCAAATTCTCCATCACGTTATCGTGTTTCTCTCTCAAGCCAGATGGAATTCCATCCAAGTTAGAGCTCTTGGCAGCAAGTTTACCAGCAAGATTCTATAACTCCACAAAGTTAATTGCTTAATAAACACATTTTGAAAGTCCTTTGGAAGCATGGGTGCTCCATCTGAAAAGTCTGCAGTGGGTCGATAATAATACCTTCTTTGGGGGCGTTTCCGATCATATGCTTGACTTCCCCACTGGGCCAACACCATGTAGTTAAGCCGTAGTCAGTAACAATCCCCAAACTACTAAATTAAGAAAGATACCAAACTATAGTATTTGACATGGGCTCAAACCATCTTATCCGAGTCCATAAGAGAGAGAGACAGGACCTGATGCACAAAATTAATTTTAGGATATGAAATGGTCCAGACTCGCTCGAGTCCGTAAGACACATCTACTTTTTTTCCAAGGTATTAATAATAACTGCTATTTATATAGCGCTTAAAGTTTGCAAAGCGCTTTACATACATTATCTCACTCGGTCCTCACAACAACCCTGTGAGGTAGGTACTGAAGATTTTATCCCCATTTTACAGATGAGGAAACCGAGGCTCAGCAGTGAAGTGACTTGCCCACAGTCACCCAGCAAAACAAGCATCAGAGGAAAGATGTGAACACTGACTTCTAAGTCCAGTGTTCTTTCTCCTATGTTCTGCTGCCTCTTTTAAATTGAGCAGAACCACAGGGCAGCAAACACATTTCTCTGGTTGCTTCACAGGAATGAGAAATCCTAGCAAACATTATAGGGTGCTTTGGCAGGACAGCACTACCATGGGGTTTTACTCTCTAAAAACATCATGCCTTACAGTGGTTAAACGACCCACTGTTTCTTTGGGAAGCACTTTCCAAAATTCAAGATGCTCTGAAAGACTCCAATAACTCCGTTTCACTTTCCTTTTTGGTTATTATTGAAGTGAATACAACCGTTTGGTGGTTTTCCAGAGCAACCTTGTTTCTTTGGCAGGGATCTTCCCTTTCACAATCTTTATTTTTTTTTTTAATTTAAAGGAAAAAGGTTTTTTGCTCAAAGACTGTTGCCCATCAATCAGTTTAGCCACAGTAAAGCCACTCCAATGGTATGCAGTGTTGTGCCTGTATCTGATAAGCCAAGAAAATGCGAGTTATGAGTGTTTGAAAACTTTTTCTTATGATGCTTATATAGCAGGGGGAGAACCACAAGAAAAGAGCCTGAATTTTGTGATTTTAACACTGTCACACAAAGAAAAGAGAAACAGATTAGCAGTTACCTCCCAGTCATAACTTATTTTGGGAGCAGAGCATTAAACAAATGGTTTGATATAAGGAAATAGGGATTAAAGAGCGTTCTAAGCACAAAGGTATGGAGTGGGGGAGGGAAAGGCAGATGTACAGCAGTTTCTCTTGTATTTATTGAAGAGAAGTTGTTTGGTGTGAAGGTCACTATAATCATGAAAATGAGTTAGATTTAATTAATGTTTTTTGTCCCCAAATAGTAACCCCAGAAGTTGTCTCATATATGTATATAAAATCATCACACTGCTATGGAATATGTCTAATAGAATCCTGAAGAAAATCAAAGGGCCTTCCCTTGGTTCACTAAGACTCACAAATATGAAAAAGTGACACTGTATCTCTAAGTAAATGATAAAGTTGTCAGTTAGAATAGCACCTGGAATGAGTTAGTGCCTGTCCCACTTGTCTCATAATAGGGACAGTGGCTTACATGACTGCAGTATCTGCATAAGAAGACAACCAGAGATTTGGTTCCCATTATCTAGATTTTCATAAGCTATCAAAATGCAGTATTCTTACCCCCGCCTTCTTGCTAATACCTTGAATTATAGCATACATACATCTGTTGAATTAAAGGAATGAGTGGGACCAGCTGGGGACATGAATGTGGGTGGATCAACATAAATTCATCCCCACCCCTAAAAAACCCTTCCTAAAAGTGGGTAAGTTACACTGTCTTATAATATGGAGCAGAACATGCCTCTTATGCCATAAATTTCACTAACAACAGCCATTTTTAGGTTCAGGAACCTACTCCTGGACTCTGGCCCTTCCTTAATATTTTACATAAGAAGTTTTAAAGTGTACATTACCTGCCTCTGCACAGACTAATTTGAAAAGGTCTCATTGGTAGTATTTCCGGGGATAGCCTGACCTTTTTTTTTTCTTCTTCTTTTTTTTTAATACTAGCACCTACCCAGGGATTATTGATAGATGAGAAAATCCTAGATTTTTAACTACTTGGCTCCTCCTTCAGATGCTGTATTGGATTATTACAGCTGATGTCCAAGTTCAAATTATGATCCTAGGATCCTCTTTAAAGAACTATAAAGTTCTTGGGAGTTTTGCCCACTTTTATCAGACAAAATGACCCTCTGTGCTGAAGGTCTAGAACTGTTATGTAGTAAGAAGTTGCTAATGTGGAAAAATCCCCAGGCACTCCCAATAGCACATTGGCTTAGAGAGGTTCCACTGAGGTAGGTGTAGAAATAGTAGAAATTCTTAGTAAAGCAGGAAAACTTAAGTAGGAAAACTCATTGTCTTTAGTTTCTTCCCCCAACACATATAATCACTTAAATTTTTTTTCTTCACTAAATTTGTTTGCTAGTTAGGTCCTCATCCTAAATTGATCAGATGCCAGTTTAATTTAAGGGGGAAAAGACAATATACTGAGGGCAGTGGGACAAGATTTCTAAGTGGCCTCTCATTCACAAATTAGAATAAAGACAGAGAAGGCATGCTGGTAGGTTAAGTAGCAATAAGGACTTTAGTAAAATGGATTACAACTACTTTTCCTTGGATTTTTTTCTTTCTAAACCCAGTAGCCACTATTACACAATTTTTATTTTCCAACCAACCATCTGAACTGACCAAAGAAAACCTGAATATCCCTAACAATCAGAACTAACCTTTGTCAGTGGTTCAAAAGATATTTACTGGTTAAATCCATGATGCCTGTATTTCCTAGGCTGGCAGGAAGTTAGCTAGAAATAGCGATCAGAGAAGAATGACTCTAGACAACAAGAGCCATGGTCTCCAATTTGCATCACCACTTGGGTTAAGGGTAAATTTAAAAACAGGCTAACTGGTAAGGTTAGTAAGTGGTGGCCCTATATGTGTATTGTTGAAGAAAAACTGCCAAAAAGTCTGCTAGAAGCCAAAACACCGAATTCAGGTCTTGTCGGGTAAAGGTGAAAAATAACTGAAACATTTGCAAACTATAATCCTTTCACCTGCATACAGGTCCTGGTTAGGTCATCTGTGAACTTGGACACTTTCTTTTAAAAGTTTAATTGAGTCCCCTGGTCAGAGTAGCTTACCCTTTGGGAAATACCATTTGGTAAAATTATATATCAAAATTGCAGGGGAAAGTTAGCTAAACACTCGGGTACCTTTTTTGTTTTTTTTTAAAGTAATAGTTTGTTATATTTACTAATGAAATATCATAGAAAATGTCAAATTGAAATCCTTTCCATGTAGCTTACAAAAAGTGACCATTGTTCATGCCAGAAAAGCTCTGGAAAGTTTTTTGTTTTTTTAAAATATAAAAACCACAGGTATGGTATAGGCAGAAAGAGGGACATATAGTTTCCTTAGAAAATAACAGCTTCGCATGGAAATTTTTTGTTTTAAAAACTTTCATTCAAGTTTTCTATAAGACATGGGGTATTTTCAAAGATTAAAATCTGAGATGTAAATCTCCCCCTTCCTGAAACACAGAAATGTTACAATTTGGCCCAGAAACCTACTATATTTTTGATTTTTTTTTAAGTAATAAGAGTATACAACATGTTTTGTTCCCTTTCCCCCAAGTCGGCTAGCTTTACAGTGTCTTTTGGCACACTCAGAGAGATCCCATTTGTAAAATGAACCCCATCAAACTGCTTTTTCAAAATGTGGGCTCGGTCCCATTAAACAAGAAATGGTTGATTCAAAAAGCAGTGACTGTATATGAACAGTAACTACTTCTGAAAAGATTAACATGCATTCTCTAAATACACAAAAATACATTCATATGCATTCAATGCAAAAGGCGCTTTATGCTATGAAAAAACACACAAACCTCTGCCATACTCATTCAGTATTATGGATCCACAATATGCCAATAAACATTCACAGAACACATCTGAAAAACTCCAAGTGAATCATAACAGTTTCTCAGTGTGAACATAAAAAAAGAATCTACAAATTAACTGCAGCAGGCATAGTGACAAGATATCGGAGTCTAAGGTTTTTCTGCCTGACATGCCCTACTGGGAATAGACTGAGAAAGGACGACGAGGACCACTGATAGCAGGGGAGAACTAGCAGTTGGAGAGCAGAGGCTTATTCCAGGGTAAATCCTGAGCCCTTTTGGACAAAAGACTATTTCAATCGAGGGAGCCTTGCTCTCTGAAACTGTTGGGTTTTGTCCCTAGAGAAAGGGCTCTAAAAATGAAGAGTAAAGGGAGTGGGGGAACAACTGCAGAAGGTTTTTATATATTTATACATGTATATATATGTATAAATATGTATATGATATATATACATATATATATATTCAGCATTTTGGTTATCACCTTGGTCAAAATGGTCAAAGAGAACTTCCTGATCCACTTTTATTAAAAGTTCATTCTAGATGCCAAAACAAGCCAATCTTTCCCCATGGTAATCTCTGATATAGAATAAAAATTATAATTGGCAACCCCAGGTTTGGAACTGACCTCAGAAATATATATTCGAAGCAGGGATGCATCTTGGGCTATTTTGATCATGAACTTAGCGGCTAGTTGTGGAACAAAGGCTGAAGTCTCAGAGGTGGTGACATGTCCTTGGATACACGTGGTGAGTGATGGTAGCTGCTTTGAGGAAGAGGGAGTGGTGTCATTCTGGAGATAAAATAGCTCAGGACAAAGGAAGGGGTTTAAATCCTCACCAACCCCACTGTCCAGGTGAGATCCTGAATCACTGCCCTGGGAAGGCAAGGATGCCCTTGGCAGATGCTGAGATCAGAGGGGCAGAGGAGAGCTTACACTCAGCTGCTTGATGCCCCTTTGCTGAAAAAAAATATAATAGTGAGAGCTTTTCCAAAGATTAACCATTTATTTCCAGTCTATTTTTTCTTGTAAAGAGAATTGAGGTGGGAGTAGTAGAGAGCTTCTACAAGTTTCATCCAGCTCAGATATTGGAAAACCCTTAAAGAGTAACTCCCATTTTAAGCTCAAGAGACTCCAGACTTGATGAAACTGAGAGCAAGATCAAAACCTTAATCTTAGCTCCTTTAAAGTGGACTAAATTGTTTAAAGAGGTAATCTGCTTTGAATTCTCCATATTCTGGCAAGGATTAGTAAGCCTAAATGCCTGGGCTACCCTATAAGGCAGATTCCTTTCCTTCCTGCAGTTTCTTTTACCTGAAATTACTTAAGTAGCAAAACAATGAATTTGGAAACATTATAATCTCACACAAGAGCCCTGGTGACGATTTGGCAGAAATGGTGTCAATTCTCTAACACTGGCAGAATTTATTTAGAACACTGGCCATGTTCTGAGAATCTCCCTCCAAGAAGATCCATCATGGAGGGAGTTTTGAAGTTCCATTTTGCAGGCAGATAAAAGTCATTGTGCTGAACACAGGATAGCTAAAGCTGCTTGGGAAACCATATTTTAAAGACAATTTTCATTTTCAATCTATCTTATTCTTCTCACTTGGTCAAGAGATGGAGGCAATAGGTGGACAGCAAGAAGGCAGTCTATATCTAATTGTAGGATGATTTGCAATGAATGAAAGACAGCAGTGTTATTTTATACAAAGCATCAACTCAAAACATTTATATATTGCTAGGAAGAGTCATCTGAGGCTTTGTTCTGATTAGGCAACAAATGGAATTGGTATGGAAGTGGAAAAACAAACTAGCAATTTAATCATATATCTGTGTGTGTGACTGTGTGATATATACATATATATCTGAACCTATATATAAAAATATATATATATAAACATACATATATATTCTATATATGCACACAAATGTACACACTGCTTTATTAAGGGCGACTACCTTGGCATTAATTTCTGACTTCAACATGACATTTAACCATAGAAAAGCGTTGACCATAATCTCTAAACACAGTGTTAGTAAAACAAAATTTATTTGTAAAACAGGGCCTGTCATATAAAACGGCACACAGTCAAGTTATACAAAAATACAAAATTTCTTTCTGATTACAGTTCTAGTTGCAAATGATATTACGAAAGCATTTCTGGTGGCTTCCATACAGCACAGGTTGCAAGCATATGGAACAGGGAGCAGCAAGAATCCATGATGTCAGGATGTCCAAGTGAGTAGAACCTAAGACCTTCAAATCCTGGACTTCCATCAGGCAATGAGGGTGGGGGAGAGGTGGGGAGTGGTGATACCACCTGAAATGCTTACAGCTTGTAATCACTTCCAATTTTGGTACTCAATCTTCCATACTTTAATTCCAATCCTTAATTTGGTCGCCAATGTTTCAGAATTGTCAAAAATCTGGGACTGCTATGGAATTGATGTCATTCTACATTCAAAAAGAACATTTGAGTTTTCCTTTGCATCAGTCTGAACTAGAATTTGGCTAGTTCCATGATTATATTCTTGCCATTTCAAATTATTGGGTTATAGGATTTAAAGCAGGAAAGGATCTTGGAGATAATTTAGTTCAACATCCTCATTTTAAAACTGAGGTAACTGAGGCCCAGAGAGGCTAAATGACTTGTCCATAGTCATATAAGTCATCTGTAGTTAAGCTGGGATTTGAACCCCGGTCTTCTGGTTTTAAATCTAGTGCTCTTTCCACTATACCATATTGCATATAGAAAAGAATGCTATTGTTTAAATTGTGGAAGTTAACTTCTGGAGAATTACTGTCTTCAACCAGTTATTCTCACAGTTAGTTTCTCCTGATCCTTTCAATACATGAGCTCTGAATTGTAGTTTTAAAATTCAGATTCTTATTACTAAGATTCTGAAAAAATCAGAAATGTTGCTTGAGCTTTAAAAATAAAATCAAGGCATTTGGCTAGCTTACCTTGAGTAAAGAGCACAAGCTCATTAAAAAAAATACAATTTACCTTCTGTAGCAATTTAAAGGTCCAATCCTTTGAAAGGAAGCACATTAGCAAACAGCTGCTTATGAAGTCCTGGTGACATTAACAGTACATACATTCATACAAACCACTCTAATCCATTGTCTAAGCTTGATAGGAAGGCATGCTTTCTTTCAAAAGATTCTTTCTATGGAATGATAAAATGCTGAGGCGTTATTTTTCTTACAGAGCCTGTATTTAGTGCAATAAGTTTAAAAATTCTGCTCTGAAATATTTACTTTACATTAACAAAAATAGCTTTTTTAAAAAAATTGTAACAAAAAGGAGTTATCGCATAAAGAGATCATGAATTATTCTTAGCAAATACACTTTGTTTTAAAGCATTCACCATTACAACAAGCAGAACAATGGAATATTAGCCATTCATATCTGGTAAGCTTCAAGAGGTGAAATAAAACCAAAGAAACTTTCAACATTTGAAAAACAAAACATGAACCAGTTCTTTTGTAGTCACTGTATCACTGGATACTCCGTGATTTTCATAGTGAGAAGCACCTGCCAGGCTGGGTTGATGTAGTTTACACACTTGATCACAGGCAATGAAATAAATGGCCATTTATCCTGAAGTCAATGGATATTTCCTAGAACTGACTCAAAGTCACAAAAGCTTTAAGTAATTTTTGTGTGATATATTTCTGTCCCTGTTTTCTTTCTACCAGCATGATTAAGTCGGCAAAACCAAGATACAGAAATTTAAATGCTCAACTTTCAGAGTTGGCAGTTTGCTCAGCTGTTTGTTTGTGGAACATTTGCCCTTCAAAACCAGGGTACAGAAGTACAGAGGAAGCTACTGAAATCAAAAAGAAAAGGAAAAAGTGATACAAAAAAAAAAGGTTTACATCAGAAAATATCTATTCCTTTTGCTATTCCCTTTGATATAAGTTTTAAGGGCCACCTAAAAATACCTGAGGATCTGCTTACTTTTTAATGATAGCTAATTGATTCATGAATTAGAATGGAAATCCATTCTGGGCCCATTTGTATGTAAAATGCCATCCAATCTCATGACTTCCTTGTATAGAGAAGCTGTTTAAAGGCAAGGATTTAAATTAATTTAATTACTTTCTGGAAAATACATATGCCCAATTAGTCTGTCCCATTTATCTGGGCTTATGGATCAATAAAACACACTCTGGATATAATGAATTCCTTGGAGAATTTGACCCCATTAACAAATTTTAGTATTTTGGACAAAGAATTTGGTCGAATATTTTCACTTAAAATAACTATAGCTAAATCCTCCTCTAAGTTATTAAAAACCTTCATCAGATATGAATCTTAACATTTCCATTAATACAATTACTATTGAAAAAACGAAATGACTAAAATTGCCCATAAAAGCCACCCGTATGAAAGGAGTACATGTTTGACAAAAATAATCTTAAAAAAAGTATGAAATCCCTGTTCCTTTTCTCTGATTTTGGCTGATTATGTATACATATACATATATATATATACACACATACACACATACATATATATGTATATATATGGTTTTGGAATGTCAATGGGTTCCGTAATGGTCGGCTAGATTCAAGCTGAACTTGCTCCCGAAGCCTGGAAAACAAAGTCATACAAAGTACAGTCTTAGACAAGTGTATTAAAGGATCGCTACAAGTGACGTCATAAATACAGAAAAGGAGAATACAAAGCCACAGAGCAGAATGGATGAAAAGGGTCTTCTTCCTGAGCCTGACCTGATAGTTCCTGTCGATTTCCCCAGACACTCCCAACTCCTAGATGAATTTATCCCCATGTTACATTGAGAACTTGGGGTTAGAGATCCTGTCTCAGCTACATTTTTCTTTTTTTTTTTTTAATTAAATCTTCCCTAATATCCGGAGCTCTACATAAAGTAAGTGCTTATTAAATGTTTGCTGAAGCCCTGACCTAACAGGGATGTCCTGCCTCTCAACCCCTTCTTTCCTACATTGTGTTTCTCTCCTCCTCTCTCCAAACTGAAATATATATATATATATATATATATATATATATATATATATATATATCTCCCCAAATCTTTTGGTGACATCTGTTATTTCTCAGATGTGATTAATTTCAACAAAAACTTCTCCATGGGAATGCAGAGATTTCATAAGCTTTCAAAATATCCTACCACTAGTATGACTTTGTTCATTATTTGTAATAACACAGGGAGTAGACTTAACATTTATTTCAGTTAACTCCTTCCTAAAGGAAATTTTAGAGCCTTCTCACTTTCGAATACTGTTTTCTAGGTTTAAAATAATTCCTAAAAGTATGTTCTGTATATAGAATGGCATATAGTACCCATGAAATAGCAGTATTTCCAGAAAGGTGACAAAATAATGATGACAACTTCATATAGAATTATCTCCAGAGGTATTACAGAATAAACTAAACTATAAAAATATGAATAATACAAACTAAATTTTACCAAGCCCCACTTTGGGGAAAGTCTCTCTCAGATAAGTCTTTTGGGAGAATTAATCCCAATTATTTATATTATAAAAGAGGAGGCAATTCTAAGTGACATTTATTTCTAATATTTTAACATAATAATATATAATATTTCTAATATTTTAAAAATATTTCTAAGTCATGCAGTGACATGTACTTGTCCTTTTGGACCACTTAAAGGCCATCTTTACAAACTCTAGACTTCAGAGAACTCTGAAAATAACCTATTCCTGCTAGCTAGTAAAAAAAAAAAAACAGTTGGACCTTTGGTATGTAAAAGATGACCTTCTGAGCTTGGCAGAAAAAAACTGGTAAAGAGATGTATATATAATATATATATTATATAAAATAACACAGAGTATTCACATATTTAAAAAAGCCATCTTTGTTCTTCAGTTGAGATAAAGGTAAGAGGCATCTGTGTTAACAGAAAAAAAGTAATGTTACTGCAATAAACACTGACTTCCACACCTTCATAATTTTACTCAAAAGCTGGACTGGGGTGGTTGGTATCAGAAAGAGGCTAGATGGAGTCATAACACCTGAGTCTAAATTTAATACCACCTTAAGCAAGCTTTAATTGTGAGATTTCCATTCCTCATTTACACTAAAAAAGAGTGACTTCCAGAATTATATAGACAACAATGGCAAAGTTAACTGTAATTTAGATCTCTTAAGGTTAAGATCTCCCTTTCTTAATTCCTCAAAGCTTAGGGTTAAAAATACTTTAAATTAAAATAAAGGTGTTAGAGAAGCAGCATGCAAAGAATAAATAAATGAATTGCAAGAAAAATGGTGTTAACATTTAGGGTTTCCTTTCAAGTTTCAGGTTTTGAACTTTAGAACTTTTGATCCTTAATAAAGAGAACCAGCTAGCTGAAGCTGCCAGCTGTCTTCAGGGGATTTTTTTTTTCCAGGGGAGAACATCTCTCCACCCACAGTCCACTTGGAAAATACAAAGGAAAGGGAGGGGAAAATGGGTGGCAGCTCCCTTCCCCCAATCTTGCCCAATGAAAAAGCATCTGAATGTTGCTTATTTGCCTTAGAAATGACAATGGGAACTTGGTCTAAGAGAAGTTTTTAATAATAGCAGTAACTACTGTATCAAAGTAAGAAAAATAAGTACCAATTCAATTCAATACAACAAACATTTATTGTCTGTTCTCTCTCTCTCTATGTATCTACATATGTATTTCTCTCTCTATATATATATACAAAAGGTACTGTGCTAGTGCTGGTGAGACAAAGACAAAAGTCAAAGAGTCTTTGCCCTCATAGGATTTATATATAAATACAAGATAATTTGAGGAGGTAGAGGGTACTAACAACTTGAAGGAGATGAGAAGGGAGGCAACCAGGGGAGACTTGACCAGAGTTGTCAAAATCTTGGAGAAGATAAGAATTGTGAGAGTTGGAATGGAAGGGGATGTGTATCTGAGTCAGAGAGGGCAGCCTGGGCAAGTCGACAGGGGTAGGAGATGAGCTATCCTGGATGGCTGGAAGATAAATAGTGTATGAAGGGAATAATGAGAAAGGAAGGCTGGGAAGGCCTTTTGGAACCATGATGTAGAGAGCCCTAATGGCAGGCTGATGAATTTGTATTTTGTCCAGGTGGCAAAAATGAGAGACACTGAAGGTTTTTGAGCAGGGAAAGGACATGGCTAGGTCTGTTTCTTAGTAGCATTTTGGCAACTGTGGGGAAGATGGATTGAAGAGTGGGACAGACTAGAAGCAGGGAGACCAATTAGAAGGTTATTACATAAGACCTGATGGGACCTAAATTATAGTGGTGACTGCAGATAAGGGGTTAGACATGGGACATGTTAGGATGGTAAAATAGACAGGAACCAAATGGATAAAGTGAGAGGTGATAGAGGGTTGGGGAATTCTGAGGTGGAGAATTATGTGAAGAAAACATTTTTAAAGTTCAAAATGTTCACAGCAAAGAATATATAGCTGTGGGGGGGTATAATATAGGGAAATAAGGTCTGATTGGATCATAAGCATCCAGTAGATCCTTAAAATGAAGTCTGATAAGATATCATTGTGTTTTTCTCCCTCTGCCACACTTGGGAAGCATCACTGTCATCAATATATCTTCACCTTAAGCAGTACTATAATAGGCCCTGGGAACTTAGTGAGTATACAGATGACCTAATTCACCATTCTCAAAGAACTCACATCTAAAGGTTTTGAAGATTTCAGTTAATTTGGATTTTGAACGACCAAGTGATGGCACCTACTGGAATGCTTTAAAAGGCAGCTCAGAAGCCAACTGCTCCATGAAACCTTCCTCCATCCCCACCTGCCCCTTTCTACTCAATACTGACCTTTGTCCCAATTCCCTACTTCACATAATACTTTATATCTTCCTTACTCATCATGTATTAATTATCTGTACTTATTTTACTCTCTCAGAGTGTGAGCTCCACTAGGAAAGAGCCTGTGTTTTACCTATCATTTTATTTTGTGAGGATCTGGAATGGTACTTTGACTATTAACAGGTCCTTTATAAATGCTTGTTGAATTGAATTATTGTAAAGGTTAAGCCATATTTTCTTTTAAAAAATTAGGTGGCCTTTTTTTTCCTGGATTTTCCATTTTGGGATCATAATATTAAATGTTAGATTTAATTTAAAGTACCCTCATATTCAAAATAGTTGGATAATCTGAAATTATAATGCTATTTTAAGAATCATGAGGCTCCTAGGGTGAGGCTCAAAATGTGCTATTACAGAGGCCTTTCATTCTATTAGGGTTGACATTCTAATCAGTATGGTAACCCATGAACTTGTTACATTGATTATTTAATGTTAAGGCATTTAAAAAAAACAATTGAATTGTTTGATTATATAAAGTTGTCTCAAGTGGGGGTAGTTTATCCCTACTAAACTAAAAGGAACAACAGAAAAACAAAGTTTTCTTTTTGTCTGGAAGTGTGTGTATGGATTTTTAAACTACATTTCCAGAGTCCTCACTGCAAAATGGAATTTATAAATTATAAAGAAAGTACAGCTGAGGAAAAAAAAAGTCAGCAGAAGAAAATATTGCAACATAAATAATACAATATAAACAAATGGGGAAATGTGCATTTTAGCAGGTTGAAAGGAACTGCCTCCATTAATGTCCTCTTCCACGGCCTCAGCATGAGGTGGTGACCCTAGGTTTTCACAAGCTATGCTTGCAGAAGACCAGGTCTGAAAGGTCCTTCCAAACTGGCTTCCAAAGGACCAGTCTAAATCAGATGGCTCTCAGGTCAGGGATTTTTTTGGGGGGTGGTGGGGGTGGTCACAGGTTCTCATGAATATTATCTACAAGGGCACAGGGAATGACTGTGATCTGTATTTGTGAAGGTAGTAGCCATATCAATAAGAACACAAGATTTACTGAAGTCAGAAAGGATTTGCTAAAATACATATAACTTTATCCTTGTGTTTGAAAGCACTTAACCAAAATTTCAGCCCCAGTACTTATGCTTGTATTAAAAAACCTAAATATATCTAAAAGAGGCAACCCAACCAACCATGAGAATTAAAATATTGTGATAGTGGGCTTTTTTAATGCATTAAAAATTGCAGTTCCTTTCAGCTTACTTTGACAGAAGATGGTCTCATTTGTGACAGAAACTCAGCTATCCAAGTGATGGGTAAGCACACAAAGAGAAAAAGCAGAACATCCTGAGTAATACAGACAACATAAGCATCTCCTGAAGATGTGCAGTCAGTGAAGACAGAGAGGGGGAGGAAGCAAAAGTGAAATTCGTGGAGGGTGGTCACCTCCTCATCTCCACCTACCATCGGTTTTAGCTCTCTGGAATCTGCAGCCCCTCCCTTACCAGCCTCTTTCATGGATTTTCTACTGTTCTCCACAAATTCCTGCAAAATAAGAGGTAACATATTTTATAATCTCATTTACTTTTACTAAGTAAGCAGATTAAGTATAAAGGACATTTAAATTCCTAACTCCAGTATGCTAGCTTTCCCCGTGCTGCAAAGGAAGGGCATAAAAAGGTGGCAATAAACAACATTTAGTACCCCTCAAAAAAGTAGCAAAAAGTACTCAACTAGAATGCGATATGATGATGATCTGGACTCAAACCTGTTAAATGGAATATTTAGTTATGGCTCAAGAATCACTGGTAATAAACAGAGAAAGAAATCTCTAATGAATATTGCAAAAATTTTAAAGAAAATATTAGCAAGGAGATTACAGCAACATATCATAAAGATTATACACTATTACCAGATGGGATTTTATACCAGGAATGCAGGGCTGGTTCAATATTAGGAAAACTATCAGCATAAATGGCCACATCAATAATAAAACTAACAGAAATCATATGATTATCTTAATAGTTGCAGGAAAAGCTTTTGACAAAATACAACACTCATTCCTATTAAAATAACACTAGAAAGTATAGGAATAAATGTAACTTTCCTTAAAATGAAAAGTAGTATCTTTCTAAACCCATCAGCAAACATTATCTGTAATGGGGATAAACTAGAAGCCTTCCCAAGAAGACCTGAGTTGAAGCAAGGATGCCCGTTATTACCACTACTAGTCAATATTGTACTATAGCACAGTGGAGAAAGCACTGGCCCTGGATTTGGAAGGACCTGAGTTAAAATCTGGCCTTAGACACTTGGCACTTACTAGCTGTGTGACCTTGGGCAAGTCACTTAACCCTCATGGCCCTGCACCCCCCCCTCAAAATATTAGAAATGCTAGTCATAGCAATAAGAGAAGAAAAAGAAATTGAAAGAATTAGAATAGGGCGGCTAGGTGGCACAGTGGATAGAGCACTGGCCCTGGAGTCAGGAGTACCTGAGTTCAAATTCGGCCTCAGACACTTAGCACTTACTAGCTGTGTGACCCTGGGCAAATCACTTAACCCCAATTGCCTTACTAAACCGCGGCCCTCCCCCCCCCCCCCCGAAAAAAAGAAAGAATTAGAATAGGCAATGAGGAAACAAAATGATTACTCCTTGCAGATGATATATGATATTCTTACAGATGTTATTCTTGGAGAATCAACTAAAAAACTAGTTGAAATAATTAACAACTTTAGCAGAGTTAAAGGATATAAAATAAACCCACATAAATCATCAACATTTCTGCCATATTACCAACAAAGTCCAGCAGCAAGAGCTAAGTTCCACTTAAGATAACTGCAGGGGCAGCTAGGTGGTGCAGTGGATAAAGCACAGGCCCTGGATTCAGGAGTACCTGAGTTCAAATCCAGCCTCAGACATGACACTTACTAGCTGTGTGACCCTGGGCAAGTCACTTAACCCCCATTGCCCCGCAAAAAAAAAAAAAAAAAGATAACTGTAGACAATGTAAAATTTTGGGGAGTCTACCTGCCAAGACAAATCCAGGAACTATATGAACACAATTATAAAAACACTTTTCACATGAATAAAAAGTCATATCTAAACAACTGGGAAAATATTAATTACCCATGGATAGGCTGAGTCAATATAATGAAAATGACAATTATACCTAAATTAATTTACTTATTTAGTGCCATAGCAATGAAACTACCAAGAAATTATTTTATAGAGCTAGAAAAAATAAAAAGAAACTTCATCTGGAAAAACAAAAGGTCAAGAATGTAAAGGGAATCAATGAAAAAAAAGTGTGAAGGAAGACGGCTTAGTCATACCAGATTTCAAACTGTATTACAAAGTGGTAATCAACAAAACAATCTGGCTAAGAAATAGAGTGGTGTTTTAATGGAATAGATTAGGTACGCACTACACGCTAGTAAATGACCATAGTAATCTGGTGTTTGATAAACTCAAAGATCCAAGCTTTTGGGACAAGAACTCACTATTTGACAAAAACTGCTGGGGAAACCGCAAATACTTGGCAGAAACTGGGTATAGACCAACATCTCAACGATATTGCACATAAGGTCGAAATGGGTATATGAATTAGAGATAAAGGGTGTTGCTATAAGCAAATTGGGTGAGCATGTTTACCTGTTGGATCTATAGATAAGGGAAGAATTTATGACCGAACTAGAGATAAAGAGCATTTTCAAGATGTAAAATGGGTAATTTTGATTACATGAAATTAAAAAGTTTTTTCACAAGCAAAACTAATGTAGCCAAGATTAGAAGGAAAGGTGAAATCTGGGAGGAATTTTTTTTTTTTTTACAGCAAGTTTCTTTGATAAAAGCCTCATTTCTCAAAGAGAACAGAGTCAAATTTATAAGAATACAAATAATTTCCCAATTGAGGAATGGTCAAAGGATATGAACAGTCAGTTTTCAGATGAAATTAATGCTATCTATAGTCAAATGATAAATGCTTTATGTCACTATGGATTAGAGAAATGCAAATTAAAACAACTCTGAGGTACTACTTCACACCTATCAGATTGATTATTATGACAGAAAAGGAAAATAACAAATGTTGGAGGGGACATGGGAAGATTGGGATACAAGCTGTTGGTGGAGTTTGTGAACTGATCCAACCATTCTGGAGAGTAATTTGTAACTATGCCTAAAGATCTATAAAACTGTGCATACCTTTTGTGTACTACTACTACTACTACTACTACTACTACTACTACTACTACTACTACTACTACTACTAGGTCTGTATCCCAAAGAGATTAAAAAAAAAGGAAAAGGACCTTTATGTACAAAAATATTTATAGCAACTCTTTTTGTGGTGGCAAAGATTTGGAAATTGAGGTGATGCTCATTATCTGAAGAATGGTTGAACAAAATGTGATATATTATTGTGATGGAATACTATTGTGCTATAAGAAATGATGAGCAGGATGCTTTCAGAAAAACTTGGGAAGACTTATATGAACTGAGGCAAAGTGAAGTGAGCAAAACCAGGAGAACGTAGTATATAGTAACAGCAAAATTGTATAACGATCAACTGTTAATAACTTGGCAATTCTAGTGATACAATGATCTAAGACAATTCTCAAAAAATGCCATCCACCTCTAGAGAAAGAACTGATGGAATCTAAATTCAAATCAAAGCATACTTTTTTCTTTTGGTTTGTGTTTTCTTTCACAACATAACTAATATGAAAATGTTTTGCCTGACTGCACATATATAACATATATAACATTGCTTGCCTTCTCAATGAGGGTGGATAGGAGGGACACAGAGAGAGAATTTGCAACTCAAAATTTTAAAAAAGAATGTTAAAATGTTTATATATAATTGGAAAAAATAAAATATTAAAAAAAAATAAAAAATCACTGGATAATAGATTTAGAACTTGAAGTGAATCCAAATGTCATCTAGTCCAACTCCTTTGTTTTACAGATGAGAAATGGAGGCCCAGAGAGGTTATCTAATTTGCCGAAGGGTCACAAAGGTAACAAAAGGCAGAGCCAGGATTGGATTCCCAAGTCAAATACTCTCTTACTGCACTGCCACACCAAGAAACTAATGTCTCACCCAGAAGTAAAATGTCAAAAAAGACAACTACTTTTCTTAATTTTTTCTCATATAAAATATTATACAAGGAATACTAAAAGATATTTTATTGAACTTTCCCCCAAAAACCATCTCATGGGGCATAGGAAAAGGAAGGATAGAGTAAGCATTCTATAACAGCTTTACTAAGCTAACTAAATAAGTAATAACAAATAACTATCTCATTCTGTCCTTGACATTACAAGTAGTGATAAAGGAAATGTGATATAAAGAAACATTTCTAATCCAAATCTTAAGGAATATATCCTATGGAATGCTATTGCATTAAGTATTCTAATTGATTATGCAGAATTCCTATTGGAGGAGAAAAAGTAATTTAATTAGATTTTTGTCAACAGGAAAAAACGATCTTTTGCTTTTCAAAAGGGCCAAATTACAAATGAGATCAAACTACCAAACTACCAAACTACCAAGTTTCAGTCTGACAAATGTCATTACAAAGATAATTTGTGTTTATTGAAAAGATTTCCAAGCCTCAGTTAATGGTTCACTTTTTTCAAGTGACTAAATTTTTTTTTTTTTGGCGGGGCAATGGGGGTTAAGCGACTTGCCCAGGGTCACACAGCTAGTAAGTGTCAAGTGTCTGAGGCTGGATTTGAACTCAGGTACTCCTGAATCCAGGGCCGGTGCTTTATCCACTGCACCACCTAGCTGCCCCCCCATGTGACCAAATTTCAATCTATCCAAAGAATTTAGGCAGTATGTTTTGTAACAGAACCTAATGTATCTATTAAGAAATTTGCTTCGATGATTCCAGATTTTTTATTTAATACTTATCTTTCAATCTTCTATTTAACATACTATATCAAGGCCATTTTACAACTCAAGAGCAAAGCTTTGTGTAAGAACCCTTATTAATGGTCTATTATTTCAGGTATTAAGAAAATCTACCGAGGCTGTCAAGTTTAAATATCATTTATTACATGTTACTTTTCAGGTTCTAGTTTATGGAAGAAAATAATCTACTCATCGTAGCAAGTCATGAAACAAATCTACTTAAGTTCTTAAGTTCTGGAACAATTAGTACCATTACCTTCTTTTAAGAATAGCAGCAATAGGGGGCGGCTAGGTGGCGCAATGGATAAAGCACTGGCCCTGGATTCAGGAGTATCTCAGTTCAAATATTACCTCAGACATTTGACACTTGCTAGCTGTGTGACCCTGGGCAAGTCACTTGACCCCCATTGCCCCACCAAAAAAAAAAAAGTTAAAAAAAAAAAGAATAGCAGCAATACATAAGGAGAAACAATGATGGAGAATAGAATCTGAAAAAGTTGCCTTTTTTGGGGGTCTAAAACTCATTTCAGGAAAAGAGGGTGAAGAACAATGATAGCCTTTATCCTCTTTCTGGCCACAAAAGAAGTTTGAATGTCCAGTTTGAACACCTCCATTCCAGCTGGACAAACTGTACTAAGTAAGGAATGATCTCAGGATAAGATTATGAGGGGCAGTAGTGCAAGTAGTTCAAGTTATTCACTTGGTCTGACCAAGTGGCCGTTTCACTAGCCCCAGTTTCCCTTCCCCAATTTGTGTAAAATCAACCTTAACCATACAATGTTAGGTGAAATCCAAATACTAGTTAGTTAAAACAACCACGTTTCTGGGCTGCCACTCCTGAATATTGATAGTATCCCTAAAACGAGATCTCTTTGAAAGGGAAAAAAAAATACAGGCATACATACAATCTAGGCAGCACTTGGATTTCATACAAGCCAGGCTTAGGCAAAGAGCATGGTCTATATTTATATCAATACAGGAATGGTAAGGAAGGGATATGGAATTAGAAAATTAGCAAAATATTTTTATCTTCAAAGTAGAATAAAGCAATGAACATATTTACCATCAGCACTTTATCCATGTAGAATTCTCTGCCAGGACTTCCATCGTTGTACTTGGTATCGATGGCAAAGCATAAGAACAATACATCCACAACCATTTCATAAATGGACAGGAAGCAGTGAGCAACCAGGAAAGCAAAGAGGCAAACAATGACCAATGGCAGTACCCATACTGTGTAATCCTGCTGGTAGTTTAGCAGCATAATCCCCGCTAATGCTGTGCAGCAGACTATCAGGATCTAAAGTCAAGAGAACAAAGGCTGTATTTAATATTGCATGGCAAGCGGCTTCGACTCCAGCAATCGTTTGTGGCCACTGCTCATCAGAATGCCATTTCACCTTAAACCAGGAAGTAAGATCTATCATATTTTACTTCTTCTCTTATAGACACCGCAATCCTCCTAATGAGAAGACACAAACACAAGGAAACAAACACGGCTTTCATAATATATAATATTGATTTGAGACCTGGAAAAAAGAAATCTTAATTTAAATGAATTTTATTAACCTTGAAAATAACTAATAATAATAAAACGTCACCAATCAAGCCAAATGTGAATGTAATAATTTAGTCTGCACCAGGCTTTCAATGTGCCTGTTATATATGAAAAAAAGTTTGCTAAGAAAATTCATAGTAAAATCTTAGATTTTAGACAAAATTAGATTTAGACAAAAAGAGGTGGGTGAGACATAATATTTAATCTCCATATGAGTCATATATTTAAGTGGTCTTGGCAGACTTATTAAGTAATTTTTGTTTAGCCCTTGAATAAGATTGCCCCAAAACTTAAAAAAACTACATTAGTCTAAAATTATTCTGTAATTATGACTTTTTATTAACTCATTAACTGCCAGTTCAAAAACATACCATAGTACCTGTTGCCTATAGGAAAAACCCCAGATTTCTTTGATCGATATTTAAATTCTCAAATCTTGGCCTCTAAAAACTGGCCACAATCTACTAATTTTTCTTTCTTTCTTTTTTTTGGGGGGGGTGGTGGAATGGGTGGGATGAGGTTTAAGTGACTTGCCCAGGGTCACACAGCTAGTAAGTGTCAAGTGTCCAAGGTCAAATTTGAACTCAGGTCCTCCTTAATCCAAGGCGGGTGCTTTATTCCCTGTGCCATCTAGCTGCCCCTAACATTGTTCTTTTTAAGCCTGTCGCCATTATGTTTATTTCCAATGATTTGAGGAACAACTTTTCAGGGAAGATATTTCATGACATATATCAAACAGTTCCTGGGAACTCCAGAGTACCATTTTAGTTCACTCTTTCTCATGACACCATTATCTAATTATGCACTCACCTCACAGTCTATTGATTTATTTGCTGAGGCTTAAAAATGGACTATAAGCTCAACCCATTATCTCATGATTTAATATAAACTGACAATAAAAGGGCAACTGGCAAACTATAAGCGTGAATACAAATCCCTGACATACAGGTCACACTTAGCCCCATCAAAATTAGTTCTTTAGGATAAAGAATTCCTTAATATACAAACATATGCCAGGACCTCATCAGGTCAGTAGAAAGCAGTAATAGCTACAGCTTTTCAAAAACTACATTGTATGTATAATTTTTATTTTAATTCTATAGGTAATAATTTCTTGCATATAATTCTACTTCTGATCATATACACTACACATATTTCTCTATACCAATGGCTGGGTTTGTCCAAAGTATGTTTTTAAAATGTAGTGGAATAATTTGGATTCTAATATACTTGAGCATTTCAAAAGATATGTGATATCACTTATGTTTGTATTCTCATCCCTAATTAGATGGATTCCGGGATGTAGAATGAAACAGTGGATAGAGAACTGGACATGGAGCCAGAAAGACTGGACTTTAAGTCCTGTCTCAACATTTAACTAGGTGTAATTAACTTAACTTCTGCAAGCTTCAATTTCCTCACTTGAAAATATGGGGATAATAATGCCTGTAGTATCTACTTGGCAAGGCTGATGTGAGGAGCAAAAGTAAAGAGCCTTAAAAACATTAAAATGCTATTTAATGTCATTTCATGAACTGTTATGACCAATTTTTAAAAATCATCTCATGATAAATCTTCTAGTGATGAGGATTCAACTAAAGGTTGAATCATGTCCTCCCCAAATATAAAATGAAACAAAGGTATAAAACAAAACTATGGAAGGTTTCAGTCCTGTCTTCCAACAGTAACATTATACAAAGCCTACTCTGTGGGTATCCAGGTAACTTTGAAATATGAGAGAAAACATGCAAAAGTCATTCCTAGAAAATTTTCTTTAAAATACAATTCAGACAAGCACACATGTTTAAAAGATGTAAGCTCTTTAGAACATACACTGGTCCTACCTTGCCTAGGAATAACATAAAATCTCCCACTGTGTTGATAGTAGCCACTCTCAAAGCATTTTCCACTAGAATTACAAAGGCATCCTTTGCTGAGGTGCAGAAGTTGGTACTGTTGATAGCTGTGGCTGTGTATGCATTCTGAAGAAAAGCAAAAACCATAAACCATATTTTCATCAACAAATTTTTCTCTTCATGTTTAGGAAAATTTATTCACGATACAAGAAGTTGAAATAAAAACAAACAAAAGGAAACAGGCGATTTTAAAAGATAAACAGCAATGTCTCATTTATTGGACATATTATGAAGTCTTGTTATGTGTATTTTTTCATTAGCTGATGCTTAACCCATAAGCATTGAAAAATTTTAATATGTGAATTATCTTTGTGGGGAAAATTTATATTTCAAAAAATAATTCTTTTAGGAGAATCCCAAGATAATATTTCAGAGGATATTATTCTGCAACATTAAGGAAAACATAAGAAAAAAGGATGGTATAGCCACAAGGACTGGCATAGTGATTGGAAAGCTTACTAAAATAAATGGAGGCAGATTTGGAGCAAGAGATAATGAAGTTAGAGCTCTTACAAAAACTCAGAGAATAAGCAGCATAATGAGAAAAAGTGAAAAGTCTTACCCAAGTAGAGGATTCCATGAAAAGTAGAATGAAGCAAACAAATGATACAATGATACAAGAAATACTATTAACAGTCAAAAGACCAAAAATATAACATGTGAGGAACTATCAGAAACAACTGACTTGGAAAATAGGATGAGAAAAAGAATCTAAGAATCACTGGATTCCCTTAAAACCTTAATAAAACAAAAAGCCTGGTTACCAACAAATCATTCAATTACAATAAATAATTTTTTTTTCAAAAAGCTCTCATAGCCATTAGAACCAGAAGATGTGGAGAACAACTTGGAACTATGCCAAAAGGGCTATAGAACTGTGCATACCCTTTGATTCAGCAGTGGCACTGCTAGGTTTATATCCGAAAGACATCTCTAAAAAGAGAAAAAGACCTATTTATATAGCAGCTCTTTTTGTGGTGGCTAAGAATTGGAAATCAAAGGAATGCCCATCAACTGGAAAATGGCTAAACAAGCTGTGGTATATGATGGTGATGGAATATTATTGTGCTATAAGAAATAACAAGCAGGATGATTTCAGAAAGGCCTGGAAAGACTTGTATGAAATAATGTATAGTGAAGAGAGCAGAACCAAGAAAACATTGTGCACAGAGACAGCAATATTGTTTTATGAAGAACTGTGAATGACTTAACTATTCTCAACAATACAATCATCCAAGATAATCCCAAAGGACTAATGATGAAACATACTATCCACCTCCAAAGAAATAACTGATATTGATGGAACACAGACTGAAGCATGCTATTTTTCACTTTCTTTTATTTTTTTCTTTTATTCAAGTTTTCATATAAAATGATTAATATGGTAATGCTTTACATAATTGTACACGTATAAGATAAATCTGATTGTTTACTGTATTGGGGGGGAGAAAGGGGGAGGGAGAAAAGGAGGGATAAATACTGGAAGCCAAAACTATAAATAAAAAAGTTTATTACTTTAAAAGAAAAAGAACCTGAAGACAAATGAAAATAGAATCCATGGGTTGGCAGTTGGGCTTACTATCAATAATAACTTACCCTGAAAAGCTGAGAATAATCTTACAAGGAAAAAACTGCATTTTTAATGGAAGAGTGGACTTTCAAGCATTTATTTTTTTAAATCATAAAAGTATTTTATTATTTTCCAGTTACATGTAAAGATAGTCTCCAAATTAGTTCCAAATTTTTTCCCTCCCTGCCTCCCCAAGACAGAAAGCAATCTGATATAGGTTATATATGTACAATCACAAACATATTTCTGCATTAGTCATGTTGTGAAAGAAGTATCAGATCAAAAGGGAAAAACCTCAAAAAAGAAAAAAAAAACAAAAAGTAGAAACGGTATGGTTCAATCTGCATTCAGAATCCACAGGTTTTTTTTCATGATGTGGAGAACATTTTCCATCATGAGTTTTTTAGAATTGTCTTGGATCATTGAATTGCTAAGAAGAACTAAGTCTATCACAGATCAAGCATTTCCAATGAAAAGACCAGAGGTAAGTAGGAAGGAAACAAGCATTTATTATGTACTTATTATGTGTAAGTTATTTTGCTAAGCACTTTAGAGATATTATGTCATTTAATTCTCATGACAACCCTGGGAATTAGGTGCTATTATTATCTCCATTTTATAGTTGAGGTAACAGAGGCAAAGGAAAAGTGACTTGTCTCAGAGTCACAAAAGCTAATACGTGTGACCCTGACACACTTAAGTTTTCCTGACTCTTGGCCCTAGTTGCCTAGGTGGCTGAATAAGAACTTTTAAATACAAACACAGGAATTAAGAGAAAGATAAATTATTTGAGCAATTCAAAGGGGCTGTACTATAATGTGGTGCTAACATTCTAACACTGTAAGAAACAAGTGTTCCTTCAGGATTGTAATATCTTTATGGGTTACTGAAAGAGTTAAATAAAAAGACACAGGGTCTGGGGATAGACTGGTTCTATTCTGAGCATTTTAAGAGTAGAAAAAGAAGGGAGGGTAAAAGGAATATACTCATGTATACAGAAGGAAGAAGAGGGTAAAAATTGCTATTTCTTATGACCGAGGTAGGTGAGAAGAGTACATCAATATCATCTGAATTAAAACCTAAAGGGAAGGTTGAACACACACATACATATGCACATACAAGCAGTCTGGTATAGAAATTTGTCAAACTTAATAGAAAAACAAGTATGAACAGCTACAAAGAAAACAAATTTCATGATCCTAAGGGGTAACTGAGGAAAAAAAAGAAAATAACTAGAATCTAAGGTATATCTATCAACTGGGGAATGGCTAAACAAATTGTGACATACAAATATACTGTGATATTGTTTTATAAGAAATGATGAAACAATTTCTGAGAATCCTGGGTATATGAACTGATACAGAGTGAAGTGAAGAACAATATATGCAAGAAAAATAACACTGTAAATCAGACAACAGTGAGAGACTTTGAAATTCTGAACAATCCTGTGACCAATCATATCCCTTCAAGACATATGATGAAGCATGCCACCCATTTCCTGAGAGGGAAGTGATGGGCTCACAGTGAAGAAAGACATTTTTGAGGGGAGCTTTCACAAATGGCCTTAATTCTTTTTCTGAGGTGTGGGAGATTTGAGGATGATTGAAAAAGTTTGGAAAAATCACCAGGGTGGCCAGCAGTGTCAAGCAGAGAGGTCAAGAAGGATGAAGATCATCATATATTATTTTCTATACTATTGGTATTTGATAATGTTTAGTTTATAGAATTAATTATTATATAATGGAACTTCTCTTCTACCCTCCTAATCTTGATAACCCTCTCTTTAAAATTTATATGCCATCAAACAAAAGAACTCTTTTCATCTTTGGCTTTACTTAGCAGACTGGTTCCTAGGAGTGAACACAAGGTAAATTATAAATGTAAGATCTACTGGAACAAAAATAAACCTTTAGTTAACTATAATTTTTGGTTACCCAAAACTTACAATAACCTAACATATAAGATAAAACATACAGTCTTAAATAATAGAGAATAATTGCAAATTCATATTGAAAGATTTTTCTTTGAACTTCTTGCTGACATGGTTCAACAGATTAGATAATAAGTTCTTTGACATGAATAAATATGTCCTGTTACTCATTTTTATTCCCCATGTAGTCTGTGGCCCAGCAGAAGAGGGGCCTCAAAAAACTGAATTACTTCTCTCCTTAAATAGAAAAGGTATGAACTAAAAAGCTTATGATGTAGCTTAACTTTTGTTGTTCTTATATACATATGTATAGCTATGCATGTCTGGGAGGAGATGTGCCAAGGTCACAAAGCTGAAAAGATTCATTGGCTCTCTGGAGATAGCCTGTTCCTTGAGGACATCAACGGTTCCATTTTTGTCACTGTATCCTCAATACAACCAAAGTACCTGGCACACAATAGGTAGGTGATAAATATTTGTTGAATGACCACCGGGTTCATGTTTCTTTGAAATGGTGTGAATTTAAACATTATTAGTTATGGCCAGAGTCACAGGCAGGGATGAGGCCCAGAATTTCCCAGATGAGAAAATTCTGCCAATTTGCAGCAGCACCTTCTCTGTAATCTAAGAGTTCTAGAGAAATGCCTAGAACATTGAGAGAGTAAGGTACTTTTCCAGGGTGACACAGCCAGTATTTGTCAGAGGCAGGACTTTAAGTGAGATCCTTCTTGGCTCTGAGGCCAAGTCCCTAACTACTGCACCTGTGGTATCAAACTCAAAGACAAATGGGGCCACTACACTGTATATAAGGATCCCAATGGACTGCATAGTGACTTTAAAACCACATATAAATATTATCTATATTCTACTGTATTTTATTTAGTTTGTTAAATATTTCTAAATTACATTTTAATCTAGTTTGGCTGTTCTTGGGAGTATTGGGCCCATGTTTTTGAAACTTCTGTACCATCGCTGCCTCTAGCCATATTTGTATTCAAGTGCAAAACCTACATTTGGAAAGCAAACACCAATGATTTCTGGAAACATGTACCACTGCTCCTTTCTCTTAGTAAAAATAATCAGAAATTTCCTTTATAAATGAAGGAGTTTATAAGTTATCTATTTTTATCTTTCTCCAATAAGGAGCCCAAGTATAGAGAGCATGGGCAATAAGAGGCAAAGGAAAGAGACTGAGGAGAGAAAACGTTTATTTACCTGAGCATCTGTCATGGAGGGATTCAGACAGCTATGACTTAGACTTGCTGAGTATCAAGAGTATCAAGAGAAGCTTCCCTCCAGGGGAAAGAAATAAACATTTATATAGTATATGACAGGCACTGTACTAAGCACTTTTAACAAATACCTTGTGAGGTAGGCACTGCGATTCCCACTTTACAACGGAAGCAAACAAAGGGGAAGTGATTTGTTTGGGGTCACAGTAGTAAGTGTCTGATGCCACATCTGAACTCACAACGCCCTGCTCAAGGCCCAGCACTAGATCAGTTCACCACCAGCTGCCTCTCTCCCCATTCTACTATCCTTCCACTTCATATTTCTCACAATTGTCTTGAGAGTAGTAATTCTAGCCTTCTGTTTCCAGGAAGGTTTGTGATTATCACCATTACTTATCATTGTCTTAAACATTTCAGAAAGAAAAGCTTCTATTCTGCTCTAAAAGCCTGTAGAAAGAAGACTATAGGACCTTCAAAGTCCTGTCAATAAGCACTCGTGTTTTAGTTAAGTCCCTCTTGTTTCAGTTCGAACCCTTTCCCTCTTGTTGACAGTAAGTACTGGAAATGAAGCTCTTCTTCTGCCCTCATTTTAACTCTTTTTGTATTCTATATAATTACTGCATTAGGCCATTCTTTGGGTTATAGAACCCTATTTTATCTGGTCTTTCACATGTACAACTTTTCTTTGCACCCTCCTGATGTTCCAGCTGGGAGTAGCATTACGGGGTACTGGAAAAAATAGAGGACTCAGAATCAGAGGATGAAGGGTTCATGCCCCAGCACTGCTACTCATTACCTACATGGTCTTGGAAGAGTAATTTCACTCCTCATGGTTTTACTTTTCTCCTCTCTAAAAGGAGGGGGTTGGACTAAGTCATCTGTGAGTTTTCTTTTAGCTCTAAATACTATAATCTTATGAACTTCAAACTAGATTTAGCATTAAACTATAAACCTATACAGAATTTAGGGGAAAGTTTGTCTTATCAGTCAAATATTCTATATAGTCCAAAGCACTTTGTAAATGTTAAGTAGTTTACCTTAA
The DNA here is from genome assembly GCF_019393635.1 of Dromiciops gliroides. Taxonomy (NCBI): domain Eukaryota; kingdom Metazoa; phylum Chordata; class Mammalia; order Microbiotheria; family Microbiotheriidae; genus Dromiciops; species Dromiciops gliroides. The sequence continues at coordinate 618,391,815 of NC_057861.1, read as the reverse complement.
AAACATAAGTTGATTTTTTCTCCCTTTGTAGTGAGTTCTAAATCCCTGAGATGTTCAACTTTAAGTACAGTCATTTGACTTGCATCACTTTCATATGATCACTGTCCACAAGAGTGTTATCATTTGCTTTTCTTTCGTAACGATTGGAATGACGCCACCTGCTGGAGACTTACTGTAGGAAAGCTCCACCATGAGGAGAAGGCCTCTGAAGGCAAGGCCATGTGGCTTTTCTTTGGCATCAGGAAGTGACATTTGCTTGTGGGAGGAAGAGGGGGCGAGGCTGACACTTTTTTTTTTTTTCACGTGGACTCTGGTGGAGAGAGGCGCTAGAAACGCGCTCTCCCTTTGATAGATAGATGAATCTAGGCCTTTCTCTCTTTCTTTACCAAATTCTTATTCTCCTTAATAAATGCTTAAAAGTCTAACTCTTGCTAAAGCTTATAATTTATTGGCAACCACTCATTAGATTTTAGATAGTATAGCTAGAATTTTAGCCCCTTACACTTTCTTCAACGTACAACTCTGCACTTGTCCATCTTAAACATCATTCTCTTTTTAATTTTACCTCATTGAGTCTTTTAAAATCTCTATCCTATTCTGTGAGGGGTGATTTAGTTATCTCGCTTCATTTGGTATCTCAAGAGAACTTAATAAGAATGTTCTTTAGCATATTACTCAAATCTCTGCTAAAGATTTCTTACAGTACTGGGTACAGGAATAAGGATAAACTGTAGAGTTGGGCATTATGGGTTGTTGTTGTTTTTTCTACTTGGCAGAAACAGATTGTTAAAATCAGAAGGGATTTTAGAGATGATCTCATCCCATTCCCTCGATTTTACAAATGAGGAAGAAAGCGAAAATACTTGCAAAAGATCACCCATCTGTTAAGTGGCAGATGAGACAATGGACTTCAAGTCTAGCATCTCTTCTCCACTTCCTTCCTCGTGAAGTTACCATGGCCCTTTAAGAATGGCCTTGGCATCATTGATGCACCCATATACTGTTATGCTTCACTAGAGCAAATCTCCATTTTTCAGCTTGGTGATGATTTCACACATACATAGATAGATAGATATAGATATACACACATATACACATGTATGTATATATATATGTATGTATGTATGTATATATAAACCAAAATTGCAAAGAAGAATGTCTCCCTGGTGTGAAAAAACAGAATTGAATCTTTCTTATGAATAGGGATTAAAAAAAGGTGAACTCTGTAGACAAAAAGAAAATGTTGAAAAACCAAGAAGTACCAGTGTGTAAATTGAAATACTTATAGTCAGGGATGACACAAAATAAGAAACCATGTGCTTAAATATACTGATTTACATGTAGTAGGTGCTTAAAAATGTTTTTGAATTGGACAAGATTGAGCTGTTTCTCAGTTAGACAGGTCTCTCTCTGATTAAGGAATTAATGAAAACATTCAATTAGAAAATCTTTATAAAAGGAAGTGTAATGTTGTGTAAAAAGTATTGGCTTTGGAGTCAAATGACCCAGGTGTGAATCCCTGTTATGACACTTAAAAACTGTGTGACTGAACAAGTCACTTCAAATCTGAAAGCTTCAGTGTCCAAATCTATAAAATGTGGAGAATTGTAATGCCTATCTCAAAGAATTGGCTTTTTATTCAGCACTATATAAATAAAAGTATTATTAACTTGAGAAACATTTGCTAAGCACCCACTATTTCAGTAGATGATAATTCTATATTTAGGTAGAAAAGGATACAACAAATATTCTTGTCTACTGGGCAAATTGAATCACCTTAAGTAGCCATGAAGATTCACTGCTACCAACACAAAAAAGTGATATTTAAAGTAAATGAAAAAAAAAATGACATTTCACTCGAAGGAGGGAAAAAAGGAAACAAGGGGTGTTGTGCATTATTTTGTTGTTGTTGTTGTTTTTGGCGGGGCAATGGGGGTTAAGTGACTTGCCCAGGGTCACACAGCTAGTAAGTGTCAAGTGTCCGAGGCCGGATTTGAACTCAGGTACTCCTGAATCCAGGGCCAGTGCTTTATCCACTGGGCCACTTAGCTGCCCCTGTGTATTATTTTTTTGAAGGGGAAGAAAGGAAAAATAATGATTTATGAATACATTGGTCTTTTTAAGCAAATCTCTAAATGGCATTCAGGATCTTCTGAAAAAAAAACACCAACCAATTAATAGCACCCCAAATAATTTTCTATTCCCTAATTCAAACACTGTAGACTAAGAAGGGAAAAAAGTAATGTGTGAAGTAGTTCATATGAGATGTTGTTAATAGTTTCCAATGGCTTACAAAGTAGACTTTTACTATGTAATTGTGTAATTCTTTAAAACAAATCTTATGGAAGAGAAAAAGGAACTGAAGTAGCATTCTGACAATATCCCATTCAGAATAGGGAGAAAAGAGAGATTTTAGAGCAAAAAGAGGAAATACAGTGAAGAAATGAGACACTGTTTAAAATAGAAGGCAGAAAAGAGTATTCCAGTTTGTCTGTTCAGAAATGAGAAATCAAAATTAAAGCTCTTCAAAGAATGAGGATGCCAGTTCTCAAACACCATTTGCCATTTCCACCCACTTCAAAAACTACAGAAACAGTTTATCCCTTGATTTTTTTTCCAAGACAAGATTCACAGAGCTCAAGATGGGGAAAATGTACAGATACAGAAAGTCTGTATAAAAGAGAAAGCAATTTAATTTTTGAACAGTAGCATATGATTGCATATAAGAAGTAAGAATAGTCACATAAATTTTTTTGTAAAGTGGTGATCTCAAGCAACATTATAAGGGATGGTGCTTCAGTTAACTTTAAAAAAATTTCATCTATATAATTAGAAGAAATATGACTAGTAGGGATAGAAAATCAAGAGTTATTGGGTTCATGGAGCAGTTAAGTACATAGGATTAGGAACAATAAAGAGAGTTGCATTAAATGAATATTCTTCTCAAATCCTAAGAGGAACAATTAGTAATTCAGAGAAACAAGAGAATAAAATATTATGAAGATGACCATTGTCACAGCTAATAAAATGTGATGCCTCAAAAGCAGAGAACAAAAATTCAAGTTTTCTTTTTGAAGGGGGAAAAATATTTCTAATCTTAAAACAAAGACACATTTTTTCTCTGCAAGATGATATTTTCGCTAAACTCTAAAGCATTTAAAAAGCATACCCTAAAAAAACAAGTTTTATTTTCTACAAATCATTTCAAACAAATATAACAAGACTTGAGAGTTGTAGGTGGCAAATTATTAACCAATACTTAATAACTGGACATATTTGTTTTACTTAAATTCATTTCTAAATGAGTTTTCTGAAAGTTGAACCCTAATAATTTTTCATTCATGCATTATGAATGAGGACTAATGAAATTATAAATCTCAGGAGGATCAAAATATACATTAACTTTAGTATAAGGATTTGACTGATACACAGACTTGTTAACAAATATGATGCATTTGAAAGGGGAAAACCCTTTCAATGAATTAAAACTAATTATTTTGTCTCAGAAGAGGAAATTTTCAGTGAAAGTAGATGTGTATATATAGGGTTACCTGATTTAAATAATTTAGGCACTTTTCAAGACACCAGAGGCAACAGATGCAAGATTTCAGCATACATCGAGCACAGGCATTTTCCTGGAAAGGGAAAAAACAACAACTATAATTTAAAAACTGAAGAACCAAACTCAATCATAAGGAATTTTACTCCTTACCCCCACCAAATTAACCCTTTATTGTGACCTGTCTTATGCCCCCTTCCCCATCAAAACAAGTGAAAACATCTAATACAGTGACTGCATCTGATTATATATATGATACTCTGTCATACTAGTCTTCCACCTCTCTGTCGTGATAGGAAATTATGCTGTATTGTTTGTTCTGCAGAACTTCATTGGTCTTTCAGGCACTCTTAAGTTCAACTTCCTTTTGGTAATCTTTTCAAATATATTGTTGCAGTCACTGTCCATATTGTTCTATTGATTCTGCATATTTTAGATGCATCAGATCATCCAAATTTTCTACACTTTAAAAATTCATCATATCCAAATTTAATTTTAATATTTTTAATCATGATAAAAATTGTTAACCTTCATTTTTTAAAAAACAATTTTTAGTTCTAAATTCTTTCCCTGTCTCTCTCTTAATCCCCTCTTATTGAGAAGGCAAACAATTATATATATATATTACATGTCTAGTAATACAAAACATATTTCCATATTAATCATGTTGAGAAAGAAAGAAAACACAAAACCCTCCCAAGAAAAATAAAGAAAGTTTAAAAAAGTATGCTTCAATCTACACTCAGGCTCCATCAGTTCTTTCTCTGGAGGTCCATAGCATTTTTCATCACAGGTCCTTCAGAACTGTCTTGGATCTATCTATTGCTGAGAACAGCTAAGTCATTTATAGCAGATCATCATATAATATTGCTATTACTATGTACAATGTTTTCTTAGTCTTGTTCACTTCACTTTGCACCAGATCATGTAAGTCTTCCTAGGTTTTTCTGAAAGCATTCTGCTCATTATTTCTTAGAGCACAATAGTATTCCATCACAATCATATGCCACAACTTGTTCGGTCATCCCTCAATTGACAGGCATCCCTTCAATTTCCAATTCTTTGCCATCACTACCACAAAAAAAGAGCTGCTATATTTTGGCATAAATAGGTCCATACTTTTTTGAAAAATCTCTTTCTTAGGTTAAAGGTTCTGCATAGTTTTAGAGCTCTTTAGGCAGTTACAAATTGCTGTCCAGAATGGTTGGATCGGTTCACAACTACACCAACAGTGCATCAGCGTCCCAATTTTCCCACAGCCCCACCAACATTTGTCATTTTCCTTTTCAGTCATATGAGACAATTTTTTAGGTGTAAGGTGGTACCTAAGAGTTGTTTTAATTTGCATTTCTCTAATCCATAGTGATATAGAACATTTTTTCATAAGACTATAGATATCATTGATTTCTTCATCTGAAAACTACCTGTTAATATCCTTTGACTATTCCTCAATTAGGGAATGACTTGGATTCTTATAAATTTGACTCTGTTATCTATATATTTGAGAAATGAAGTCTTTATCAGAGAAACTTGCTGTAAAAAAATTTCCCCCAGATTTCAGCTTTCCTTCTAATCTTGGCTACATTAGTTTTGTTTGTACAAAACTTTTTATTTCATGTAATCAAAATTATCCATTTTACATCTTGAAAATGCTCTTTATCTCTGGTTTGGTCATAAATTCTTCCCCTATCCATAGATCTGACAGGCAAACTATTCCATGTTCCCCTAATTTGCTTATGGTATCACCCTTTATCTCTAATTCATATACCCATTTTGACCTTATGTTGCTATACAGTTGAGATGTTGGTCCATATCTAGTTTCTGCTAAACTGTTTTCCAGTTTTCCCAGGAGTTTTTGTCTCCAAAGTTTGGATCTCTAAGTTTGCTAAACGCTAGATTATTATCATCATTTATTAGTGTGTACTGTGTACCTAATCTATTTCACTAGAACACCACTCTATTTCTTTCTTTCTTTCTTTTTTTGGTGAGGCAATTGGAGTTAAGTGACTTGCCCAAGGCCACACAGCCAGTAAGTGTCAAGTGTCTGAGGCTGAATTTGAACTCAGGACCTTCTGACTCCGGAGACGGTGCTCTATCCACTGTGCCACCTAGCTGTCCCAATACAGATTAATTTGGCAGGGGGGGGGGCAGGACAGTGAGGGTTAAATGACTTGCCCAGAGTCACACAGCTAGTAAGTGTCAAGTGTCTAAGGCCAGATTTGAACTCAGGTCCTCCTGAATCCAGGGCCGGTGCTTTATCCACTGCGCCACCTAGCTGCCCCATACCACTCTATTTCTTAACCAGTACCAGATTGTTTTGATGATTAACACTTTTAATGCTGTTTGAGATCTGGGATGGCTAAGTCACCTTTCACCCATAGCCATCATTTATTAACAGAAAGTATTATTATGAACTCCTGCTAAGTGAAGTGACCATTTATATACCAGCTTTTTCAGCCATTTTCCAATCAATGGGCATCTTTGCTTCTCCTTCTTTAATATTATGGTACTGTTATGACTAGCGAACTCTTTGTTGGACCTTTGTTTCCATCTTTGAGTTTCTTGGGCTAATTGCTCAGTAGAGGATTCACTAGGTCAAATGTATGAACAGTTTTACTCATTGTTTTTGCATAATTCCAAGTGCTTTCCAGAATGGCTGGACTTCTTCATAGCTCTACTAACAGTGTGTTGGTATGCCCAGCTTCTCACTGACTCTAACATCTTTTTCAATTTGCATGGTGAGTGAGAGGTGAGACCTGAGTTGTTTTAATGTGTATTTCTCTTGTTAGAGATTTGGAGCATGTTTTCATGTAGTCATTCAAAGTTTATAATTCTTTTGAAAACTGGTTATTTATATAGGCTATTCATGTATCGTTATTGTGGAAATTTATTTTGATTTGGGGACCCTACCTTTGGGCTAAGATTAAAAAGCCTTAGGCCCTCAAGGCTTTTCTTTCGGAGATGCTGATGCCCCTCCCCCTCTGCTTCAGCTGAGCCAAAAAGCCCCATGGGCTGTACAAGAAGCCAGGTCAGACAGCTGGGGGAGGATCTATCCGAGAGATCCCAGGCTCGTCCAGGCCGGGCTCTGGCATAGCCCATGCCGAGGTCCCAGGCGCATAGCAGGGGCATGGGCCCCTGGAGCCCTTGGTGTGGTACACACGGGAGGCTCAAGGGTGCCCCCCCACCAGCTGCAGCCCTGGCTGGCGGATTAGCTTGGTGTGTATGGGGATGCAAAAAGCCCTGAGATTTGAATGGAGAGAAGTAAGATATATATATAGACCTGGGAGTTAGACAGGAAGGAAGGCCAGTGGACAAGATTAAGGGGGGATGAGATTCAGAGAGCAGAAAGGCTGGAGCACTAAGAGACGGGGGAAGGAGAAAAAGCCAAAAGCAAGAAGGGACTGAGGCTGAAGAACAAGATTAAGGAGGACTCTAGAGACTTGAGACAGCAGCGGGGCTGATGAGACAAACGGAACAGGGAAGGACACTGGAGCGGTAGGAGAACGGAAGGAGAGGTTGGTGAGAGAGAAACACAGGGGTTCAGTAGTGGCAGTAAGGAGAGGAAAGTTATAAGCAGGGGGATAGGCAAAGTGAAAGGGGCTCAGTTAGTGAAAGGAGCTGGGCAGTGAAAGTGGAACATACCCTAAGGCAAGAGGCGGCAAAGGCCCTTACTGTATTAAAAAAGTTCCAGGCCCAGCAGGTGGAAAGAGACACACTAGAATGAAGTCAGGTTGTACATTTTATTTCCCTGTATTCTTAATTTTAAATAGTATCTCATAAATAAACTCTGCTTTGATTATTTAGTTAAGAGGCTTCTTAATCTTTAGCTTATCAATTTGGGGAGTGGAGCAGTGTGGTGGAACTTTATAAATGGCCCGTATTAAATTAATAGCAGTCAGATAGTCAGTCAGTCAAAAGTCCCCAGATTAGTACCCCCAAATTAGGCTAGTTATTTAAAATATTTCTACATTGTCTTATATGTCTACTTAGCTACTGGGGAATAAGTTACTTTAAAAAAAGTCATTCTTTATTGCTTTTCCTTTGAAATCTAATTTTATTGCTATCTTTTGCTTTTATATCACTTCTCCTCTCCCTTTCATACCTTGTAAGAAAGATTAAAAAACAAAGAGAATTAAAGAAGTGTAACAAAATTAACCAGCAGATTGATCATGAATAATAGTATATGAAATACTCCAACCTAAATTACCCTAAGTCTTTAATGAGGGAAAGGAAGTGCATTTTCCCAACTATTTTCCTGAGCCAAGTTTAATCATTATTATTACAGTGTTCAGTTTCATTTTTATTGTTCTTCCCGTTTACATTGTGGTAGTCACTATGACTATTGTTTTCCTGACTCTGTATATGTTACTCTGCATCAGTTCATACATCTTTTCATGTTTTTTCTGAATTCATGTTCACTTCTTATGGTATTGTTATGTCATTACAGTATTTTCAGCCATTTCCCAAATGATAAGCATCTACTTTGTTTCAAGTTCTTTGCTACCACAAAAAGTGTTGCTATTAATATTTTGGTGCACATAGACCCTTTCTTTATATCTTTGATCTCCTGGGGATATATTACTAGTAGTGCAATCATTGGATCAAAGCACATGGGTACTTTAGGCACTTTATTGCATAATTCCAAATTGCTTTTTTCCCTCAGCATGCTTGGACCAATTCATAGCTACACCGATAATGTTTTTTAATGTGTTTTTCTTTATAACGTCCTTCTAATAGACTTCAATCTTTTGACAATTCTGTCAAATTGCGGAGTGCCAAGTCAAACCTCAGTGTTGTTCTGATTTGCATTTCTCTTGGTAGTGGTGTTTTGGAGCATTCTTTTATATGGTTGTTAATAGTATGTCATTCTTTTTGAGAACAGTTTGCTCATATCCTTTGCTTATTTATCAGTGGAGTAGCTCTTGGTCGGTATATTTGTTTCTTGTATAAAAGACCTTTATCAAAGATATATACAAAGATTTACTGCCCCCATAAATGCTTTCCTTTCTCATTTTACTTGCACTGATTTTGTTCATGCAAAAGTTTTTCAGTTTTATGTAATCATGATTATCTATCTTACCTTTGGTGATAGCCTCTATCTTGTTTGGTTAAGAATTTTTCCCTAAGTGTTCTTAGGTATAAAAAGAAAGGTCCCATATACACCAATATTCATTCATAATAGTACTTTTTTGGTAGCAAAAAAGTAGAAACAAAGTAAATGCTTATCCTTTGGGAATGGCTGGATAAATTGTGGTATGTGAATATAATAGATTAGTAGTGTGCTGTAAGAAAGAACTAATAAGAAGAATTCAGAGAATCATGAGAAAACTTATATAAAGTGATTCTGAGTAAAGTAAATAGAACCAGAAGAAAATATACACAATGACTATGATAATGAAAAATGGAAAGAAAAAAAAGAAACGGAATTCTATGTAACTATAATGATCAAGTGTAGCTTAAGAGATGGAAAAAACCACCTACTTCCCTTCTTTGTAAAGTTGAGTGACTACTGTAGAACACTGAATATAATGCCAGACTATCTATTGATTAGCTTTGCTGAATTTTTGTATTTTTAAATTCTTTGTTACAAGAAAGGGATTGCTTGTTGAGTTGGGGAGAGAAGAGGGATATATTTGGGGGGAAAAGGAGCTAGTTGGCACAGAGAATAGAGCAATGGTTCTAGAGCCAGGAAGACCAGAATTCAATTTTGGCCTCAGACACTTAACAGCTATATGACCCTGGGCAAGTCACTTAACCTCTGTCTGCCTTAGTTTCTTCAATTGTAAAATGGGCATATAATAAAATCTACCTCCTAGGGTTGTTGTGAGGATCATATTAGATAATATTTGTAGAGTGTTTAACACAATGTCTGGCACATGGTAGGTACTTAATAAATGCTTATTTCTTTCCACCTTCTTATGTAAATACAAAGAGTATCAATAACCGTGTTAAAAGAAAAAAGAATAGCACAGAGAATCAGCAAAGAAACTAATTAAAACAATAGCTTAAAAAATTAATCCCACTCCCTCTAATCATCTGTATAAAAGATACCTGATCTCATTCTCTTCTTTTTATGTTGTGACATTTTATATTCTAATTACATATCCATACTGAGCCTGTTGTTTTATACAAGGTAGATACAAGGTAATTTTAGAGGAGATGGAACTAGCAACTAGCATGAAGGAGAAAGGCCTCTTCTTGTAGAAGGGAGCTCTTGAGTTGAAATCTGAAGCAAGCTGGAGATTCTAAGAAATTGAAGGGAAGAGAGATAGAATTCCAGGAATGAAGGAAAGGCAGTACAAAAGAATGGGAACTGGAGATGGAGTGTTATTTGAGAGGAAAGCAAAGTAGCCAGTATATGTGAATTGTACAGTGAATAGAAGAAAATAATACCAAACTCACCCCCAGGATATATAGGAAGGTTTCATGTTGTAACGAGCTTTAAATATCAAATAAAGGAGTTTAATTTTGGTACTAGTGGTAACAAGGAGACACTAATGAATTGTAGTTTATTAAATGGGTGAGGTGGAAGGGAGTGACGTGCTCACATGTGTGTTTTAGAAAAATCACTTTAGCAACTGTGTGGAGAATGGAGTGGGGTAGGGAAAGACTTAAGGCAAGGAGATCAATTAGGAAACTACTGAAATAGTTCATGGAAGAGAAGGTGAGGGCCTGACCTAAGGTGATGGCTGGGGACACTAAGAAAAGGGCTGAATTTGAGAGAAATGACAAAATTTGAATATGAAAAGTGAATGATAATGAAGAGGTGAGGATAAAACCATGGTTGCATACCTGGATGGCTAGAAGGATGGTGGTGCTACTATTGAGAAGTTGAGGACAAATGGGGGTATAGTATGAGATGTTGGTCTGAACTGAATTTCTGCCAAACCACTTTCCAGCTTTCTGAACAATTTTTATCATATAGGGAATTCTTCGATAGGTATTTTTGGCCTACTGAGGCTAACAGTTATTGATTTTTGCTTATTAAGAGGAATAGAATATGTTTCAAAGTCCAATTTTCTAAAACTCAGTGATAGAATTACATGTATAAACAAAGAAGCTTTGATTTCTTTAGTGTAGAGAACTTCTGGCATTGGATTCTCTTTACCAAAGCTAATTGTAACCAGGGACCCTGTAGAAAAATCCTATGAAGTTGCCTAAGGCACAAAACAGTGTTAGAGGTTAAGTGAGTTGCTCCCAGTGACAAAGCTAAATGCAGTCAAGATTTGAAACCAGATCTTCCTAACTCCAAGTCAAGCATTTTATTCAAAAGTCATGCTCTCTCTTCTAATTTTGACTGCATTGATTCTGTTTGTACAAAACATTTTTAATTTAATGTAATCAAAATCATCCATTTTCCATTTCATAATATTCTCTATCTCTTGTTTGGACATAAATTGTTTTCTTCTCCATAGATCTGAGAGGTAAACTACTCCTTCCTCTCCTAATTTACCTATGGTATCATTCTATATGTCTAAATCACATACCCATTTTGACCTTATTTTGGTAAGGTCCATGCTCTCTCAAAGAGGTAATTACATCTACTTAAATACTTGGGGGGAGGGAAGCAGTTAGGTGACACATTGTGGGGCCTTAAGTCAGGAAGACAACTTCCTGAGTTCAAATTTGACCTCAGACTATCTATGTGACCCTAGGCAAGTCATTTAACCATGTTTGCCTCAGTTTCTTTATCTGTAAAATGTGTTGGAGAAGGAAATGGCAAACCACTGTAGTATCTTTGCCAAGAAAATCTCCAATGGGATCACAAAGCATTTGACAGGACTGAAGTGACTGAACAACAACAAATACAAATCCAAAGTTCTACAAATGTACTCATAGAATGCAAAAGAAATATTAACTTCTTACCTTTCCTTTAAGCTGGTTATGAATGTACATGAGGATCATTCGTGGGATTTTCACTAAAGTAATAATGAAAGATCCTTTTGCCACAGTACCAAGGTGGTAGCGGATAAGCCGGTTCACTGACGCCAAAATGGGAGTATATGGCAGATTCCTTTTATCTCTATTAAAAAGCACCACAAAGAATGAACAACTCAATCTCAGAGAATAAAAATATTAGATGTTACAATCAAATCAAGGCATAAAAAGCACTGAAATATAAGTATTCCAATTCTAGAATTTAGAGGACATTTTAAAATAGCTTACTAACTCTACCAAATGACATGGTAGCAAAATGCATTTTAAAAGAATACTGGAGGCAGCTAGGTGGCGCAGAGGATAAGGCACCAGCCCTGGATTCAGGAAGACCCGAGTTCAAATCCAGCTTCAGACGCTTGACACTTACTAGCTGTGTGACCTTGGGCAAGTCACTTCACCTTCAGTGCCCCGCAAAATTTAAAAAAAAAAGAAAAAAAAAGAATACCAATGTTGGTGAGGTAATCTAAAAATTTTATTTATTACAACATCAATAAATCAATTAATAAAAGATACTTTCATGGCACTTACTAGTTCCAATATTAATGAAGAATGTTAAACAACATTGTGCTTTGAAGGCATTTACTAGTCAAGATTTACCACGCAGAACAGATAAATAAAAACATAAACATCTGTCAAGGCAAATCATTATGGGAAGCTATGTAATCTTGGATTTGACCCTGAGCCCTGAACTGAAAAAAAATTTAGTCCTAGTTCTGACCCAACACTTCTATAGAATTTCAATAATTCACAAACCAATTTTCAAAAGAAAAAAAAATCTTTTTTTTGATGACTGTAATAAAGATTTTATTAAGACAGGATACAATACAAATTGGCAATTTACAAATTGAATACCATAATTTGTTACAAAACAATGATGCAGGTCATTTTCTATGACAACAAACTCCTCTGGCCTTTCTGTATTTTTATGCTATATTAGTAGATGCTGTTACAAGCAAATACTTTTTGAAGAATGCCCTTGACTGAGTTGGGAATATATCTATTAAAGATATTGTTGTAATACTTGTGTTATAACAGAACTTGAACTATATATTTTTCTGATGTGGAAATTTGTATAACACTTTTTACATTTTTCTATGGTGGTTCAATCTCATGAATACTATTATATTAAAAGCATTTGGGAATTATATGTTTGAAAACAAACTAACTTTAACATTATCCAAGATGAATAACAGAATATAAATGGTCTTTAACAGGGACAGGTATGTCACAAATGAAAAGGATTTATTTAGAAATTTGGTAATCTGGGGCAGCTAGGTGGTGCAGTGGATAGAGCACTGGCCCTGAAGTCAGGAGGACCTGAGCTCAAATCCGGCCTCAGACACTTAACATGTACTAGCTGTGTGACCCTGGGCAAATCGCTCAACCCCAATTGCCTCATGCCCCCCCCCAAAAAAAAGAAGAAAGAAAGAAAAAGAAATTTTGTAATCCCCAAACCTAATTTTGCCCAACAGATTCAATTTCCTCACCAGCCAAATTCTTAAAATTAACAAGTAGCAGATAAATAGGTCTCAATTCCTGTCTCTTCCATCCCAAAGAAAACTACTCAAATTAGCAAGGAATTGAAATAAAATGAGGGAAACTTTATCTGAAGAAAGTAATTATTTGCCAATATAGTTTCCTATACCTGTACTGAGTTAATAATAGTAAAATACCTATGGTGTCATTGGAAATATATGGTATAACAAAACCACAGAAATGGCCAATTAATTTGTATTTTATGTACAAGTTGGTCTAGCAAAAGAGGTGTACATTCCTTTCATAATAAATTTCCTCATTTATAAATGTAGTAACGTAATTTAAAAGAGAAATGTGTATTCTTGGAAGAAATCAGAATACTAAGAAAATAATGTTTCGACAGTATATTAGTTTAATAATATTCAACTAGACATATACAAATGGTCTCCTCCAATAAGGGCAAGAGCTGCTTCATTTTTGTTTGTTTTATCCCCAGTGTCTATATATGCATGATACATATACTGTAGGTAGTTAAAAGCTTGATTAGTAAACTCAATTGTGAAATAGACTATCATGAAATTTTATGCTAGAGTCCAAGAAAAAAATCCTAATCTCCCAGTCTTCTCGTTGATGTTTCCCCAAAGTCTAAGGCATATAGGTATAAAGAAATATCTACTTATGTCCTTTGTAGGGCATAGTAAAATGAATTATTTTGTTAAGCATTAAGAAATGTTAACAAGCATATAAGGCACATCCTTGAGGGAGGTGGGTCCCTAGTTATTTTTGATGAACTTCCAAAATTCCAGACTATTTTAAGTTCTTACCTTGTAAAATAATATGTTACTACAGCTCCTGCCACAGTCATCTGCTGACAGGCTAGAATGAATTCACTTATCCAGACCAGCCCCACCACATGGTACCACCACATGTATTGCAGAGGGCCAGAAACTTCAAATTCCACAAATTCACCACTAGGAATAGCAGTACCTAATTTTTTAAAAAGTTGAAAAAAGGAAGGAAATTGAATATTTAGTGTCAACTTAGAAAGTACAGATGTTAAATGAGACAGAATAATTCTACTTCTAACCAAAACTGGCTTTTAAAAACGACACTATAAGTGACAGTTCTATTTGGTTTTGAAGCACACCTTTAAAAACACATAGAATAGAGTAGACAGAAGGCAAGAGGGAGCAGAGACAAGCAAGGTAATGTTGCTACTACTGTGTTAAATTTAATAACACTGAAAAAACAAGCTGTATGTAATAGACTCGAGTTTCATTACATTGCTTGTCTTCTGACTTTCTATATATAGAAATAATCATGTTTGCTGATGATTTTCTACTTCATAATAAAACAGTTTTTCCAAACTTATTCAGGAATAGATATTTTTATGAATTCTTTAGAAATTTTATATGTTTAATCTGCTTTCTCCTCCCTTACCAGTTTTCTTCTTGATTATATGTTTTTTTCTTGTATTTAAATTATTCTACTTTTGAGTTGGGGGGGGGACTTGGGAGCAAGAGGAGAGAGAAAAGTTGAAGGATTTGTATTGAATAAAGAGAAAGAAATTATGAAGATCACTTGGGGATCTTTGGACTTGTGAAGCAGATCAGAGATAGAAATTTTGAGAAACCTTGAAGAAAATTTGAAGAATAATTAATTTTTTTCATTTCATTCATTCTAATAATGGATCCTTTCCCCGGTTTTTATTTTCTAAAGGCACATGAAACAATAGTCCTTTGTATATATTTTATTCTATTACTTATATCACTATTCTGTTCCTTTGTCTCATTAAAAAAATTTGTCCAAGATAAGTTCTGATTGTTTTGTAATAAAACTCAAAGTCTGAGATTTATCATCTTATCATTTTTTTATTCCCCAAAGAGTCCCTTAATATTTTTGCCTATGTTTTTTACATTACATTTTGTTATAATTTTATCTGGGTCCAAAAGTATTTGTATTTTGATTAGGGTTGCATTAAATTTATAAGTCAATTTTGTGAATAGAAAGCAGAGATGACAGAAGTTCATCTCTAGAGAAGAGACAGAAAGGCTGCTGTGTATCATGTTCAGAGGGTTTAATGTGCCATCCTTCCCAACCAAGAAAAAAACCCCAAACCCAATCCCAAACTCCCACCAAAACACCAACCTCAAATGGTTCAAACACAGTTTATATGGAAAATTCCTCTACCAAGGAAAGTCAGATATAGCCACTATACTTTGTCTTTTCAAGTAGAGGTAGAGCCCCAACATCCCTTCAGTCCTGCAACAGTCCCGAAGTTCCTTCTAGTTCTAAACTTATGAGGTTATGAATGCCAGAAACACACTCTTTTCCTCCCCAAGAGCCCCTTCTCTCTTTCCTTTCCTAGCACTGGCTCCTTCTGAAACAGTATTATAATGGAAGAGCAAGGAAACAAACTCTTGAATACTAGTAACTTAAGAACTCATGATATTGAAATAAACAGGTAACTCTCTGGAAGAGCCATCTTCCTGGTACAGTGATTTGGGGAAGAAAGGACAATTTTCATTGTGAGGATAAAGCTCTGAATTAAAACTTTTCAGCCACTGACTTCAATAGCTCTCTCACAACAATTTTTTTTTTTTTAGTGAGGCAATTGGGGTTAAGTGACTTGCTCAGGGTCACACAGCTAGTAAGTGTTAAGTGTCTGAGGCCGGATTTGAACTCAGGTACTCCTGACTCCAGGGCCAGTGCTCTATCCACTGCGCCACCTAGCCGCCCCTCTCTCACAACAATTTTATAAAATAGGGGCTTGCCTTTATTAAACTTGTTAAACATCTTTAGGATCCCTAAATACACAGCAGCAGTCAGATGAAAAGAACTGTGCATCTCAAAAGCATTATTATTATACCAGAAGAACATATTTGTTAACAACAAAAGGGCGAAAAGAATCAAAAGGTCCCACACAATGATAAAGGGAAGATTAATATAAACTTCTTAGATCATTCAAATTTAAAATAAATTGTAATGTTTCTAAAATATTTACTCATTAAGATGATTAGAGAGTTTATAGGAGATTATCATCTGAATATTATTATGTATAGACTAAACTAATTAAAATGAAGGAAATATATTATCTGAATAGGAACATTTACAATGGTGATAAAAGTAATTCAAGGAAACGGTTACATTAGAACCTCATTCCAGCATGTCTGCTATAGAAAAGATTTTAATATAAGTTAGATTAACAGGGGACACCTCTACCCCACCACCAAAATGGTTTTAAGTATACAAATACTTCAAAGATTTTTTATAATATGTTGGTCTAAACTCTAAGGAGATACTAGAAATGAAGCTATAGTGTATAATGAATAAAAGAGATTGGTGGAAATTTTAAAAAATCAAACTGGGGAAGAAACAACATTTGTATAAATCTAAGACACTCGGTGTCCCAAAGAGAACTTAGCTAATACCTCGAGCCATTCTCTCTTCTTAATTTTCCCATTTTTATCTGTAATACATACCACCATTTACCCATGCATGAAAACTTGAGTCATCTTTTGCTTTTCACTATGTTCAGTTCTTCTCTTCTGTCCTTTCTTCTTTGGTAGTTTACATCATCAATACCCTAGCAGACTCTTATCATCGTCATCTGATGTTTATTTAGAACTTCAAAGTCTTGTGCAACCATCATTTCAATAGTCTCTCTACAACTCTCTGAGTTAGGTACTACATCATGGAGATATTTATTTTGTTAAACGTTTAGATTAAGCAACTAGTTGTTGATCAGGAAGCTAGGAAATGCTGGAGGTAGAACTCTACTTGAGATTTACTAATGATAGGTCTAGCATTCTATCCATTATACCATGCTCATCCCCTCATTTAAAAACCTATAATGAACTGTATACACTGACTATTCAAATTCCTATCTGGCATTCCAGTTTCTTAATAATCAGGCCTAATTCATATCTCTATCACTCCAGCCAGAACGCCTTCCTCATTCCTGTTTCTCCCATTTGGAATGCCTTTTCCACCATCAGTTTGCCGCTTTAACATTCCGCACATTCTTCAAGATCAAGCTTTTGTCTCAACTCTTTTACTCTAGTCAATAAAGAACTCTTCTTTTTATGAATATAATACATAATCAATAAATGCTTTCTGAACTGACTGGAGAAATAGCCACTGAAAACTGCTTGGCCAATAAGATCACAGAATCCTAAGACTTAAAGGTGAATGGGACTTGGGAGATGATCAAGCATAATCTCATTTTAAAGATGGTCTCATGAAAAATGAATGATTTATATATTTGTGAATACTTTGTGTTATCTTTAGACTTACTATTATAGCTTGCAAACATTTTAAAGTGGTAACTTGATTCTGAGATGAATTACAAATTTGTTTTGTTTTTTGTTTTTTTGTGGGGCAATGGGGATTAAGTGACTTGCCCAAGGTCACACAGCTAGTAAGTGTCAAGTGTCTGAGGCCGGATTTGAACTCAGGAACTCCTGAATCCAGGGCCCATGATTTATCCACTGCACCACCTAGCCGCCCCCTGAATTACAAATTTGTAAGGAAAAAAAAACCCCTCAAATTTTATTAGCTATTCACTACAGTGATTAAAATTAAGCCAACACACCAAGAAGATTTGATTGAGAAAAGTCCCAGTGTTACTACACTATCATACAAGTCAAACTCTGGTAAGGCCAACCCTCAAAGAAATCATAACTGTAATAGACTTTTTCATATTTTGTTCTTAGCCATATTACAGTGGCATAAAGAAAGAGACCAGCCTCCTGTGTATGTTGCCTGCACCTAGTCCAGGTTCTGCTGGGATGTACACATGATAGAAGGAGAATATGAAGCGAAGGGTTTTAGGGAACAAGTGATAAATCAGAGATAGTGTTGTTACCTGAACAGATGGCCCAAAAGAGGCAGATGACTCAGAAAAAAGGATTAACTATCCTTAACTATACTGGACCAAGGAATCAAGTGGCTATAAAAATACCTGTGCTTTGGGGAATCAAGTTAGAGAAATGGACAACTCCCAGGCACTAGTGACATTTTGGCATCTGATTGATTTCAGAATTTGGGACCTTGTAAACCTAGCTATGAAAACAATTCTTCTTATTTATAGCCATCCTTTGGACTCCACTACCTGTGTCCTGGTCAGGGATTACCATTCTTCAACCTAAAGGTGGCCTAAAAATTGATATGCCTTGGCTTCGCCTCAAGTAGAATACAAAATGAGGGACAAATGAAGTGATTGCAGGAAATTTTATTTCTACTTCTTTCCATTAAGTTCTGAAGGTATAGAGACAATGGTTGGGGACAGACAGTCCTTTCTGTACACATTATGGTACTACTCTTTCTTTGTAAGAGATTGAATGAGAAAAACTGGTGTGATTCAGTGATCAAGACCACTGAATTTGAGGAAAGAAAACCTAGTTTTTTCAGCAAGTCACTTTACATCTCTGGCCTCAATTTCCTTTGTGGGAAAATGATTAAATAATCTAGATTTAAATCACAATTATCCTATGACATTCAGGGCAACATGTATAAAAAAATCAAAATAATTCTTATATTGATCTACCATGCACAACCTACTTCTCCCCACAGGATGGTGGTTCATAGATGCATTCATGTGTAACAGAGAGGCCGAATGGTCCAATAGAAAAAGCATTTGTCTCGTAGTCAGAAGTGCTGGGTTCAAGTCCTATTTCTGTAACCAACTAATTATATGATCTGGAACTAGTTACGTAATGTCTCTAAGTCTGTTTTCTCCTCTCTAAAAGGAGGTAGCACTACTTTACCTACTTCACTGGGTTGTTGTGAAGAATGCACTTTGTAAACCTTAAAAGTACCACAGAAATTATTAATAGTCATGTTTTGTGTAATCTTTTACTACACAGCTAGCAGGCTGAGCTTAAAAGTTAGAGTTATATGGTTCACTTCTGGAAAACCACATCAATTAATTTCTTCCATATCACAATCCCTCTCCATAAGAAACCTTTAAATTGGAATGGATACATTCTTTAAGTATTTCAAAGAATGATTGCATAGAGCTTTTCACTATGATGAAACAGCTATTCTTCACACCCATCCCTCTACCAAGTTAGAATACTTTAATATACATACATAGAAGAAATCCTCAAAATGGGCTATGAACTGAAGCAAAGCAAATACACCAAGTTTTATTACCCAAATAATTTTACTCCACTTGGTTAATTCAATTCAGGGCTAGCTTTTTTTGAGTGGTAGGTCTGAATAAGAGTGGGTCTTGGGGTTCTAGTCTAATCTAGAAGGATACCTTTGAGGTATGGACTATTTCCAGGTTAATCTGGCTATAGATTAGAAGGAATTCCTGGATCCACCTTGGACTGAATCCAAGTTCCAAGATCAGCACAATGATGACTGCTCAGAACCAGAATGGACTCCCACTTCTTATCTGATCTGTATTTCTATCCCTAGACTTTGTTTCAAAAAACTCTAATAGTGTCAATTTGAGGCACCATCACAGCTTTGGCAGGCCTGGTGGTTTGTTACACCTTAGCCAGCAGCTGCTTGAAGGTTAATTACTTTTCCCATGTATTTTTAATTTCTTATAACAAACACAACTAATCAAATTTATCATTTAAAACACACAGTAACATGCTTTCTCACCTAGAGTGCCAAGAAAAAGCAGAGTCATGATCCAGTACATCCAAAATAGAAGAAGGGCAAGAAAGGTCCAAAATGGTTGGAAGACAAGGAGTGGCAAGTGAATGAAGACTTTGCCAGCCACATGGAACAAGGCAATGGTGAGGGCAACACGCTTGCGCATTACTAACATGATCAAGAACAAGATCACCTGGGCAAAGAGAGACATATTTTCCAGTCATCATTTTAGGTGGTGAAAAAGCAAGCCAAGAATGATATAACATCTAAACTTAAAAAAGAGTAACACAATCATTAGAGAATGCCAGTATTACCATCATTCAACAGTGTTGTCCAAGCACCTGAAGAGCACAAAGCAGCATTCTTGGATTACTCTAGAATAGATTCAGATCTTGACTACAAGCAATTTCAAATCCAATTACATGAGATGATGCCTTCTGCTTTTTTAAAAATTTTAATTAATTTGGGGGGTGAGGCAGGGCAATGAGGGTTAAGTGACTTGCCCAGGGTCACACAGCTAGTAAGTGTCAAGTGTCTGAGGCCATATTTGAACTCGGGTCCTCCTGAATCCGGGGTTGGTGCTTTATACACTGTACCACCTAGCTGTGCCCCCCCTAATGACATGAAATAATAAGTTTATCTGCTACTACCCAATCAGCCTCAATTAATTCCTGAATCAAGGCTGAAGGCACTGTACCAGGTGCCATGAGATCGACAATACACACACATACACACATACATATACATAAATATGTGTGTATTTTTTTTTGTTTGTTTTTTGTAGGGCAATGAGGGTCAAGTGACTTGCCCAGGGTCACACAGTAAGTGTCAAGTGTCCGAGGCTGGATTTGAACTTAGGTATGTGTGTATTTTTAAGAGGAAATATAATAACTTAATAGAAGAAAATCACTTTAAAAAGGCAACATTATGCTAATGAAAAAAATACTGGGCTAGAAACTGGAAGACTTAAGTCTTAGTTCCTGGCTCTGCAACTTGCTCCATTTCCTTATCTGTAAAATGGGAATGATGCTATTTATACTGTCTTTCTTAGAGGTTTGTCTTAAGGATAAAATTAGGTTATATATGTAAAGCCCCTGTTAAACCTTAGTGTGATGGATGTATAAAAACCAAGTGCTTCCCCTCCTTTAAGAGGCTACTGTTTATTTCTTCCTGGCTGTTTTTCTGCATCAGAGATAACTATCATGGCAGAGATATCTTTGCACTGTTATAGTTGCTACCAACCTCCAAGTTCAAAGGAAGGTTTGCAGTGGCATGAGGGCCCTGTAGTCATACAGATGCTTGTGAATGTCAACACAGTAGATATTTATTGGTCACTGCTATTTTCAGATATGATCACATCTTACAAAGAACACAAGTCACCTTCCATGATATTTCATCATATGCATAAATTGGAAAAATCTAGTGAAGGAGCACTTTACTTTTATAATGGCAGTGGGCTTAAGGGACAAATGGGGGAAAATGGTTAGGATTCACTTTGATTTAAGCATTTGCTGTCTATTAGGTATAAGGTGCTATTCTAAGAGCAAGGATCTAGGTAAGCCCCCCCCCCTTTTTTTTGTGGGGCAATGGGGGTTAAGCGACTTGCCCAGGGTCACACAGCTAGTACATATCAAGTATCTGAGGCCGGATTTGAACTCAGGTACTCCTGAATCCAGGGCCGGTGCTTTATCCACTGCACCACCTAGCTGTAGGTAACCCTTTTAGAAGACTATTGGGTATGGACTGTCACAGCTCATCCTTTAAAGTGGAGGAATGGGGTGGGGGAAAAAGAAAGAGGTATACATATTGGCTGTTTAGCCATATACCTTCATTAAAACAAGTTAATAGGCAACTTCTACCTATTTACTTGAAATAATTTGTAACACTACAGAAAAAGTTTACACTGAAAAATTTGAGAAAAAGCTAGCAAAATGAAAACTATCCAGGAAATATGCAAATGCAATGAGTAAACAGAAGCCTTTTTTTTCCTTAAAAAATCACAACTTTTTGTTGTAATTCCAACTAAAATGAGTTTTTGCAATATTTCCCGATTTCTAGAAATTAACTGTTAGTGGCAAATGACAGTAGGGCAAATGAGAACTCATGAAATGAAAATCCTTCATTCCTTCCAAAACAGGGAAAGTGGTGCAAAGCTCTGAATTTGGCTCAACAACTAAGGAACTACCATGAAAGCTTGGGATAGGGAGGGAAATTTTTCCCATTATATGAATAATTTATAATGGCCAAGAGAAGAAAGTAAAAACCGTAAGAAGCTTTTCCCATCATGAACCTAGTCTAAATGAAAAACAAATAGAAGAAAAGAACCATACCCAAACATAACACAACAAAATCAAATACTCACTGTAAACACTGTAGCTGAAATGGCATAGATGAGGAGGGCCTGGAGATTGTCTTCAGCTATTTGAAGCTGTTCTGGAATAACAGTTTCTTTGGGAGATTTTCTTTGCTTAGCATACAGCCACCACAGCACACCTGTGCCACCTGAGGGCAAAAAAGTATGTTTGGGCAATGATAGTCATGAGAGAATATGTCAATTAAAAATTTAAGTTAGCTGGGTCCTAAACAGCGCCGTAGGAATATGGTGCCCAATGGTACACTGGCACCACCATTCAAAGGGAGAAGTGGCAGAGGCCATGTGCTACTGCAGCACTTGACCAACATGATGGGACCTCTCCTCACCTTATCCTCTCCCACAGCAGACGTGTAGAAATTCTGCAGTGCCACAGGGATAGCCTTCCCCAGTCCTACTGATGACTATCTTTGAAGTTAAGGGAGATTCGAGGGGAAAAAAAAAAGAGAGAGCGCTTCTATACCATTGACAAGGATGAAAAGGGACAAGAAAGAGGCTCTGGACATGGGTAGGTCAAGGGAAATGGAGAGACTGGATTATGAGAACGAAGTGAGGATCACAGAATCAGCTGAGGGGAAAGGGTGAGAAAAGAAGAAAAGCCATTCAAAAATTACATGAGGGAATGAAAGAAAAAGAACAGTAGAGAAATAAGGCAACAGGAGAAAAAATAAAGTGAGAGGGGAAAAAAGTTGAAGAATGAGTGTCTGTCTCTGTCTCTGTCTCTGTCTCTGTCTCTCTCTCCCCACCAAATCAGCAATATTTGCCAACTAGAGAGAATGACAACATCTCAGAAGGGGCTGCTTCAGGCATTGAGAAGTGCAAAAAGTGAAAGGGAAGGAAGGGCCAACTCACCTGACAAGGGAAGTATTCTGGAAGAAATAAAATGAAAGAAAAGACAAAAGGGAAGAAGGAAGGGTATCATATTATATCTGGTAGGAGAAAATGTCCAAACTGCGTGCTTTTCCTTACAGCATCTCCTCTTGGGTGTCTCTTCTTTCCTATATTTCAAATACCAGTGAATTTCCCACTTTATCTGAATTAGTTATCTATAACTCTCTGTAAGAGGGACAGACCTGTATTTGGGAAGGTTCATCTAGAAATTCTTAAATTTCAAGTTTACCTTCCAGATGTTACACATTTTGTAATAGACACCTAGCAATACAAATGAGTCCATGAGGCTCAAAAGATGTTCATTAAGAATGCTACATATATTAGCAATGATAGAGAATTAAGTGTAAATATTAACTGTCAAGTCAAATTTCTCAACAACAAAGAAATTAACAGCTTACCAAGTGAACCCAGTATGATCAGAATTGTTAAGATCCATACAAGTACTCTGGATATGTACCTAATTATCACCATCAAAATCATGGATAGAACTGCAAGGAAGACAGAGAGCAATTATTCCAAGGAAGACAGAGGGCAACTATTCTAAATTACAATAAAATACTAAGAGAAATACTTAGCATAAGCACATTTCAATCAATAGTAGCTGAGAGAGGGGAGTTGCCTCAGAAAAAATATGCTGATTCTTTGAAGTGACTAATGTATAACCTCTGCTCAGATAAGAAGGAAAAACCTTGGCTGTGTTATCATTTTGGATAAGCTACTTCTGCCATTTGAAAAACAGTAACGATTAAAACAAAAGAACAAACAGTGCATTTGTAAACAAGAGACAAAAATCCATGCAAATGCACATGGTGACTTAATGAGCACACAATGACTAGTGTAGATTTGCCAAAGGGAAGGAAGCAGGTCATCTCTGTCAAAAGGCAGCAGGGTGGAACTCACATGCACACACACATGCCAACAAACAAATGTAGACAGTATGACATATCATGTTTGTGATAAGAAAAAAATTACTCCAGTCTAGATAGATTAATTCAATTAGGTAGCATATGCACTCAGATTAAGATCAAACAATTCAGTGAAGCTTCTACTTGGGAACAGAAAGGAATATACTACATTGTCTTTACTCTTTACTCATTTCTACTATTTTAAATTTTATAATTAATATAAAAAGCTGCATATTCACCATGGGGTGGCACTAGAGAACAATGGCTTATAAATTCAATGCCCTATCCCCTTATCCCCTGACTCTTAACTGGTTTCACTTTCAGAGTGAGGCCAGGCATTTTTGTGTGAAAGCTTTTTGTTCAAAGTACAGAAGAGTTATTAAGTAAACTCTCTTGCCTGTGTCACACTATGGAAAAAAAAGGAATCATGATAATGGACAGCTGTATTTCAAGAACACATAGCTTGACCATATTTTGTCATGACATCCCACAATAACTAAAGGCCCATTTCACAAACAAGATAACTAAAATATTCCTATTAAAATATATATCATATATTCATGTATATATAATATATATGTGTGTTACAAAACAAAACTATTCTGATATAAGTGGCCACCAGTGACAATGTAAGCATTTCTATAACACTAATACTATACAATATGACAACCACTGATTTTATAGCTTGTGATTTTTTCTCTTTTACAGTCTTTAAATATACAAGGAACTTGGTATAAAATAGTATAGCAATAATTATTACAGAACTGGAGCAGGAGTCTAGTTTTCTCAGGGCCATCTGCAAACCCAAATAAATATTACGAATTATTATAGTCTTCAATTTTGCAATAAGTGGACAGGAACCAACACAGATGGAAATCTTAAATAACACAGAAGATTTTTCACATAGAGAGTACTATTTCAATTGGGTCAGTGTGACCTAAGCAAAAATACTCCATAATTGCAAGAAAAACTTGGATAGATTTTCTCTTAACTCTGTGACAGAAGTCAACACCTGTAATAAAGTACGCATTGGTACACACGGTATGATATAGTACTGTGATCAAGAACATCCTGGTTCCTATGATAATTTATAGGTCCCAACTAAGATATGAATAGTCTGGAAAGTCTGGTATTAAATATGGTTACAAGTAATTGTATTTTAATCTACAGAGTTTTTATTTTAAAAATAAAGTGGGAACAATTTTCATCTTCAAGTCTACTTCATGTCCAGGAAACTCAATAGTCAATGAGTAGGGCTTTCCTAAATTCATGAGTGGTATTTCAATGTAATATAAGAAAAAAAAAATACTTCTAAAGGCACCATCAACAAAACTCATCTCCTTACTATCAGATACATACAACTATCTCCTATTTTTTTTAAAAAGATAGGTTTTCTGGGAACAAGTTGAAAACACAGTATTTTGAAGGTGCTGCCCCTATACGACAAGAGAGCACCATTAGTCAAAGGCTGGTCAAATTCTGAAATAGCTATCTCCACAGAAAGAAAAGGGGGGAGGGGATTTCAGAGTGCAAGTAAATATACTCTGAAGCAGTTCTTGTCACTCTGAGTAGTTTATACATTTCCTGAAGACTTATCACCAATTTTTATTCATACTCTGGCCAAAGAACAGAACAGTCTCCTACTGCAGTTCTATGTAATAGCTAAGAATGAGAAAAACAATTACCTAGTGATAACAAGCAAAGTCCCAATATAATTTCTTTGCTGGTCATTACTCCACTAATCAGCCTGTGTAAGACACTATTGTCATTGACAAAGGTGATCAGGGCCTCTGCAAACTTGGCATAGCAGGAAATGTTCACAGGAGCACAGCGATGGAAGAATGGAATAGGTGCACTGGTGACACAAGAAAAAAAAATCAGAAAAAAAATTACTCCTACTTAATATAAATGCCACATCAAACACACAAATGAAAGGTGAATCGATGCAATACACTCCACCCTCTTCATACCAATGAAAGGAGCCAAAAGTGCGGAAGTTAATGCACAGATGCTCTGAAATGAGGATGGCCGTAATGGGGAATGATGCAATTCTTGCCACAAACCTTACAGAGAGGGTGGAGTGTATGTTCCCACGGATAGTACCCTCCCCCTTCTGAAAATGAACAAACAAAAAAACCCAACGCTCACACACACACACACACACACACACACACACACACACACACACACTCAAACCAAAAGTAAAATCAAAGACTTACACTTCTGAGCTTAGATATTTGTCGATCAAGTGGCAGATGATAAAAGAACTCAAAACTATATCTTTCAGTAAATTGAGAATTAATTTCTGGCCTATTTAAGTGATAAAAAGATCACATGATTTTGCCTGAAAGGTGCCACCCCATTAACATCCTTTCTCTGAAATGATCAGTCTGGTGAAAACCCCTGTAATTCACTGGTGTTGGTGTGAGACAGCCAATACCCATCCCAGTTTAAGTTAACCATGATATCACTGGGTTAATGCTGCTTGTGGTTGTTCTGTATGGAAGGTATAATTTAGCCCATGGGATATCTGAATTTTTTAATATCAAGCAATTCATGCTATGAAAGGGTTCTGTTGTATTTGACTTATACTCTGAGAGGATGGCACACAACTGATCAAAATGAAGTACTGTAAAGAAGATAGAGATCACACCCTCTGTAGCTTTAATTTTATACTACTAGAGAGTCTATTTGTACACTTGTACATCACACACAATCACATATGTATTGAGTATGTGCTTAATACATGCTTATTGAGGTACCTGAGCTTTTATTTCAAAAAAGAAAAATATAATTATTTAAAACATTTTAGGACAATTTAAATTCATTTGTCTGTGATTAAATTATTAATTTCTATTTCCAAGTTCACATCCTTTGGTGACCCAATTAATAGTTAAGATCAGCCAGCTTGGACATGAAGATTTGGGTTTAAATCTTGCTTCAAATACTTGCACGTGTGACCCTGGACAAGTCACTAACATCTCTGAATCTGTTTCTTGAACTGCAAAATGGTGATAAAAATATAGGGAGTGCCTGCAGTATAAAATTGTTTTGAGGATCAAATGAGGTAAAACACACAAAGTGTCCTCCACACCTTAAAGAGTTATAGGAGTGACAGCTAACATCACCATCATTATCATTAAGATTACAGAGCTAGGAATAAGGTTCCTAAGGTTCATTAGAACCTCAAAGTCTACTTGACTAGTACAACCCAAAGTCTCTCTCTCCCCCCCCCTTGTTCTCTCTCTGAAAAACAAAACAGAATTACTTCTACTAGTAATTAAAGAATACTTAAGGAACTCATTCCATCCAAGAGATCTCTAAGTATAGTGGGTATTTATTTTGCCTTCCCTGTTAGTATTTAAGTACAAGAAAGAGAGCATGCTATTAAGACAAAACTATCCACGTGATCACAAGAGGTAATTTTATGCTTTATAGAAAAGCAATTTGCTATTAGTAGAGAAATAAAACCTTCCAGCTTTGAATGCTGTTGCTCTACCTCAGGAAAACTGCCCACTATTCTGAACAGCAATAGTCTTTTGATTTTTACTTACTGGTAAACAAAACATTTTCTTGGCCTGAAATATACCTTAGAAAGCACTGTGTGTAATGTGCAATAATAAACCAATGCTGACTACTTAGCTAACTAATTTGACTTAACTTACTACTTGAAAGTAAATGTCAAAAGTTGAAGTTTTCACTGAAATTCCAGGAAGTCTGAATCCTCAGACTTCTTGGGGGAATCAGGGATGAAAATGTTAATTTTCCAAACAAAGGCATGCTCTCTAATGATCTAACAAAGTTATCCAGTCATAAGATATTTGTTAACTTACTTCAGGCTAACTTTTCTAAATAAGAAAGCAAGGCGTCTTCTCAGAAGTAACCAGAGGTTGTCAATGAGGAATGAATCTTGACCCCTTATTTGGAACTTTTAAAGGCTGATAATATTCACTTTGTGCTTGCTCTCTCTTCCCAACCTAGCCCCTTGTCTCTCTCCCTTTTCTTCTCTCTCTCTATCCTAATATAAATTTTCTTCATGGCTCCTGTCACCAGAATTGTTTAAGAAAATGTCTCTGTATGATTCTAGCGTTTCCTTTTGATTGTGCCTTTTAACTTACAGTTAGAAAGATTTGGGTTCAAGTTCTGGCTCTGACATTTACTAGCTATGTGATCATGAACAGGTCACTAAATTTCTCCGTGCCTGTTTCCACATCTGTAAAATGGGAATAACACTACTTCAGTTAGCAAGGTTGTCATGAGGCTTTAAAATGAAATGATATAAAGTGTATTGGAAACTTTAAATTATCTTATAAAGTTATTATTTAGTAGCATTAGACTCTTAGCTTTAACATTATGCTCTTTAACCTCAATAAGCTGTCTATGTAACTGGTACAGTATTCTAGTTTAAGATGATCCATTATTTGATGACATCTCAGGTTCACAAGTGAAGATCAGATACTGAGGACAGGAGCCTAAAACTTATTGGCAATCAATATTCTTGCTCTAAAGATATGAAAAGATATCAAGAATAACGAACAATCAGCTAGTTAAAAAAAAAAAAGATGAGCCCGCCTTGTAGAGCATTTCTTGTCTCAGCTATGTGCAACAGTTAAACACTTTATGTTTTAAATTGGTTTCATTGCATGTATACATTATAGTCTTCTCAGGGCAAATTGTCCCTTTAAGAATTTTAATATTTGAGGGATTTTAAAGGTATACAGGGGCAGCTAGGTGGTGCAGTAGATAAAGCACCAGCCCTGGATTCAGGAGGACCTGAGTTCAAATCCGGCCTCAGACACTTGACACTTACTAGCTGTGTGACCCTGGGCAAGTCACTTAACCCCCATTGCCCTACAAAAAAAAAAGGTATACAAAAGATATGTTATCCAATTTTATTAGCTCTCTGTGGGGTGTCATATCTGTAGCTACCAAGGATTCCTATAGCTGGTTAGCAAGGGTTAACAAAACAATTACTCTCTAGGGGTCTTTTCAGACCAGCAGGCTAAAAAGGGAGTTAACATACCAGTCTCTGAAGACTTTTCTAGGCTATCAGGAATTCAGGGCATTTATAATTGACCAGAAGAGACTAAGAGGGTGCCTACAGATGAAGTCTAAGCATGGAAATTCTAACCTGTACCCGGAGGCAGGAACCCATTTATTATTTATTAGCAATTAACTCTTTTACCAACTCAGTCCAAATGTCTTGGTATCCAAGTGTTCCAGGGAACCAATGTTGTGAAAGGAGCAGCAGCTGGGGTAGCACAGTGAATACAGCTTGGCCTGGAGTCAGG
The DNA here is from genome assembly GCF_019393635.1 of Dromiciops gliroides. NCBI lineage: Eukaryota > Metazoa > Chordata > Mammalia > Microbiotheria > Microbiotheriidae > Dromiciops > Dromiciops gliroides. Next base: position 618,362,772 of record NC_057861.1, on the reverse strand, counting down.
AACATCTGAGTTCAAATCCAGCTTCAGGCACTTACTAGCTGTGTGACCCTGGACAAGTCATGTAACCCTGTTTGCTTCAGTTTCCTCATCTGTAAAATGGGAATAATAATAGCACCTACCTTGCAGAGTTGTTGTGAGCATCAAATGAGATAATATTTGTAAAGAACTTTGTACAGCGCCTGGCACATAGTAGGTACTATTAGCTATCATCATCATCATTATGAGAGTGGTGTGTATACGTTCAAAGATCATTATCATTGTCTCTCTTTAGTCATGTCTAAAATGATCGATATAGAGGATGCATACTTTACATATGCACTTTCTATGTTCAGGGACTCAGAGGGTAAAATTCTTTTATCATCAGAATGATTGATACTTTTTAAGTCAAAAAAGGGAGGGAACTTTGAACTATAAAGTTCAAATTATACTCTCAGCTCTCTAGTCTACACAGGATCTCACAGAGCTTTTAGTATAATTTCCTAATTTTGTGGATAAGGAAAATGAAACCCAGAAGGTAAGTGACTTGTCCAAAGTCATATAAGAAGCAGACAAAAGAGCTGGGATTTCAATCCAGGTCTTCTAGCTTCAAATCTATTATTGATTTTTCCATTGCACTACACTTAACAATCATGAAATAAAATTTCACATCTAAAATGTCACTATATATATTTAACAGTAAATGAGGTAATTATTATCTACTCTCTCTCTCTCTCTCTTTTTTTTTTTTTTTGGTTTTGGTTTTTTGGTTTTTGTGGGGCAATGGGGGTTAAGTGACTTGCCCAGGGTCACACAGCTAGTAAGTGTCAAGTGTCTGAGGCCGGATTTGAACTCAGGTACTCCTGAATCCAGGGCTGGTGCTTTATCTACTGCGCCACCTAGCTGCCCTCTATCTACTCTCTTTTAAAAAAAAGAATTAGCTTGTTTTTCATATTTCAAGGAGTTCTTTAACTTTTACAGTTTTTCTGTATTAATATTACTTGAAACAAGGTAGGCTTGGTTCTCATGCTTTCCTTCCTTGTCTGCATTCTTTCCTTTTCAGTTATGGTTGTAGTTGTACTACACTGTGAAAGTGGCTGCACAACTGTATTTATCTGTGTGCTTATGTATATGTGTGTGGTTAACTGATGACAAGAGCACAGTTGTCCTCTCCTTTTATTGTCATTCCTAACTGGAGATCTTAGTAAATGCATTTTCTTTACCCATGCAGCTTCCTCAACATCCCATTTCACCTCCTCCCCCTACCCTCTCCTACCGCTAAGGTAGACTGGAAGGGAGAAATTAATTCTAGAGTATAGTTCTCTTGGGCTTCCATTATTATCCCAATAATAATCCAGTATAGTTTCTTATTATAGCTACACCCGTAAAAGATGTGATCTGGGGTGTTCCAACCTCTTAAAAGGTGATTTGGGGATTTGAACTCTTGTTTGCTGCTCTATTTCAGTGTGTATACTGTCTCTCTCTTAAAAAGAATAAACACAATTTGTAGTTTATAACCTACCTTAGCTGGGAATTTAATTGTGCTTGAAGTTACAAAGTATCAAAAATGTTCAACTTTTAAAATCTGAATGCTGATTCAGCATATTAAACAACTATTCTGACCACCTGCTATTTCCATTTCCCAATTCTGAATGGAGGTTACTGCCTCCCCCTGTTTATGTCTCGAGGTACTTCTAAGTGTTCTTCAGGCAATTGCTTAGGTGGTTTGGTCCTCAATATTTGGGGAAGTAATAATCTCTCTAGTCCATATCAGGCCCCTTATTCATTCCCATTTATTGTCCTAGCTAGTCATTCTCATCCCTAATAATGATAATTCTGCTCAGTTCTCGATTATGTTAACTACGGCAATCTTAAGGTCTTCTTCCTATTTCTAAAACCAATTCAATTTCTAGATCCAATCTTTCTACTTATCTTTTTTCTTGTCTGATGACTAAATATAAAAGATAGGCATTAGAACTCAGATAAGGCCTCACTTAGTATCTCCTGAGTTCATATAAACAGTGATTACATTATTTTATTTTTACAATAATACCATGACACTGAAATACAAATCATTTCAATCTCATGGATAACCAATAATTTGCTCTAGGACCATTCTTCCTGCATTTCTTTCAGGTATAATGGAGAAACTATAGAGTGGAATTCAAGAGATCCAAGTTCTAGGTCCCAAATCTTCCATTAATCTACTACCTGACCATGTGAAGTTACTCCATCCCTCTGGACCTGTAAAATGCAGGGGTTGGATTAGATAATTTCTAAAGTCTCAAAATTCTACTAGGAAAGCTGTGTTCACATAGAGCAAGAGGATTAATCTGGCAAAAGTGCATATTTTAGGCAATGGAAAGACAATGTAAAATGTGGTAATTGGGATACAATGAAAAAAAAATTAGACTAATTGGCAGATCTGTGTTCTAGTCCAGGTTCTGTATATCATTAGTAGCATTAGTTTAGGCAAAGTCACAAAAGCTTTATTTAGTTTCCTCATCTTTCAAATACAAGTAGTGGACTTGAAGAGTGCCCAGCCTAGGAGACACAAACCCCTGGGGGTACAAGAAACTTATCAAGTGGTTACAGGAATATTTAGTATATAACTGTACTATCCTGCTAAAATTAATCTCTTTATTTCTTATGTGTAAATTCATGATAAATTTTGGAATTTATCTCCTTTAATATTGAATGGGACTAAGGGAAGGCTTAGTAAAAGCCATGGGGTATGGAGACTGTAAAAAACTTAGAACCCATAGACTTGATGGTCTCTAAAGTCCCGTCTACCTCTAACTATGACAGAATTACAAATCATCATCAAATTGCAATAGCAGTAGAGATAACTAAGGATTTGAAAACACTGTGACCAGATGATTTGATCCAAATAGAAAGAAACAGGCCCTTAAGGTTTAACTTCTCCTTTTTCTTTTACCCTTTCTTTCTTTCTTTCTTTCTTTCTTTCTTTCTTTCTTTCTTTCTTTCTTTCTTTCTTTCTTTCTTTCTTTCTTTCGCAGGGCAATAAGGGTTAAGTGACTTGCTCAGGGTCACACAGCTAGTAAGTGTCAAGTGTCTGAGGCCAGATTTGAACTCAGGTCCTCCTGAATCCAGGGCTGGTGCTTTATCCACTGCACCACCTAGCTGCCCCTTAACTTCTCATTTTTCAAGTGGTACTGATGAGTTAAGAAGAATTCTTACTTATTCTTACATTGCACAAAAATTGTTAGATCATGTTGTGTGTAATTGCCTTTCTATCTTGCAATGTATATGAAAATGCCCATTATAGCCTACATTTAAAAAAATTCAGAAAAAACCCTGTGAACCTATCATATATTTTAAATTATATATACACACATCACTCTACTTTTTTAAATTAAAAAAAACAGCAACAAAAATTTGTTTGTATCCCCTTTTGTACTTTTTGTTTTCTTCTATGAACTTATAAACTTTTTTAAAACACAGAACTAACCCTTCCAGCTTTTCTATCTATCCCTGTACTTAAGTGGTGAAATGGGCAAAATGTGGTAATATCAAATTGAGCTACTGAGCCCAATAGCTCCATGGTTAACACAGGATCATGAAGAAATGCATGGGAAATGCATCATCTCCCGAACTTCTATACAAAGGTGGGTAACATGGTGGTGGAACACAGCATAAACGATGGAACTTGATATATTGGTTAATTTTGCTAAGCCATTTCTCCTCTTTCTTATTTGTTTTTGATCAAGGGGAGATGGCTATACTGGTCATTGGAGATGGTGTAAAAACAGAATGCATGTTAAAAAACAACAACCCCAAAACTAAAAATAAAGCACATTAAGGACAGAAGCCACACAATTAGTCATCCCCAAATTAGAGAACTATGACAATGACTCTACAACCATGTGAAATGATCCATGTTGGCTGTTAAATTAATAGACAGTTCTAAACTATAAAGTCTGAAATCAACCTGTGCTGATTAAATGTTTGGCTCATGGTCTTAACAATGTTGTGCTCTCAGTTCCAATGGATATATTACAAATAGGAAAGTGGAGGGAATAACAATATTTTGAGCAACTAAAAACAAAAGTAAACCATTAGGTTAAACATTAAATTTCTTGTTTAAAAAGAAACTATATTACTGTGAAAGACTCCCCCCATCACATATAACAATATGCAGTTTTATCATATATAAAGTATTTTAAAAAAAACTTTGACCACTGGAATTATTTATTTTTTATGTTTATCAATTAAATGATAAGTTTCAAGTAATATAATTTAACTGATTTTTTAAGCCTCCTTGAATAAACAATGATTTTAAGAATACATGCCATGGAATCTGTTTCTACTTTAGGGTTTTTTTTTTTAAAAGATGCTATGTTTCTCACTCAAAAAAGAAAGGACAAAAACAAGGAACTATTAATGAAAACTTCTGCTACCTTTTGAGGTTTTAATTCTGGAAGCTTAAGAGGAGAACATACTTCCATTAAAAATCTGCTGCTTTATCACCTTTGTTGGAAGCTCAAGAAACCAGAAGAAAATATAACAAGTGTGGTACCAGCTTATTTAGTAAAAATTAAATTTTTTTCTCAAAGACAAATAGTATTTTAATTAAGCAAACACCTTGCCCATTACCCTTTAAGTTCATTAAGTGATAATATAAATTAATGAACACCCTCAACATATGATGAAGCATCAAAAAATGTTTAACACACCTGGTTTTAAAATATTACTTTTTAACTGAAAGCAGTTGGTGGTCATAGGGATGGTGACTTGAGAGCAGTATCATATTAGAAGGCAGGAATCTGCAACCTGCATAATTATTAAAATTTCTGTAAACACAACTGCAGAAAATCTCCATGTAAAATTAATTGTTTAAGAAAATGTAGCAATAAATATTTCTGGCAACATCTTTCCAGATTATAGAAGTCACAAAGCACATCAGCTACAAATCTAATTAGAATGAAAATTTATTTTTATTTCTCCTGTCTTATTCCCACCATTATCAATTGTTTCCTCTCTTCTGTTCCTGTACTTCTTTCTTCTATTTCTAATTTCAATCCCATGAATTAATATTTTCTCTTAGCTGCCAGTTATTTATCATGTCTTTAATATATTTCCCCTATCCTCGCTCTCTTTGTGCAGGAAAGCTGGCCTTATAAGGAAGGAGAACCTCTCTTTTCCCCTGGGGACACAGGGCTGAAAATGTCACCATTAGAGATTGATTCCATTGAGCTGAACATTGCCCTTTTCAGGAGTACTCTTTGAAAAAACAAATTCTCCCAAGAGGAGTAACACATTAAATGATTATCAGTAACTAACACTTCATTGTAAATTAGTTTATCAGACTGCTTTCCTCTATAAGAGAAGGGGCCACAGGAAGCCACCACTCAAGAAGCAAGGCACTAGATCAAATCTTAGGACCATAGATCTAGAGCTGCAGATAGAGGCCATCTAGTCTAAACCCCTTTTTTTATATGTGAGGAAAATAAGGCCCGGGAAGATTGACTTGCTTAAAGTCAAAAAGTGGTGTCAGAGCTGGGTCCTGAGTCTCTTGAGCCCTATTCCATACTGTCTTCTATCTGGGTTCAAATGTCAGTTCTAACAATCACTCTCTGTGTAACACTGAATCAATGACTTAACCTCTCTGAGACTCAGAGCTATTAATTCTCTGAGACTGTAGAGCTGATATTACCACTTGCACTAACTTGCTTATTAACAGTAGTTGTGAGAAAAGCCCTTTGTCAACTTCAAAGTGCTGTAAGAATGGGAGCTAGTCTTATTATTAGGAAGGAGTTGATATGCTGAAAATCAGGCAAAGGACACCTAGAAGGTAAGGAAGAAAAGACCATCATAGGAAAAAAAGAGTCCAAAATATACTTCTATCCCAAATTTGTTCTAATCCTTTCGTTTTCCTAACTAATCTACAACTATTTTTTACCTCAACAAATTTCTTTATTTCAAATTCATTCTCCCTGTTTTAGTTGAGATACTGCAGGTTTCTCCAAAGACCAAACCACATTATAGCTTCTTCTCCAAGTCCTGCTTCATCTGTTTCTTTCTTTTGATGAAAACTCTCATTTTGTCTTTGCCACAAACAGTAAACCTACAACAAAATTAACTGTACCCTTAGTTTTCGCCTCTCCTGAGACTTCTCTCCTCTCTTTCTTGGTTTTGTGTGTGTGTGTGTGTGTGTGTGTGTGTGTGTGTGTGTGTGTGTGTGGCAATGGGAGTTAAGTGACTTGCCCAGGGTCACACAGCCAGTAAGTGTCAAGTGTCTGAGGCCAGATTTGAGCTCAGGTCCTCCTGACTCCAGGGCCGGTGCTCCATCCACTGCGCCATCTAGCTGCCCCACTTCTCCCCTCTCTTTTCTTTTGATTTCAAATATATAGGTTCTAGTTTAGAGGAGACAATATTCAGATTGTGAGGAACTAGAATAAGCTAGTATGGGAAACTAGAGATGTTTTTAGCAGTTGTAGAAACACTTTCTTGAATGGCAGTATGCAATCATTAAGGGATAGATTAAAATAATTTTTGAGTTCTTTCAAACTTCTTAGCCCCACAGGGTAAGGAAGGGGTAGGCAGAGAGGGTGGGGGTGGGAAGAATCAGGAAGGAAATGTGTCTTCTGAGAAATGTTCTAGAAAATTTTCATCTGGAATACAAGTACACCTACATATGAATATATCACACAAGCTCTCATTAATTTTGTGAGATGAACACTGTGTTACTATGCAAAATCACATTTTGAAGTCCTGAATGGTAGAGTAGGAAACAGGACCCGCAGTACAGTCTACTAGGGGCTCTGTAGCTGATAGCATATTGCTCTAATATTTTCCTGCTTTATTCTTTTTTTTTTTTTTTTTTTTTGGTGAGGCAATTGGGGTTGTGACTCGCCTAGGGTCACACAGCTAGTAAGTGTTAAGTGTCTGAGGCCAGATTTGAACTCAGGTCCTCCTGAATCCAGGGCCAGTGCTCTATCCACTGTGCCACCTAGCTGCCCCCTTCCTGCTTTATTCTTGAAGTTCTTTTGCCAGTGGCCATAAACAAATCATTTCCTACTAAATGCATACAACCAGCTTAAGCAAAAGACAAGTATGAGTAAAAAGAGAGTCCTATAATTATTGGTGATCCTTTTTCAATTAATCCAAGGTAGCCTCTTCCACAAATTCACTCTCAAAATCACCTAATGTTCCCAGTCTTATGATATTCAGTGGAAGTCTCATATGGTAGGGTTTGTTTGTTTGTTTGTTTGTTTGTTTTTTTAAGTGAGGCAATTGGGGTTAACTGACTTGCCCAGGGTCACACAGCTAGTAAGAAGTAAGCGTTAAGTGTCTGAGGCCGGATTTGAACTCAGGTACTCCTGACTCCAGGGCCGGTGCTCTATCCACTGCACCACCTAGCTGCCCCTCATATTGGTGTTTTGAGAATCTGATTCCTTAATGAGATTTTGGCTTTGTAAATTAAATATATAAACTCTTGGGTAATCTCAAGCATTAAGACCAGGTAAGAAGTCTTCATTACAGAAATTAGCACCTTGAAATATGAATAACAACAACAATTAATATTAATAGAGCATTTTAAGTTGTATGATATGCTTTCTATGTTCTAAGAAGCAGGAAGTACAGGTATTAATGTCATTTTACATACAAAGAAACTGAGGCTCTGAGGCAACACAGCTTATAAGTGTCTGAAAGTATTCAATCCCAGGTCTCTTGATCTTCAAGGCTAGCCTTCTATCCAATTCAATTGGCTCTTGAAATGATTTCAGCATTAAAAGGTGTGGGTAAAAATAGTACGTATTATGAGAAGATAATTATCTACCACATATAAAAGTTTAAAAAGGTAAATAAAAATGCAACCAAACAATATAAATATCTATGTATATATGCATATATATGTGTGTATATATATACATATATACACACATATACACATACACACATAATGTGTGTAATACATATGTTTGTGTAAGATCAGCCTTCTAAAGACTTTTGAATCTGTGAGATTTTATTCCTAAGACTGGGAGGCAGTTTGGTACATGAGTACAAAGAGTACTGATTATAGTGTATATGTGGGTTCAAATCCCACCTCTGACACTTACCACAAGTGTGAACTTAGGGAGTTCACTTAATATTTCAATGTCCTGGGCAACTCCTTAGACTGTCTATTCCAGAGCAGCTACCTATCTGCATTGGTAGTTAGGAATTCCTGATACCAATGAAATCAAAGATCAGGTCTACAAATACATAAATATATAAATGGTATAGAAGGTTGAGAGCCTAAATATGAAAATATGAATGTCATTACTGACAGCTATATCATATTTCTTTGTAGTATAGCATAGTAGGGAAAGTGCTGAACCTGGAATCAAGAGAGACCTTGGATTGAATAAGGATTCCAAACTTGAATAGCAATGTTACCCTGGGCAAGTGGCTTAAGTTCTCTGAGAATGCTTCTTTACCCTTAAAATGGGAATTAAAAATATTTGCATTATGTACCTTCCAGAGCTACTGCGAGGAAAACATTTTGTAAACCTTAGTACGCTACCAAAACATAAGCTATTATCATTCTATTAATTCTAAGCAGGAATTTTACACCATAATCTTTTAGAAATATTATTTCAGAGTATACTTCAGGTTTACAACAAATATAAATTTTAACACAAAATCTATTTTTCCTAAGAATACGAAGTTTAAAATATCACATTTCTTTCCTTCACTTAGTCCCTCACCCCCTGCCAAAAAGGAAAAAAAAGCCCATGACAGTTAAACATTGCAAATAAATTTACCTCTCAGGAACTGGGAGTTTAGGGCACAGAACAGAGGCTTTTGAATGTGTACTGTATTCTGATGGCTTTAAGTTGTAGGTACATAAAGCAGAGCCTGTTAGAAAAAACAAAATAAAATACTATGATGAAACAATGGTCTTAATACATTTTCTCTCTGCCTTATTGTTTTAATCCATGTTAATATTTCATTCAGTTATAGCTATTTTAGCTGGCTTTGTAAGTATGATTACTGAAATGTTCTGAAACTACTAGCCAAGTTAATGAAACCTTTGGATTCTTAAAAACGTCTTTAAAATATATTTTTCAATAATTATAAGTATAATTAAATTTTTATTGTTAAAACTATGTCCAAATTAGCTACAAGTAGACATAGGCACTGATACATACTTTTAACAATAAAGGGAGTCTGAATTTTAACCAAGAGGCATGATTTTTTTCCCATGTAAAAGGAGCCACAACAAAAAGCTATTGTTGTTGTTGGTTAGTCGTGTCCAACTCTTCATGACCCTGTGGATCATAGCACATCAATACTGTCCATGGGGTTTTCTTGGCAAAAATAATGGAGTGGTTTGTCATTTCCTACTCCAGTGGATTAAGGCAAACAGAGGTTGTGACTTGCCCAGGGTCACACAGCTAGTGTCTGTGAAAGTATTTGAACTCGGGTCTTCCTGACTCCAGGCCCAGCTCTCTATCCACTGAGCCATCTAGCTGTCTCTTCAAATAACTACAATAGAGGTAAACAGAACAAAAATTTATTAAATGGATTCCCTGATTCGAGAAAACATTAAACAAGGCATCAAACTTAGGTCAATTCCACAATATATTTATTTTTTACCATGTAGTTGTGTAAAATTCTGCCTAATTTTTTCCTAAAAATTAGATTTATATAATATTATTTATTATATAATATTATTAATTGTATATTATTTGTTTCAGAAGGAAAAAGGCCTCAAAACATTCAGAGAGATTTATTGTGTCGATGTGGGAAATAGTTTACTTCTTATTCTATTAAGCTAATAATCTAGCAAAGGGTACAATGCTCTTTAAATGATGACTTTTCAATAAATGTTGACTGATCAAAGTAAATGCAAGGAACTAAGATTTAGAACTAGAAGGGACCTTAGACATCACAGAATTTAAGAGTTGGAAGGGACTTCAATAAACATACATGAAAGGAATCCTCAATATAACATACCAAAAAGTTGATGCACTTCAAGGAGAGACATTCCACCACCTCTAGGTAGCCAATTCCACTTCTGGGCAGGTCTGTTGGGAAGTTTTCCTGATATCAAGCTTAAAATGGTCTCTTTGCAACTTCCAAGTCTTACCAATTCTACCTTCTACTATCTAGCCTATCAAGCCTAATTTCTCTTCCACATGACAACCATTCAATTACTTAAAGAAATCTATCAAATTTCTCCTGAGTCTTCTTTTCTCCAGGCTAAATATGCTTAGTTCCTTCAACTGAATCTTATAAGCTATGAACTCAAGGCACTTTACCACTCTCATTGCTCTTTTTTGGAATACTAAATAAATAAATCTTGGAAAAGACAGTTTGAGGCAAAATTGTGAAGGCTTTAAATGCCTATACAGCAGTTGTGTCATTTCACTTGGGTAGCATTAATATTATCTTTGTTTTACTGTGTTTTTATTTATTTTATTAAACATTTCCTAATTACTTTTTTGTTTTGTTTTTTGTTTTGGGGTTTTTTTGGTGAGGCAATTGGGGTTAAGTGACTTGCACAGGGTCACACAGTTAGTAAGTGTTAAGTGTCTGAGGCCAGATTTGAACTCAGGTCCTCCTGAATCCAGGGCCGGTGCTTTAACTACTGTGCCACCTAGCTGCCTCCCTAATTACTTTTTTGTTGTTGTTTTTTTTTTTTTAGTGAGGCAACTGGGGTTAAGTGACTTGCCCAGGGTCACACAGCTAGTTAAGTATTAAGTGTCTGAGGCCGGATTTGAACTCAGGTACTCCTGACTCCAGGGCCAGTACTCTATCCACTGCGCCATCTAGCTGCCCCTCCTAATTACTTTTTAATCTGGTTTCGACTGTACTTAGGAATTCTGTGGGTGCCATTTGCTGTAAGTTTGATATCTTTGCCACAGTTTAACTGTACTAAGACTTTTTTGACACCTTGTATACAGAGGAGTTTGCTATCTTTTCTAGAGGCAATAGGAAGTCACTTGAGTTTATTGACTAGGGGGGTGGTGAAACAGTCAGATCTATGCTTCTGGAATATCAATTTGGCAGCTGTGTGGGAGATGGAGTGGAGAGGGGAGAGATCAGATGCAGGAAGACTAGGAGGTTAATGCATTCATTCGAACAAGAGATGATTGTGAACAGAATTAAAGTGGTGGTATGAATAGAAAGAGGACATACAAGAGATATTATGAAGGCAGAATTGACAAGACTTGAAAAAATGATTGGAAACGAAAAGTAAGGATAAGGATGATTCTGAGGGTAAGAACTTGGGTAGATGGAAGGACAATGACCCCCAAAGAGACAGAAAAGCTAGGAAGAGGGGGTGGCTTTAGGGGGAGAAATGAGTTCTATTTTGGACATGTTAAGTTTAAGATGTGTATAAATCATTCAGGTGGAGAGAGTCAATAGTTAATTATGGGACTGAAACTCAGGAGACAGATAGGGGTTGGGTATATAGGCTTAGGAGTCATCTACCTAGAGATAATTGAACCCAAGGGAGCTGATGAGATGAAGTCTGTGAGGGGAGAGAGAAACAAAGACACAGAGATAGTCAGAGAGACAAAGAGAGACACACAGAGAGAAGTGTTGAGAGAGAAGGGAAGACAGCCCAACACAAAAAGTGTGTGTGAATAAAAACCACATGAACAGGGTGATAGGAATACTACAGTATTAAAATGAGAGTTCTATTTATTATTATATCAAGAAGCAGGAAAACAAGGCTCAATTATCTTTTCCTCTAAATTCCAGACTTCTATAGTACCAAACCAAAAGCAGCTCCTTCAACATAGCCAGTGCTATTCAAAGACCAACAGAGACTTCCAGTCCAAGCAATAGCCATCAGAATGTTTAGATAAGTGGGGCCAGTCAAAGGGAATTATACTGCTCTGTAGTCTCTTACCAGTCACTCTGGCTAATCAGAGGGAGGACACATGCCAGCCAATTTACATTAAGATACTTTGAATGGCTTGAGCCTACAGAAATCTTCCAGATTTTAGCACTGATAATTAGTACATTAAAACGTGCTGCCATACCTTTTCAGCTTCCTTATCATGCTGTTTTCAACACGAATAGATGATGAGAATTTATATGTTTTAAATTTTCTTATAATTGTGGCAATGTGGCATATTAGATGACCTCAAAAACAAGGAAAACCTGGTTCAAAACACCTAATTTCTCAGTGCCCTAGGCAACTCTTTCAAGATCCTAAGGTATACAGAAGGTGCTGGACTGCTGTGGTTGAAGGTTCCTCGCCTGGGGGGGTTCCCCACTTTAGTGGCATCAAACACTAATAGAAAAGAATCCTGGAGGTGGAGGTGGGGAAAAATGGACATGCTGGAAATGCTAACTTAGAAAGCCACAAATTACCATTATTTGTTTTATTGTGGTTTTTATTTATTTTGTCAAACATTTCCCAATTACATTTTAATCTGGGTCATCTGCACTCAGGAGTTTTACTTCCTGTTGGACAGGTGTATTGTAGTGAGTTTTACACCTCTGTCAGAATCCAGGTCCTATCCTTCTATAATGGGAAATATTCAACACCCTACACATTTCTGTGATGTTTGAGGATATTGTTCCTATATTTTATTTATAGCAATGTTACTTAAAATATGAAGAGTCCTGGTAGGGAAATCTTTTTGGTTAATTCTGAAGTGTCTGAGTCCTGTTGTAAATCTGACTTAGCAAAGGAACTGCTTTAGCCAAGCATGGCTCTGAGAGTTATTATTACCAAGGTCCTCATCTGAATTGCCAATTAAAGATAGAATTTCCCAGCACCAAAAAATAGAAAAGACCCTCTTGTTAGCACTTGTGTATTAGCTCTGGAAACTATAAGACTATCTACAATCAAGAGAACACCACTGTCTTCCTAGTCCTTCCACATACAAAAAGCAGGTCAGCAGGTATAATGGAGCTCATTTTTACAAATATTTTCCCAGGATAAGACTCAATGAAAGTATAATAGCTTTATCACCAGTGTTATTCTAGGACACAGACCCATACTAAATATAGTGCCTGGGGGAGGGAGAGCATCTTGGCAACTTGTTAGCAGCTGCAAATGAAACCTTAATGAATTTGACAACTTTTCTATTTATACAAGGTTAACCAAAAAAAAAATAAAAATAGTTTCAGGTACTATTTAGTTCCATTTTATATGAAAATGTATTTTTGTTGAACATTTCTGGATAATATAATAAATTCCTTCCCCCGCCCCATAATGGCAAATGCCTTGGCAACCAATCAAAAATAATGTTAGTTCTAACATTGAACTATAGTGTTGACTTTGGCCACAAGAAGTATGTGAGAACAATACCAGAGTTATAATGTATCACCTAAGACAAGTTCAATTCAATCCAAGAAATTTATTAAGACTATTTTTTATGTGCAAGGCACTATGCCAGGCAATGGGGCTAGCAAAGAGGAAAAAAATAAACTATCTGCCCCCAAAGAGCTTATGTTCTACTGGAGAATATACCATGTATACAGATAAGTCAATTCAAGATAATTTTAGGAGAAAAAAAGAGAACTAACAAGAAGAAGGGATCAAACATTTGTGGAAGACCTGGTGCCTAAGCTGAGCCCTGAAGGCACATTAGGATTCTAAGAGATGAGGTGAGGAGAAGATGCAATGTAGGTAAAAAGGATCACTTTTTTTCAAGTCAGGAGACAGGAAATGAATGCTAAATTTTGGTATGAAAACGGAAGCACCATGAATCCATGCCATATAAGGGCTTCTTGAAGGGACTGGGAATTTTTAGACTGGAGAAGAGAAAGTTTAGGGAGGTGATGATAGCTTTATCTTAAATATCTGAAAGGTAGTAATGTAGGAAGAGGAATTATAATGAGAACCATAGATACAGGGCTGGAAGGAACTCTGAAGGTCATTAAGTCCAATCCTCTCATTTTACAGATAAGAAAACTGAGGCCTTTGGGCACAGAGTGTAGGACTGGGAGCAACAGCTGGAAGCTGCAAAGAGGTAAATTTAGGCTTGATGTAGAGAATAACTTCAGAACAATTAAGAGACAACCCAAAATGGAATGAGCTGCCTCAGGAAGTATTGAGTGAGTACTACCTTCTTCACACTTACTCCCTACCCTACCTCTTGATACATATACACGGACAAAGGCTCAAAAGTATAGACTGGGGTTGGACTAGATGACCAATAGTCTCCCTTCCAATTGTGAAGTTCTATGACTCTAGAAAGGCAAATCCAGCAATCAGCTAGTAGGCCAGTTTGTGATGAGGAAGAAAATGAAGAGTACTAGTAACTATACTGTAGGGGCAAAGGGGATTATGATTTCTGAATGCTCCATGTCCCAGTCAGACAGCTTTAAGATTCAAAAGCAGGTCTGGCCAACAGTAATAAACTTCCCTCTAAAAAATAAATAAGCATTAAAGTTATGAACTTAATAAACCCCAACAAACACAAACATTTTAGTAGGCACTGAAAAACAAAAAAGAAGACTGTTAGACGAAACTGAGTAGTTCTGTTATATACAGTTGATCTTTTTTCCCTACCATATACAGCCTATTTTTTATATAATTCAAATTTAACATGATAGTTCCAACACTGCAGTTTTTGTGTGTCCCCTTTTGAATTTCCTTCTACTACCTTAATTTTTTTTCATGATCCATTAACACTTTTCTTTATCTTCCTTTTTTTGTATCATTATTACTATCATGCTATTTCCCATCCTATCCCCCTCCCCCAAAAAAGAAAATGAAAATTTCTCCCTTTTAACAAAAAGTATAGTTGCACAAAACAAATACAGACATGGTTTATGACTTCTTATTCCCTACTTCCAATTCATTATTTCTATAGAGGAAGTGGAAGCACAATTCAACATCAGTCTTCTAGAATTGGAATTGGTTACTTTGATCATGGTTTTAAAATCTCTCACAGCTATTTTCTTTTATAATTAAACTCTCTTTTTGAAACATAAGTGGGCATGAATTGCTATATGCCAACTTGTCTTCATTTTGATTGACAAAGTTCCTAGTTTCTGGCTCTGAGCACCTACTTTCCCTCCTGGTTCTTCTGTTGTTGGGCTGTATAACAGTCTTCTCCTGTTGGCATGTCATCCTGTAATACTGGCCTCTACTCTTTTTTCCTCTGACACTTGTCAGCTTTCCCTTCTCCCTCCCTAACCTGTTCCTAGCATTCCCGTTGTCGGGAGGCAGCTAACCTATCATGTGCTACCAGAGGAAAGAGGGGCTTTGACAGAGCAAAAAAACTCAGACATACTGTTGGTTATAACTACTCACTTCAAATCAAAGAATTAGGAATCAAGAAGCAAAACATTCTTCACTCGATGTCAATCATCTAAGATCACCATGAGGTGATCTGCTTTAAGTCAGTGTTTAATAAACTCTTCTCTGAATCTATGCCACCACTTTAAAAGTTTGTCCCATTTTAAGAGTAACTCTGCTTACTGCTCCTTCTTAGTCCTTATTTATCCCTAAGAGACTTCCCACAGTGATTTTTAAACTTTTTTTCTTTTCTTATATCTCCAAGTCTCATCCTTTCCCTCCAAGTCTTATCCCTTCTAAAAAATCACCCAGACTTTAACAGAAAACTGAGAGAGAGAGAGAGCGAGAGCGAGAGTGACCAACCATTTGGCATGAGCTCCTTCCCATGTGCCTAATTCTTCACCTCACTCATAACAGAACCAGGAGTTGTACCTTAGCAGATGGTTTTATGAATTACTGAGGTTAGAAAAACTTATCATCTGCTGACTAAACTTTTGATCTCTAGGTCTTTCCAAATTTAGCTAGGCTGGTCCTTTTATTACAGACATGTAGCTTATCACTCGGCTGCCAGTATTCAAAGTCTCAATTTATTAGAATCTACCAGAATTTATAATCCACTGGCAAAGCCTTCAAGAATGCAGGTCACTTGGACACTTATAGTAACGCCTAAGTCTATATAACAGGTAATGACTCTACTTGATAACTGTAAAATAATGTATATATCACGTTGAAAGTAACAGTACCAACCAATTTTATACATGTTAAGGAGAAGTGGTATAATGATTAGGGCTGTTGTTATTATGGGAAGGAAGTGAATTTTGACCTGATATTTGATTAAAGTGAAAATATGGGGCTCGATCAACAAGTATTTGTTGATTGATGATGCAATAGTAAGTAGAGCCCTGGCCCTGATCTGGTCTGACACTTGACATTTACTAGCCGTGTGACCCTGGGCAAGTCACTTAACCCTGATTGCCCAAACATGTGGGGTCTTCTCTAGTCATCCTGATGTATATCTTGCCACTGGATCTAGATGGCTCTGGAGGAGAGAGTGAGGTTGGTGACCTTACACAGCCCTCCCTCCCTTAAATCCAATTCACTGCAAATGAATCACCCTGATGCCATAGTCCAAACAACGACAATTTGTTGATAAAAAGAAAAAAAAGTATAACAGAATCAATTCCATCAGAATAGGGATCATTCCATTCTTTATATTTGTATCCTAAGTACCAATTCTTGGTATAAAGTATAAATGCTCATTGACTAATTGATTTGGAGCTTGAAGTTTCATCTAGTCTCTCCAAGAGTTAACAATCTAACTTGAGGGGGAAGCCTAACAGACAAGAAAGAATTAGAGGCCAATTCAGTGTTAAACTGTAACACTGACTGTACATACAAATAAGAGTTTTAAAAAGATCAAGGACGTTAGTGGCAAGAGAACTCAGACTAATACAATTAAAAAAAAAATTCACTAAGTCTCTACTAAATTGCTCTAAAGGAATTCACATACAACATAAAGGTGGGACTTAAGTTGGGCCTTGAAGACTGAGGATTTAGATAAGGAGAGGAAGCTGGGGCAGTGAAGAGGGCTGAGTCAAGATGAACAAAATTCAATCCCACCTCTGAGGTAGGAATCCCAGCTCTGCCACTTGCCACCTATGTGGCTTCCTGAGCAAGATAGTTAATTTCTCCAGTCTCAATTTCCTCATCTGTAGAAAAATAAGGGGATCAGACTATATTAGCTTTCAGGTCCTTTTAGATTTAAATCCATAAACACCTGCTGGCTGTGATTTTGACTTTCCAAACTGACCCTGATGCTCCCAATGCTTGTCACCTGCCTGCCTATATTCTAGCATTCAACTTGTTTTAGCCTTTCATATTACAGAGCCATTATTGTCTGCATGCTGTGTCTGGAGGTACATGTCTGTAGTCTCTTCCTACTGAGGAAGATCTGAGATGCAGTAGGCTAAGTGGGTGGATGTCCTCACTAATTAATGTGAGTTATGGTTAAGGGTGGGAGTTAATATGGTTAAGGGTAGGAGGAAGGCAGAGAACCAGATTGTCTAAGAAGGGGCAAAATAGCCCAGATCCAAAATGGTCAAAGCTTCCAAGCTGATCAGATAGGGACATAACTATGAATGGCAGCTCTTGCACTTCTGATTTGGGTGACAGAGACCCAGTCTTTAAAAAAAAAAAAAAGGCACTTTAAAAGATACTTGAAAAAAAAAAAAGATATGTTCCACTGACACATACTACAGCTATGTGATCATGGGGGAAGTCACAATTTCTCAGTGCTCCAAGCAATCTTCTAAAACTGAGTTAAAGACAGGTTGTTGATCCATATCCATGGTAGGTGTTTCTTCACCAAGAGTTCCCCACACCGGATGTGGGAAAGCTGGGATGCTAATCCACTCTTGGTGGAGTTGTGAAAAGATCCAACCATTCTGGAGAGCAATTTGGAACTATGCCCAAAGTGCTATAGAACTATGCATACCCTTTGATCCAGCAATACCACTGCTAGGTTTATATTCCAAAGACATCCCCAAAAAGAGAAAGACCTATTTCTATAAAAATATTTATAGCACCTCTTTTTGTGGTGGCTAAGAATTGGAAATTAAAGGAATGCCCATCAGTTGGGGAATGGCCAAACAAACTGGTATATGATGGTGATGGAATAGTATTATGCTATAAGAAATGACAAGCAGGATGACTTCAGAAAGGCCTGGAAAGACATGTATGAAATGATGTATAATGAAGTGAGCAGAACCAAGAGAACATTGTACACAGTGACAGCAATATTGTTTGATGAAGAACTGTGAATGACTTGACAATTCTCAACAATACAATGATCCAAGACAATCCCAAAGGACTATTGATGAAATATACTATCCACCTCCAAAGAAAGAACAAATATTGATGGAACAGACTGAAGCGTGCTATTTTTCACTTTCTTTTTACTTTTAATCAAGTTTTCCTGTACAAAATGACAAATGTGGTAATGTTTTACATAATCATACATATATAACCCATATCTGATTGCTTGCTGCCTCAGGGAGGAGGGAGGGGAGGGAGAGAAGGACGGATAAAAAATTCGAACCCAAAACTATTTATAAAAATGTTTATTACATTTTTTAAAAGACGGCAAAAAAGAGTTCCCCATACCAAAGATACCACAAGGCCCAACAAAAAGGAAAATGCCTATGCTGTGGGATTGCTATAAGGTCCAAATAACATAAAGTATGTTAAATGCTAAAATGCTAATTAAAATTATTAGTTTGTCTTGTTGTCAATACGAAACTGAGGGTCTAAAGAAGTTAAATGACTTGCCAAAAGTCATTCTAACAGTAAATGACAGAAATAGGTTTTGAACCTTGGCCAACTAACACCAAATCCAATACTCTTTCTATTTCATCACACTAAATGAAGTAATAATTGAGAGTGAGCACAGTACTAGATAGATTAGGATGAACTCCTTTTATGCAAAATCTTCAAAGCTGAACTTGATTTGGTAAGTAATTGAAGATATTTATTACAGATTTGGGAGTAGTATGTGGTACTTTAGGAAAATTAGATGGTGGAGGTACATTTAAGGGTGGATCGGAGAGTTGGGGTCAAAGGATAAACTGGAAAATGGAAAAAATCAGTTAGTTTACTATTGTAGTGCACAGAATGAAAAGAGTTTAGGGTGAAAATAGTGGGAGTAGAGAAAAGATGACTTTGTGGAACATTTCAATAGAAAAAGTGATAGGACCTAGCTAAATATAGGAGATGAAAACTGAGGTTAAAAAATGACACAGTAGATAAAGCACCAGCCCTGGATTCAGGAGGACCTGAGTTCAAATCTGAACTCAGAGACCTGACACTTGCTAGCTGTGTGACCCTGAACAAGTCACTTAACCCCCTTCCCCCCCCCCCAAAAAAAATTATTCTAAGATTTCTAGCCTAGGAAATGGAAAGAATGGTGGAACCGGTAGAAATGGAAAGGATAGAAAGGGAAGCTGGTTTGGAGACAGTATAAAGAAAAATAAAATCAGTTGGAACAAGAGATGACTTTGTATAGGGCTTTAAGATTCAAAAACACTTTCCCTTAACTTGTTTAAGCCCCCAAATAATACTATATTTCTCATTGTTCCCATTTTACCCATTTTACACATGAAGGGACTAAATCTCAGAGAGGTCAAGTGACTTACTCAAAGTCATACACCTCATAAGTTACCAGAGGTGATATTTGAACCTTTGGCTTCCTGACTCCCAAACCAGCACTTTATCCATGATGATATGCTATTTCTTATACATAGAAATAAATACTTAGAGGCAGAAATAAACCTAGAGAAGAGGCACAGCTATCCTTCATTTTGTCAGTAAGTGAACTGAGGCCCAAGGAGAGTATCTGACCAAGTTCACAGGGTTAGTTAGTGGCCAAGCCAGTACTAAGATCACAGGTCTTCTGCCTCCTCCAATATTCTGATGTTGAATTTGAGATAGAAGTGGGATAGTCTAGTCAAGATATCCTTTAGGCAACTGAAAATATGGTACAAAGGAGGGATGTGGGCATAGAACTGGTAGGCAGCTTAGAAAAGAGAGCAAAAGTCAGAGGAGTGTATCGATAAGTTCACAAAAAGAATGAATATGGGCTACAGAATAACCATATGGTGGGAATTGGGGGAATGGAAAGGAGAAGTGAGAAGTCAGAGATAGAAGAAATGAAAAGGGACAAAGGCGGAAGAAATCTCAAGAAGCAGCAAATGGCAGCTAGTAATACATTAGAAAGAAACAGTTTTAGTAGTCAGTAGAGTATCCAGATTACAAGAGGTTACTTAGAAAGGGACTGAATTTATAGGTGTATAGCATACCTATGAAGAGTGTGACAACACAAAAGGAAATATAAGGACTGAGGCCATCAGGAATTTTCATGGGTGAGATGGAAACTATGAATATTTAAAGATAAAAAGGAAAAAAAAGGAAATGCAGCCATGGCCATGCACAGGTTTAAGGAAACAGAAAGAAAAGAGATAACTATGAAAATGATATCCCTCTGGCCTCAGACACTTGACACTTAATAGCTGTGTGACCCTGGGCAAGTCACTTAACCCTCATTGTCCCACAAAAAAAAAAAAAAAGATATCCTGAAGGAAATGATAAGGGATATTAAACTGAGGTAGCCTGTCTAATCTGTCATTTAGGAACAAATTTAGAAAACACATATCTATAAGGCCTGGTGCCACGCCATTACTCCACCAAGTCACAGGACGATCAAACTGAGATTCTAGGAATTGGGTAAAACAAAGAATAGTGAGTGGGAGGATAATACATCTGTGAAATTTCTATAGCATTATACTGAATCCTGTTATGCAAAGTGTTTATTAACTTATATAAACTTTTGTAATACAGAGGAAAGTTGTATTATTCAATTCTGACTGGATCTTGAGCAATTCTAGCATTTGCAGTTGCCAAACCATTCTACTGCATATCCCAGATTCAGGATTCCTGGGACCCGGAGTGACGGCATGACTGATGATATACATGTTCCTGCTATGAATCCTTTTGCTCCATTTAATAAATCATTTTCTTGAATTTCCCATGGTGTTACAGTGACTTCTTTCACTCAAATCTTAAAACCTGGCAAGACTTCACACCAGGGAAGAGCTAAATAAGGAGACAAATGTCTTCCTCTAAGATTGGAGAAAAAGATGAGAAGATAGAATTATAGAATTTTAGGATTGGAAGAAACTTCAGTGTTCATCTAGTGCAGCCTACCCTTGAGGGAAAAGAAAAATCTCCTCTATAAATGTCATCTGGCCTGCAGCAGTGAGGAACTCATGGCTTAAATGAGTCCATTCAATTTGGAGATAACTTTGTCAGAAAGTATGTCAAGCAGAGGTCTATCCTCCCTGAAACTCCTGCCCACTGCTCCTAGTTCTGGGTAGTGGTTGGAATAGGGATATGATGGAGGAAGAAGGAGAGGGGTGGTGTTAGGAGCACAGGAAGAAACTCATGTCAGGTAGTTTGTTCTCTGTAAAGTCTGAGGTGACTTTACAGAGGGGATGAAACTTGGAGTAAGGGGCAAAGCACTATGGGAAGTATCTTAAGAATGAATAAAAACTAAAAAGGAGTAGCAGCAGCAACAAGGTTAAAATTGGACAAACCATTTAAAAGTAGCATGGATTCAGAAATTAGCAAATTACATGTAGGGAATGGTCATTGGAGTGACTGGGTTAAAAGAACGTTAGTGGACTGAGAGTAAGGAGAGAAGTCCTAAGAGAACTATAAGGAATTTGGGTTGGGTAGGCAGAAAAGCTGAAGACTTCTTTCTGTTTATATTTATATAAGCACATGTAAGGTCCTCAAGAGCGGACACTGTTTCATTTTCTGCCTTTGATCAGAGAATCATAGATTGAGGGCTGGAAAGGGACTAAGGCCATCTATTCCAATTCTCTCAATACCTACAATAATTCCTAGCACATAGTGCTTATTGACTGACAGACTGACTTGAGGGAGAGCTATTAATGATTAGTCTTCTAAATTACTGTGCCTAGTTTTCAGTCCTCCATAACCTTTTCAACGTTATTTCCTATTACTCTCCTACAGACATTTTGTCTCACAAAGTCAAAAAAACGTTCTAACATGAAAAGACTTCAGAAATCACCTAGTCCAAATTCCTCTTAATGCAAAAGAGGAAACAAACACTGAGAAGGTAAGTATCTTCTCTAAAGTCATATGGCTAATAAGTATGTGAGTCAGGATTTGAATATAGGTTTTTTGAGTCCTATTTCAGTTTTATTTTAAAAATAAAAATAAAAACAATTCTGAACTTAACAGAAACAAAATGAGATTAATATTTCCACATACAAAACAAAACAGAAATGGAATACTGTGTATACAGTCACTAATCTGCATCACTTATAGCTTGCTTCTCTACATAAAACAAGTTCAGTATATTATTTTCATAGCTGTCCTGACTATTTCCTACTGCTCTTCCTTCTGTTCTCTTCTATGCACATTTAAAAGCTGCAACTGTCCTCTTTTTTTAGTTTTCTTCATTTTTAAAAATTTTGGTAACCTTGATAATCTCCTTCTCTCCATTTCCTTCTGAACATTGCACCCCCTCCTCCCACCCCAGCCACCAAATTGAAAGATTAAAAAACCCTCTATACAGTAAAGCAAAACAAATCTCCACAAATCTTCTATATACAGAAATGTGGCTCGGTCTGCACCCTGAGTTCATTACTTCTCCAGTGTTCTTTTCACTATACCATACTTCTCTGATCAGAACAGTCAGAAACTTTTCATAATCCCTCAATACTATAAAAGACAGGAACTCCTCTTGAATGGAGAGGAAAAAAAAATAAGGGAATGTTTTCCATATCTGGCAATTGCATCAAACATATATACACAGATATATACATATGTACATATAAAACTAAAGGAATTAAATATAACTTTTAAAGATTCTTCTCACACTTTTAAAAAAAGATTAGCTTTCTTAAAAGTTCTACTAATGGGACAGCTAGGTGGTGAAGTGGATAAAGCACCGGCCCTGGATTCAGGAGGACCTGAGTTCAAATCTGGCCTCAGACACTTGAGACTTACTAGTTGTGTGACCCTGGGCAAGTCACTTAACCCCCACTGCCCCACCCCCCCAAAAAAGTTCTACTAGTAGATGACCATAAGTACTTAAAAATAATTTAGAATGCTGTTATATTAACCTGAAATTCTTTGCAAATAAAGATAAACCTTCAAAAAAAGATAAATCTATTATTTTTCAAGTCTAGTGGACCTTAAAATTAGCATTAAAATTGTTACCTGGTAAATAATATCATTCAGTTTCACCACATTTTAATAATTCTTTCATGTAAAATAATTGAAAATCTCTCTTTTAAAACTGTATTATTGGGAATGGCTGAACAAGTTGTGGTATATGAATGTAATAGAATACTATTGTGCTATAAGAAATGATAAACAGGAAAATTTCAGAAAAACCTGGTATAGGGTACCATGCCTTTAGCTGTATGCCAGGTCTCACAAGGAAAAATATGGCCTCCCATTCACACTGTTACATAAGGGGAAGTATGTGTCCATATGCATCTTTTAGGCATACTGCCATAATGTTAGCCTGTCCTTGACAGTCTTGGAGGCTTTCTTATCAATAGTTTCCCAGGGAAGTATAGTTAAGTGTGAGATCCAAGACATGCAGAACAGAATATCCAAATAAGGAAGAGACTTCCCTGCTGCCTTAAAAGTACATATGGTATGAGCTAGTCAAACACAGGGAAATCACACAACCTTTTGACCAATCAACCTCCTGTGCACGTGCCCCTCTACCTCAGATTCGTGTTTGCACAGACAAAGGCTTCCTGCCAAGTATGCTTATATAATTTACATGTATAAATATCAGGGAAGGTTGGGGAGGAGCTAGATAGGAATTCACATAACTGACCCCTCTGTAAGTAAGTGTCCTTTAAATAAATTTTATCTCTTTAACCCTGGAGTTGCCAATGGCTTTCTTCTATCCTGAGTTGTTATCTAGGGGATACGTGGGAGATACACATCTAAGACCCTGCTTGTGCCCAACAAGTGGCATAGTCAGTAGGATCCCATACCCCATAAGTGGTAGAATTGGCAGGATACCGTGCCCAACAACTGGAAAGGCTTACATCAACTGATGCTGAGTGAAATGAACAGAACCAGGAGAACATTATACACAGTAATAGCAACATTGTGCAATGGTCAACTATGATAGACTTAGCTCTTCTCAGCAATACAATGATCCAAGACAATTCCAAAAGACTCATGATGGAAAATGATATCTACATCCAAAGAAAGAACTATGGAGTCTGAGTGCAGATTGAAGCATATTATTTTCACTTTTTTTTTCTTTCTCATGGTTTTTCCCTTTTGTTCTGATTCTTCTTTCACAACACAACTAATGAAGAAATGTGTTTAGTATGATTTTATATATAACACCTATATCAGATTGCTTGCTGTCTTGGGGAGGGGGGAGGAGGAAGGGAAGGAGAAAAATTTGGAACTCAAAATCTCATAAAAAAAGGAATGTTGAAAACTATCTTTACATGTAATTGGAAAAAATAAAAGACCATTCACAAAAACAAAACCAAACAAAAGGATATCATTTCTAGAAGAGTAGCTCCATAGATGAATGATTTTAAAGGAGTTTCGGTTTGAGGACCTATGTGCTTTCAACCTGAAACTGAATTATTACAGCCTCTAAATTGCACAAGTAAGAAATACAAGCATATCCTCCATCTCATGGTCATTAAAAGATCATAACCAAGTCTTCCTGGAATGTTTTCAGCCAATTCTCCATTTATAACACTGTTGCTATGGCACTAACAGGCTCCTTCCCCTTGCCCCATACACATTGTTTTGCCTAATGGCATGTTTTCAAGGGAACAATTAATGCTGTGAAGCTGGGTATCCTTGTATCTGTGATCCATGTGAAGCAATTCACTACAAAGTAGGAAATGTGTCAGCGTAGTGCCTTAGAAAGAATGCTGCATTTGTAGTAAACTGTTTACTACCTGTGAAACTAACCTTGGACAAATCACTTATTACACTTAATACTAAATAGGGGGCCTACTTTTGCCTATAATAACTGACCCCAGTCTGCTGTTCTTCTTTTCTTTTTTTTTAAGTTGTCTCCTTTCTCCCTTACTTGTTATATCTAGGTGCCACTTTATGTGCTCCTGCCTTTATTTATTCTGTTCCCTCATTTTGTACATAATTGCTTGGGTGAGATCAGGCAGAGTGGCTTCTTCTTTCCTAGGGAGGTAAGTTTTTTGGGTTCTGTATCAGAAGTTATTTTTGGTTATAGGCCTTCCTTCCCAATCACTTTCTGAGAGGTATGATCTCTGGATGTTATACTTACTTGCTTGATTCTATTCTGGGTAAAGCTAGAAGTAAAACTCTCTTTTGACTTAAAGTCCTTTCTGAAGAATGTCCTGGGGATTTGACTTAGGTTATTCTCTCCCTCAATTCAAATGTCCAGGTGGCTTTCTTCATGTATAGTGCTGGGCCTAGAGTCAGGAAGAAAAGTCTTCCTGAGTTCAAATCCAGCCTCAGATACTTCCCGGACAAATCATTTAGTCTTGTTTGCCTTGGTTTACTCATCTATAAAATGAGCTGGAGAAGGAAATGGCAAACCACTGCAGAATCTTTGCCAAGAAAACCCCAAATGGGGTCATGAAGAGTCAGACATGACTGAAAAATGACTAAACAACAAAAAGATGTCACAGTGGATTGAGTGCTGGACTTTGGACTCAGGAAAACATGAATTCAAATCCTGCCTCAGATAATTACTAGCTGTGTGACCCTGAACAAGTGTTACTTTGCTTCTCCCAATCTTAGTTTTCTCATCTGTAAAGTGGGTATGATAACAGCTTCCTCAGCGTTGTTGTGAGGAACAAATGAAAAAATATATGTAAATTGCTTTGCAAACGTTAGAGTCTTATATGAATGTTAGCTATTAAGTGAAGCAAGCAATGCCTTCTTTTAAAGTTAAAGTACTTAATAAAGTAGTTCTAAAGGATTTGCAAGAGGAGAAAGGAGAACAGAAAACAAGGGGAAAACCTCAGTAGTGAAGAATAAGCTGATTTGTGTAATTTCATATAGCAACAGATAAGTTATCCTGAGTAGAAGCCATTTTTTGAACAGCAAAGATCCAAGTGCATTTATATAAATAGTATTCCATTACTTAGAGAGGCCATCTGGTAGAGTGGAAATAGAACTGGAATTGGAGTCAGAAGATCTGGGTTGGAATCCCAACTCTGATACTATCTATATAACTCAGGAAATCACAATCTAAGTTTTAGTTTTATCATTTGTAAATTTTTTTTTATTATTGCAATGTTATAAGCTCTCAGGGTTTTGTGAACAAAGGTCACAGAACCAGATCAATTTTTTTAAAGGATTTTACAAGTTTAATATTTTTGGAAAACTACTTCTTTTTCTCAAATTTGAAAAATCTTTAAGTTACTTCTAATCAAACAAACATTTATTAAGTGCTTATTTCCAGTTCCACCTACACACACTGCAAAGCGTCAAGTATTTGACGATAGCCCTTTCGTTTATGTGAGAAAATAATTATTAATAATGAGTTTTCTTGGGGGAACCCAGATCAGTTATAGCTCTACCTCCCCTCTTCAGAAAGCCTAGTTCTTGAGAAAGTTCTAATCTCTTTCAGGGCCTAATTCTGTCCCAGGAATGGAGATAAGACTCTTTTGTCTAGTTCAGTGAATTAATTATACAACACCTATCTGAATGTGCCTTTGCCCTTCAGGGGGTCTTCCCCATTGGGCCCTGATGTCATCATGATACATTTCATTTTAATATGAACCACCCTCAAGTCATGTCAACCAATGGAATTGAATGATGCTAGCCAATTAGCTTTGATCATTGAGTTGTGATGTGTCTCTATCAAAAGAGGCTAAAAGCCTAGAACAGGCGAGGCTCTTGGCCATCACCATCTTGGAATACACTCTTGGCTCCAGAAGGCTGTTGGTTGGTGAGTGATCTCCTCTTAGGACAGAATAGGTAATGTTAGGCTTCTGAACCTGTTTGTTAGGCCATGTGTTCTCTCTCTCTTATAAATATGGCTCTAGGGGGCTTTCTGCTTGTGTTAAATGCCATATGGTCAATATTCTTCTAATATTTAATATTAATTCATAAAGAATGATTACTGTCAAAATGGGTGCAGCAGCCATTATTATATAAATAGCCATTAATTTATAAGTAGCCAGTAATTTAGAAAACCCAGCCTAACCCCCAATAATTTAGCTAACACAATTTGGCAACCACACAAAACATTTATGACTGCTAAATCATGATGCCTATTATCAGAAATATATTAAATTGGGGGCAGGTAGGTGGTGCAGTGGATAAAGCACCGGCCCTGGATTCAGGAGGACCATAGTTCAAAGCTGGCCTCAGACACTTAACACTTACTAGCTGTGTGACCCTGGGCAAGTCACTTAACCCCCATTGCCTCTAAAAAATATATTAAATCATATTTAGTTCAATTGGGGTGGTATGTGTCTGAACCTGTGATTTCACTGGTGTGGAGAATTCTCTTAATGGAAACTTCATCAATGTGAAAGGCAAATTACTAACTTATTTGTAATTTATAGTCTTAGAGTTGTCTGCGAACTCTCAGGTTATAAAATTCCACTGCCATCAAAAAGAAAGTGTGTGGCACAGGCAGGACTTGAACTCAGATACTCCAAGGTTCACCCTTCTATTCACTAATTCATGCTGCTTCTTCTAGACAATATTATGTGCTATATTTATTTTCAATTTATAATAATTATGGAAAAATGATTAAGAAATTAATTGTTCCTCAGAAAGGAAAAATTACTTTTTTTTGCTAAGTGATCTGACAATTTTAGTATTATTTGATTGTGGCAATGAGCTCAGAAAGCCTATATGTCACATGACTGTTTAAGACTGGGAGTCAAACCATTACACAAAGGCAGAAATACTAATAAAATTTAAATCTCTCAAGTTTTAGGTTTTCCTAGTCAGGAGTTTCAAAATTTCGTTATTCCATTGCATTTATTAGAAAATTTTAATATGAACATTGACACCTTGGTCATTCACTGGAAATGCTGATGTTCTTATTTATTTATTTATAAAAAGAACAAGAGAAAAACTGTTTTTAGGTTTAAAGGAAAACAAGAACATGGCAAAGTAGATATAAATATTATCAGCTATTCAAAATCCAGTTTTTCCACTTACAATCTCCCCCTGGGACTCAGTTTCCTTACATTTAAATGTAGGGGAGGGAGTTGGACTTCTAAGGTCCTTTCTAGTTCTATTCTGTGCTAGAATTAGGCAAAATCAACAGAAGAGACGTATGTGGCATTTAAAAAAACCACAAACTTATTTCGGGGGCCTAATCTTTCTTCGGACAGGCTGTTTTGTTTCTGCTCTAAAATTGGCCCTTATTTCTACTTAATCTCCTCTCCCCTTTCCTAGAATCATCTAAAATTTAGAATTCTTCCATATTAGAAATTTCCATCTCTCATTGATAAATGTAATCACACTTGAGTATGACCCTGCCCCTTGCTATAAAACTCCTGGTTCTTCCCTCTTTTAAGGGCGAACTTCACCCTCTCTTGGGATTAAGTGTGCTGGTCTAGTGAAGGAGATAAGACTCCAAACCATCTCCTACACTGAACAGGAAAAATGAAGGCTGAAACTGGGAGTACCCAAGCTAAGAATGGTTTTCAAAGGACCATATTTCCCCTATTATCCTCTGCTTCTCGATCCTACTCCCCATAGAAACTGTTCCAAATATTCTCCGCAAACCTCTCAATACCTCCCCCTGTCCCCCATTACTCTCTCAAGATGAAGATCTTGCATTTTACTTTGTAGAGAAAAGAGACCTCAATCTCCCTGAGCTCCTTCTTATGCTCTTCATCCTAAAACCCCTTAATATCACCCCTCCCTCACCTTCTCCTTTATTCTTTTGTTTGTTTGTTTTGGTTTTGGTGAGGCAATTGGGGTTAAGTGACTTACCCAGGGTCACACAACTAGTAAGTGTCAAGTGTCAAAGGCGAGGTTTGAACTGCGGTCCTCCTGACTCCATGGCTGGTGCTTTATCCACTGTGCCACCTAGCTGCCCCTCCTTTATTCTAATCTCTGAAAATGAGGTGGTTCTTCTAGGTAAGGCTAACTCCTCTGTGTCCTTAATCCCACCCCATTTTCTCTTCTACAAAAGATTATTGCCTCAATCATTCTGTCTCCCTCCCCACCCCCTACCATGTCATCTTTGGTCTCTCCTTAGTTACTGGTTCCTTTCCTGCTGCCCATAAACATGCATAAATCCCCTCCCTCCCCCATTGAAGTTAGATAGTACAGTGAATAAAGTGCTGGGCCTGGACTCAGGAAGACTCATTTTCTTGAGTTCAAATCTGGCCTCACACACTGTGTGACCCTGGTCAAGTCACTTAACCCTGTTTGCTTCAGTTTCCTCATATATAAAATGAGCTGGAGAAGAAAATGACAAACCGCTTCAGTATCTTTGCCAAGAAAATACCAAATGGGGTCAGATATGACTGAAATGACTAAACAACAATCTCTGAATAATCTTCACTAGATGTTACCATCCCCTCAAATTCTTGTCTCATATCTCTCCTTCCACTTTCAGTTTAACTCATTGAAAATGACAATTGTACTCCGTGGCTCCACTTCTCTTTTTACTCTCAATCTTCTAACAACTCAAACTGTCCTCTTTAAATGGCCTCTTTTTTCTTTTTCTTTTTTTTTTTTAGTGAGGCAATTGGGGTTAAGTGACTTGCCCAGGGTCACACAGCTAGTAAGTGTTAAGTGTCTGAGGTCGGATTTGAACTCAGGTACTCCTGACTCCAGGGCCGGTGCTCTATCCACCTAGCTGCCCCTAAATGGCCTCTTAAATGCTTTTCTTAGTCCTCATCCTTTTAAAATTTTCTGTACTGAAACTACTGACCACCCTTTTTTAGCTACTGTCCTCTAAATTTTTGTAACAGGGCTCTCACCTGGGTATCCTTCTACCTACTGGACTATTCCTTAATCTCTTTTGCTGCCGCTAAATGTAGGTATTCTCCAAAACTGTCTCTTTTCTCTTTTTATCCTCTCACTTGCTGACCTCAACCACTTATAT
This sequence comes from Dromiciops gliroides, assembly GCF_019393635.1. Lineage (NCBI taxonomy): Eukaryota > Metazoa > Chordata > Mammalia > Microbiotheria > Microbiotheriidae > Dromiciops > Dromiciops gliroides. The sequence goes on along the minus strand of NC_057861.1, from coordinate 618,332,917 downwards.
CAATTCAATTATCATAGTTTTGCAGACAGCTCTCATCTATATAAACATAGCCCCAGCCTCTTTTCTGAGATCCAGTCCCACAGGACAACCTAATAGACATTACAAACAGGATATCCCACAGATTTCTCAAACATGTTTAAAATGTAAATAGTTAGGGGGCAGCGAGGTGGCAAAGTGGATAAAGCACCGGCCCTGAATTCAGGAGGACCTGAGTTTAAATCCAGCCTCAGACACTTGACACTTACTAGCTGTGTGACCCTGGGCAAGTCACTTAACCCTCATTGCCCCACCAAAAAAAAAATGTAAATAGTTATATTTTCCCCCAAATACATTCTTATTCTGAATTCCCATATCTATGTTGATAGTACTACCACTCTATCCTCCCTTATCCTAAATATCCAACCAGTTGCAAAATCTTGCCATCCTTCCTCCACAACCTCTCTTGAATCTGGCACCTTCTCAATACTCACATAGTCACCCCCTCAGAAAACCTTAAGTCTCTATTCACTTCAATCCATTTCCCACACAGCTGCCAAAATGAATTTCCTTTATCACAGGCCAAAGAGTATGTGAAGAAGAATAAAATGTAAGGAAGGGGCCAGATAATAAAGGGCTTCAGTAGTCAAAGTGAGGATTTTATATTTAATCTTGGAGGTAATAGGGAGCCAATAGAGTCTACTGAGTAGGGAAGTGACATGGTCAGACTTTCACTAAAGGAAACTGACTCAGTGGCTCCTTATTGCCTCTGAGCAAAAAAATCCTCTATTTGGCATTTAAAGCCTTTCACAACCTGGCCTATCTTTCTAGTTTGATTATATTACTTCCATATCCTATGATCCAAGCAAATTGACCTTCTTGCATAGACAGCATTTGATCTCCTATTTCAGTGCCTTTGCATTGGCTGGAATATACTCTTTTCACTTCCAACTCAGTAAAAAATCATTTATTAAACACCTACTATGTGTCAGGCAATGTGTTAAGGGCTGGAGATAGGAAGAAAGGCAAAAGACTGTTCTTGCTCTCAAGGAACTTACAGGTTGATAGGGGAGATAAATGAAAACCACTTTGTTCAGACAAGATATATACAGAATAAATGAGAGATAACCAACTGAGGAAAAGCACTACTATTAGGGATCAAGGAATCAAGTATGATATTTATGATGTGAGCCATGTGACTGGGAGGACGGTAGTGCCCCTGACAGAAATTAAAACTTCGCCTTGTAGGCTTTTTGTACATGGTGAGATTTTCATCAGCATCTGAAAGAAGCCAGGAAATCTAAGAGGTGAAGATGGAGAAGAAGAAAATTCCAGAAATGGGAGAAAGCCAGTAAAAATGCCTGGAGTTGGGAGATGGGTTGTCTTGTTCAAGAAATGGCAAGAAGGCCCATGTCACTGCATTTCAGAATAACTGGGGAAGAGTAAGACTAAGAAGAATGGAAAGGAGAGGCCAGGTTATGAAGAGCTTTAAAAGCACAAGAAAGTATTTTATATTTGATCCTGGAGGTAACAGGAAACCACTGGAGTTTACTGAATAGTTAGGTGACATTCCAAGCATGATGTAGTAGTGGCAGTGTCAGAAGAGAGAAGGGAGTTACATAGAGAAGACACCAGGAAGGTAGACTCAATAGTACTTGGCAACTGATTGGATATCACTGGGGTTTGGAGGGAGAAGGAGAGAAATTAAGGAATCAAGATGTTTAATATTTAAGATGTGAGACATGCGACTGGAAGGATGGTGGTGCTCCTGACAGAAATTATGAAGTTCAAAAGTTGGTAGGGCTTGAGAGCAGACAGATGAGTTCAGTTTTGGATCTCTTATTTCCTTTAAGATTTAGCTCAAGCCCCTTTGACCCAGCAATACCACTTTTGGGTCTTTTTCCCAAAGAGATCATAAAAAAGGGAAAAGGACCCACACGTACAAAAATATTTATAGGGGCTCTTTTTGTGGTGGCAAGGAATTGGAAATTGAGGGGTTGCCCATCAATTGGGGAATGGCTGAACAAGATGTGGTATATGAATATAATGGAATTCTATTGTGCTGTAAGAAATGATGAGCAGGACAAGTTCAGAGAAACCTGGAAGGACTTGCATGAACTGATAATGAATGAGATGAGCAGAACCAGAAGAACACTGTACATAGTATCATCAACATTATGTGTTGATCAACTGTGATAGACTAGATTCTTCTCACCAATACAACGGTACAAGAAAGTTCCAAAGGACTCATGATGGAAAAGGCTCTCCAAATCCAGAAAAAAAAAACAATAAAAGGAACTATGGAATATGGATTCTGATTGGATCATACTATTTCATTTGTTTTTGGTGCTGTTGTTTTTCTTTTTTGAGGTTTTTCCTTTTTGCTCTGATTCTTCTCCTATAACATGACTAATGCAGAAATGTGTTTGAAGTTATTGTATGTATATCCCTCCCACACCTCAACCCTATTTTAATGATGTCAACTAACCCTCATGGGTTAGTTAGGTGGCACAGTGGACAAAGCACTAGCCCTGGACCCAGGAGGCCCCAAGCCCAAATCCAGCTGTGGCATTCTCCTCCTATCAATAATGTTTCTGTGTTCTTCCCTTTTCGACATGAAGAACCTACCAGATCTAGTTTCTCCCAAGAACTTGGGTTTCTCTTGGGATAAAAGTAAGGTGGTTTAGTGGATTTCTGACTGAATAGATACATGGGAACACATAAGATAGCAATAAGGAAAGCTCTATTCCTGACCATAGTCACTTCCAGGGTCCGTGGAATCACTAGAACTCCATAGGCATTTATTACATACCTACTATGTTTCAGGGATTGTGCTAGGTGTTGGGGAGGCAAGGACAAAAACTAAATAATCAAGTTTGAATTAAGGTGTTTTTAGATGCTCTAAAAAGACTTCCTGAAAATGAATAAGTTAAAGGACATGAACAAAGAGTTGATAGAAGAATATCAGATTAATAACAAAATGAAAATGATTGCTTATCATTACTAACGAGAAATTAAAATCAAGACAACTCTTCAGTCTTCTTTCACAGGAGCAAACTGAGAATACTGGGATGAAAGGTAGTCATAAGGGTGGGGCTTCATTGATTATCCTAATTCCTTAAAAGTAATTACCTCTCTTATGGAAGAACATATCTTAATTGTACAGGGTCTGTACACTTCCTTGAATCAAAGCCATTGTATGAGAGTTTTGGTATCAACCTCAGGAAGAGTTCTTTCCTCAACTTCCTTTCGGTAGTGTAGACATTACAATACTAGTTGCTGTTTTGTTACCCAAATGTTCCCAATAAACTGAATTTTGCTTCACTCAAAAAAGAGGCCAGGAATTAAGTAGAAATAAAGGAGAAGGCAAAAAGGGATTAACAGATAAACTGAGGCTTGAGTCCTTATTAATAGTACCTAAAAGAGTTAACAGAGAAACTAAGGTTTGTGTTCTTATCAACAGTACTGTAACCAAGAGGGTTCAAGTCCCTATCAACCAAGACCATCAACAGAGACAGTAACTAGGGACCATTAACCATTAATAGCCATTAATATTCTTAGATGACAGGACACCTAGAAACCACATCTAAAGTAAAGAGATACCAAAAACAGAGAGACCCTCTGGCTCTGACAAGTTTAAGCACGTCTATAGGAACATGTACAGATTAGGCTAAATTTGTCCTTAGGTTCACCTTATGATGAGTAAACCCCCAAAACACACCTCCAAGGAAAAAGGTACCACCTCAGGGATTGTCTTAAGACCCCAGGAAGTCCAATTTAGGATAAGACATCCCAAGTACCTCCTTAAGGAGGAGATTAGGATAATGAGGAGAAAACCTACTTTTTTCTTACTATAAGCATCTTTCTTCCCCCACTTGAGATACCTTTTCTTTTCTCCTATGGTATTCTCCCTGTGGACTCACAGTATTCTAATAAAACTTAGGACATAGTCATTGAGTCTTGTAAATTCTTTCCGGATGTCTCATGATCAATTTGATCAATTAAAACCACTTCTACTACTACATCAGAAATATATATATATATATATATATATATATATATATATATATATATATATATATAAATTTTAGGAATTTTCTTTTTTACAGGTCAATGAGGGTTAAGTGACTTGCCCAGGGTCACACAGTAAGTGTCAAGTGTCTGAGGTCGGATTTGAACTCAGGTCCTCCTGAATCCAGGGCCAATTCTTTATCCACTGCACCACCTAGCTGCCCCCCAGGAATTATCTTAAATGAGGACTTGGAGCAATTGTGATTGAACTCAGAAGTTTTTTTTTCTAAAATAAACTCCCTAAAACTGAAGAAGTAACCACAGGGGTCTTAAGGACCATTATATCACCAATTAAGATTAAATAAGCTAATTATTTTAATAAGAGTATTTCACAAGCATAATAATATACTCTTGGTTGGAGCTATGAATTAGTCCAACTGACATGGGCCTGAGAGAAGTTTCTCCTTTGAGAAACAAAACCAAAGGTGACCAGATAACAGGACAGACACATGGAGGAATTAAGGAGCTATTAAAGTTTAGCTTGGCCAACTAAGATATCAGGAAAGACACACCTAAGAAGGGGAGATAAACTTCTACAGCAGGAAAGTCAATTAGGCAGGAGAAAGAGATAAGGACTATCATTCAAAAAAAAAATCCCTCTGACTCTCAGGAATCTTTCCCCACCCCATCCTCAAAAGGAACTTTCCATTTTCAGGTGGTCACCCCATCTATCCTCTATAAAAGCTTTTGCCTTCCTTCTGCTGGAGGAGGAAGATGTTTCTAAGCCATCTCCTCCCCTTGAGGCTAAGTCTTCAACTTCTCAGTCACTTTCTCTAGTGCCCAATAAAGGACCATTTTAATTCTAATTGGACTGTGTGCTAGAATATAATTCTTTACAGAGGAATACCTAAGGACCCCCATCACCTCCATCCCCCCCCCCCATTCTGGAAAACAAATTTTGTGCAGAAAGCAAATACAATACCCATGCCCTTCAACCCAGGAAATCCTACTGTTAGTCATAAGCCCAAAGGAGATCAAAGAAAAAAACAAAGGTCCTATATATGCCAAAATATAAAAAGAAGCACTTTTTTCATACTAATAAAGAACTAAAAACAAGATATTAGACCATCCATTTGGGAATAGCTAAATAAGTCACCATATATAAATGTAATGGAATACTAATACGCCATAAGAAATGAGGTACAAGGATTAGATATGCATGAACGGAACCAGTGAAGCAAGCAGAACCAGGAAAATAATGTACCCAATGTAAATGAAAAGAACAAAACACTGTTGTAATTATCATTATAATGACCAGGTTTGGCCCAGAAGAGTAGAGAAAAATGTACCTCCCATCCTTCTTTGCATAGGTTGAAGATTATGGCTGTGAAACATTGCATATGTTGTCAAAGGGTCAAAGTCAATAAACCATTTTTAAGTGCCTACTAGTGGTAGACAATGTGCTAAGTGCTGGGGATACAAAGAAAGATAATGGTCTCTGTTCTTAAGGAGCTCACACAAAGGGGGAGACAACTATGTTAAAAAAAAAAGCTATATACATGATAAATTTGAAATAACCAATAGATAGAAGGCACTAACATTAAGGGGAATCAGAAAAAGCTTTCTGTAAAAAGTCGGATTTTTTGCTGGGACTTGATGAATTGGTAAGTTCTGCTGAAATGACGTGTTGTTTTTTTAATTCTTTGTTATAAGCAAAGGGTAGCAAAGAGTGGTCATGATGGTAGTTATATTTCTAAATGAAAGTATTGTTACAAACAAAATATAACTTTTTTTTTAATGAAAGAAAGGTCTATTGATGAGAACAGACCCTTTAGGGTTATCCTGGGTCAGACCTGAATGCCATAAAGCAAGACAGACCTGTAGTAAGTAAGTCAGTAGATCCTTAGGCTGACTATATTTAGAAAAAAGTTTCATTACCTTATCAGAAGAACAAAGAATTGGGTAAAATTCATACCTGAACACAATGTGAACCATAAGAGTTACTGTATTCTGAAAGAAGTCTAACTAAGCAAGACTGAAACTGCTGATTGATTTTATGTGTACTGGAATAGAACTGGGAATTAAGAACTGAAAAAGAACAAAGATCAGGAAGTCAGGAAGTCTGTTATCTGGGATTTCTCCCAGACAATACCAAAGCCCCTAACTTTACAATTTCTCAAAATATTATGCTTAGAATGCAAAAATATTACAGAATCACAGATTTAGAAGAGATCACAGGATCATTTATCTGTCTAGAGCTACTATATTAATTACAAGAGGTCATTGAGGCTTTCTTTGCTTGAAGACCTTTAGAAGTAACTCACTAAGTCCCAAGACAGCTCTAATTGTTAGGAAGTTTTTCTCCATGCATTAAACCCAAATTTGCCTTCCTGTATATTTTACCCAATGCTACTCCCAGTTGTGCCCTTCAAGGCTAAACAGAACGAATTTTATTCTCTCTTCCCCATGATACCACTACAAAAGCTTTAGTCAATTCTCTCTTGAGATTATTTTTTTTTTTTGCAGGGCAGTGGGGGTTAAGTGACTTGCCCAGGGTCACACAGCTAGTAAGTGTCAAGTGTCTGAGGCCGGATTTGAACTCAGGTCGTCCTGAATCCAGGGCCGGTGCTTTATCCACTGTGCCACCTAGCTGCCCCCGAGATTTTTATTAGATGACAAAAAATATCTATGTTCCCCATCCCCCTTAAAGCTCCCTGCTTAGTTTACTAATACTGAATATGAGTATTAGTTTAGTTTATTATTGGATGTAACAAGTTATATTTGAATACCAACACCTAGAATATTTGACAACAGCTACAAGACAGGAACATTACTTGGGTGGTCTGTTCTAACACCTCCTCTCACCATTCTTTTCTGCAAACTTCTGTACTTCATATATTGTTTTCAGTTCATGCCTTGGACATGCTGCTACACACAGAGCAATAGACTTGATCTTCCGTTTTACCAAGTCCACATTGCATGGATCCAAAAAGAACACATACCTAAAACACAAGAAAAAACACTGAGGTTACTTATTATTTATAGACATAACACATCTGGCAATACATGACTAACTTCACTGATAGTACCTCACTTCTATAGAATTTTCAGAAATCTACTCATATATAAAGTTGTAATAATTAATTGATGTTTTTTTTAATTGTAGTTTTCTATTCCCTTTGTTGTTGCTGTTAAATTCCACTTTCAAAAGAAATGAGTCAAATAATCTAATCTAAATACCATTATTGTGCTGTAGGAAATGATGAAATGGACAATTTCAGAGAAAACTGGGACGCTCTTTATGAACTTATGCAGAAGCAAGTCAGCAGAAACAGGACAACAATTTATATAGTGATAATATTACATATAGTATATAATAGAGTGATAACAATATTACATAGAAAAACAACTCTGAAAGACTTTAGAAGTCTGCTCATCACAATGACATACCACAGGTCCTAAAGAATGAAGATGAAATCTGCTACTAACATACTATCAGAGAGGCGATGAACTTAAAATGCAGAAAGAATCATAAATTTTTGGACATGGATAATGTGGGAATTTTTTTTGTAGGTTTATGTAGATATATTTTAAGGGGTTTTGTTTTTGTTTTTATTTGTTCAATGAGGGGGTAGTGAGAGGCACAGAATAAAAATATTTATTTTTTGAAAAATAAAAATAAGAAACTGAAAAGGAAAAAAAAAAACCCACAAATCTTTTCATTCCCTCCTAAAGCCAAGAGGGATATGTCTGATCAGAACAACAGTTTATTTCTTGAATTATTATTTCTTCCCCCCCCCAAAAAAACCCAAATAAACATAAGCAGAATGTGGCATATTCATCAGAAAGGAGAACCATGCTAAAAATTGTTTAATTGTTTTAGTGGTTCTGAAATTAAAGAAAACAACTGTAAGATTAGGGCTTAAGTTACCCAAATAAAATGGAGTGGATACTCTGATTAATTTGGATTAGTGTAGTAGAAAGGCATTAAGAGTCTTGGCTTCAATTCTCACTTCTGACACTTAATTGTTATATGATGAAGGACTTTGTTCAGCTTCAGTTTCCTTATTTATAATATGGGAATAAATAATGATTATACCACTTATCTTATAGGGTTATTTTAAGGAAATCACTTTGTAAAACTTAAAGCACTATACTAAATTACTTATTATTAGTTTCCTTATTTACCATTCTTATGGACGGAGAGAAGGAACTACAATGAGTAGAAATTGTTTCATGCAGAACAGAAGTGAGGTAATTATAACCTTTGGCCAAATTTCATTGGTTTACAGCATATTTCTAAATATGAATGATAGTCACCCACTGTTAAAACCTATTCAGATGTATGGTTATAAAAACTGGGGGCAGCTAGGTGATGCAGTGGATAAAGCACCAGCCCTGGATTCAGGAGGACCTGAGTTCAGTCTCAGACACTTGACACTTAATAGCTGTGTGACCCTGGGCAAGTCACTTAACCCTCATTGCCCTGCAAAAAACAAACAAAAAAACCCATAACCTGATTATGTTTCCATTTTTACAGTAATATAAGACAATGCAGGCATTTGTATGTGTGTGTCTGTGTGTAAGGGGGCTGGAGTGGAGAGAAATTAAAATAAAGATATAAAGTAAAAAACCCAAATATGAAACCCGGTGGCTATTTAAAAAAATAAAACACCAAAAAAACTCCCCTTATTAGAAATTCTTGATAAATTCCAATGAAAACAAACAAAATCTCCCATCATCTTGTCCCATTCCCCAGTCCAATTCAACATAAGGGCAAAATCATAGATGCTAATAATGGCAAATGGAAAAGCTGTTATATATATATTGTACATATACATTGTACATAGTAACAGCAACACTGTGTGATGATCAACTATGATGGGCTTAGCTTTTCTCAGCAATACAATGATCCAAGACAATTACAAAAGCCTCATGATGGAAAGTGTTACCCACATCCAGAGAAAGAACAATGGAGTCTGAATGCAGATTGAAGCATACCATTTTCACTTTTGGTTTTTTTTTCTTTCTAACGGTTTTCCCCTTTTCTGTTATTTTTCTTTCACAACATGACTAATGTGGAAATATGTGTTTAACACGATTATACATGTATAACCTATATCAGATTGCTTGCTGTCTTGAATAGGGAGAAAATAGGGAGAAAAATTTGGAGTTCAAAATCTTATAAAAAATGAATGTTAGGGGCAGCTAGGTGGAGCAGTGGATAGAGCACCGGCCCTGGATTCAGGAGTACCTGAGTTCGAATCTGGCCTCAGACACTTAACTAGCTGTGTGACCCTGGGCAAGTCACTTAACCCCAATTGCCTCACTAAAAAAAAATTTTTTTTTAAATGTTAAAAACTATGTTTACAAATAATTGGGGAAAATACTATTTACAAAAAAATCAAATAAGAAACAGCAAGGAAAAATTAGGGAAAAAAATAAAAGCAACCCAAGAAAATGAAGAAAATTATGAAGAGTCATCCAATTGGAAAAGGAGATCTAAGAACTTAAAGGAAGAAAGTAACTCCTTGAAAATTAGCATTGGGGAATTGAATGGTGTGATAAGACATCAAGAAATAATAAAACAAAAATCAAAAGAATGAAAAAAATAGAAGAAAATATGAAACATCTCATTAGAAAAACAACCGATCTGGAGAACAGATCAAGGTGAGACAACATAAAAATTGTTGGACTACCTGAAAGTTACAATCAAAAAAAGAAACTCAATACAATATTACAAGAAATCATTGAAGAAAATTGCCATGAAGTTCTAGAACAAGAGGGTAAAGTAGAAATAGAAAAAAATCTACTGATCACCACCTGAAAGACATCTCAGGGTGAAAACTTAGAAAAATATCAGCCAAGTTTCAAAGCTTCCATATTAGTGAGAAAACATTACAAGCAACAGGATTACATTAGACCTAGAAGTTTACACACTAAAAGTCCACAGGCCTTGGAACATTATATTTGGAAGAGCAAAAAAGCTGGGGTTGCAACGAAAATAACATACCTAGCCAAGTTGAGTATAATCCTGAAGAAAAAAAATATGTATATTCAACAAACTGAAAGACTTTTAGGTATCTGTGATAAAAATACCAGAACTCAATGGAAAATGCTACATATAAGATCCAAAAGAAACAAGGTAAACATTAGAGATCACTTATAAAGGCCTCAATAAGGTCAAACTGTTAACTTCTTATATATGGAAATGTTATCAGTATTCTTAAGACTGTCATTACTTGAGTAGTTTGTAAGAAAAGTTAGGGTTGAGCTGAGGATGATGGGGTCATTCTAAAAAAATTAAATTGGGTAGGAAAAAGTAAAAAGGAATAAACAGATGAGGCATGAAAAGAACTGATACAGAAGAAGCAGGTGGGGTGGTGAACTGGTAGTGCTGGAACCTTATTCTCACTGGATCTGGGATAAAGAGGGAATAACATATACATGCAGAAAGATGTAAGTGTCTTCTATATTTATAAAGAAATAAGAGGTAAAAGTCAAGTAAAAGAAAGGCAAGATGAGCAGACAGAGAAAGGTGAGGACCATAGAAAGTTTCTTTAGTGACAAGGAAGATCGAGGTGCACCCTCAGAGGAGGATGGCAACATCAGGGCCCCTATATCTAAAGCTTCTAAGAAAATTACGAATTGGTCTCAGGCCATAGAGGTGCTCAAAAAGGACTCTGAAGATAAAATGAGATAGGTAGAGGAAAAAATGGAAAGAGAAATGAGGGTAATGCAGGAAAGACATGAGAAAAAAGTCAACAGCTTGAAAAGCCAAATGGAAAAGGAGATACAAAAGCTCTCTGATGAAAATAATTGCCTAAGAATTAGAATTGAACAAAAAGAAATAAGAGAGCATGGGGACAGGATAAAGTGGGAATGGGATAAGGGAAGGACTCTTAGGAGACTGGATATAATAAGGAATAGGAGGGTAAGGGGAGAGGATAAGGAGGAAATTCTATAAAAGGCTTTGGATTAGGGAGGTAGGGGTTAAAAGTAAACTAGATGGGGGCAGCTAGGTGGCACAGTGGATAAAGCCCTGCATTCAGGAGGACCTGAGTTCAAATCCGGCCTCAGACACTTGACACTTACTAGCTGTGTGACCCTGGGCAAGTCACTTAACCCTCATTACCCTGCCCCCCACCCCCCCCCAAAAAAGTAAACAAGACATGAGGAGGGATATGGTAAAAAAGAGAGGTTGAGAAAGATAATATTAAATTGGGACGGAGGGAAATGAACAAATATTAATTATAAATTTAAATGTGAATGGGAAGAATTCAACCATAAAATAGAAACAGCTGAATGGATTAAAAAACAGAATCCAACAATGTTTACAAGAAACACATTTAAAAATGAGAGATACACACAGAGTTAAAATAAAGACCTGGAGTAGAATTTACTACGCTTTGACTCATGTAAAAAAAATGGATTATTGGTAAAAATAGACACTTGTACTACAGTAGTGGGGGACTTTAATCTTCCCTTCTCAGAACTAGATAAATCTAACCAAAAAATAAAGAAGTCATGGAAGTGAATAGAATTTTAGATATTATAGATATCTGGAGACAATTGAATAGAAATAGAAAGGAATATATCTTTTTCTCAGCGTACATGGTACCTCTCCAAAAACTGATCATATATTAGGGCATAAAAATTTTATAGTTAAAAGCAGAAATAATAAATGTATCCTTTTCAGATCACAATACAATTTAAAAAACTATATTTAATAAGAAACCACAAAAATATAGAATAAAAACCAAATTGGAAACTAAACAATATAATCTTAAAGAATGAGTGGGTTAGGGGGCAGCTAGGTGGTGCAGTGGATAAAGCACCAGCCCTGGATTCAGGAGGACCTGAGTTCAAATCTGGCCTCAGACACTTGACACTTACTAGCTGTGTGACCCTGGGCAAGTCACTTAACCCTCATTGCCCCGCAAAAAAACCCCCAAAACTCTTTTTACATTCTAAGAATGAGTGGGTTAAAGAAAAAATTAAAGAAGCTATGAATAATTTCATTAAAGAGAATGACAATAATGAGACAACATATCAAAACCTATGGGATATAGCAAAACCAGTAATCAGAGGAAAATTTATATCTCTAAATGCTTACATCAATAAAATAGAAAGAGCAGACCAATGAATTAAACAATTTTAAAAACTAGAAAAAGAACAAACTAAAAATCTCCAATTAAACACTAAATTGAAAATCCTAAAAATTAAAGATGTGATTCATAAAATTGTGTAAGAAAACCACTGAATTAATAAATAAAACTAGGAGTTGGTCTTGTGAAAAACAACAACAACAATAAAACACATAAACCCTTGGTTAATATGATTTTAAAAAGAGAGAAGAAAACCAAACCACTAGTATTAAAAATAAAAAGGATGACTATACCACTAATGAAGATGATATCAAAGCAATTATAAGAAGCTATTTTGCCCAATTATATGCCAATAAATTTAAGAATTTAAATGAAATGGAAGAATATTTACAAAAATGTAAACTGAATAAAATATCTAAATAGACCTTTTTTAGAAAAAGAAAGTGAACAGAATACAAATAAACTTCCCAAGAAAAAAGCACCAGAACCAGATGGAATTACTAGTGAATTCTATCAAATATTTAATGACCAACAAATTCTAATATTAAATAAATTATTTGGAATAACAGGCAAAGAGTCCTACAAAACTCCTTTTATTGAACAAATATGGTGCTGATACCTAAACTAGGAAGTGCAAAAAAACAGAAAAAGACAATTATAGATCAATTTCATTAATGAATATGGATGCAAAAATCCTAATAAAATTCCAGCTAGGAGACTACAATAACATATTACAAAGATCACACACTATGACTAAGTCAGCTTTATACCAGGAATGCAGGGATGGTTGAACCTATGGAAAATTGTTAATAAAACTTTTTATATAAATAATAAAAGTAACAGAAATCATGATTATATCAATAGATACAGCTTTTTCTAAAGTACAACACTACTTTATACTTTAAAAAAAACACTTGAAAGTATAGCTATAAATGCATTTTTCCTTAAATTGATAAGAAGCATTTATCTAAAACTATTATCAAGTATTATCCTAATGGGGATAAGCTAGAAACCTTTCCAGTAAGATCAGGTGTGAAACAAGAAGGCCCACTGTCACCAATATTATTCAATATTGTATTGGAAATCCTAGCAATAGCAATAAAAGAAGAAAAAGAAATAGAACTCAGAATGGGCAACGAGGTAATAAGATGATGATGATATATTTAGAAAATGCTAAAGATTCAACTAAAAGTTAGCTGAAACAATAGTTCTAGCAAAGTAGCAGTACATAAGGAAAACCCACATAAATCATCAGCATTCTTATAGATCACCAATACAATCCTGCAAAAAGACATATTAAGAGACAACCCATTTAAAATAACTCTAGACAGTATAAAATATCTGGGAGTACACCTGCTAAGACAAACACAGGAACTATATGAATAAAATTATATAAAATGTTTCATACAAATAAAATCAGATTTAAATAACTGGAGAAATATTCATTGTAAATGGGTAGGTGGGACCAATATAATAAAAATGACACTTTTACCTAAATTTATCTATATATTCAATACTATCCCAATTAAATTACCAAAAATTATTTTACTGTTAGAAAAAACAATATAGTTCATTTGGAAGGATAAAAAGCCAAAAATATCAAAGGAACTAATGAAAAAATTAAATTAAGAAGATTTAGCAATACTAGATCTTAAACTATATTATAAAGCAGTCATTATCAAAACTATTTGGTATCAGCTAACAAACAGAAAGGTAGATCAGTGGAACACAGCAGACATACAATTTACAGAAGCGAATGACTATAGTAACCTTGTTGTATTTGACAAGTGTGAAGACTTGAGTTTTGGGGATAGGAATTTATTATTTGGTAAAAATTGTTGGGAAAACTAGAAAGCAGTCTGGCAGAAATTAGGCATAGACCACTATCTTATTCCATTTACCAAAATAAGGTCAAAATGGATGCATAAGCTAGATATAAAAGGAGATATACACACACAAACATGACAATTTGAAGAACATAGAACATATTAATCAGACTTATAGATAGGCAAACAATTTATGAATAAACAAAAGACAGAGCTTTTGAATGTGTAAAATGTATTAAATTAAAACATTTTTCTACAAATAAAACCCTTATAGCCATGATAAGAAGGAAAGTAAAAAATCAGGGGGAAAATTTTATAGACAGTTCCTCAGATAAAGGTCTCATATCTCAAATATATAAAGAACTTTTCCAACTCTGTAAGAATGCAAGTCATTCCCTAACTGATAAATGGTCAAAGGATATGAACAGGCAGTTTTACAATGAAGAAATTAAAACAATTTATAGTCAAATGAAAAAAAAATGCTCTAAATCATTATGGATTAGAGAAATGCAAATTAAAACAACCTTGAGATATCATTTTATACCTATCAGATTGGCTAAAATGACAGAAGGGAAAGTGACAGATATTGGAGGGGATGTGCAAAAATTGAGACACTAATTCACTGTTGGTGGAACTGTGATCTAACCATTTTGGAGAGCAATTTGTAACGATGCCCAAAGGGATATAAAACTGCCTATACCCTTTGACCCACTGATACCACTATTAGGTTTCCCAAGATGACTAGGGAAAAAGGAAAAGAACCTACATATTCTAAAATACAGCAAAACTCTCTTTGTGGTGGCAAAGAACTGGAAATTGTGGGGACGCCCATCAATTGGGGAATGGTTAAACAAGTTGTGCTATATGACTGTGCTATCAGAAGAAATGAGCTCAATGATTTTAGAAAAACATGGAAAGATTTGCATGAAATAATGAAGAGTAAAATAAGCAGAGCCATGAGATCATTGTATATAGTAAACAGCAATATATTTTTAAGAACACCTTTGAGTAACCAAGTCATTTTGACTATTATAAATACCTAAATTAACTACGAAGGACCTATGAAGGAAAATGCTATCTGTATCTAGAAGAAAAAAAATGATAAATAGAAGTATGTATAGTATGGTTTACATATTTGTGTCTAATGGTAGCCATCTCTAGGGTGGGTTAGCGGAAGAGGGAGTGGGGGAAAAAAAAGAAAATTTACATGGTAATTTTATTATTTATGTAAAAGGAAAAGCAAGTTGTACATAACAGATTTGTAGTTTCATGTGCAATCAATCCTCTTTTTTCCTATTCTACTTTGTTATAGAAATTTTTGTTTTATTTCTTAAGTTCAGAATTTAAAAAAAGAAAAAAGGTGACTATGTATATGTAGAGGTAAAATTAAAGGACTATGGTACAAAATTCCATTGTTTCTAATTCTCTCTAGTTTGTTTCATAGTTCTAATTCTCTATTTTTAAACCAATACAAAATGGTTTTGATGAAAATTGCTTTATAATACAGTATGTTTTGAAAATATTATTTCCCTTTCATCCCTATCTTTTTTCATTGTTTCTCTTGATAATCTATATTGTTTTGTTTCTCCAAATGAATTTTGTTATTATTTTATCATGTTTTATAAAGTATCTTTTTTTGACAGCTTAATTGGTATAGCATTAACATGATATATTAACCATGGTAGTGTTGTACTACTCTCCAGCACAGTCTATCCATAAGCATATAATATTTTTCCAACTATTTAAATTGTTATTTCTTCCTTTAAGGAGTATCTTGTTTTGAACCTACACAAAGATTGTGTACTTTAGTAGACTGATCTCAAATATTTTATGCATTTAGTTATTTTGAATAAGATTTGCCTTTCTTTTATTGTCTTGCATTTTGTTGTTATTACATAGAAATGCTGTTGATATTTAAGAATTTATTTGTGGCCTCCAACTCTGCTGAAGCTACTGAGGAAAGAAACAAGCATTTATTAAATGCCTACTATGTTGCAAACACTATGTTTGCAAATATTATCTTGTTGGATCCTTGGGAGATAGGCGTGATGATAATTCCCATTTTACAATTAAAGAAACTGAGGAAGATAGAGGTTTAGCGATATATCCAGGGTCACACATCTAGGAAGGATCTAAGATAGATTTGAACTCAAGTATTCTTGACTCAAGGCTCAGCACTCTACTGAGTCACTTAGCTAATTAATTGTCCTCATTAGTATAGCTTCTGATTACCTAGAATTTTCTAATCAAACTATCATATCATCAGCAAATAGACAGCTTTATCCTTTTTTTTTTGGCTAACTTTACTCAAATTCTTTCTCTTGGCTTATGATATTGCTAGCATTTCTAGAACAATATCCAATAATAGTGGGGAGAGTAGGCATCCTTGCTTTACTCCTATATTTATTGGGAAATCTTCTAGAGTATCCCCAATGCTTGTTTGGTTTTTTAAATATAGATGTTTTCTATGATTTTTAAAATGTTCCTTTATGCCTATACTTTGTAGGGTTTTAAGCATAAATAGGTATTGTACTTTATCAAAAGGTTTTTCTGAATGTATTGAGATAATTATATGGTTTTGGATCTTTTTATTTTTAATATAGTTAGTTATGTATATTGTTTTCCTCATCTTGAATCATATATTCCTCCTTGATATAAATTCAGTTTGGTCATACTAAATGATTTCTTGGGTGAATTGCTGTAGTCTATTTGATAGGACCTTAAGAAATATTATGAACTGATATTTGTTAATGATATTGGCCTATAGTTCTTTTTCTTTGTTTTATCCTTTGTTGGTTTAGATACTCTGCCTAGAGTTGTTTCACAAAAGCAATCTGAAGGACTACTGCTTTCTTTCTCAAATTTTTGAGAATAATTTGGTACTATTTTTTTCTTTGAATATTTGATAGAATTCTCCTATGAATCCATCAGGACCAGCCATTCCTTTCCTCTCCTCCCTTTCTAGGACCTGTCCCTCCCCCATCCCCTCCTTTACATCTAGTTTTCTTTCCTTTATTGATATTAGATTGTTTAAGATCTTAATTCAGGGGCAACTAGGTGACGCATTGGATAGAGCACTGGCCCTGGAGTCAGGAGTACCTGGGTTTAAATCCGGCCTCAGACACTTAACACTTACTAGCTGTGTGACACTGGGCAAGTCACTTAACCCCAATTGCCTCGCTAAAAAAAAAAAAAAAAATCTTAATTCAACCTTCAGTTAGTTTATTTTATACTTTTGAAGATGTTTCTCTATTTTGTTTATATTCTCAGCATTTTAATCTTATAACTATGTATATCAAATTATCATAATTTTAAAAATTTCTTCTGCTTTTTTGTGATTTTGGCTTGTTTTTTTGCTATTTTATTGATCTGATTTTCAACCCTCTGCTTTTTAAGGTTTATCAATTTTGTTAGTCTTTTTAAAGAACCAGTTTTTAATTTGGATTATCATTTCTAACACTCTTTTTGTTCCCAATTTATCTATTTCTCTCTTAATTTTCGATATCTCCTTTATTGTACTTATTTGGGTTTACCTGCTAGCTAATTTTAAAAATGCATATTCAGTTCATTAATCCTCTCCTTTTATATTTTGTTAATATATGTTTTTAGGAATATAATTGCCCCCCGAGGACTGTTTTTGCTGTATCCCAGAAATTTTGTTATGTTGTTTCATCATTATTATTTTCTTTTGCTTCATTATCATTTCTATCATTTGTTCTTTGATCCACTCATTATTTAGGATTTCATTGTTAAGTTGCTTTTGGGTCTATGCTCTTTGAACTGATTACTATTTTTATTGCATTATGTTTACTGTGTTTGCTGTTCTACATCTATTTGTAATATCTCTGTGATCTAACACATGGTCAACTTTTGTAAAAGTTCTATGTGGTACTGGGAAATAAGTATGTTATTCAGTTGTCTCATTTAGGAGACACCATAAGTATTTTAGTTTTAGTTTCTCAAGCAATTCATTCAATTCTGTTGTTAAGTGTTAAATTTAAATGATCCAGTGAATTAACCTTTATTGAGTTCAGTTTTCTTTCCACTAAGCTACAATGTTTAGCAAAATACACAGTGAAAAGTATTACAGCCTCTAGTCAATAATATTGTCACCGAATGTTTATGGAGAACATATTCCTTTAATTCTACGCTCATTTCATATATTCAATACATTTCCCCTTTTATTTTTCTTTCCGTTAGATTTGTCCAAAACTGAGTGACATTAAAATCTCCGGCTATCGGGGCAGCTAGATGGCGCAGTGGTTAAAGCGCTGGCCCTGGATTCAGGAGGACCTGAGTTCAAATCTGGCCTCAGACACTTGAAACTTACTAGCTGTGTGACCCTGGGCAAGTGTCACTTAACCCCCATTGCCCCTCCAAAAATAAAAATAAAAATAAAAACCTCCTGCTATCAATGTATTATTATTTAAGTCTTGTCATTCAGTTAACTTTTCCTTTATGAATTTAGATGGTAAGGCATTTGGAGCATATCCATATAAACTCCTACCAATGCAGATCAGCAAATGCTATGCAAATTATTATCTTAGAGAGTTATCTGAAAGCACTAAGAGGTTAAGCGGCTTTGCCAGGGCCACAAAGCCCATGTGTCAGAAGTAGGACTTGAACCTAGGTTGTCCTGACTCCAAGGCTACTTCTCTGTCCACTGCACCTGACTGCTTCTTGGGCCATAAGGTACTTTATACAATCCAGCTAATTATACCTTTTTTTCTACAAGAATGAAAAAATCTTTACTTTTCTTAATTAGCCATTTCTGGTACTATGTTATCCAGTAGGCATGTAATACATCAATAGGCACCATAGTCTACTTTGTGGCATCTATATAAAGATGTCTTGAGGGTGTGCTTTGTAGATTTAGTCCTATTAAATGACATCATGTTATAAAAGAAGCAAGATAGAAAATCTGTGTGAT
This sequence comes from Dromiciops gliroides, assembly GCF_019393635.1. Classification (NCBI taxonomy): domain Eukaryota; kingdom Metazoa; phylum Chordata; class Mammalia; order Microbiotheria; family Microbiotheriidae; genus Dromiciops; species Dromiciops gliroides. The sequence goes on along the minus strand of NC_057861.1, from coordinate 618,314,066 downwards.
TTCATTAGTGTTGGAAGATTCTACTAAGAACTTCCTTTACCAATGCAGGTCTGTACTTTCGCTGCAACTTGGAGTCTTAGAGAGATGCCTGGAGCACAGAGAAGTGACCTGCTTGGGCTTATATAGCGAGCATATATCAGAGATAGGAAAGACAAAGGAACTTAAAGCTAGGAGGGTAAGACAGAAAAAACATGGATATGCCCTCTTCTTTCTACTCATATAGGCTGAGACAAAACCTCAGCTTCCTCATTCCTAAAATGAAAAGACCAGACTAAATGATTTCTAGTATACTTCTTACATCTCAATTCCATAATCCTATGAAATGACTAGGCCACAATCACATGACTAGAAAGCAGGGGAGCCAAAGCCCAAATCCAGGTCTTCTAAAAGGGTCTGAAGCATTGTGGAATACTGAACTAAGTTCTGGACCTAAAGCCAATCAGATCTGGGTCTGGATACCACCTAAGATACTAACAAGCTGTGTGGCCCTGGGCAAGTGAGTCAACCTTCCTAGGTCTCAGTTTCTTCATTTACAACATGAGACGTAGGACTTGATAACCTTTAAGGTCCCCTCCAGCTCTAGGTTTTGTGTCCAGCCTTCTTCTCTCTAAGCGCTACTATACGGCAAAATACTCTGTGAAAAGTATTACAGCTTCTAGTCAATAATACTGTCATAGAATGCTTACTGAATATATATTGATTTAATTCTAGTTCATTTCATATGTTCAATTATATTTAAGTATTTAATGTTTAAAATAATGTAAAGGAAGTAAGTCATTCTGAAAGCATTTCCTATTACTGCTTTTAAATCATGAATCTGATTAACATTTTTTTCTGTCCGAACTTGTGATTAGTACTTTGAAACAGCTAGTGCCATATTAGAATATTGGAGTTAGGGGCAGCTAGGTGGCGCAGTGGATAGAGCACCGGCTCTGGAGTCAGGAGGACCTGAGTTCAAATCCGGCCTCAGACACTTAATACTTACTAGCTGTGTGACCCTGGGCAAGTCACTTAACCCCAATTGCCTCACTAAAAAAAAAAAAAAAAATTGGAGTTCACCCAATTCATGATGATCCATTAGAAAGAAGATTTATTTATAATTAATTTAATTTCTAACCAATGGGTATTTAAAAAGGTATTTAAAGCATGGGGGGGAGTGTATTAATTACCAAATAGATAATTTATATCTCATGTAAATCATGTATTTTGCATCCTCTTTGCAATTAAAAATTCCTTTAGGTTCTAAGGTAAGTAAACCTTTTCCATGATTTCTTCCTTTCCTTTTAAAACAAAAATGAATTCTATCTAACACAAACTTCTTGATGGCAAGATAATATTCAACCATTTTTCATTATCCATGCTAAGAATAGGCAGAAATATCATAGACAATTTAAATTCACATATAATCCAAAAATCTATTTTAAGTCAACAGTATTGCTTGCTATTCCTACAAAATTGGAGCTATTAGTAACTAATAAAGTTGGCTGGTTTAAATTTCCTCTCTTTCGGTGGAAGCAAAAATGCATAAAATGTCTAGATGTCAAATAGTAAAACTGAGGAGAAGCATTAAGAGACCTAAATAATCCATACAGCAGATAGCTATGGAACAGCTATGATACTCAGCATATAATACACACATTGAGCACATTCTCATAATACTTGAGAAAGATAAAGGTAGCAAGAGGCTCATCAACCTGACAGAAAGAACTTTTTTAAAATGCTCACATAAAAACTTATAAAAGACAACAGGTATCAAATAAAAAGAACCACAGCAAAGGAGCTACTCTGTACTTGCAAAGGGATAACAACATGGTAGAAGTCAATATTAATAACTTTTTCCTGCACTGATCTCAATAATACTGACAGAGTATATACATAGTTTCAAATCTTGGCCATTTAACTATAAGACTCTGAGAAAATTATTTCCTCTTTCTGGACTTGGGTTCCTCATCAGTAAAACAGGGGAATTAGAATAAATAAACTCTAAGGTCCCATTTTATGATTCTAACATTTCTTTAAGATGACTATATACCAAAGCACAAAATCAAGAAAATAAGTGAAAAGTACTTTAAATTTTGACACAGGGAAGTAAATATGAACTTATGCATATCAGGGAGTACAGTTTCTCTGATTCATTACTGTAACATAAAAGTAGAAGGGCAACTTTATGTAACAAATATTTGTCAAGACCCTCCTACACCAATGCCTACTGTGTAGGCACTGAAGCAGAACTAATCATTGGAAAGGGGTAAAGTACTGTTATAACTTTTGCCCTACAATTGTCCCCTAATTTGGTCTATACAAATCTGTCTTTTTTCCTCCTGATTAGAGTAGCCCTGATACTATACTCTTTTAATATAATCATCATGCATAATGCTCATCAGAATAGCATAAAAGTGGGGGCAGCTAGGTAGCGCAGTAGATAAAGCACTGGCCCTGGATTCAGAAGGACCTGAGTTCAAATCTGGCCTCAGACACTTGACACTTACTAGCTGTGTGACCCTGGGCAAGTAACTTAACCCTCACTGCCCTGCCCCCCCCAAAAAAAAGAATAGCATGAAAGTAGGAAGCCCATCATCTACTTAAAAAGGCAATTATGATCTACAGATACTGGAATTTCTATCTTCATGAAAATTTTATAATCTACGGAAAATTTTGATATTGTAGGTGTTGTTAGATCTGCATAAATTTAAATATCCACAGCAGTGCCCTAGAAGTCAGATGAATTTCATTCTGGTCCTGGTTTTGCCACTGGCCTGCCGTATGATGATTGGCAGGTCACACCCACTCTATGAGCTTCAGCTACCTCTTCTGTGAAAAGAGAAGGTTGGATTGGATGATCACTTGAAGTCACCTGAAATTCTAGCATTCTATATTCTATGATTAACTATAAGTTAAATCCATGAGTTCATCTGATTATAAACTCCATGGATACAAGGGAATGTCTTAGCTAGACTTTTTATCTTCCTCAGTATCTACCATAGCACTCTGTGTATAGAAGTGTCTTTAAAATTGGTCAAACGAATTGAATGTCAAGAAAGTAGATACTTGTATGGAAATCACTGAATTTGAAGGTGAAAGAAAACTAAAGATCATTTGGTTGTGAGGTTGTGAGAAGTACAAAGAAACAGAAGTGATATGTTTGTAGTTGTTTAGTCCTAGTCAAAAGATATACATTATTTTTTCCTGAATGCAAGTTTCATTCTGTTAAAAGAAAATTATCTGAAAAACTCCTTACCTGGCTTGCTCAATCTGGGAAGACAGAGGAAGCAATGAGAAGAGTTACTACTCAAGACATAACTGTCACACAAGTTAAAAACTAGCTAATCAAGTGAAAGTGAGTGGAATCTCAGCAGAAATTGACCGTGTAATTTTTTAGCTTCACTATCACCAAGTAAGGATTGTTCTGTACATAATCAAACATGTTCCCTAGACTTTAGGAAAGTAGATTTTCTTTTAAATTCAGAAAAAAATAAGTCATGTCAAAAGCCATTCTAAATATTAATAATAGCTATTTATATAACTCTTTAAAGTTAGAAACATACAGCACATACATGAGCTCATCTGATCTTCCCAATATCCATGTGAAGTAGATACTATAGGTATTATAATAATAAAAAGGTCTTAGTTGTGAACTGATCCAACAATTCTGGAGAGCAATTTGGAAGTATGCCCAAAGGGCTATAGGACTGTGCATATCCTTTGACTCAGTAATACCACTACTCAGTCTGTATCCCAAAAAGCACATAAAAAAGGGAAAAGAACCCACATGTACAAAAATATTTATAGCAGCTTGTGGTGGCAAAGAATTGGAAATCAAGAGAATGCCCATCAACAGGAATGGCTGAACAAGTTGTGGTATATGAATGTAATGGAATACCATTGTTCTATAAGAAATAATGAGCAGGCAGATTTCAGAAAAACTTGGAAAGATTTAAGTGGACTGATGCTAAGTGAAGTGAGCAGAACCAGGAGAACATTGTACACAGTAACAGCAACATTGTGTGATGATCAGCTGTGATAGACTTAGCTCTTCTCAGCAATACAATGATCCAAGACAATTCCAAAGGACTCATGATAAAAAATGTTCTCCATATCCAGAAAAAAAGAACTGTGGAATCTGAATGCCGATTGAACCATACTGTTTCTCCTTTTGTTGTTGTTTATTTTTTCTTTTTTGAGGTTTTCCCCTTTTGTTCTGATTCTTCTTTCACAACATGACTAATGCAGAAATATGTTTAATGTGATTGTACATATATAACCTATTTCAGATAGTTTTCTGTCTTGGGCAGGGAGGAGGGAAGGGAGGGAGAGAGAAAAATTTGGAACTCAAAGTCTTATAAAAACAAATGTTGAAAACTATCTCTAAAGAATTGTTTTAAAAAAGAAAAGGGCAAGGACACTTTCCTTTTCTTATATCTGTATCCGTAGTGCCTGGCACAAAATAAATGTTTAATATTGTAATAATTAATATTGACTTGAACTCCTGACTTAAAATACAGGCTTTTACCACCCCTCTCTGCAGAATTTGATACTATTAGCTATTATCTTCTAGATACTCTTTCTCTCTTGGTATCAGAACAATGTTCGTGTCTGACCATTACTTCTTGATCTCCTTTACCGGCTCATCATCCATAACAACCCATAAATATGGATGCATTGTGTTCTATACACACTTCTTTTATCTCTCTTCTACACTTTTTCCTTTTCTTGACCTCATCAATTCACATAGGATTAATTATCATATCTATGTTGAAGACTCCCAGATCTATACTTTCAGCTCTAATCTCTTTCAAGTATCAGTTCTGCCTCACCAAAACTATTTCAAACTGAGATGTCCTAGAGATATCTTCAGCATATCTTGAGATTTCTCAGCATGTCCAAAATGGAATTTCCCTATTTCTTTCAAGGGTACTACCATTCTTTCAGTTACTTTTTGACCAGTTCCAACCCACACCACAGTCAATCTCAACTTCCTCCACCTTGTATTACAACCTGGACACATGGGACTACACTGATAGATGAGCGTTCATTTGATCTTGCACATAAATAGGCCTCATTGTCACTTCCTGGACAGCTCCATAGACCATACTGTCTCACAAAAACCTTGATTACCTTCACCCTCACCTTCCAACTTTAGCTCTCTTATATGTGTTATCTTAACCCCCCATTAGAATGTAAGCTCCTTGAGCAGGAACTGTTGCTGTTTATATCTGTATTATCAGCACTTAGCACAGTGTCTGGTACAAAGTATACTCAATAAATGTTTTTCATTCAGTCAGTCTCTCAGTTTCTTAACCTCAATACCATCCTCAACTCTTTCATCCAGTTCACATTATTTGTCAAATCACTTCCTAAATCTTGTTATTTCTGTCTCTACAAAATTTCATGCATCTGTTCACTTCTCTCCACTCACACAGCCAGTTCCCTAGTTCAGCCTTCATCACCTCATGCCTCGAATGTTGCAACAGTCTTCTGATTGATTTCTCTGCTTCAAGTCTCTCCCTATTCCAATCCATTCTCCACTTTGTTTTGGTTTTTGTGGGGCAATGCGGGTTAAGTGACTTGCCCAGGGTCACACAGCTAGTAAGTGTCAATTGTCTGAGTCTGGATTTGAACTCAGATACTCCTGAATCCAGGGCCAGTGCTTTATCCTTTGCACTGTCTAGCTGCCCCCCAATCCATTCTCCACAAGGAGATCTTCCTAAATTTAGCACAAGTCCAGGTCCTTTACTCAAAAAACTCCAGTGGCTCCCTACTAACTTCAGGATCAAACATAAACTATTGGTTTTTGTATGTAAAGTCCTTAATAACTGGGTCCCAAGCTATCCTTCTAGCCATATAACTTCTTATTATCCCTCCACACATATCAGCCAAAATGCTCCTCATATGATTCTTCATGTCTTATACTCTACCTCCTGTCTTTGTGCTTTTGCATTGGTTGTCTTCGATGTCTGCAATGCTTTCCCCATTTACTTCTTTCAGAAATCCTAGTCTCCTTCAAGATCAGTATCAAGCACCATCTTCTTCTACATCAAGCCTTTTCTTATTTCCTCAGCAACTAGTCCTTCCCACCTAAATTCACCCTGTGTTTATTTTATATATAACTATGTAAGTATATGTCTATACAGTTTCTCCTGGCTAGACTATAAGCTTCTTGAGGACAGAAAGTGATTGATATTATTTTGTCTCTAAAAATTAGCACATAACCTGAGGTATTTAATAAATACTTTATCAATGATATGAGTAAAGATATAAGAACGATATTTATCAAACATGTAGATGATATCAAGTTGAGAGGGTTGGCTAATACCTTAGATGAAAGGCTAAGTAATATAAAAGAATGACCCAAAACAAGAACTAAGATTAACAAGATGAAATATGATAGGGAAAAATTTAGATTTATTAATTCATGTTAAAAACCTGCTGGTTTCATAAAGAATACCTTTGACTTCAAGTTCATTACAATATGCTACAGTAGGGCTAATGCAAAATTCAGCTACATCAATATTAGTTTAGAGACCAAATAAAAGGATATAATAACCTTTCTATTCTCTGAACACATAACTTTAAAATATTTCAAGGTGTCTCATGAATGAAAAAGATCCAACATTCTGTGTAGTTCCATAGGGCTGAACCTGGAGAAGTTTATCAGTATTGGATGTCAGTTTCATGACGGCATGTTTGCACAACTTCTGGCTAATGGATGATGCTCTCACGCTTTCCTAGTCACTAGTGGAGTGGAGCAGGGTTGTGTGCTTGCTCCCATACTTTTTAGTGTGATGTTGTCAGACACCTTCAATGAGGACGAAAATAGAATCAAGGTCAGCTACCATACTGACTGTAAATTAGTTAACTTGAAAAAGCTACAAGCCAAGACTAAAGTGGAAGGAGAGTTGGTGTGTGACTTTTTGTTCATACCATGCAGACTCTGAGGCTGAGATGTAGCAATGAAATGTATGGATTGATTCTCTGCTGCTTGTGCTAATTTTGGCCTAACAATTAACACCAAAAAACCCCCCAGAGGTCCTCCACCAACCAGTACCACACCACACATGGAACCACCTGTTATAGCAAACGGTGAAATTTTGAATGTTGTGAAGAAGTTCATTTACCTTGGCATTGATATACACATTGCCAGAGTTAGCTCAATGTTTGGGAGGCTCTGAAGGCAAGTGTGAGACACAAGACTACCTACCAAACTGAAGGTATATAGAGCTGTTGTGCTGACCTTATTGTCATATGCCTGTGAAACCCGGACAGTCTACGGGGGCCATGCCAGGAAACGGAATTGCTTCCATTTGAATTATATTAGAAAGATTCTGAAGATCGCCTGGCAAGATAAGGTAGTGGACACTGAGGTCCTTTCTTGAGTTAAACTGCCAAGCATTGAAAACTCTACTGCAGAGAGTGCAATTCTTTGTTAGGATTCCAAAAAATATGTTTGCCTAAAAGACTATTATTTTATGGAGAATTCACACAAAGCAAGAGCTTACATGGAGGTCAGAAGAAGTGATACAAGGACACTCTCAAGGTTTCTCTGAAGAAGTTTGGAATTGATTGTGAGACATGGTAGACACTGGCACAGGACCATCCAACATGGCATGCCCACATCAAAGAAGGCACTGAGTGTACTCTATGAACAAAACAAAATTGTAGTAGCTCAAATGAAATGTGAGATGATCAAATTTAGAGACATCCCCACTCCAAATGTTCCTATGAACTATTTGTGACTGACTTATGGTAGAGCCCTCCAAGCTTGATCTGGTCTGATCAGCCACAGTTGGACATACTGTACCTTGTCCCCCACAGAGTGATATAATTTTTGTCCTCTTTGGGAATGAAGGACAACAAGCAACCAATAGGACTGAAATAGGTCCAATAAAGCTGATTTGGTTCAATAAAATGGAGGGATTTTGAACAATTATAGTCACCTAACAATAGAATGGAATGCCTCATGGTGGTGAGCTCCCAACACCATGAAATGTTTAAACAAAGGCTGGAAAGCTATCTGTTCTGAGATGTTAACATCTCTAAATCTCAGTGATTCTCATCTGTAAAGTGGGGGTAATAAAATATTATTACAGAAATCATGATTATGAGAAACTCACTCTATAAATAGCAAAACACTATAGAAAAATGAGCTATTTTATCAAATATATTTTAAATACCTAAAAAAGATTTTATTTATGCACTGATCTACCTAAAATAATAATCTCAAATGTTATCCTGCCTGTGAAATGGTTATCTCATATTAAAAATAGCAAAGTCAGTTCTGATGCAGTAAATAAAATATTCATTGAATAGCCCCATTAAAAAAGTGTTTATATAACCTGGGAACCATAGTTTTTAAAGTGTGTCCCTGAAAGAAGAACCGGACTTTTTTTTTTTTTAAGTGAGGCAATTGGGGTTAAGTGACTTGCCCAGGGTCACACAGCTAGTAAGTGTTAAGTGTCTGAGGCCAGATTTGAATTCAGGTACTCCTGACTCTAGGGCCGGTACTCTATCCACCGAGCCACCTAGCTGCTCTGACTTTTTTATTTTATATTATTATTATTATTATTTTTTAAGACTGGGTCTTCCTAGCTTACCCAGGTTGGAAGCTTACTGGCTACTAATGGGCCTGTTCACATTGCTGATTAGCTAGGGAGCTTTGACCTACTCTATTTATGACCTAGGCCAGTCAACCCCTCCTTGGACACCTAAAGGGATCACCATATTGATGGCAGAACTGGTGCAGGCATCTAATCATCTCAGCCTACTATAGATCAGAACTCTAGAACTCAAGAAATTTGCCAGCCTCAATCACTTCAGGAGCTGGAATTAGAGGTATATCCCACCAATTCCCCGGGAATGGGGCTTTTAAAAACCCCACAAACAACAGTAACAACAAAAACCAACTGCCTTATTACAATGGTTGGGGGGAGGGCAAAGAGAAAGAAATGAATCTATCTGCGGTTTCAAGGTCACGGGTCAAACACTGCTCAAATAATTTTCTATGCTGTTGATAGGTCACATTAATTTGTTTTTCAGATTTATTGTACCTTTCTTCTAAAGGAATAAATAAACTCAATAAACTTGGGTGCGATAATAAATTTTCAACATTTCACAAAATTAAAGCAGTAAGTAATACATAATTTAAGAATACTACTCAAATGATTGAGGATGAAGAAAAACTATAGGAAAAGTAGAGGAGTCAGGAGGCTGTGACAAATGCAAAAACACTCAACACAGTTACCAGTTACAATTCTTGGGAGGTATTACAGACACTATTCTATGAGGTATCCCAGCAAATCTGTGATTCCACTAGGTTTCATTTGTCATAGTGACTACTGAATTTTCCATTTTAGAGGACAAGTAGTATGTTCCTGTACCTGCTTTCCCATAGGCCCTCCAACATTTGTCATTTTTCTTTTTTGTCAACTTTGCCACTCTGATTGGTGTATGTGAGGTAGAAGCTGAGTTGTTTTAATTTGCATTTTTCTAATTATTAGTGTCATAAGAGAATTTCTGGCTTACTGTTTGTTAAAAGTGAATTTTTTGAGAGAACAGTAATTGACTCCATTTTTTTTTTGTATTGACCATTTTTCTGTGTATAGCCTCTGCATGAACTGCAGGGTCAGCTGCAACAGCTGGCTCCCTTCAATGTCTTCTTTGCTTTTCTAATTGGTACAAAAAGACCCAACTGCATTTAAAACAAAAAAAAAGGGATTGTGGTCTCTCAAATGTCCCCCTCTTTTATCTCCTCTAACAGATACTCTTTGATTTAGTGAAAATAACTATATTAACAAGGCTACATCCCTTATCTATACTACTAGCTGAATTTTGAATGACACACAATCTCATTATCTATTGGTGGGGTATGTCACACTCTTAGTGTAATAAAACCTCTTTCTCTGATTTGCTTTGGCTTATTGGTGTTAACTAGTTGAACTAATAAAAAATTCATGCAACATTAGTTATTTAGAGAATTTTTACGTATGACTATTAGTAGGTAGCTTGTATTTCTTGGGGGGGTGGGGGAGGGGAAATGCCTATGCATAACTTCTGAGCATTTAATGGCTCTAATTTTTATGAATTTGAATCAGTTCCTCATATCTCTTGGAAACTGAACCTTTATTAGAGAAATTTCCTGCATAGATTTTTTTTTAAGTTACTTGTTTCCTTCTAATTTTAGCTGCATTGGTTTTGTATCAAATTGTCCATTTTGTCTTCTGTGGTCCACTCTCTCCCTTGTTTAATCATGTTCTCTTTCTACCTACAGATCTAAAAGATAATTTATTAAACCACAATAGCAGCTTTTGCTATTTGGTTGTTTCAGTTGTGTCCAACTCTTTGGGACCCCATTTGGGGTCTTGGCAAAGATACTGGAATGGTTTGTCATTTCCTTCTTCAGCTTATTTTATAGATGAGGAAACGGAGGCAAACGGGGTTAAGTGACTTGCCTAAGGTCCAGATTTAAACTCAAGTCTTCCTGATTCTAGCTCTTGTGCTCTATTCACTGAACCACCTATGCTTACTCCCTCGGTTTCTTTTTCTTATCTTGTTGCTATAGTAGGATTTCTAACACACTCTTCTTAATAATTTCTTCCCTCTGGGTTTTTGTGACACTACTCTCCCCTGGTCCTCCTCCTACCATCTCCTACCTGTTTGACTGAATCTCTTCAGTGGATCTTTATCCAGGTCACCCCCACTTAGGTATTCCCTAAGGTTCTATTCTGAGTCTTCTTTTTTCTCTCCATGCTATTTCATTTGGTGATTTCATCAGCTCCCATGGATTAAATTATTTCTCTACTGATGATTCCCATATCTACTTATCCAACCCTAATCTCTCTTCCAACTTTCAGTCTTGCATCTCCTACTGCCTGGATATGCCTCAAATTCAACATTCCAAAACTGAACTCATTATCTTTCCCCCCAAACCTTTCTTTCTTCTTAACTTCCCTATTATTGTTGAGGGTACCATCATCCTCCCAGTCACCCAGGCTGGACACCTCAGTATTATCCTCTACTTCTCACTCTCTATCATCTCCTATATCCAATCAGTTCGAAAGTCCTATTACTTCTACTTCCTAACATCTCTCATATATGCCTCCTTCTCTCTTCTGACACTGCCACTATCCTGGCGCAAGCCCTCATCACCTCATAAATGAACTATTATAGTAGCCTGGTTTATCTCCCTGCCTCAAGTAGGCAAAGGCCTGTTCCAGTCCATCCTTTACTCAGCTGTCAAATTTATCTTCCTACTAAAAAATTCAATAAACTGTATATGTCATAAAAAAAAATCTTCCTAAAGTGGAGGTGTGACTATCACATCCATACCCCTTCTACTCATTCAATACTCTACAGTGGATCTGTATTGCTTCAAGAATCAAATATAAAATACTCTATTTGGCTTTTTAAGCCCTTTAAGCCTGGTCCTCTCTAACAAGTGTTCTTTTATCTTATTCCCCTCCATGTACTATAAGAACCAGTTACATTGGCCTACTTGCTCTAGCAAGTCACACCATTTCTTAACTCCATGAACTTTCACTGGTTGTCCCCTGTGCTTAGAATTTTCTCTTTCCTCATTTCAGCCTAGTGGCTTCCCCAGCCAAAATCTTACTTTCTGCAGAAAAAGCCCTTCCATATCCCCATTAATATTAATGCCTTCTGTATAACCATATTTTTTGAAGCCTTTTTAAAATTTGTCTAGAAATATTAAAAATACTACATCTGTAGCTTAAGGTCCTTTCTAAACTTTTCTCTTTAGAAAAAATGGAAAGGAAAAAGGCTTGAGCATTTCTTTGAAATGGAGTAAGAGTGATAAGGAAACTAAATTCTTATCTAAATGTTATGATAACCTCCTTACCACCTGTTGTGATAGTGCCAGGAACCACCTAATGATAGTGTCTGTCCTCTTTTGAAATTAAAGGTTAAACTATTGATCACAGGAAGGGACTCTTAAGAAGTGTTCCAGGAAGGAGCTGAGAAGTATCTGTTTTGGAACTTAAACTCCAAAATGTATTTTAACATATTCTGATTTTTTCCGTATTTAAAATTCCTATAAATGTTACCTGAAATCTTACAGAGATGAGAATCATGTTGCACAGCAGTAGAAATTATGCTCATTTGGACAACTCTCTTTCCAAGCTAGAAGTGGTGTGGATATATATCAAATGAAATTGTTCTGTTTGACATGAGTCTAAATTGCAAAGTACTTTATTAGTATTTTTTTATTCAGCACTTCCTTCTGTGATTACTTCCTATGTATCCTGTCTAAACCTTGTTTGTATATAATTGTTTGCATGTTATCTACCCCCATTAGACTAGGAGCTCCCTAAAAGCAGGACTTGTTTGTGCCCTTTTTTGTATCCTCAGCACTTAGCCCTGTGCTTGGCAGATAGCAGGACTTAATAAATGCTTATTGGTTGACTAATTGACTAACTATATCAAATAGTGGTGATAATGGGTATCCTTGCTTTATTCCTGATCTTACTGGAATGGCCTCTAACTTATCTCCATTACATATGATGCTGGTTGTTGGTTTAAAATAGACAGTACTTATCATGTTAAGGAAAAGTCCATTTATTCCTATGTTTTTAAAATTAACAGAAATAGGTATTATATTTTGTCAAATGTCTTTTCCTCTTCTATTAATAAAATCATATGATTTTTGTGGTTCTTTTCATTAATATGTAAAATTATGCAAAAAACATAACTATAACTGCTAATCTGAAAACTTTTAACTACTCTCTGAAAAATTATAACTATACTAACTCTCTGTAAAATGATAGCTAGCTGAAAAATTATAACTGGCCCGTAAGTCCCACTGGGGTCGCCATTCATGTAAAAAAATATATTATTAACTGAGTCTTAATCTGTGAACTCCTGGCTGGCTATCTGACTGCTTTTAGCTGGTAAAGCTATAGCCGGCTATTAACTGCCTAAGCCAGTCTGCAAGGGCCATTTAAAAGTTCCCCCACTGCTTCTCCCAGACTACTAGAAAAAAGATTAGGAAGCCTCTTACAATTTAAGTAAATACCAGGGTTTGTTTATATGGAACAAACTTAGAGATAAACTTAGGAAAGCAAGAAATACGACCTGTGAATTTCTGCCAATGAACTCTCCACTTTCTCTTTTAACTCTCTCTCCTGCCACTGCCTGCACTTACAACTCCCAGCAGAATCTCTCGCTTGTGTGTGTGGCCAATCCCGCTCTCCATAGCGACCCTCTCACCTCTCCCCATCTACCTTTTCACTAGCTCTCCTCTCTCTGTCTCCGTAGTGTACGGGTAGCGTCTTCCTGACCATCTAACTTCCCCCATATATAAAAGGCCTCTCTCATTGGGAACCCCGGGGTCAAGCCCCCCCACACACACCAAGCTAATTGGTTGTCTGAGCTAGGGCCGTGGCCGGGGGAGCTAGAGGGAGCCGTGTACCACTCCCAGGGCTTGAGGGATTTGTGCCCCCTGCTGCGCCAGGGGCTGGCCCGGTTGAGCCCAGGATCTCTGGGGTATATCCTCAGGGCGGAGGGAGCTGGGGCTTTCCACAGCTGTCCAGCCTGGCCAGCAGCCCCAAAGGCTCCAAGAAGGAAGGATGGCATTTCCCAGCTAGGTAAACAAAATAATAACAACTCTTCACACATAGTGTTATAAGGTTTATAAAGCATTTTCTTTCTAACAACCCTGATTATTAGATCAATGATTCTTCAATTTTATGATCAGGATCCCAAGGCTCTGAGTTATCAAGTGATGATATATCAATTACTATCTGAGGCAAGATTTAACCCTGGGATCTCTTGACCTTGGGTCCAACATTCTTTTCTACTATGTCATACTGCCTCCCAAAACTAAATAAGTAAAAACAAAAGGGATGCATGTAAAATGTTGCAAGGAAGTTTAAAAAGATCAGCTACATAATTACAGGATAGAAGAAGTATAGCTAGACTGTCATTCCTGCGAAAAATACTTATAGTTGATTGCAAGCTCAGTGAGTCAACAGCAATGTGATGAGACTTCCTGTTCAATTCTGGGTGACATGCATTAAAAGACACTGACAAGGAAAAGCATATCTAGAGGGTGGATTCTGAGGGGCTTACAAAGATGTAAAAGATGAGATATGTGAAATGTTCTAAGAAACTAGAGATTTTTAGTCTGGACAAGAAAAGATAGGGAATGACTTCATAACTGCCTTCAAATATTTGAAGAGCTAAAATGTGAAAGAATTTATTTACTCATTTTGCAAGGTTCTAAAGAACAGAACCAATACATAAACCTATTTAAAACTTAAGATCAGGAATTTTACTGGTGGATGCTTTCTCCACTGATGTAAAAAGCAATAACTCTTGTTTGTAGGCACCTTTCCTCAATGGCTGAGATTAAAAAAAAAAAATGACCACCCTCTGATGGCCAAGTATACAATGATGAGCCTCTGTGCTTCACTAATCTCCAAATAAACAATACATATCCACTACTGAGCTATACCTGAAGCCTTTCCAGTTTGGGAGGATATATGAGAACTGCCATCACCTTCAAATATTTAGTCACCTCCATATTCTGAGGAAGTATCACAAAAGCACTACAGTAGAAAAACTATATACTCCTCAAAAATAAAATCTTAGTGATGACAACTGACCTTTCTTTGTGAATGCTTAGATTCATTCAGTTTCTGTTCAGTGAATCCCAAATACCCTATTTAGATTTTAGATAACTGTCCAGTTTGATATTCAACAACTGGATTTTTCAAAGGTAACCCTAACTAGCATCATCATTCAAACTGCTAACGTGCCAACATATTATTAGACAGCATACTCAGTGTTTCTGTGGATATTTTACATTTCAATGGCAAATTTAAAACCTTTGAACATTTAATGTTACCTTTTTAATGAGTTAGGCAAAAATAATCTGAGACTAATGAGTAGTTTATTTATTTTCATTTATTATAACAAAGAAAGTTCTAAAATATAGCCTAGGTTTTTATTATTATTATGTATGCACCTAAATGGAGTTTAATTATGAACCTAAGTAACTCCCTTTGGGTTTTAAGGAATTAAGGGAGGTTTTCACCAATAAGCATGGTTATACCTTTTGCTTTCTTTCCCATAAAACTACAGCAGTCCTATAATTTAAAACACACACAAAATACAATGAATTAATAAATAAAGCTAGGAGTTAGATAATTGAAAAGACTAATAAAATGGACAAACCATTAGCTAAGTTGATTTTTAAGAGGAAAACTAAATTACCAATATCAAAATCCAAAAAATAGATAAATCATAAAAGATGAAAGGGAAGTAAAAGAAATTGTTAGAATCACTCTGCCTATTTATAGGTGAGTAAAAACAACTCAAGAGAAATATATGAAACTTTAAGAATAAAAAAATGAAAAGAACTAGAAAAAATAAATAACTCAGTCTCAGAACAAGAAATTGAAATAAGATGTGAAATAACTCCCAAGAAAAAATAATACAGGCCCAGATAGATTATAAGTGAATTCTAGAAAATATTCATATAACAACTACCTCCAAATTACATAAGTTGTTAGGAAAAACAAAAGAAGAAGGCATCCTATAAAATTCCTTTTATGAAACAAATATAGTCTTGATAGCCAAACCAAGGAGACATAAATAAGAGAAGAAAAATCACAAACCAATATCTATAGTGAATATGAATTCAAAAATACTGAATAAAATACTAACAACAAGGTTATAACAACACATTCAAAAGATTATCTATGGGGCAGCTGGGTGGCGCAGTGGATAGAGCACCAGCCCTGGAGTCAGGAGTACCTGAATTCAAATCTGGCCTCAGACACTTAACACTTAATGGCTGTGTGACCCTGGGCAAGTCACTTAACCCCAATTGCCTCACTAAAAAAAAAAAAAAAAAAGATTATCTATTATGAGTAGTCTAGATTCACTCCAAGAATTCAGAGATGATTAAAGATTAGGAAAAAATATAAATGTATATACAATAGCAAAATAATTTTTAAATTGTGATAACATCAATAGATGTAGAAAAGAAATGAACAAAATATAATATTCATTTATGTATTTTTTAAAAACAGAAAGCATAAGAATAAATGGACCTTTCCTATAAATGGTAAACCATATCTATGAAAAACCAAATAGTAGAATAAGCTTTAATGTAGAAATACTAAAAGACTTTCCAATAAGATCAGGGATAAAACAGAGATGGCTGTTGTCACCACTTTTATTTAATATACTTCTAGAAATGCTAGCAACAGCAATAAGAAAAGTAAAAGGAATTCGAGGCATATGACTAGGCAAAGAAAAAAAACAAAATTGCTATTTTTGGACAATATGGTTTACCTAAAGAACCCAAGAGATTCAACTACAATTAATTGAAATATTACCTTCAATAAAGAAGCAGGATAGGGCAGCTAGGTGGCACAATGGATAGAGCACCAGCCATGGATTCAGGAGGACCTGAGTTCAAATTTGGCTTCAGATACTTAACACTTACTAGCTGTGTGACCCTGGGCAAGTCACTTAACCCCAATTGCCTCACCAAAAAAAAAAAAAGAAAGAAAGAAGCAGGATATAAAAGAAAACAAAGAAATATTTATTAAGTTCCTACTATGTGCTAGGTACTATACTAAGTGCTTAACAAACATTACCTCAAATTAGTCTTACAGAAAACCTGTAAGGTAGGTGCTATTATGATCCCTATTTTACAGCTGAGGAAACTGAGGCAGAGGTTGTTAATTCCTTAGGGTCACACACTATACTTTTGAGGTTACATTTGAACTCAAAGTCTTCCTGACTCTGGGCCCAGAACATTTTTTTCTCTGCTAGCTAGCTACACAAAAGGTCTACCCAGATGCATAAAAGCATTAATCTTTCTGCATAAATTAACAAAATTAGGCAGAAAAAGAAGAAATCCTATTCTGAACAACTACAGAATATGTAAAATATCTGGGAGTTCTGCTACCAAGGCAGACCCAAAACTAGTATCAACACAGTTAGAAATACTTTTTCAGAAATAAAGGAAGTCTTAATTCCCATGCTTCAGCTATGCCAATATAATAAAAATGGCACTATTATCTAAATTCATTTACAGATTTGGTCCCATACCAAAAAACTAAGGTATTATTTTATATATCTAGACAAAAAATTAAAAAATATATTTAGAGGAGGGGCAGCTAGGTGGTGCAGTGGATAAAGCACTGGCCCTGGATTCAGGAAGACCTGAGTTCAAATCCAGCCTCAGACACTTGACAATTACTAGCTGTGTGACTCTGGGCAAGTCACTTAACCCCATTTGCCTCACCAAAAACAACAACAACAACAAAATATATATATATATACACACACACATACATATATATATATATTTAGAGGAACAAAAAAGTACACAATTTCAAGGAACAAAAAGGTTAAGAAACAAAAAAAATTAAGGCAGCTTAGCAGAATTAGATTTAAAATTATATTATAAAGCAATAATGATTAAAATAGTTTGGTACTGATTAAAAATAGAAAACTAATCAAGAGAATAGATTAGATAAATAAGATATAGAAGCAATCAAACATAGTAGTATAGTTTTTGACAAGCCCAGAGACACTAAATAATAAGAATAAGAATAAAAAAAATCACTCAAGTCCCATCTCATATCCATCAGATTCAAAAATGTGGCAAAAGAGGAAGATAGAAATTGCTTAGAAGGGCTGTGGGGGGGGGGACACACAAACACATTAATATACTGGTAATGGAGCTGTGAATTGATAAATCATTCTGGAAAATAATTTGGAGTATATATACCCTACCCAAAATGTATGTATGCATGTATGTATGTATGTATGTGTGTATATGCATTTGTGTGTATGTGTATGTATGTATAAATAAATGGGAGGGCTTTTACCTAGGGAATTGAGGGAAGAAGCCTCTCTTTGATGGGGAGATGTAATTGTGGGAATAGTTATGAGCAGAGGGAAAAGATCATCAATAAAGCAGAGAGGAATGGAGGGGTGGTTCAGAGGGATCAAAAATGTGTTACTTATTAAACTTATTTAAATATGTGTTCATAAATGTGTATACATATTTTTTTAATTTTTTGTGTGTATACATATTTTTTAAAAATAATAAAACACTGCATGTGGTTGAAGTCAGTCACCTTCCAATTCTTTCTGTTTTGAGATGTTTGTGATAGTTGATGACTGAATTTTTAAAAAATATATAATTTGTAGGGGAAGGGCATTCATTGTCTAGAACAGAATGATCCAAACATACTCTGTAAGCATTAGAGCAATCTATAACTGTGAATTGTGATTATGCTTTTTAAAAAAGTTCTCTGCCCAAAAAAGGGGGTGGAGGTGGGGTTGAGGAAGGGAGTTAAGGGAATTATAATTGGATGGTCTCAATTTTCTCAGTGAAGTCAGTACCTAAGTCATTTCCTGTAACTGGGAGGTTAGTACAGCTGGTGGCAAGAATAGAAAAGGCTGGAACAGCAGATAGGGGGAATGATAAAAGGAATTGATAATAGTAAAATAGTCTGACTTTTGTGAAGCATGGAAGACCATTTCAATTTCTTATGGACAAAATAAGCTCTATATCTAACCTTCTTGTTGTGTTATGGGCCCCTTTAGCATTCTGGTAAAGCCTAAAGACTCTTTCTCATAATAATGTTTTTTAGTAACTGAAGGGAATGCTTTATTTCAGTTAGCAGAGGTTAGTATAAATAGAATTGTAATTTTTCCCCATCCAAGTTCATGATCACCCTAAAATTTATTTACTGTTCCCTTGGGTAGGAGGTATGGATACTAGGTTATGAAGCCCTGCCCTAAAGAAAGATCATAAAATGGTGGTATAGACCCAAGAATGAGAATGCACAGGTTGTAAATATCAAAAGGTCAGGGGGAATAAGGGATTTCAGGGCTTAGTCAATTAAGCATATAAGTAGCAGACTATGGGATGCTGCTGATGGTGGTGATGAAGATGATGACACTAAGAAGTGACATTTATCTGGTGTTTTAAAGTTTGCAAAGTACTTTACATACATTTATTTCATTTGATCCTCATAATACCACTATCAGCTAAGTGCTACAGATATATTATCCCCATTTTACAAAAGAGGAAAACTAGGCTGAAAGATATTATTTGTCTAGGGATACCTGCTACCAAGTAACTGAGAAAGGATGCCTGACTTCAACTCCAATTCTTACATTCTACTATAGCAAGACCTATAATAATCAGCAGCTACATACTCTTAACTATCCTTGCTGATGGAGCTTCTACTATACTCAGGCATTATCAACCTCAAAACTCTACACTAAAGTCATTTTCCTTGTCCCTGGTAGAACCTCTATAGGAATAGCTACTTTAGAAATCAGTCACTAGAGGAAACTATTCCCAGAATGCCCAGACTACAACAGCAGATGGGTGTAAAAAAGATCCTTCCAGCATTATAGGGTCAAACCTCCCTACTTCCTTCCAATTTTCCTTGTAGACTCTTTAGAGCCTCAGATGTCAGGAGTTTCCCTTTTCCCTTCAAGCCCACCAGATTTCTATCCTCACTGCTCCCAGGAGGCCAAATTCCTAGGACCTACTGCCATAGCTGATACAAGAAGTAGGAATGGGATAGTTTTCTCAGGTTAGTGGGTAGGACTTTTGTCATCAATTTTTGGTAAGAAAAATGTCTTTTTTCCCCTAATTGGGATTCAACGCATTTTCTAATGAAAATAATGTTTAAAATGATGATTAGGTTCTACAATATTAGTACTGTAGTTTAGCTCTATCACAGGTTAAAATGACTTCTAGGCTAATCTCACAAATCAGGAGCCTTTTAAGACTATTTTGTCTATTTCTCTGGGAAAAAAAATCTCAAGTTCCCAATAAGTGACTAAGAAAGCAATTTCTGGAATATGATCTGTCTGCATGCTAAGAATTATCTCTTTGATATGGCTTATCTGTCATTTTTCCATACTGTCTGATTAATGAATGCATACATGCACCAAGTCAAAAATATCAACTGAAAGAAAAAAAAGACCAAAATTGGACAATTAATAAGGAGCCTTTTAAATTAAAATCTACAATAATGGTTTTTTTCATCAAGAAGTAAGACTGTGCCTCATCAAAACTCTGAATTATCATAGCAACTTGCTCACTGCTCTGTACACAGCAGTGTTTTCTGTTGTAGAAGAATGGAGTATTATGGAGACAGGGAACCCTGCTAGTAGAATACAGCAATAATCTGTCTAATGAGGGTGCTGGCTGAAATAACTGATTATTAATCCAAAAAATTACTAATCCAGAGAATGCAATATCAATGGGGCATAGTGACTATTTGGATAAAAAAGATGAAGAAGATGAATGAGTCAAAGATAACTGCAGAATTATAAGCCTGGGAAAACAGAATAGGAAAGTCCAAGGTAGAAATAGAAAAAAACGGGTAATTGGATCCAAAGAGTCAACTGTAGGCATTCTATATTTTAAGTAAAACAAGCATGAGAAAATGTAAACATCTAGCAGACTGCTAAAGATATAGGATATCTGGAGAAAGAAACTTGGGGATTATCAGGATGATTTCATGGAAAGCCAAAGGAAGTGGATAAACTATAGAACGTATTAATTATAAACAAAAATGAACAAATGGTTAAAGAATTGACCCTTTGGGAAGATACCAAAAATAATGGGCAGGAGAAAGAAGAAGAGCAAAGGGGGCAGAAATGAAACAAGAATGCGACATTCTCAATTCAACATGCTTTTTCACTTTTATACAATTAAAAGGGACCCTTTAAGGCAAATGGTGCAAAGTGGACTATCCTGTATGAGCTTGTTTTTACAAACTGTGGCTTCTTTTTACGAGAAGAACAAATCATCTCAAGTATGCTTAGGTCACTGTCTGTTCTGTTTCTTGTACCAAAGGCTACTGTTTTCATTTCCCCCTTCAAATTTCATAGCATTATAATTTCACTGGAAAGTAATATCTAGCTTACTTGAAATTTATAGCTTTATATTTCAGATAAAAGGGTCACAGTACTTAAAAAAGGAGGGGCCTGGAGAAAATTTTCAAGCATGCATAAACACACATTGAGTCCGATCTATTTTTCAAAATATGTGTTTTCTACAGTTCACACATGAGTGGCTCATTTTAAGAGGCTAGCCACCTGGAGACAAGGGGAATGCTTTTTATGAAATAACAGTATGTAAGGGTACTGTTTGGAAAAGGCATATTCATAGACTACTAACATCCCCAGGGTTTCAAATTTGCCTCCAATATAATTAAAGGTTACTCTGAAGAGAGCTATCTACCAAAAGTTTAAATGCAAAAAGTGACATTTACCTAGAGCTCAGGAGTCTTGCTCATAGCCATGTGTTCACATGGTCAAGTTATGATAGGCCCATTAAAAAAAATATTAATGTATTTAAATTAAGCAGGGCTGAGGAGAGAAGGCTTAAAAAAAAGAATTCTAATCTTCAATTTAGGTTTTGTTGTTGTTTAGTATACAAGTTGGGTTTTTTGTTTGTTTGTTTGTTTGTTTATTTGGTGAGGCTAGTAAGTGTCAAGTGTCTGAGGTCACATTTGAACTCAGGTCCTCCTGACTCCAGGGCCAGTGCTCTATCCACTGCACCACCTAGCTGCCCCTGTTTAGTACACAAGTAATACTGAAACCTTTATCTAACCTTCAAAAAGAATGAAAGTTTAAAAAAAAAAAACCACTGCAGAGGTAACCTAGTTAAAAGAATATGGACAGAACATAGATAAGAGTTGTGTGACTGAATTGTTCCAAACTATAGGTATATTTCTACAGTTCTTCATTGTGGAAGTTCTTCATTCTCCTCAAAGAATATGCCAGGGAACATAACCTCTGACTGGTCTTACAAAGGAGAAGACTTTAGATACAATCCAGGAAAAAGACAATTCTTCTGTCTTTCAAGAGTTGGCCCACTTAAACTGTAAGAGGCTTATCACCACACCAAGGATGGGTATTGGGTAGCTGGTGATGGATTTTTTCAATCACAATGTTAAAGGTATCAGGGAATACTTGTCAAGAAAGTACCTACACTAATGAAATTATTGCTCCTTTAGGTACTAAAGAAAGTATGTCAGTCATACAAAAGACTAACAGAAGAATTAGCAAATTCATTAGTCTTCTTTATTCTTCTGTTGTCAAATATATTTGTTTTAACCAAACTATTGCACCTTTATGAAAAATTTTAGTACTCAACAGTAAATTATAACTGTTCATTTCCATAAATATGCATACATTTTCGGGTCTGTTATATTTCATAATAGGGAACTAGGCTCAGGCAACATTTTCATGTATTGGTTATAACCAAGACATACTGTTTCTCTTAAGAAACACAGATTTTTAAAATAATAGCATTAATAAATGAAATCCTGATTAATCAGTTTTTTATTATTTCATCCCTGGTTGGCTATTTGGTTTGTATTCATAACTTATATAAAAGCACTAATGGACTCAATTTATTTTACTATCTCAAACTATTTTCTACTAATTACAGTGATCTAAAGAGGTATTCAAAACCTTGAGTCCTATGAGACATTAAAAATATATGGTATTAACAAATAACGGTTGTATCAATCGTAAAAATGGTCTAAATGAATCACATTCCACAATATACACACAACCCCTTAAACTTAAAACTATGTTCATGAATAACTCTAGCTTAAATAATAGTTTTGATATGTTTTATGAAAATTACAAGGCGATTGTGAAGAAACCAAATCTAAAATGCTAAAAACTGTGTTATAAAATTGGTGGTCTATATAGTACTTTCAAAGAACAAAATCCTAAAGATATCCTCATTGTTTTAACACGTTTAAAAACCTCAACATTCCCATTCTCTTTTTCCCTGTCCAAATATAATTTGAGAAAGAAAAATATTACACTTTGTTCTCTGGTTTAAACATTTATTCTAATATTAAAACTGACAATTGATGAGGAAATGGAAGGAGTACATGCATAAGCAAAAAATTCACTAGAATCAAGTCTATGTGTACATATTAAAAAACCAAATGTACACATTTTGATTTTTGCAGCTAATTTCAACCAGAAATGGTTTTTCTTATTGAAAATGAGGAATTAATCAGGTAAAAGAAAGCAATATTTTAAAAATTAACAAGGAGAGTTGTAGCTAATAAGAATACTTTATTCTACAAAAGTAGGAAACCCAAATATGTGCCTTCCCAGAGCTATTAAAATGCTTCAATGTTCATCACAGAGCATTCATTTACTCACTTCCGATGGGTGTGGTCGATGCCACTGTTAGGTATTCTTTCCACTTTTGCATTTTTCTGCCCACATATATTTCCATAGCTGTCGTATCCTGACACTAGTCTTGCTGCTGCACCTGTTGCTATTGAAAAGCCACAAATAAATCCCTAGAAAAGAAGCAGAAAAAAAAATAAATAAACCAGTTCACTGTCTCAATAGCAACAGTCACAGCCTGACACCCAGAAGCCCGCCCTGCTTCTGTCTGTTCCAAGGGAACAAAGAGCTTTCTTCCAAAGACTGAGAGTAACAATATTCCACTGTTCCCTTTATTTTTTATCTAACTCAAAGGGAAAATACCCCCAAGTGAGACCATGGGGAAACACTATTTACAACAGCAACCAAACAAAACTTTTGCAGGAGGTGGTTGGTACATTTTAACAAAACAACATTTTAAACTAAAAGATGTCAGAGGCAAAGGAAAAGAAACAGTTGTGTGTTTTTTTTCTTTGAAGAGTGGCTGTAGCTATTTGAGTGCACCAGAATCAGTCTTACCTCAACAAGCAACACAGACAGATGCCTTCCAGCCATAAAGTTTTAAACAAGAGAATGGACTTCACAATGCAGCAATTTTAAAGTACTTTACATACATGGGAGACACAGAAAAGCAGCCAACTGCATTAAGAATCAGTTATGCTAGTAAAGGTTGCTTCATTACATAGCCATATGCATTAGCACAATATCTAAGGCAAACAGTGGGGGGTGGGGGTGGGGTAGTGGTGGGGGCTTTAGAGTGTACTATTCTTGATAAATCAAGGATGAACTGGCTGAAATGAGGCAACAAAGACTTAAATTCAACCCAAGGATGTTCATGACAAGAAAGTGAAAAGAGGTGATACTGGAATCACAACTGATCAATTAAATCTATTTGGGGAGAAGGCAGAAGTTTAAAAAAAAC
The DNA here is from genome assembly GCF_019393635.1 of Dromiciops gliroides. Taxonomy (NCBI): domain Eukaryota; kingdom Metazoa; phylum Chordata; class Mammalia; order Microbiotheria; family Microbiotheriidae; genus Dromiciops; species Dromiciops gliroides. The sequence continues at coordinate 618,289,933 of NC_057861.1, read as the reverse complement.
AACCATACAAATCACACTGTAATTAAGTGTTTGTGTTTTATTGTCTTTATTAGACTGGTTAATGAAAATAGGTCAGAGGTAATGAACAGTATTAACAACATGCATAATTCTTTTTTTTTTTTTTTTGGTGAGGCAATTGGGGTTAAGTGACTTGCCCAGGGTCACACAGCTAGTAAGTATGTAAAGTGTCCGAGTTCAAATTTGAACTCAGGTCCTCCTGAATCCAGGGCCGGTGCTCTATCCACTGCACTACCTAGCTGCCCCCAACATGCATAATTCTTAATAAGCAAAAGGTGAGATTAGTATTAGAATACTAAGTCAAAGTAGCTATGCTAGATTTGAGGTCAGCTGTGCTGAATGCTCTCTTTTACAATCCACATCCAGGAAACAACAACAAATGTTTTCCCAACTAATTTCCCTCCCAATCCTAAACCACTTTCTGCCTTTAAATAACAACTACTGTTTGCCACAGAAGCTTCTCTAGATAGAACTAGCTGAAAAGATTAATAGTTATTTGAACCTGACAGATTGACTATTAAACACTCATTGATGCAGTATCATAGGATTACAGATTTAGAATCAGAAGAGGTCTTTGTTTTACTAATGAGGAAACCGAGGATTGAGTGACCTGCCGATGTCACATAGGTACCAAGTGGCAGAATTGGGATTTGATCCCAGGTCCTCTGTCTAAATCCAGGACTATTTCCATTGCACTGTGCTAAGGAGGAGAAGGTTAATAAGAACCTACTTGGGGGGCAGCTAGGTGGCGCAGTGGATAGAGCACCAGCCCTTGGAGTCAGGAGTACCTGAGTTCAAATCCGGCCTCAGACACTTAACACTTACTAGCTGTGTGACCCTGGACAAGTCACTTAACCCCAATTGCCTCACTAAAAAAAAAAAAAAAAAAGAACCTACTTGGGCGGGGGGCACAGCTAGGTGGTGCAGCAGATAAAGCACCAGCCTTGGATTCAGGATGACCTGAGTTCAAATCTGACCTCACACACTTGACACTAGCTGTGTGACCCTGGACAAGTCACTTAACCCTCACTGCTCCACCAAAAAAAAAAAAAAAAAGCAAACTGAACATAAAAGAGATTTGCAATTATATATAAGAACCTATTTGTCTACTCCCACCCAGCTGCTTCTCACTTTCCTCTTCCTTTCTATATATCTTCTACCTCCTGAGAGGGGTTTTTATTACTTGATTTCCCAACATATTTCTAACCCTTTAGGGAGAAGCTAAAGGTGAATGACTATATCAGATAACTAATCCTTCCTGACTCTACATTTATTGACATCCTAAATCGATCGATTAATCGAGAGACAGAGACAGAGACAAAACCCTAAACAAGAACTTTTAATCATCTTCACTTAAGCCATCAAACAATATCATTTATTAAGCACTTACTCTGTGCCAGGCACTGTGCTAAAAGCAGAGAACAGAAAGATAGGCAAAAAAAAAAAAAATGGTCCCTGACCTCAAAGCGCTTACATTTTAATAGGAGCGACAATGTACAAATTGTGTACATATAAAATATATATAATGAAAATGGAAGGTAATCTCAGAAGAAAATAATTAGCATTTGGAGGAATGCAGGAAAGCCTTCTTGCATAAGGTAGGATTTTAGCTGAGTCTTGAAAGAAGCAAGGGAGAAGGAGTGAAGAAGTGAAAAGGGAGAGCATTCTAGTCATAGGTTACAGACAGTGAAAGGACCTAGAGTCAGTTGATAGATTGTCATGTGCAAGGAATAGCAAGAAGGCCAGTTTTCAGAGCAGTTAGGTGGCACAGTGGATAGAGCACCAGCCCTGGAGTCAGGAGGACCTGAGTTCAAATCTGACCTCAGACACTTAACACTTACTAGCTGTGTAACCCTGGGCAAGTCACTTAACCCCAATTGCGTCACCAAAAACAACAACAACAAAACAACAAAGAAGACCAGTGTCGCTGGACTTTAAACGTACAGGGAAGGAGAATAAACTGCATTAAAACTGGAAATGTGTATGAATGTATCAAGTTGTGCAGGGTTTTAAAAGACAAACAAAGGGTTTTGTAGTCAATCCTAGAGGTAATAGGGAACCACTGGAGTTTATTAAGTAGGAGTCCAGTCACACATGGTCAGATCTATGTTTTAGAAAACCCATTTTGATTTGTAGCTGCTCTTTTTGTGGTGGCAAAGAATTGGAAATTGAGGGGATGCCTATTACTTGGGGACTGGCTAAACAAGTGGTGGTACATAAATGTAATGGAATACTATTGTGCTGCAAGAAATGATAAGCAAACTGATTTCAGAAAAATCTGGAAAGATTTACATGAATTGATGCTGAGTGAAATGAGCAGAACCAAGAGAACATTCTACACAGTATCAACAGTGTGTGATGATCAACTTTGATTGATTTAACTCTTCTCAGCAATACAATGATCCAAGACAATGCCAAAAGACTTATGGTGGAAAATGCTCTCCACATTCAGAAAAAGAACTATGGATTCCGAATGCAGATTGAAGCATACTATTTTCACTTTTGTTGTTGCTTTTGTTGTTGTTGTAGTTGTCTATTCTTTCTTGCATTTTTCCCCTTTTGTTCTGATTCTTCTCTTACAACATGATGAATGTAGAAATATATTTAACATGATTGTAAAAGTGATTAGAATAAGGAGACTTTGTAGATCTGATCAGTGAATTGCACCTCACAGTTGCAATTTGAATTTCTTTTAGTTTGATAGTTATATCTGAAGAATTTTTTCACACAATCACTGATTGCTTGCTATACTTTTTTTTTTTAAGTGAGGCAATTGGGGTTAAGTGATTTGCCCTGGGTCACACAGCTAGTAAGTGTTAAGTATCTGAGGGCAGATTTGAACTCATGTACTCCTGACTCCAGGGCCGGTGCTCTATTCACTGCGCCACCTAGCTGCCCCGCTTGCTATACTTTTAAGAAGTGTCTGTTCATATGCTTTTACCATTTATCAACTAGCCTCTGGTTCTTAAATATTTAAATCAATTCCTCATACAGCTTGAATATCAGATCCCTATCAGAAACATCCCCTAAGTAACCTTTTCCCTTTTAAGGGAATGTGATTGATGGAGGGAGGGTCAGACAGGATAGTGGTGTTCTCTCCCACAGGGGACCAGGACAATAGCACAAGAAAAAGGTTGTCTCCTAAAGGGGCAAAGTTTGAAGATGCAACCCTAAGAGCTTCTGGCCAGGTGGACAATGGTGGGTGGCCCAGAAGAGACAACAGTAAAAATAACTATACCCCCCCTCCTAAAAAAAAAGGTAAAGAGCCATTATGATGCCAAGAATGACGAAGAGACAAGTGCAGAAAAGAACTCCAAAATACCTATAAGCAGAGCCTCAAAGAAAAACACAACTTGCCCACAAGATGAATTAGAATTCATAGAAGTATTGCTAAAATACCTAGATAGTAGAATTTTTTTAAAGCTAAAAGTGATATTACAAATGAAGTGAGTAATAGCAGAAAGAATTACAAAAGAAATGAGAGCTATATAGAAGACTTGGGAAGAAAATTAACATCTTACCTCAAGAAGCACAAAATCTACCCAAATAATAGACTACCTCAAAATTAAAATTGACCAAATAAAAATTAATCACTTCATAAGCAAAGAAATATTAAAGTAACAAATAAAAAGAAGAAAATATAAGATAGCTCATATCAAAAGCAACTGATCTGGAAAACAGCAAGGAAAACTAAGAATCACTGCAGTGCTTGAAAGCCATGAAGAAAAGCAAAGTGCTTGGATTTATAGTTGAAATCAAGAAAGAAAACTGCCTGGATCCAGTTGAACCACAGACAACATGGAAAAATAAAGAGTTCACTAGAAAGAACCACTGCAAATGAAAACTCACAGTAACACCAGAGCCAAAACTTAGAGCTTTCAAGTCAAAGGAAAAATACTGCAAATAATGACAAAAAAAGAATTCAAGCACTGAGGAACCACAGTTAGGATCACAAAAGATTTAGCATTTATACTCAATATAAAGGAGTGGAAAGTTTAGAAAACAATATTCCAAAGGGCAGATGATATATGCTTACAAACAAAAATAATTTATCTAGCAAAACAATATAATTTTTTACAAATATATTTATTTTTAAGAATTATCATTATTAGTTCCAAATTCTCTCCATCCCTCCCCTCCCCCACTCATTGAGGTTAGAAGTACAATACCCATTATACATCTGAAGTCATGCAAAACACAAAAGTGTTTCCTTTAAAGGAATGGAGGATTTCCAAGCATTCTTGAAGAAAAGTCAAACTGAATAGAAACACTGAAATACAAACACAGGAATAAAGATAAACATATAAAAGTAAATCAAGTGTAATCAGAAAAGACTACATGGAGTCTCTGCTTTCTAATGTGAAGGGGCAAAGGCTGGAAATTAGATATGCATCCTCTAAGAAGTATAACAACATCAAGGGTCATAAAAGGAGTCAAATAAGATGGAGAATCTGGGGATGATTTCTGAAAGGTTGTAATGTTCTTAAAAGAACAGGATAGGGGGCAGCTAGGTGGTGTAGTGGATAGAGCACCAGCCCTGGATTCAGGAGGACCTGAGTTCAAATCCGGCCTCAGACACTTAATACTTACTAGCTGTGTGACCCTGGGCAAGTCACTTAACCCCAACTGCCTCACCTAAAAAACAAACAAAAAGAACGGGATGGCAATGGAATGATAACTAGTAGGAAAAAGGAGAAAATTGGGGGATGACTTATTACTTCAAATAATATGAAGGAGGAAGTAGAAATCAACACAAATGAGAAAGGGGTGGAGGTGGGGTAAACATAATTTCAGTTTCATGTGAACTAGTCAAAGTAGGATCATGCACACAGTGCACATACATTTAACTCAATAGGGAAATTGAAGGAAATAAAAATAGTAGTAATAAGGGTAAAGGGAGGGATTAACAAATCTAACCCTAATTTCAGAAGGGAAACAAGTTGAGAAAAAATATTTGTGGCAAATCTCTGAATAGGACCAGTTATCAAAGAAATACAAGTTTTTTATAACTGAATTTTAAAATATTCCAAATCACTAAAAATTTGCTACTTTACATCCATCAGATTGGCAAAGTTAACAAAAAAGGAAAATGAGAAATGCTAGAGAGGCTACAGGAAAAAGGGTACATTGATATATTGTGGGTGGAGCTGCAAATCAGTATAGCTATTCTAGACAGCAATTTGGAAGTATGACCAAAAGTTACTCAATTGTGCATAACTCTTGAATGAGCAATACCACTTTGAGACCTATACCCAAAGAAAATCAAATGAAGAAAGTTCCCACATGTGAAAATGTATATGTGTATATATATGTATATATATATATATACATATATACACACATATACATTTTCACATATGTTTATGTACATAAAAATTTATAGCCACTCTTTTTGTGGTGGCAAAGAAATGGAAACTGAAAGGGAACTCCTCAATGGGTGAACAAATTATAGTACATGAATGTGATGGAATACCACTGTAATGTAAAAAATGACAAAGTAGATAGTTTCAGAAAAACTTGGGAAGACAAGTATTGAATTAAGATACAGTGAAGTGAACAAAATTGGAACAATTTATACTATAACATAAACACTGTAAAAAACAAATATGAAAGACTTAAGAACTTGATCAACACAATGAGCAACCATAATTCCAGGGTATCAATGAAGAATGTGATCTACCTCCTGACAGCAAGACGATAAACCAGTGTTAGAATGAGACACACATACCTGCACACAGATGGTTTGGGGATTTGTTTTGCTTGATTATGCTTATTTGTTACAAAGGTAACAAATATAAATGAGTGAGGAAGTATGAGGGAGAAATAATAAGTGCTAATGTTTTAAAAATAAAATTTAAATTTAAAAAAGCAACAGTTTTAGGGAAACCTGGAGAGGACTGTGTGAACTGATATAAAACAAAGCAAGCAGAACTAGAACAATTTATACAATAGCAATAGCATTGTAAAGACAAGCAACAGTGGAAGGCATAAGAACTCTGATCAATGCAATATATAAAATTAATCAAGCATGCTACAAAGGCGATAGGGTGCAGAATGAGACATATTTTTTGGACATGATCGACAAGGGAATTTGTTCTACTTGATTATGTATATTTATTACAAGGGTTGTTTTTTTTTCAGTGGCAGGAGTAGGGAAAGGGAAGTTGGGGGGAGAGAAAATAATTTTGTTAATTGAATAAAATATAAGTAAACTTACATTTAAAAAAATCAGCTCCTAGTTTTAGTGATTTCTTTGGGTTGTTGTTCTCTTCTTACTTTTTGTAATTGTATACCAAGTTCATTTTGACATAGTGTTTAGACATATAAAATTTCCTCTACAGATTGCTTGGATTGCGGCCCAAAAAATTTTGGTATGTTACTGTCGTTTTCTTAAATGAAATTACTTGTTGTTTCCCTGTCCCCAACTGAATCCCAGTTTAATTTAATACATTTTGATATCAAACTCTTTCTCTCCATTATGTATTATCTTCAACTTTTTTATGAAGTTTACATGTGAAGTCATGAGATGCCCACTTCTCATTCCTTCATGTTTGTATACTCATCTTCTCATGTACTTGATGTATGAAGATACCAATTCTTTCCCCTGCCTCCTCATTTCTTCCCAAGTGCATTTTTCTCTTATTTTTCTTTCTTCTCAAAATCAAAAAAATGGAATAAAACACTAACCATGTCCCTTGTTTGTCTTAAGTCCTGCTGTAACCCCTGAAGACATTAGGATTCTGAAAGGACCTTTGTCTCTTCTCTCCCTATTAGAAAGTAAGTACTCCATCATTGTTTAATGCCATCCAATTGCACAAGTGTATTTATTTACCATTCTAGTTTTCTCTTGACTGCTAATATTGTATTTCAAAGTTTTGGAGTTTTCCTCCCCTCTCAGCTCTGGTGTGGTTTAGGAACGCCCAAAAGTTCTCTATTCTATTAAAAGTCTATTTTTCTGGGGGCAGCTAGGTGGCGCAGTAGATAAAGCACTGGCCCTGGAGTCAGGAGTACCGGAGTTCAAATCCAGCCTCAGACATTTGACACTTATTAGCTGTGTGACCCTGGGCAAGTCACTTAACCCCAATTGCCTCACCAAAATAAATAAATAAAATAAATAAAAGTCTATTTTTCTGATAGGATTAATACTCAGTTTTGCAGTAAATTATTCTTGGTTATAAATCTTTTGCTTTCTGGAATCTCACAATACAAAATTATATCTCTTTTATAGCAGGTATTGGCAAGTCTTGCATGATCTTGACTGTGGTACCTTGGTATTTGAACTGTTTGTTTTGGGCTGCTTTAGAATATTTTATATTTATATATGTGTGTGTGTGTGTGTGTGTGTGTGTGTGTGTGTATTCCATCAGTTTAATGCCATCCAATTGCACAAATGTATTTATTTACCTTTCTAGTTTTCTCTTGACTCCTATTATTGCATTTCAAAATTTGTTTTTTTCCCCTATCAGTTCTGGTGTTTTCATTAGGAATGCCCCCACACACAGATACACGTGTACACACATGAGTGTGTGTGTGTGTGTGTGTGTATGTATATGTATATATGTATGCATATAGATGTGTGTGTATATACACAAACATTTATTTAACTAAGAAGCTCTGAATTTTGGTTTTCATATTCCCGGGAGTTTTCTGTTTGGAGTTTCTTTACAGAGGTGACTGATGGATTCTACCTATTCTTCCTTCTCTGATTTTAATGGATTGACACTGTTTTCTTTTATTGAAATATACTACTGGGGGCAGCTAGGTGGAACAGTGGATAAAACACTGGCCCTAGATTCAGGAGGACCTGAGTTCAAATCTGACCTCAGACACTTGATACTTACTAGCTGTGTGACCCTGAGCAAACCACTTAACCCTCACTGTCCTGCCCCAAAAAGAAGAAGAAAGAAAGAAAAGAAAAAGAAAAAAAATCAAGAAATATACTTATCCCTGTTTTTTGTTTGGACATGGTTTTTAAGGTCTTTATTCTTCAATTATCTCTCTTCAATATGTTTTCTAGGTCAGGTGTTTTGATCCTGTGGCCTCTTCCTCTAATAGTGTGCTTTCTTCCAGAACCTCCATTGTAGGAGGATGCCTAGTTCAAATATGTCTTCATTCCACTCCAGGCTGATCACCTGAATCTCTACAAGGCTTCCTACCATGACCCTCTGTTGGATACCTTCATCTTTCCACCAACTTCCATTTTCAGCTTCCTTTTATGCCTTATCTTCCCCCTTAAAGTAGCTTAAAATGTATGTTACTTTTGAACAAGGGCTATCTTTCTGCTTATAATTATAATTCCCATGTTTAACACAGTGCCTTGGACATAATTACATGCTTTATAAATGACTTGATAAATGCTTTATAAACAACTTGATAAGATACCTTACAAATTTTTATTCTAATTTTCCAAACTCCTTATGTTGGTTTAAACTTTTAAAAATATTTTATTTTTTAAACTTCTAAAATTCACAAACATGAAATAAAATGAGTATTTTATATATACCATAAAACAGATGAGCTCCAAATTCTCTTCCTCTCCTACCCTCCCCCCATTGAGAAGGCAAGCAGTTTGATATACACTATACATGTGAAGTCATGCAAAACATTTCCATATTAGCCATGTTGTCCAAAAAAATGCAAGAAAATTAAGGAAGTGAAAAAAGTATGCTTCAATTTACATTAAAAGTTTCTCAGTTCTCTTTCTGGAGGTAGATAGTATTTTTCATTTGGGGTTCTTTGGAATTGCCTTGGATCATCACTTTGATCAGAGTAGCAATCTTTCACAGTTGATCCTTACAATATTGCTTTTACTGTGTGCAATGTTTTCTTGGTTCCCCTCATTCAATTTGTATCAGTTCTCAGGTTTTTCTGAAATCATTCCCCTTGTTATTTATTATAGAACAATAGTATTTCATCACAATCATATATCTTATTTTATTTTTTAATTTATTTAGAATTTTGTTTTTTCAAATTACATGTTAGAGCAAATTTTGACATCAATTTTTTTTAAAACTTTGTGTTCTAACTTCTCTTCCTCTCTCCCTCCCTACCTCCCTCTCAAGAACTCAAGAAATTCAATATAAGTTATACATGAGTAGTCATGCAAAATGTTTCCACATTAGCCAGGTTGAGAAAGAAAACAGACAAAAACAAAACTTCAGATTAAGAAACTATCAAAAAAATTATGCTTCAATCTGTTTTCAGATACCATAAGTTCTTTCTCTGGAGATGGACTGCGATTTTCATAAGTCTTTCAGAGTTATCTTGGATCATTGCATTGCTGAAAATAACCAAGTTATTCTCAGCAGATCATTTTACGTTATTGCTATTATTTTATATACAGTACATTTCACTCTCCATCAGTTCATGTAAGTCTTTCCAGGCTTTTCTGATAGCATCCTGCTCATCATTTTTTTGTTTGTTTCCAGTAAAGTAACTAACAACAAAAAAATTATGTTTCAATCCATATTCAAATAGAATCAGTTCTCTCTCTGTAGATGGATTGCATTTTTCAGAAGAACTTCAGAGTTGTCTTGGATCATTGCATTGCTGAAAATAACCGAGTCATTCACAGCAGATCATCTCACAATATTACTGTTATTTTGTATCCAGTTGATTTCACTTTGCATCAGCTCATGCAGGTCCCTCCAGGTCTTTCTGATAGTATCCTGCTCCTCATTTTTTATAGTAAACTACATTTATATAGTACTTTAAAGAGAGATTTCCTTATAATGAACCCATGAGGTTGATTATTGCTACAACAATAATGGATAACTTTTATATAGTACCTTAAACTTGACAAAGAATTTTCTTCACAATAGCCCAGCAAACTAAGTACCATACATTTTACCACTACCATCAATTGATCATCATCCTTCAATCCTTATCATCACCCTAAGTCAATCCTCATCATTGTCAATCAATCCTCATCTCCCTCCAATCATCATCAATCCATTGATCAATCAATCCACCATTGTCATCATCATCAATCATAATCATCTTACATTACTTTTACTTCTGCTTCAAAAAAATCTTTTTTCACAATTACTATTGTTAACTATTTCCCCCCTTCCTATTCCCTTCCCAGGATATTTACTCTCTTTTCTATCTTCTTTTACCCTATCCCTCCTCAAAAGCATCACAATCATATATCACAACTTGTTTAGCCATTCCCCAACCAATAGGCATTCTCTCAATTTCCAATTCTTTGCCACCACAAAAAGGTGCTCTAAATATTTTTGTATATATCGGTCATTTCCCTTTTTCTTTGTTCTCTTTGGGATACAGAACTAACAAGTAGTGGTATTGCTGGGTCAAAGGGTATGCACAGTTTTATTGCCTTTGGGTACAGTTCCAAATTGCCCTTCAGAAATGTTGGATCAATTCACAATTCCACAAACAGTGCATTAGTGTCCCAATTTTTCCACATCTTCTCCAATATTTGTCACTTTCCTTTTGTCTTATTAGCCAATATAAGTTTGAGGTAGTACCTCAGAATTGTTTTCATTTGCATTTCTCTAATCCATAGTGATTTAGAGCATTTTTCATATGATTATAGATAGTTTTGATTTCTTCATTTGAAAAGTGCCTGTTCATATCCTTTGACCATTCCTTAATTGGAAATGATCTGTATTCTTATAATTTTGATTCAGTTCTCTATGCATTTGAGAAATAATGCCTTTATCAGAGAAATCTGCTATGAAAAATTTCCCAGTTTCCTGCTTTCTTTCTAATTTTAGCTGCATTGGTTTTGTTGATGCAAACCCTTTTTAATTTAATTAATAAAAATTATCCATTTTACTTCCTATGAATTGATCTCTTATTTGCTAACAAACTCTTTTCTACAGGTAAATCTTTCCATGCTCCCCTAGTTTATATAAGATATCCTTCATGTGTAAATCATTTACTCATTTTGACCTTATTTTTAAATATGGTATGAGATGTTGTTCTATGCCTAGTTCCTGCCAAATATGCTTTCCAATTTTCCCAGCAATTTTTGTTACATGGTGAGTTCTTGCCCCAAAAGCTTGGATTTTGGAGTTTACCAAACACTAGATTACTAGAGTTGTTTACTACTGTGTACCTAATCTATTCCACTGATCTATCATGCTATTTCTTAGCTGGTACCTGATTGTTTTAATGATTACTGCTTTGTAATATAGTTTGAAGTTACCTTCCTTTGCATTTTCCCCATTGATTCCTTTGATATTCTGGACTTTTTGTTCTTCCAGATGAATTCTGTTATTTTTTCTAGCTCAATAAAATAATTCCTTGGTAGTTTGATTGTTATAGCACTGAATAAGTAAGTTAATTTAGGTAGAACTGTCATTTTTATTATATTAGCTTGGCCTACACATAAGCAATTAATATGTCTCCAATTTCTTAAGTCTGTCTTTATTTGCGGGAAAAGTGACTTGTAATTGTGTTCATATAGTCCCTGGGTTTATTTTGGGAAGTAGACTCCCAAATATTTTATATTGCCTGCAATTACTTTAAAATGAATTTTCTTTCTATCACTTCCTGCTGGGTTTTGTTGGTAATGTATAGAAATGCTGATGACTTGTGTGCTTTTATTTTATATCTTACAACTTTAGAGATAGATTGTTACTCCCAAGTACTGCTTTGCCTATCTCTGACAAAATGTGGCATGTTGTCTCATTGTTGAGATTATTCTCTTTAATGAAATTATTGTTTCTGTGATTTGGTTTTTGACTTGTTCCTTAGGATTAGATTAGTTTCTAATTAGTTGTTAATTCACTCTTACAAGACTCTTTATTGCATATAGTTTTTACTGCATTATGGTATGAAAAGGATACAATTAGTATTCCTGTTTTTCTGTATTTTTGTGAAGTATTTATACCTTAATATCTGGTCAAAATACAGCTAGGAAAAAGGTACACTTTTTTCTATTCCCATTCAATTTTCTCTGAAGGGCTATCATATCTAACTTTCTAAAAATTCTATTAATCTCTTTAATTTCCTTTTTGTTTATTTTATGGCTAGATTTATCTAACTTTTAGAGGGGAAAGTTGAGGTACCCCATGAGTATAGTTTTACTACCTCCTGTAATTCATTTAATTTTTCCTTTAAGAATTTGGATGCTATGATGTTTGGTACATATATGATTAATATTGGTGTTACTTCATTGTTGATGGCAAGATTTCCAAGGAGTTATTTTACATTGCCCTCTATTTTTTCATTCATTTGGATTTCCTTTGTGTCTTGATTTCTCATAAAGTCAATAGCTCCCATTTGTTCAATCCTAATACTTAAGCAATTATTTTCTTCAGAGACCTTTTTCATTTGGCTTTTCAAGCTATTGATTTTTTTCCCCATGACTTTCCTGCATTGCTCTCATTTATCTTTCCATTTTTCCCTCTATCTCTCTTACTTTATCTTCAAAGTCTTTTTTGAGTGCATCTATGGCCTGAGACCAATTCATATTTTTCTTGGAAACTTTGGATGTAGGAGCTTTGACTTTGTTATTTTCTTCAGAGGGTGTATTTTGATATTCCTTATCACCAAAGAAACTTTCTATGGTCCGCATTTTTTTCCTGTCTGTTCCTGTTCCTAACCTATTTCTTGACTTTTAAGTCCTTCTTAAAGTGGGGCACTGATTCCAGGACGCACTGTCCCAAACTTCAGGGGGTCCCAGGTGGTATCATTTAAGCAGAGCCAGGTTCTTTACTTGCCTGGTCTGTGCTCTGGTCTGTAATTAACCCCAGACCTACTTTCTCTTTAACGCAGAAACAAATTTGTCTGAGATCATGACTACTACCCCTGATTTTTTTCTACTACAGCTGAAGCATAGCATATTCTGCTCCAGCCCCTTATTTTAACTCTGTGTGTCACTCTGTTTCAAAAAACCAACATATTATTTATTTTAGTTTCTAATTCATTCTGCTACCTGCTTCTGTTTTATGGGTGAGTTCATTCCATTCACATTTCAGTTATGATGACTAACTGTGTACTTCCCTTCACCCTATTTTCTTCTGTTAATCTGTCTCTATCCTATCTCTCCTCAAAAGTTTGTTTTGTTTCTTACCACTGCCTACCTTGATATGCCCTAACTTTTATCATCACCCCACTTTCTCTCATCCCCTTTCCTCCTACTTCACTGATGGGTAAGATAGATTTATATACCCAAATGAGTGTGTGTGTGTGTGTGTGTGTGTGTGTGTATTTTTCTTCCCTCTTTGAATCAATTCAGATGAGAATGAAGTTCAAGTGTTACTTGTCCCTTCCCCATTTTCTCCTCCACTAAAAGCTCTTCCTTATGAGTCTCTTTTATGTGAGATATTTTCCCCATTCTTTCTTTCCCTTCTTCCTGCATCTCTGTTTCTTGCCCACCCATTTTCTTTTTTTGTTTGTTTGTTTGTTTTGTTTTCTGGTGAGGCAATTAGGGTTAAGTGACTTGCCCAGGGTCACACAGCTAGTAAGTGTTAAGTGTCTGAGTCCGGATTTGAACTCAGGTCCTCCTGAATCCAAGGCCGGTGCTCTATCCACTGTGCCACCTAGCTGCCCCCACCCATTTTCTTTTCAAGATAATCCCAAAATAATCTACTCACTCCCATAGCACCTGTTTATGTGGAGTCCTTTGAACTGCCCTAATAATGATAACGTTTTTAGGGATTATATGTATGATTTCCCCATATAGCAATTTAAAGCGTTTAACCTTATTTAATCTCTTATGATTTCTCTTTTTTGTTCATCCTTTTATGTTTTTCTTGAGTCTTGTGTTTGAATGTCAAATTTTCTATTCAGCTCTGGTCTTTTTATCAGGAATGCTTAAAAGTCCTCCATTTCATCATATATCCATTTCCCCCCCTGAAGGATTATACACAGTTTTGCTAGGTGAGTTATTCTTGGTTATAATATTAGCTCCTTTTGTCTTCCGGAATAGCATATTCCAAGTCCTCCACTTCTTTAATGTGGAAGCTGCTAAATCTTCTGTGATCCTGACTGGCTCCACAATACTTGAATTGTTTCTTTCTGGCTGCTTGAAGTATTTTTTCTTTGACCTGAAAGCTCTAGAATTTGGCTATAATATTCCTGGGAGTTTTCATTTTGGAATCTCTTTCAGGAGGTTACTGGTGAATTCTTTCCATTTCTATTTTACCCTCTTTTTCTAAGATATTGAAACAGTTTTCCTTTATAATTTCTTAAAATATGATATCTAGGTTATTTCTTCAAGCATGGCTTTCAGGTAGTCCAATAATTCCTAAATTATCTCTTCTTGATCTATTTTACAGGTCAATTGTTATTGCAATGAGGTACCGCACATTTTCTTCTATTTTTTCCCCATTCTTTTGGATTTGTTTTATTGTTTCTTGATGTCTCATGGCATCATTAGCCTCTACTTGCCCAATTCTCAATTCTAATTTTAAAGGAATTACTTTCTTTAGTGAGGTTTTCTACCTCTTTTTCCATTTGGCCAATTATACTTTTTAAGGAATTATTTTTACTAGTGAAGTTTTTTGGTTCTTTTATCATTTGGCTAATTCTATTTTTTAAGTTGTTATTTTCTTTGTTAATTTTTGTGCCTCTTTTACCAAGCTATTAACTGTCTTTTCCTATTTTTCTTGCATCATTCTTACTTATTTTCCCAATTTTTCTTCTACTATTCTTATTTGGTAATAATTTTTTAGCCTTGCATCCAATTTTTTTTTTCTTTAAGGATTTGCTCATAGCTGTTTTGACATCACTGTCATCCTCTTAGTTTGTGTCTTGATCTTTCCTGTCACTGTAGCAGGTCAGGTTATGGTCAGATTGTTTTATTGTCCTTTACTCATTTTTCCATCCTATTTCTTGATTTTGGATTTTATGTTAAATGTGGGCTCTATTCCTGGTGTGTGGGAGGGCACTTTCACAAGCTTTAAGCTTTTTTGCACTGTTCTTTTCACAATTCTGGGGGTTTAAAAGTTTTCAGTGCTTCCAAGGTAGTGTGATCTGGGAAGATCTATGATCACTGCTCAACTGGTGTACACTGTGGTCTTTACACAGGAACCCTTGTAGCCTGATCCTGAGTGCTTACAACTACAATTCATAGTGCTCCTTAGGGGCCCTACTCCCTTTGGACTGCAAGTACTCCTCTGTACCTTAGAATTGCAACCTGGAATTGCCAAATCACACCCACTGCTAGAACAGGTGTCCCCTGTAATCTCTTTCCGTCTTGTTGCCCGATCTACTTTCCTTCTCTGACTTTAGAGCTCTGGAATTTGCTGCTACTGTTGTCTCCACTTCCAATGCCCATAGCTAGTGCTACTGCCATGTGACCTTCAGAACAGCTTCCACTCCAGTGTCACAGACCTCTCTTTCCAACTTTCTAAGTTGTTTTGGGCTGGAAAAAATGTCTTATCTTGGCCTTTTGTTGCTTCTGCCACTACAGAATTCAATTTGAGGCATAATTTTAAAGTTGTTTGGAGGAAAATGGGAGAACTCAGATATGGTGCTTCTTTTAGTCTGCCATCTTGGCTTCCAATCTTCTTTCACTGTTATATTTCTTGCTCTCATGGAGTTGTTGAGTTCTATTGCTTCGTTCTATTTTATTCGTCTTTAAGCACAGAGACTTCATTATTCTTTTAAATTCAAAATTCTCTCTCTCCTCCCTCACCCAATGAGAAGGCAAGAAAAACAAAACCTATTACAAACATGTATCGTAATGCAAAACAAATTTCCTCATTAGCCATGTTTCCTTCCTCAACCCCCAAAAAACTGGTAAGAAAAAGAAATTGGAAAATAATATACTTCAATCTGCACTCCAAGTCTATCAGTTCTGTTATCTAGAGGTGGATATCATTTCATCATGAGTCCTTTAGAATTGTGGTGAATCAGACATACTAAGCCTTTTAAAGTTGATTGTCTTTATTTGTTTGGTTTTGGTTTTTTTGCAGGGCAATGGGGGTTAAGTGACTTGCCCAGGGTCACACAGCTAGTAAGTGTCAAGTGCCTGAGGCTGGATTTGAACTCAGGTACTCCTGAATTCAGGGCCGGTGCTTTATCCACTGTGCCACCTAGCCGCCCCTAAAGTTGATTGTCTTTACAATGTTGCTGTGACTGTATTGGTTGTTCTCCTGGTTCTACTTGCTTTATTTTGCATCAGTTCCCAGGTTTTTCTGAAACCATACCCGTAACCATTTCTTATAACAAAATATTATTCTATCATATTCATATACTACAACTTATTCAGCCATTGACCAATTAATGGGGATTTCCTTAGTTTCCAATTCTTTGCCCTGATAAAAATAGCTCCTAAAAGGATTTTTTTTCCCAAAATATGGGTCCTTTGTCTTTTTCTTTAATCTTGGATTTAAAGACTTAGTAATAGTATTGTTGGTTCAAAGAGTATATTTAATAGTTTAATAGCCTTTTGGGCATAGTTCCAAATTACTTTTCATAATAATTGGAGAAGTTCACAGCTCCACCAACAGCACATTAGTGTATCTGTTTTCTCATATCTCTAGAATTTGTCATTTTCCCTCTTTGTCAGCTTAGATAAGCTGGTGGGTATAAAGTATTGCTTTAATTTGCATTTCTCTAACAAAAAGTGATTTAGAACATTTTTTTCTATTTGGTTATTAATAGCTTTGATTCTTCCTTTGAAAATTGTCTATTCATACCCTTTGGCCCTTTGTCAATTGGGGAATGGCTTTTATATGTGTAAATTTGACTTAGTCCCCTATATATTTTAGAAACGAGAAATTTAGCAGAGAAACTTGCTACAAAGATTCCCTCCTCCTTTTCCCCCTCCCCGCCCCAGGCTCCATTTCATTCTTCATAGTCTACCATTTGGTTAAAGTTTTCTATAATCTAGCTTCAATTATTTATGCTCCTTTCATTTTGTTTTCCTCCCAAACTCTTATTTCATTTCTATTTCTTTCCCCCCCCCTGCTTTATTTCTTCTAGCCACTCTCGTAGCCCTTATGGCCAAGCTATTTTCCCCCTCCAAGTCTCTGCTTATATTTGCTGTCAGAGCTATTCTCTTCTTTTGGGGATTCTTCTGAGTCTTCTCAACCCATACTATTTATTTCTTCATTATGTGTGGCATTTTCTTATATTTACCCATTTTTTCAATCTCAGTTCTTGGTTTTGGATTTGGTGGTCAGGCTACTCTCCTCTAGCCCTTTCGGATGTTTTTCATTGTCTTTGTTTGATCTTGTCTCTTTCATAAAAGAGGTGTCACTGCTACTTCTTTTGCCAATCCAGAAGGGTTTGTTGATATTGTCACTCTCTGCTTCAATTCCTAGAGGCTGTCTCATTCTCCTGTGAGTCCACTGCAGGTTCTGGCCTAAACCAAACTCTGTCTTCTTCTCTTTGCACAATCCTTGATTGGGAATTGGTTCCATCTCCTGCAGTAGGCCTGATAGGCCCCAGAGGAATCTTGGAAACCACACTGGACTAAGCCTTCTAAGAAACCCTCCTAGTGCTAGCTTCTGAGTTGGCTTGCTCTCCTGTTATGGCTCTAAATGCTTTGAGGAGCATAGATAAGGTTCTGTGTCCCTGCACAGTGACATAAGAGGGGTAGGTTCTTTCACTCCTTCTCTTCTAACAGGACAGTTTCAAGATCTGGGTTTATGCCTTTGATTTGATTACTAGACCTTGCACGGACTTTAAATTCCCTGTTCAGAGCACTGGGCGACTGGTTTCAGCTATGTTTGTGGGAGCCATCCTGAATGTGTCTGGATTTCAGCTAATTTACCTGAGTTTGCACTGACATGATTCCTCTTCCTGACTCCATCAGCTTCCATATTTATATGTATAAATATGATATTTATACTGGCCTCCTCTAGGACCTCTCTACCTGCCTACAGTGGCTTGTAACCATCTTTTTTCTTTAAAAGATTCTGATCTGCATGGAGGAAATATTTCTGATGCTTTGCAGTTTTCATTATCAGTGGTCTTTGATTTTAGATATTTGCCATAATTTATATATGGAAAGCTGGACTCCTCTATGATTTTTTTTCTGTAACTTTTCAATGCTGTCACGTGAACTAGAAGGCTTGATTACAAAAATTCCACACATAAATTTAACATATGTTGTTTAAATCAACTGCTATTATTCTCCATTATGGAGAGATTAAAGGAACCTGAAAAACACATATCTTAATTATTAGCAAACATTTGACTTATTTTCCAAGAAGACAGCTATGGAAACCAAGGTGAATGCTGACTTAGAATATAAATTAATTCCTAAGATTTTGTGAAGAAGGATGATGGAAGATTATGAATATTACTGACACAGAACAACAAGGACATTAAAAGGGTTGTGGGGAACTATTTAAAGAAAGCTTGGGGAGAGATCTAAGAAAACAAAATTATCACTGTGGCAGTTACAAGTAGAATTGGAAGGACAACAAATAGATGGAAAAGATCTGCAAGGTTTTTCTGACAAACTTTCCAAGAACAGTGATTTGACTACATTTGGATTCTAACATATTCCTGAAGGTGATTATGAAGTGGAAATAGTACTGAAGTAAACAAAGCTAGGAAAAACAGCTGCAGAGGGGTAAATTCTAAAGGTAACACAATTATAATGACACTGAGGGATTGTCAAGGTAGCTGAGGAAAGGAAAAGTGTAAGAGGAATTTTTGTATGTGTGTGTGTGTGTGTTTTCTCTGATATTTATTGTTTTGGGGTTTTTGGGTTTTTTTTGGTGAGGCAATTGGGGTTAAATGACTTGCCCAGGGTCACATAGCTAGTAAGTGTCAAGTGTCTGAAGCCAGATTTGAATTCAGATCCTCTTGAATCCAGGACCAGTGCTTTATCCACTGTGCCACCTAGCTGTCCCTCTCTGATATTTATTAAAATCTGATCACTAGCAGAAGGCCATGTCACATTCATTACTTTGAAAAGTTTTCTCTGCACTATAAATTTTCTGATGTTCACTAAGCTGTCTTTTTTTGTCAGAAAGTCTTACACCATATTCATTGCATTCAAATGGTTTCTTACTAGTATGAACAGACTGATGTTGATTAAGGAATTCCTAAAGGCAATGCCTAAAGCAAATTGCTAAGTATAAAGGTCATCCCACATATATTACATTCATATGGTTTCATCAGAATGAATTCTCTGATATTTGGTAAAGTCTGAGTACCTGTGGGAGGCCATGCCACATTTCTTACATTGATATGGTTTCTCAATAGTATGAATTTTCTTATGTTCCTTAAGCTTTCCTTTCAGTCAAAAGGCCTTACCACATGCATCACATTTATATGGTTTAAATATTTCTTTCATCGAAATGCTTAGCTTTAAAGTAGGCTACTAGGATTCATGTTGAGTTTCTAAATCTAGATGGCTAATCCTTGGCATGTCTCCCTTGGACATCCATGGTGCTTCCTTTTATTCCAACTAGTAAATGACATATATTTAAAAAAAAACACCTGCAAGTCCTGTGGGGCCCCAATTGACAGGAGCACAAGGATCATCTTCTCCTCCCCAATTTTACCTCCTCCTGGGCAAGGGAAGAATCATCTGAAAGCAGAGTTCATTGCCTTATCCTAACCTCCATACTGGTTTGCTCTGCTCAAAGCCAAGAGGAACTTTTCTTACACAAAGGTATAAGAGGAATTTTTCAGATATTGTTACCAAAAAGACAACTGAGAGAACATAAATAATTATTGTCTCCAAGGGTCTATTTTCCCAGCTCCAGCTATATAAAATTTTTATGAGAATTATCTATACATTCATCAATGGTACCACTGATGAGAATATTACAAGGAAATAGGTAGACTTTTACAAAAAAATATTCCATTGTCCTGGGCTCTCTTCTCATCTTTCTCTATAGTGCTTCACTTTGTGATCTCATCAATTCCCATGGATATAACTACCATCTCTGTGCTAATGATTCTCAAATCTACCTATCCTGCCCCAACCTCTCTAGCTGACTTCCAGTCTTGCACCTGCCACTGCCTATCTGACACCTTGAACTAGACATCCAGGAGACATCTTAAACTCAACAGATTAAAACAGAACTTATTATCTTTTCCCCCTACACCTTCCTCATTCAAACTCTTCCCACCCCACCCCCCACCTTCCCTATTATTATAAAGGTAAGTTCTACAGGCTTGTAACCTAGGTGTCATCCTCTACTATCTCTCCCTCCCATATTCAATCTGTTGCCAAGGCCTGTCAATTTCATCTTTGCAGCATCTCTCAAATATGCCCACATCTCTCCTTTGACATTGCTACCACTCTGGTCCAGGCCTTCATCACCTCACTCCAAGACCCACAGTTTAAAAAGCTAGGTCTTAGACTACTGTGATGGACTACTTGTGGGTCTGCCTGCTTCAAGTCTCTCCCCATTCTAATCCAACCTCCATTCAGCAATCAAAATGATTTTTCTAAGTAGTAAGTCAAACCATGTTACCCTACTCAATAAATTCCAATGGCTTTCTATCTCATTTCCAGGATCAAATACAAAATGCTCTATTTAAATACACCATTAAAAGCCCTTTATGGGGCAGTTAGGTGGTGCAGTGGATAAAGTACTAGCCATGGATTCAGGAGTACCTGAGTTCAAATCTGGCCTCAGACACTTGACACTTACTAGCTGTATGACCCTGGGCAAGTCACTTAACCCCCATTGCCCACAAAAAAATAAAACAAAACAAAAGCCCTTTATAACCTAGACCCTTCCTACATTTCCAGTCCTATTATATATGCCTTATTCCTCACCATGTATTCTTCAATCCAGTAACAATGGTCTCCTTGATACTCCATGAACAAGACATTTCATCTCTCAGCTGGACGTTTTCTCCATCTGTCTCCCATGCCTGGAATGTTCTCCCTCCTCATCTCTGCCTACTGGTTTTCCTGGCCTCCTTTAAGTCCAGCTAAAATGTCATCTTCTACAAGAAGCCTTTCCTAACTCCCCTTAATTCTGAATTTTTTTCTATTTATCCTGTATATAGTTTGTTTATATATATTTGTTTGTCTGTGGTCTCGCTGATTAAGTTGTGAGCTCCCTGAGGACAGGAACTGTCTTTAGACTCATTTTATATCACTAGGGATTTGAAGAGTGCCTGACACATAGTGGGTGCTTAACAATAAAAATCTATGGACTGACTAGTAGAACCACATCTTAAGCAACACATCATTGACTAAAAATAATGTACAGAAAAGAAGATCCCACTGTGCTTACTGTTCATTAATTTTAAAGTTTTTATTTCACAGAGAAAAATGTCACCTTAGAGGCTCTCTTCCATCAACAAGGCTATTTTTCTCCTTCATCCAACAAGATTACTTCTCACGCATAAATCAAAACTGCACAATTTTTTGGAAGACATAAAGATAAGATATAAGATATCTTAGATTTGTATTTCCTTCCAGGAAATTGCAAATTTCTTCTAATGACTCCAAACTTCTCCATTAAACAAAGGCTCATCCTTTTAATACTAATATTCTTTTGGTGGGGTTATATGATTATGATTCATAGAAAGAAGCAAACTAAAGTATGTCATGAATTAAATATATATTTTTTTGAAAGACTGGCTGTTCACATGATGAAAAGATATAACCAAAGGATAGCTGGCGTGTTCTATTGGTATTTTCCCACATTAAAAGCAACATACAGATAGAGAATATTATGAAATGCAAAATGGATGATTTTTATTACATTAAATTAAAAAGGGTTTGTACAAACAGAAGCAATGCATCCAAAATTAGAAGGGAGGCAAAAAGCTGAGAAATCATTTTTACGGCCAGTACTTCTGATAAAGGCCTCATTTCTTTTTCTTTCTTTTTTTTTTGGGGGGGGGGAAGGGTGAGGCAATTGGTGTTAAGTGACTTGCCTAGGGTCACACAGCTGGTAAGTGTCAAGTATCTGAGGCAGGATTTGAACTCAGGTCCTCCTGACTTCAGGGCTGGTGCTCTATCCACTGTACCACCTAGCTGCCCCTAAGGCCTCATTTCTAAAATATATTGGGAACTAAATCAAATTTAGAAGAATCCAAGTCATTCCCCAATTGAGAAATGGTCAAAGGATATGAACAGGCAGTTTTCTGATGAAGAAATCAAAGCTACCTATTCCCATATGAAAAAATGCTCTAAATCACTATTGATTAGAGAGATGCAAATTAAAACAACTCTGAGGTACCACCTGACACCTATCAGATTGGCTAATATGACAAAAAAGGAAAATAATAAATGTTGGAGAAGCTGTGGAAAAATTGGAACACTAATGCCTTATTGGTGGAGCTGTGAACTGATCCAACCAGTCTGGAGAGCAATTTGGAATTATGCCCAAAGGGCTATAAAGCTGTGCATACCCTTTAACCCAGCAATACCACTTTTGGGTCTTTTTCCCAAAGAGATCATAAAAAAGGGAAAAGGACCCACATGTACAAAAATATTTATAGCTGCTCTTTTTGTGGTGGCAAGGAATTGGAAATCGAGGAGCTGCCTATTAATTGGGGAATGGCTAAACAAGTTGTGGCATATAAATGTAATGGAATTCTATTGTGCTGTAAGAAATGATGAGCAGGCAGATTTCAGAGAAACCCGGAAAGACTTGCATGAACTGATGATGAGTGAGATGAGCAGAACCAGGATAACATTGTATACAGTATCATCAACATTATGCGTTGATCAACTGTGATAGACTTGATTTTTCTTAGCAATACAATGGTCCAAGATAGTTCCAAAGGACTCATGATGGAAAAGGCCCTCCAAATCCAGAAGAAAAAAAAAAAAGAACTGTGGAATATGGATGCTGATTGAACCATACTATTTCTTTTGTTTTTGGTGCTGTTGTTATTCTTTTTTTAAGGTTTTTCCTTTTTGCTCTGATTCTTCTCTTACAAGATGACTAATGCAAAAATATGTTTAATGTTATATATATATATCACCTATATCTGATTACCTGCTGTCTAGGGGAGGGCGGGGAGGGAGAAAAATTTGAAATTGGAAATCTTATAAAAACAAATGTTGAAAACTATGTCTACGTGTAACTGGAAAATAATAAAATGCTTTTCTTTTTTTTTTTAAAAAAGCAGCATATGGAACTGAAAAAAGGAAAATGTGAAAGTTATTTGTATTAAGCATTAATTGAAGTTATATACCCTAAGAGTAGAGAATTAGAACAAATATAATTTAAAATGCAACCACTTTAAAAAAATTTGAGAACAAGATGTAAATCAGTGGAGTTTCATCAGAAGGTATTCAAAAGAAAAAGAAAAAAAATAATATTTGAAATGGAAAGGACAAAAAGCAATTAATCAATCAATATTTATTAAGCACCTGCTATGTGCCAGGAACTGTGATAAATGCTGGGGATAAAAGGCATAAGACAGTCCCTGCCCTCAAGGAGCTTATAATAAAAAGGAAGAGACAAATATGCCACCAAATATATACAAAACAAGCTACAAGATAAATAGGAAATAAATAATAGGGGGAAGGAATGGAATTGAGAGGTTAAGAAAGGCTTCATATAAAAGGAAGGGCTTCCTATAAAAGGTGGGATTTTAGTCCAGGGAAGTCAGTACTCAGAGCAGAGGAAGAAATGTTCCAGGAATTGGAATAGAATGCCTGAAAGACAAGAAAGGTTTGAGAGAATTAGATCATGTTAATAAGGGAAGTGACCCTGAAAGAGGGTGGGATAAGGAAAGCTTTTATAAATATCTTTTAGGAAGAAATCACTTGATAGAAAATAGACTACTGGTAAGGTTAACAATGGTATCTGAAATCTTAAAATGACTGAGGTGTTGAAATACTTTCAGAATTGCTACTTCAGAAGAGCCAGGCAAAAGAAGACAACCTTATCTTAACATGAGATGACTAAAGTCAGGTAAAGTGATATAAGGAAGTTAAAGTCAAAGAAAAGATCATTTTCATTTAATGAGTAGTAAAAGGCACTACTAGAGGGGAAAACAATTAGGTAACTGATGAATTGTGCTCAGTTACATACTTTTACAACTTTTATTTCCAATTTAGGTTAGAGGAGGGGAAGGGATACAGAAGGACATTTAAGTGACGTGAAAGCAAAAGATAATAATAAAATTATTTTTAAAAAGAAATTATGAATATAATAAATATAGAAAAGTAGTAAAGACTTCTATGAACTGATAGAGTGAAACAAGAAGAACCCAAATCAATATGTACAATGACAATAATGACAATAAGAAGATGGTGAAAGAGAATGCTATGTAATTATAACTAAACTTGGATCTGGTGAGAAGTAAAACCAAAGATGACCAGAGAAAAGCACAGACATGGAGGAATCAGGGGACTATTAAAGTTTAAATTGACCAACTAGATATCAGGACAGACACACCTAAGAAGTAAGGAGAGATAAAATTCTATAGCAGGAAAGTCACTCAGGTGTGGCTACTACCTGACTGGAGCTGGGGACAGAGATAACCCCAAAGGTCAGAATCATCAGTCCAAAAAAAATCCCCTGACTCTCAGGAATATGGCAAGCATCCAAGCTTCCCCCACCCCACCACCAAAAGGAACTTTCCATTTTCAGGTGGTCACTCCATCCATCCTCTATAAAAACTTTTGCCTTTCTTCTGTTCTGGGAGGAGGATGTTTCCAATTCACCTCCTCCCCAGGAGCAAAGTCTTTGACTTACCCCTCAGTTACTTTCTCCAATGCCAAATAAAAGGCCATTTTAATCCTAATTAGACTATAGGCAAGAATAATTCTTTACAGAGGAATACCTAAGGACTCCCACATTCTTCCCTGTGACAGATCTAAAGAAGAATTACAGTGATAAACTCTTTAATAAGAATCAAAGTCTTTAATTGCAAAAGTGGAATACTATGAGTGTGAAATATTACATAAAATCAGACTTTTCACCCTACTGATTTTTAAAAATTTCTCCTCCCATCATCCCCCTTTTATTCTTTGTTAGAAAGGATGGATCTCTGTAAGAAAAAGAGGGAAGAATGAACTCAGAAATATTAAGTGATATAAAAATAAAAGATGGCAATAAAATTAATTTTTTAAAACTATACATTTCATATTTATAAGATCATCTGTTTGATAGCTACTGTAAAGGGGGCTAAAATTCTAGCTATGCTGTCTAAAATATCTAATGAGTGGTCGCCAATAAATTATAAGCTTTAGCAAGAGTTAGACTCTTAAGCATTTATTAAGGAGAATAAGATTTTGGTAAAGAGAGAGAGAAAGGCCTAGATTCATCTATCTATCAAAGGGAGAGCGCGTTTCTAGCTCCCTTCTCCACCAGAGTCCTCAGGAAAGAGAGCGAGTCAGAGCGCCAGCCTCCCCCTTCTTCCTCCCACAAGCCAATGTCACTTCCTGACACCAAAGAAAAGCCGCATGGTCTTGCCCTCAGAGGCCTTCTCCTCATGTTGGAGCTTTCCTACAGTAAGTCTCCAGCAGGTGGCATCACTACAATCGTTACAATACTGAAAACTTTCCCACTATTAGATGAAATAAATTTGTATAAATAAGTTATATTAAGGGATTATTATAAGTTTAAAAATTGTGAAATGTCATTCTACAAAAATAAACATTAATACACTGAAAAGAAACTCCTCACCAAATAGAGATGGCTGATAAAAAAGACTTGTAATGCATCAATGTTAATTATGCTAATCATTTTAAATTCGAAGGGCATAAGAGTATACAATAAATCAAAAAAGTTGCAAATAAATCTACTGTTACTTTAGACCGAATATATTGTTTGTCTTTCATTCTTGAAGAGGGTTATGACATCAGGAGGTGATGTCATGACTTTCAGTGAACTGGATTTAAATGAGTGAGGGCTGTGCAAAGTCCCCAACCTCACTCTGTCCTCTAAAGCCATCTGGGTCCAGTGGCAAGCTATACATCAGGACAACTGGAGAGGGTCCTGGATGCAGTGGGAGACTTTGGCCTTTTTAAGTTAAGGTCTTTTCCAGGTTTCAGTTTGCCTAAGGCAATGTCCATTCAGTGATTAAAGCTAGGTAAGAAGCGAGGCAAAGAATAGGGAGAGAAGAGCAAAAGAGGGAAGGAAGGAAGAGAAGGAAGGAGGGAGGGAGGAAGGGAGGGAGGGAGGAAAGAAGGAAGGAAGGAAGGAAGGAAGGAAGGAAGGAAGGAAGGAAGGAAGGAAGGAAGGAAGGAAGGAAGGAAGGAAGGAAGGAAGGAAGGGAGGAAGGGAGGGAGGAAGGGAGGAGAGGAGGGAGGAGGGGAGGGGAGGGAGGGAGGAGGAAGGAAAGAAGGAAGGAAGGAAGAAAGGAGGGGAGGGAGGGAGGGAGGAAGTTTGGGAGGGGAAGACCCTCAGAGTTTCTGGTCAAAACAGAAGCAATTGCTATTTATCCTCACTCTGAACAATAGAAAGGCCAAAAAATGGCCAATGGAGCTTGGGCTGGGACCTTTTGTTAGCCAATCTAAATCTGAATATAAAGAGGCATCAAATGATAAATGGAATATAATTTCTCCAATAAAAGTGGCAATATCATTTTAAAAAAGATCTTGAGTTCCAAAAAAGCTCCTGTGACACTTGGTAGAAAAGAACTACAAAAATCTAAAGAGGGGGCAGCTAGGTGGGGCAGTGGATAGAGCACCAGCCCTGGAATCAGGAGTACCTGAGTTCAAAATCCGGCCTCTGACACTTAACACTTACTAGCTGTGTGACCCTGGGCAAGTCACTTAGCCCCAGTTGTCTCACTAAAAAAAAATAAATAAATCTAAAGAGGAAATGAAAATGTGTAAATCAAAAGATTTTGTGGGATTGGGAGGTTGGTCAAAAGTAGATAACAAGTTACTTATATTAGAAAGATTGAGTAGAAAAGTCAGACAGGAAACAGTGGATATACAGGAATAACCCACATAATGTCCTTAGTTGGTAACAGGAATACATATTTATGGAGGAATGTTATAGCTAGAAGAGCAAGGTTACAAACAGGCAATTGGAAGAACTATGTTACAATGCAGTTTCATAACTTCACAGCTGGGTTTGGTTATAATGTATTAGTAACAACACCATAAAATATTGATGCAACTTTCTATGAGGTATGCCTACAGCTTGAATATAAGGATACAACAAAGTGGTATATAAGGGAAAGAGAGCCTCAAGAGAAAAAACTGTGAACTTTGAAGAGGGAGTCATTTAAAACTAGATTGACTAATCAAAGCAGTATAGAATGCACTCCAGGGAACTGTGATGGGTAGCATACCTTCCTAGGTCTCTGCCTATTTCTATGCTACATAATTTGATAATTTCTGTGGCATTAAAAGAATTCCATGAAAAATCACCTGGAAATAAAGCAATTATTCTTGCATTTAAAAGTGCACATAGTGGGTCTTAATTGCCATCCAAATTATATTAATCACCATTACAATAAAATATTTCAGCATACAAAGCTAGTCATCCCCTAAACCAGCCCATTAACATCAATAATTGCGGGGCAGCTAGGTGGCGCAGTGGATAGAGCACTGGCCCTGGAGTCAGGAGTACCTGAGTTCAAATCTGGCCTCAGACACTTAACACTTACTAGCTGTGTGACCCTGGGCAAGTCACTTAACCTCAATTGCCTCACTAAAAAAAAAAGAAAAGAAAAGAAAAACAAACAACAACAAAAAACATCAATAGTTGCATTTTATAGAACTATTTTCACATAAAATTCAAAATTATGGTTAATACATGATTCATATACATAATCTCAGCGATCAAGGGCTATTTATACCAGAATTTTTCAAAGGGGGTAAAGTTCATAGTCTAATTCTGCTGTAGAACTACCTCTGTGCATGCATATTTATATATGCTCTGTCAGAATTGACAATCTGTTAGAATTTGCAAGGTCTAAGAGCCAGGGAAATAGATATGTCAACATTTTTAAAGTGCTCTTAGGCATAGGGTGAAACTGAACTACCATTTTCCCCCATTCCCTTAAAAACAAAACCAAAAATTATTCTTATAGGTTCTATTACTTTTTATCATAAAGACCAGAACAAATTCATAAATTCACTTCACCAAACAGAATCATACAATTTAAAGCTGGAAGGGAACTTTTAAGATTATTTAGTTCAACTTCTTAACATTCACATCCAGAAACTGAGGCCCAGGGAGATAAGATTGACTCAGGATCACAGAGCTAATGAGAAGCAGAGCCAGGATTTGAACCAAGGTCTTTTCATGACAAATCCCAAGCTCTTTTCCATCATAACACATTCCTCTGTCAGGCAGGCCTTAAAATAAAGGTATTTTGTTTCATAGATTTATTTGCAAGTTAGTTATTTGGAACACAGAATATATTTTCCATAGATATAATATTTTGAGTGGTGACTAGCCCACAAAGAGTATATAACCCATTTTACAGATAAAATACTGTACATATAAAACATAAAACAATTTTTTGTTTAGAATTTTATTTTCCAAATTACATGTAAAAGCAAATTTTGACATCAATTTTTTAAAACTTTGTGTTCCAACTTCTCTTCCTCCCTCCCTTCCCAGCCCCACCCCAAGAACTCAAGCAATTCAATGTAAGTTAAAAACAATTTTTAAAACTTACAAAAGTTGTAATTAAATAATATAAAATTATAATTGAATGATATATTTGTCTTGAAGAAAATAAGGCCATTTAACCTGGAGAAGAGAAGACTTTGGTAGAGATTTGATGGCTGTTTTCAAATAATTTAATACAGCTATCATTCATATAAAAGAAATAAACTTATTCTGTTACCCTAAAGGGTACAAACTAAACCAATCTGTCCTAGTTTGGGGGGTGGGAGATGGGGGAGGTAGAGGCAGATCTCACTACAAGGAAAAACTTTCTGAGATGAGTTGTCTAACAAGGCACCCTGCTTTTTCTTGAATTAATGGACTCACCACCATGAGAAGTATTCAAGCAGAGGCTATATCAGCATCTAAGGTATGTAATAGGAGGGAGTTTAAATTATCCTACTGTAAGATTCTATCAAATACTATCCCTGACACTATCTTCTCTCAAGATGCAAAGAGATGACTGTCAGTACCTCCTGACAACTGACCCTTAAACATGTAGGTTGCCATAGAGAATTATAAGAAGGCCTTCACCAAAGCCTGAATGGATTATTTAAAAGAATGAATAAATAGAGAAGCCAAAGAATGCAGAAATTAAGAATTAGACATACACAACTTTCCTGAGCCTTTCTAAAAGGCAAACCTTCTGAAAAAATTTTAGAGTTTCCTATTTTGTTAGTACTTTTGAAATTTTTAAATAGTATAAATTTTATTACAAGAGTGAATTTCAACCTCATGAAAAAGTCGTGTTAAGAAAAACAAACCCCACACTTGGCAAACTTTCCTTTTATGTGCTTGGCAGCAAATAAATTTTAAATGGTAAATGTAGATGGTTAAAAAAAATTAAACTTATTCATACTAAATATAACATAATTTTCTAATTAGATATTATATATGAAATCATTTACATTCAAATTGGACTCTGACTCAGAAATTTAAAACTGTAATAGACCCATAGAACATTACCTAGTATTGTACCATCATTTTACAAATAAAGACATTTAACCAGAAAGGATGAGTTGCCCAAGCTCACATGCAAACAGAAACCAGATTATAAGTCACTTCTAAGGAATTTTACGATAATGAAAATACAGCAATTTTTTTGAATATGTTTAAAAGTTAAAAATATAACAGCTAGCATTTATTTAGTGCTTTAAATTTCATAATGTACTTTACATTTTATTTCATTTGCAACTGGATCAACCTTAGATTTTTTTTAAAAGGAAAAAAAATTACAGGGGGAATTTTTACACTAATCCTATAATGCAAATGATTCCACTACTCAAAGAGAAAGGATTAAATATAGTACAATGGCTTTAAGTGTATAACTTTTATCAATTAATTTTTGGGATAGTTTAAGTTACCTAAGGTAGTGAAACATAAAGAGTTAAACAGAATCTTAAAGATCTGGATATGATCTCTTCTAACTGGAACCTGGCCACACTGTTCAAAAAGGCAATTTTATATATAAAAACAAATCATCTGTACACAGCACTTTCCATATGCCAAATTGCAAACCAATGGAAGCTACTAAGAAAAAAAATCACTGGAAAAGCTTGATATTCCAGAAACTGCAAGCAACCATGAAAACACAGGGTTTTGGACTTGCATTGCTCTGAATCATCTCATTTAGAAACCAAAATCAATACTGGCAAACATGATCATCAAAATAACCCCTAGGTTCTACCACTAGTATTGTCCAGCAAGGAGTATGACATCAGAAACTCAAAGGTTAAAAATTAAATGAGGCTTCAAAATCTAAGTTTCTTCTTAACTTCTGTATCAGTTTTCCTGCAGAAGAAAATAAGCATCCTATTATGCAGATTGACTAAATCAGGCATAAAGAAACACCGCCCTTCAAGAAATAAGCAATAGGGAAAAGAAGGCAAATGTAAAACAGATTTCCCAAGATTCCTCTGTACCATAAATTATAAATGTTTTACATCTCTACCTAGGAGAGTCTCCTTACCATCCCAAGGCAGAAGAGGATGAAGAGCAGTAGCCATGGTAAATCTGTACAGCTTCGATCCTCCAGAGGTTTCCATTCTCGTTTGGAGCTCTAGATTGAAAACACAAAATAAGAGAGAATAGAGATGTTATTTAAACCAGCGACATATAAGCCCACAAAACCCAGACTACCTTCCCGATTCTGCCTTCAGAAATCTAATAAACAGATCCATTATTAAATAAACACTTAAGTGTTTATCTGTGAGAAATCCTGTGCCAGGCACTAAAGATACAAATAAAAAAGTGAGATGAGTTTTGGCCCTCATGGCGGTTAATTTCTATTGAGGGATACCACATACTGAAAGGTAAGTAGATCCATGATATTCACAAAATAAACAAATTTTAAATTAAAATATAGACAGTGGGGGTGGCTAGGTGGCACAGTGGATAAAGCACCGGCCCTGGATTCAGGAGTACCTGAGCTCAAATCCGGCCTCAGACACTTGATACTTACTAGCTGTGTGACCCTGAGCAAGTCACTTAACCCCCATTGCCCTGAAAAAAAAAAAAAAGAAAAAAATATAGGCAGTGAATGAGGAAAGGCGTTTTGAAAGAGGTAACACTTGATCTGAACCTTGAAAAGAAATAAGGGTTTCAAGAGGAGGTGAGGTGAGGAAGGAGTGCATTCCAGGTACTGGTAACCATCCTATGTGAAGCCTCTGAGACAAGATAACAGAATTATAGATGTAGAGCTATAAGAAACTCTCCCTCTAATCTAACATCCTAATTTTACAGATGAAGAAACTGAGGCCCAGAGAAGTTAAGTGACTTGCCCAAGGGCACACATGTTGGAACAGAAATGGGATTTGAACCTAGGTCCTCTGAGTCCAAAGCCAGTGTTTCTTTCCACCATACTCTCTTCTAGGAGTTGGAATGTCACATAGGGAATAGCAAGTAAGCCAGTTTGGACAAAGTGTAGAGTATGGGAAAGTAATGCATAATCAGACTGAAAAATGGGCTGGAGCCAGACTGTGAAGGGCTTTAAATGCCAGGAGTCTACATTTTTATCTTAAAGGCAATGGGGAGCCACTATAACTTCTTCAGCAGAGCAGTGCCATGGTAAAACTTGTGCTATAGGACAAACAATTCATCAGCATGTGGAATATGGATTAGTAGGAAGATAGGAAGTAAACTAGCATTTATTAAGGATGTACTATGTGCCTGGCATCGTGCTAAGCATTTTACAAACATTTCATTTAATCTTCACAACATCCCTGGGAGGTAGGTGCTATTACAATCACTATTCTTCAGTTGAGGAAACGGAGACAGACAGATATTTTAAGTGGCTTGCACAAGGTCACACAGCTAATAAGTATCTGAGGCCATGTTTGAACTCAGATACTCCTGACCATAGGCCCAGCACTCTATCCACTGTGCCATCAAACTTCCTTAGAGAGGAGAGACTTGAGATAGAGAGATCAATGAGGAGATTATTGCAATAGTTCAGGCAAGAGCTCATAATGGCCTGTACTAAGACATTTATGGTATGAAGAGAGATAGGTACATGTGCTAGGGATATTTAAGAAGTGAAATCAATAAGCCTTGGCAAATGATTGGCTTTGGGAGTTGGGAGGTGTTCAAATGAAAGTGAAGAGTGAAGGAGGGCACTTAGGCTGAGGTTCTGAGGGAATGGAAGAATGGTGGCGCCCTCAACAGAAATAAGAGAGTTAGGAGAAAGGGTGGATATTTAGGAGAAAAGATGATGAGTTCTGTTTTAGATATGTTGAGTTTGAGATGCCTATAGAATATCCAGGTATAGCTGCACAACAGGCAGTTGGAGATACGTCACTGTAGTCCAGAAAAGATATGTGGGTTAGACATGGAGATCTGGGAGTTATCTGCATAGAGAAAAAAAGAAGAGGGCCCAGGAAAGATCTCTGAGTTACACTCACACTTAAGGGAGGGACATGGATAATAACCCTGTATAACTAAAGGCGCAGATGCCTCCCTTCTCCTTACTAGGAATAACAAGCCTCCGGACTGAACCTCTAAGGACCACTCAGCACTGAGACTCCTTGTTGCCTTTATTAGAGAGCAAATGAAGAATAAGAGGTAGCTATCAGAGGATAGAGATGGGCCTTAAGTCAGGAAGACATGAGTTCAAATCCGGTCTCAGATATTTACTGTGTGATCCTGGGCAAGTTATTTAACCTCTGTTTGCCTTAATCCCCTGGAGAAGGAAATGGCAAACCACTCCAGTATTCTTGGCAAGAAAACCTTATGGACAGTATTGGTGTGCTATGGTCCATGGGGTCACAAAAAGTCAGACGTGGCTGAACAAAGTAATAGGTAACGCACCTCATCCTACTATCTCTAGCTAGACTCAATCAAGACTAT
This sequence comes from Dromiciops gliroides, assembly GCF_019393635.1. NCBI lineage: Eukaryota > Metazoa > Chordata > Mammalia > Microbiotheria > Microbiotheriidae > Dromiciops > Dromiciops gliroides. The sequence goes on along the minus strand of NC_057861.1, from coordinate 618,257,123 downwards.
GTTTTCTGATCCATCCATCCACCCATCAAGACACCAAAGCCACCCAGCAATGGCATCTTACTACTATCTGCCCTTCCCCCCTTCCATTTCTTGCTGTTAGAACAAAGTTTAATGATGATGATAGCTAGCATTTATATAGTGCCTACTATGTGCAAGGTGCTGTGTGAAGCACTTTACAAGTGTTATCCAATTAGATCTTAGCAACAACCCTGGGAGCCGTAGGTGTTATTATCCTAGCCATCTCAATACTATCATTTTTACTAGAAAAGGCAAGACATCCATTTATAATGGCTATGAATTTTTTTTAAATAATAAACATTTTAATTTAAAGTTTCGAGTTCCAAATTTTATCACTATTTCCCCCCCTCCCCTCTCCCATTCCTGAGGTGGCAAGCAATCAGATTTAGGTTACAGGTGTGCAATTATGTAAAACATTACCATATTAGTTATTTTGTATAAGAAAACTTGAATAAGAGAAAAAATGAAAGAGTGAAAAATAGCATTCTTGAAGTCTGTGTTCAATCAGTATCAGTTCTTTCTTTGTAGGTGGATAGTATGCTTCATCATTATCCTTTGGGATTGTCATGGATCATTATATTGCTGAGAATAGTTAAGTCATTCACAGTTCTTCATTGAACAATATTGCTGTCACTGTGCACAATGTTCTCCTGGTTCTGCTCACTTCACTAATACATCAGTTCATACAAGTGTTCCATGCCTTTCTCAAATCATCCTGCTTGTAATTTCTTATAGCACAATAATATTCCATCACAATCATATACCATATGAATTTCTGAGAACAAAATTCCCTTCCTCAGCTGTGTCCCCTACATAATATTATGTCCCCCCTCTTAGAATATAAACTCATTGAAGGTAGGAACTATGTGTTTTGTATTTGTATCCCCAAAATCTAACACAGTGCCTTAAAAATAGGAGGCAATAAATGCCTGGTGATTGATTGATTAAAGGATCAGTTCAATAGGCAGGAAAAGAACCATGACAAAGCAATGTCACAAAAACTCAAGAGAGGAGAGAACATGTTTGTTTTGTCTGCTTTCTCTCTTTCAATACTAAATAAACCCTTAGCAATCTGGCTTCCAGCCTCAACCCTCATCACTCAACTGAAACTGCTCCCGCCAAAATTACCATCAATTTCTTATAACTGAGAAATTGAAAGAGCCTTTTCTCAATCTTCATCCTGCTAGACTTCTCAGCACTAGACCGTTTGACACTGTTGACTAACTTCTTCCTAGATAACTTCTCCTCACTGGCTCTTTGTCACACTATTTCCTGGCTGTCCTCCTACCTATCTGACCACTCCTTTTCATCCATGATATACACTCTGGCTACATTCAAAAGCTCAATCTCAGCCCTATACTCTCTTACTTGGTGACCTCACCAGATTCCCTGCCTTCATTTATCATCTCTATGCATATGACTTACATATCTAAGAGATCCAGCCCCAGTCTATTTCCTAAGCTTCAGTGGTTACATATTGCTTACTTCCTATGAAGCATTTCTAACTGGCAAGTTCACAGGCATCTCAAGCTCAAGACATCTAAAAGTGAACTCATTTTCCCCACCAAACCCACCCTTCTTCTGAACTCATCTTATGATATTCCATTTACTGTCTCAGTTGCCTTTAAACTTGTCAGCCTTGCCTGGAATACTATACACTTCATCACCTTTGCCTCCTGAAATCCCTTTTACTTTAAAATTCATATCAAGGACTGCCTTTTGCAAAAGACTCTTCCTGACTCTCTCACCCTACCAAGATACTAGTCCCATCCTTCTGAGATTGCGTTTCATTTATACCATAAGTATCTTGAATGTACACAGCTATTTGTATGTTGTCTCTGCAATCAAAATGTGAGCTGCTGGAAAGAAGGGGTTGTGTTTTTCTCTTTCTTTGTATTACCAGTGCTTACTACATGCCTAAAACATAGTAAGCACTTCATAAATGCTTGTTGACTGACAAAAGCTTGAAGAGAAAAACCATCAGGTGAAGGTTTTTCAAAGTTGGAAAATCTGGAAATATCTGAATACTGAAAGAAAAAGACCCTGGAAATAAGAAAAGTTTGAAAATTAGTGATTAAAAAGGGGTTGGTCAATAGGGCAGCTAGGTGGCGCAGTGGATAGAGCACTGGCCCTGGATTCAGGAGGACCTGAGTTCAAATCCGACCTCAGACAGTTGACACTAGCTGTGTGACCCTGGGCAAGTCACCTTAACCTCATTGCCCTGCAAAAAACAAACAAACAAAAATAATATATTTTTTTGGTGCAGCTAGGTGGTGCATTGAATAGAGCACCAGCCCTGGAGTCAGGAGTACCTGAGTTCAAATCTGGCCTCAGACACTTAACACTTACTAGCTGTGTGACCCTGGGCAAGTCACTTAACCCCAATTGCCTCACTAAAAAAAAAGGGGGGGTTGGTCAGCTGTGTGACCCTGGGCATGTCACTTAACCCCCATTGCCCCAGAAAAAAAAGGGGGTTGGTGAAAGGGGCAAGCTACTGGCTGATATGGAAGCAGATGGAATCAAGGGCACAGCTAAGAAGAATTGGGAAATGATGTCAAAATGATTTGAAGCATGGACTTAGAGGTGAGTAAGCAACTGAAGGATAGCTGCAATTTTTCCAATGAAGTATGAGGTAAAAACAACTAATAAAAAGGATGGGGGAAGTAGTAGATGGCATAAGAATCTTGAGGAAAAAGCTATATGACGTATAAGAGAATCAATCAAGAAAGAGTAAAAGGATTGGCATATAACAGTGAGCACCACAGTCAGTGTGGTTTTGTGACCTCCTCCACCAGTGTTCAGTAACAGTTAAGCAGGAGTGAAGAAGATAACTGGTGTTTGGAAGGTGATGACTAATGATGGAACAATGGGCAAGGAATTCAAGGGCTGAGTAATATAAAGGTGACTAGATAATGGTCAAGAGTTTGAAGAGAGGAAAGCAAGGCCACAGAGCAGAGCTGATGGCCTGGGAAAATAGGTGGAATGCAATGAAAAATGCCTGTTAAGAACAGTAGTGTGTGAGATTTAAAAGTGTAAGGCTTGAGAACTTCCCATTCAGAGTTTACAATCTAGCTGCAAAGACATTTACACATGCAAGTAACTAAACTGCAATACACAGTTAAATGATACATTACTGGCATGGGCAATGAGTGCTTTGAAATTCTAGGAACTATGATTGCTGTTTCCTAGAATCATAAAGAAAGGCCTCTTGGAGGAAGTAGAGTTCAAGCTGAGCTTTGATGAATGGACAGAATTTGAAACAGAGAAGGAATCCTGCTTGCCACAGTAGAGGAAAAACAGTGTGTTTGAGTCAGAAGGTCTGAGTTCAAGTCCTGACTTTACTGTTTAATCAATATGACTTAGGAGGCAAGTAACTTCACCTTTTTAGGCTTCAGTTTCTTCATCTATATAATAAAAGGGTTAAACTAGATGACCTCCAAGACTCCTCTCAGCTCTAAATCTATGCTCTTTGATCAAAGACACAATCAGGATATTGAGCAGACAGTCTTCATTAGAACAAAAATTTCAAGCTTATGAATGATTAGTTCAATTTTTATTAACAAAAAATAGAGGAGGAAATGAAATAACAAATTCAAGAATGGGGGGGGGGGAGGCTCCACTCTAAGCAATGAGGAGATATTGAAGGTTTTTAAGCAAGAAAAAGACATGACAAATACCAAACTAAGAAAGCTGGGACTAAGTCCCAGTTCCACCATTTAGTGTGACTGGCAAAATCGAAACAACAAACATTTAATAATCACCTGTTAAAATATTAATGTGCCAAAAGGAAGGAAGGTTATAAAGAATTCAAAGAAATAAGGGAAGACTTGTATGAAGTGAAGCAGATTAAACAAAACAGAAGGAAAATAACAGCGTACACAATTACTAGAACTACATAAAAGAAGACACCTTTAAATGGCTAAAAAATTCAGATAAAAAATAATGGACAATGTTGGTACTGATTTATAAAGTAAATATCTGTTCTTTCTTTTAAGGAATGGAAAGTGACAAACATAAAATAATGTGCAAAATCAATCATATTGCTGTACTGTTTTGGGAAATTGTAAAATCTAAAGGCATTAAATTGGGGGTTTGTATGATGTTTCGAAATAAATCTTATCAGTAAAAAGAATTTTTAACTACCTATTATGAATGAGGCATAGTGTTATACATTAAAGTTATAAAGGAGAATAAGACATCAAGGAGTTTATAGTCTAGTCGGGGACATGAGAAAGGACTCCAAGTTAATGTAATAAACTGAAAGCACAAAGAGGTACCAAGAAGGCACCTATGAGATAATAGACAAAAGAGTTCCGAACTCTTTGGGGTTAGGGGAAGAGAGAGAGAGCAGGTTAGGAAGGATTCAGGGGCAAGTCACTTCATCTCTTGGAGGCTCTCTGCCATTATCTGCAAAGTGTTTTAAGTGATCCCTAATTTCACACTAATTTTTAACCTGTTCTTATTTACTAGATCCTTTCCTACTATAGCAAGACATTCTCAGATCTTTCTAACCTAGAAAAACCTTCACCTGATGGTTTTTCACTTTAAACTACTGTCAGTAGTCAGTCAGCAAGCATTTATTAAGCTCTAAGATTTTAGGATTCTGATCCTAAGTAGATTTTTAGAAACCTGTATTCTATTGAAACAATAATATTATGGTTAGGTTTTGACAAAGCTAAGTGGCTCAGAGAATAAAGTGCTGGGCCTGGAGTTATGAAGACCTGAGTTCAAATTTGGCCTCAGATACTTACTAGCCTGGAGAACCTGGAGAAATCATTCAACCTTTGTTTGTCTTGATCCACCGGAGAAGGAAATGACAAACCACTCCACTATATTTGCCAAGAAAATTCCACAGACACTATGGTCCATGGGGATCAAAGAGATAGATAGGACTGAATGACTAAACAACAACAAATCTGAGATGACCTCACAAAAGACCATTTAACAATGTAGATAAAAGAGTACTAATAATATCTCTTATTTCCTTCCTTCAAAAGATCTCTAAGCTGATATCCAAGTCCTTCTCAACCCTAAGCAATGTAAAGAGTGGGGCAAGAGAATTAGGAAAAGGACAAACACTGATAGCTGGGTAGTTCCCATGGCAGCATAAAGGAAAAGTTCCATCATAAAAGTGGATTATAAGGCAATTATGGGAGTGGTTTTCAAAAAACAGATATTGGTTATAGGGTGATGGCTCCAGCAGAAGGGTCAGCTCAGTTGGAAGGCAGCATAATAGCTGCTCCAACCATTCACATGTCTAAGGCTTCCAATACTATACTTATAGTCAAATTAATCATTAATAACAGCATCTACCTCCCAGAGTTATTGTGAGGATCAAATGAGAGTGTATTTGTAAAGCACTTTGAAAACCTTAAGGCACTATATAAACACTATTATCATAAAGCAATGTGGAATTTTGCATAAAGTAACTAAAATGTTCAAACCCTCTGCCCCAGAGATTCTACATAGGGCATATAATCCTAGGAATTCACTGATAAAAAAGAAAGGCCCTACATACAAAAAAAATATTTATAGCAACACTCTGTAAAGCAAAGAAATGGAAACAAAGTAAGTGCCCATTTGTTGGAGAAAGGAAAAACCTACAAGTTATAGACTAGATAAATAATTGTTCAAAACACCCTGTTATAAAAGATCGGTCAATGGGGGCAGCTAGGTGGCGTAGTGGATAAAGCACCCGTCCTGGAATCAGGAGGACCTGAGTTCAAATCCAGCCTTAGACACTTGACACTTACTAGCTGTGTGACCTTGGGCAAGTCATTTACCCTCATTGCCCCCCACCCAAAACAAACAAAAACAAACCAAAAAAAGATCAGTCAACATTATAATCAATTAGTATTTACTGAGCACCTTCTGCTTACACATTATTGGACTGGGCAACCAACCCAACTATATAACCCTAAACAGAAAGCAAAAGTATAATAATCATACTACAGTAGTGCGATACTACTAATAATTACACTAGTAGTGGGACAGTAACTTGTCTCATATTTGTAAACCTAATAAAACTACACAAAGAAGCCTCCATTTGAAACCTTATTTCTTTTTTCTTTCTTTTTTTTTAGTGAGGCGATTGGAGTTAAGTGACTTGCCCAGGGTCACACACCTAGTAAGTGTTAAGTGTCTGAGGCCGGATTTGAACTCAGGTCCTCCCGATTATCTATCGACAACCCAATCATGTAACCCTCCTCTTTTTTTTTCTTGCCCTTGTCCATATAGTAATATTAGAAATCGGAGTCCCCTGCCACTACAGTTCCTTCTCTTTTGTTGTAAACAAATTAGTCAAGCTTTTATTTATGGGACACTGTGGATACTGTGCTAGATGCTGTAGGAAAGATTTTAGAAGGCCATAACCAATGGAACTAATTAAGATACTTCAATAAATCCCAAAGAATGAGTGAATGGGAAAAGGTTGGGGATAGGGGACAGAGAAGGTATACAGGAGGAAAAATATGTGCTTGGTCCCTAGACTTGTTAAAGAAGCAGAGTCTAAAGGGCTAAGATACAGTAGCCCAGGTGGCCAAATCCACAGCAAAAGAACTAGAAATGGTGGCTATCAAAGTCAAGACCAGGTAGAATGTTTGGTAAGAGGAAGTTTCAAAAAATATATCTAGTGTCTTCTAGATGGTACATTGTACTGGTACTAAGCTACATATAAGAACCTTGTGTAAAACCTTCTAATTCCCTTTATGCTGTATTGTATCCACGACATGTGTTTTCCTCTGGACTGATATCAGGTCATTTCCCAGCTAAAACATCCCATATAGTTCTGGGAGCAGCAAAAGAGGAAGGAATTGTGTGTGACTGGAAACCCAAGTTAGAGAGGATGTGGTGGTGTCCAAAACTCAGTATAAATGGCAGTTCTGGCCTTGCTGGTATAAAAATAAAGTGGTACTTTGAGGCCAGAGAATACTACAGGAGATGGGGTGGCTCCCTATTCCACAAGCCTTGTCACCATGGTACCAGTTGTTTTGATACAAGAGTTAAACAACAGTAAAAGTCTCAAATGTATTCTTCCCTATTGCTGACACTATACACCAGTAGCCAAATTCTGTACCCATATAGGTATATGGAAAGAGAAGGAGACATGGGAGACCTGTTATGAGTCATGAACTCACTGAAATGAGGCAGGAAGCCCAATGGTTGAATGGTTTTAATGGTTATTTAACAGGTTTAACATAAGGACAGTTGACTATAATGTTGTTTTCCCCATCCAATTCAAATTCACAAAGAGCTACCAAAATTAAGATGACACCAGCACTTTCAGCATGGTTTTCACTTCCCCTTCTTTTTTTCTAACATGTAAATAAGCCTCCTTCCATTTCTTACCAAGCACATGAACATAATTTCATCAGGGGAAAAGAGCAATGCTAACTGTTAAGTGTGGACTATCCTATTCAGAAATGTTTAAAATGAATAAAATAAATATCAGCCACCAGAAAACAAACTTACCTATCTCTAATCCTAGCCCAAACATACATCTGACCTTTGCCAGGCTTCTTTTAAAGATGTGTCTGTTCCATTTAAGGATGAGGGCTTAATACCTCTTGGGGATAAAGAAATAGTCCTTCTTAATTCCCTGAGGTATTTAGTATAGTGCCCTACTTACCAAGATACTAGAATAAAATAAGATCTCTTATATCATTAACGGAATAAGGGCAACCTAGCTTCATATTTCAGTAGTTGTTACAACTTCCAAGAGGACTTCTGGGAGGATGGAGTACTATGTGTCAATGTCCCAGGAGACTGGGTCAGTTAACCAGATCCTTTCGTTAACTATATCCCAAGTGGGTATAGTAGCAGAATACCCTAAAAGGAAATCAGAGGAGGTGTTCAAAGGACACCTCCTTAAAAACCAAGGAGAAATCAGGTACAGAAATGAGACCATATCCTGCCACTGCTACCTCAATTCAGTAACCACTCCCAGCCTTTAAAAGAATACTAAGTTATATAAACTAAGGCCAGAGCAGGCTGGCATATGCACTGGTACCTGGGGAGCATCAAGCAGGTTAACATATAATTAAATGTTTTCAATTTTCCACTTTGACACCACTTTTATGACCATTTCACAGACTCCTTTTTTCTGAGAAAGCAAACCATATGCCTAAAACACTGTTTGACTAGTCTAGTATTTCAATTCACTATGCCCAGGAGGTACCCATAATAGGCATCTCCCATGGATATTTGTCACAAACCCTCATGGGAATTCAGGTATATAGGTGACAAAAGTTGATCTCTCAGGCATAAAGGGGAGGTATTTTGGTTCCTACCAATTTCTTTTAGACAGGAGTCTCCTATGTTAAGACAAACAGGTATACATTCAAAATCCTTAAAGCTCCCCTCCAAGGACATTCTGTTCATGAAATCCTACAATATGCTTTTTATTTGTAGGGACGACTATAGCAACAAAAGGATAAAAGAGCTGATGTGTATCATTTTTGCCATAGTTTTCAATACAGTGAGCAGGCTTGATGAAGTTGGATAGCAATAAAACATGGAGGCTTTTTATCCTTCTGTTCATACCACCTGCAAATAAAACCTGTAATAGGATTTTGAAAGACACTGACTGTCCTTTGGGAAAGCTCTGTCAAGGATTTAGAGTGTATAACTACTTACAGTTACCATAAGTAATCCGCTTCATTTGCTAAGTCTGGTGACAGCAATCTATATTCGAAAGGTAAAAATAAAAGCATGATTTTTACAGACAGTTAAAGGTAATAAGATACATTGAGTGGAAAAATATAGACATCTGTGTCCAAATGTCTTTCGTAGTTCATGAACTTAATGCTAAATCACTAAAATTCATCTAGTTTACCACCAAACAAAGCCAAAGAAGAGAAATGTTACTCACTGGCAATTTTCATAAATTATATACATACGTATCAATACAAAAGCCCTTCAGGGATATACCTCAGATATACTTCTGACAATAGTTGATGCTTTTGGGGGGATCACCAACAAAAATTACAAATTTGAGAGAAGAATGTCAGTCTATGTCAGTAGAAAGAAATATATGTAATTTTGTAATGCATGCAATAGACCTTAAACTAATGTTCCGTTAGTAATAAAGTACAAAGTTGCAATCCTACAAGCTTTGCAGTAGCCTTCAAATGGTATTTCTAATTATTTCAGTCCTTCTAAAATCAGTTATTTTCATCCTTTTAGAGTTTGAGTAAACTTTGAGTATCAGGACCCCTTTTTATAAGGTTAAAAAAATTTAATAAATCCTAACAGAAGTTATCTGTTAAATATTATCTGTTGGTTGAAAAAATACATACACGCAAAAAGCTACTAGGAAATCAGTAAAACTTTTAAACGGATTAATATTTGATTAATTACAACACCATTTACATGTGTAAGGGTGAGGGTTAATTGAGCCAACCAATCAATAACCTCATTCCAATTAAAATGACAAGATGCCTTGATACTTTTATCAAATGACAACACCTCAATTGTTCACTAGGTGTGGACAAGGCATGGATGCCTCCCCTTTAATCAATCAAAGGCACTAGGTGAGGTAGAAAGTCTGTTCATATTGGTAGAGAGATGAGCACTCTCTGTGAGGCTTATATAAAACCCAGTAGTTGGTTGGGAATGGAGGGATTCAAGCATTTAGCAACTTAGTCATGGAAGCCCCCAGCAAAGCCACTGAGAAGGAATTGCATGGGTGTGAAGAGAGGGATGACACACACCAGCTCTGTTACCTCAGATAATTCTCTCAGAAATCCTAGGCCATTCTCTAAAAACTGTGCTTCGAAGAGGAGGCTGATCTTGTCAGTAGGGTGAGTTTCCACACCAAGGAATTTCTCTACAATAATTAATTCACAGATACAGATTGAAAAAAAAAAACAAAAAAGAAAAGAAAAACAAAACCCCACATATGAGTGGAAAATGTTTATTCATCTATAAACAGTATGTTTGTTCATTTATGGAATTACACATTTTCTGGTCCAACTACAGTAATGCTTTGACCCACAGTTAGGAATACTCATTGGTATTCAATGGCCTAAGAATTACTGCCGGGGGCAGCTAGGTGGCGCAGTGGATAAAGCACCGACCCTGGATTCAGGAGGACCAGAGTTCAGATCCAGCCTCAGACACTTGACACTATTTGTGTGATCCTGGGCAAGTCACTTAACCCTCATTGCCCTGTTTAAAAAAAAATACTGCCCCCTTTAGTGTTCAATGACATAGAAGATTTGCAAAAACATGGCAAAAATATTATTTAAGCCAGCCATTTGCCCCTTGTATAATCAATTTATCTTTAAATAGACACTTTTTAGACCTATTTACCATGATTTTCACCAATTCCTGCTCATTTTCAATTTTTAAAAAATTTATTATTTATTTCTTTTTTTAGTGAGGCAGTTGGGGTTAAGTGACTTGCCCAGGGTCACATAGCTAATAAGTGTCAAATGACTGAGGCCGGATTTAAACTCAGGTCCTTCTGAATCCAGGGCCGGTGCTTTATCCACTGCGCCACCTAGCTGCCCCCAATTTTTAAAAAATACAGGTTGTCCAAACCCAAAAGTTTTAGTGCAGTTTTAAGCTTAGTTAGCTTTAGCTAAGCTTTGAGTAGCTTAAAACTGCACTAAGCCTTTTGAGACACACTGGATTAAACATTTGGCTTCTTTCTAACACTGACGTCTAGCCCTATCCTTCCTCCTTACTCCTATATGCACAAAATAATTTGTCAAATGAAGTGCTGATTACTTCTAGCATCCTTATATCACAGACTCCTAGTAATGTCAAATGGATGCAAATGACAAAATTTCATGACTGATCTCATGAGAATTAAAATTGCTAGTGATTCCCAGGGCAAAAGAAAGAAAAAGAGAAATGGAAGACAATTTAAGACTATAGCATTTCACCAACAATGACATATACAAAAAAAGTGATGCAAAAGTCATCAAGGCCATTTATAATTGGAAAAGGAAATAGTCTGGCCATTTAGTATGAGCAAAGAATAACAATGAGGCCAAGTGTTGCACTGATAGCCATGATATTCAAATACCTAGAAAAAAGGCCTCTAGTACATTGGGTAAAATACAGACAAGATTCATACAGCATGAGAAAAGCCTTGATATGTATTAGTAGAGAGAGTATCCATATAAGAGTTTACCATAATGCAACAGGACATGCAAGTAACTATTTTACATTTTTTATTTTTTCAGTTAACAAGCATTTATCATTTGTCCCTCTCAAGTATCCCCCTCAACAGGGAAAAAAATTAAGACAAAATCTTCTTAAAAAAATATGTATAGTCGGGGCAGCTAGGTGGCCCAGTGGATAGAGCACTGGACCTGGATTCAGGAGGGCCTGAGTTCAAATCCAGCCTCAGACACTTGACACTTACTAGCTGTGTGACTCTGGGCAAGTCACTTAACCCCAATTGCCTCACACAAAAAAAAAAAGTATAGTCAAGCAAAACTAATTCCCATAATTGGTGATGTCCAAAATTATGTTTTTCAAAGTCACTTGTCTTTACAATTTTATTGTATGAATGGTTCTCTTGGATCTGTTCACTTCACTTTACATTAATTTATACAAGTCTTCCCAGGTTTCTCTAAAACTGTTCATTTTATCATTTCTTATGGTACAATAATATTCATTACATTCATATGCCATAATTTGTTCATCAATTCCAATTGATGAACACCCCTTGGTTTCTAGTTCTTTGACACTACAAAAAAAAAGATGCAAATAAATATTTCTGTGCATATGGTTCTTTTCTCTGTATAATCTCTCTGGATATAGGTTCGGTAATGGTATCTTTGAGTCAAAGAATATGCTTTCAGCTTCCTTCCATGCTCCCAGAGCTCTCTCCAAAGGGGAGTACACTCTGGCAACATTCTCAACTGCTGCAATTTTAGGCACCCTACTTTTGGGGGGTAAGTTGAGGTTAGTCAATTATAGTAATTATGAAACCAAAAAAAAGGAAAGAGGTCAACTTTGGAGAATGTGGAGCCTGGGGGAAGGGGGTATAGAAAATAGAAGGAAGAGGGGCAGCTAGGTAGCACGGTGGATAAAGCACTGGCCCTGGATTCAGAAGGACCTGAGTTCAAATCCGACCTCAGACACTTGACACTTATTAGCTGTGTGACCCTGGGCAAGTCACTTAACCTTCATTACCGAAGAAGAAGAAAGAAGGAGAAAGAAGAAGAAGAAGAAGGAAGAGACCAAAAGCATGATGCTAATTAAAATTAATACTGTGCAGGAGGAAAAATATAGCCAGCAGGCATGAAAGAAGGGCTTCTGGGAACACTTTTCTCAGAAATGTCCTGGGATAGCTTCTCCTTATCTATTTCCTATTCAGCCCCTGGTAGCCAGCCTAAAAACTAAAGAAATTCCGCTTCACAAAGAGCAGTGGAGTACATAAAACATTTGACTGCTAAAGGTAGAGAACCGGCTCAGTTATAGCAGTCACTCAGTCGCCCTCCCTCAGTATTCCAAACTAGCCACTTTCATGAATGGAGCCACCTTAATGTTGCTATAATCCAACCTTGTATGCCTAAGAGACTCTAAAGAACAGACCACAAGGGTTGGAGAAAGGAAACAATAGTACAGGACCTACTTAAGGAAAGGGATCAATGGTAAATTTTCAGCAAGCACAAAGTTGAAAAAAATCACAGTGATTAAGACAGACAACAGTTAATTAAGGAAAAATGAATACATAATCTAAGGAAAATTTTATTACCATGAGCAAGTACTTTGCAACAAAGGAAACAATAAAATCTTCTGAAGATAAACAAATCCAGTAATGCTCCCTTAAAATGACAAGGCAGTAACTTCCAAGAATTTCCAGAATAAAAATTAGGTATAAATATCAAAGAAATAAAAATAGAATTTAGCGTTCTTATTTAAAAAATCAACCAGGGGCAGCTAGGTGGCGCAGTGGATAGAGCACTGGTCCTGGAGTCAGGAGGACCTGAGTTCAAATCCGGCCTCAGATTTAACACTTACTAGCTGTGTGACCCTGGGCAAGTCACTTAACCCAATTACCTCACCTCCCCCCCCCAAAAAAAAATCAGCCAGTCTACAGACTAGCAAATTTATGACAAAAGACACCAACATTCTTTAATGGGATTCTCTGAAAAACAATATTGAGGTCCCTCAATATTGTTGAATTATCTGGCTATCTAAAAAAAATGTGTTTACCTTGTGGAGAACCTTACCTTAATTTTTTAGGACTGGAGAAGTAGGGAGATACAAAGGTAAAACCTATGGGTTGTAGTAGGGTCATGGCTACTGTGGGGTTTGGTTATAAAGTATTTTTGTCCGCAAATCATAGGGGTATATTTGTTAGAATAGATGGCATAGTGCTGTGCAGAAAAAGCAATAAACTTGGAATCAAGAAGTATAGTTTATAGGTCCCACATCTTCTACTTAATAGCTATGTGATCAGTCATTTAACCTCTTTGAGTTTGTTTTCTCAAATGTAAAATAGGGCCAATACCTGAAGTACCCAGAGTTCTGCTCAGTTCATTCTATATCAGTTCATCATGGTATTGTTTTTAGGCTCAGATCAGATAATTAATGTATGCAAAGAACTCTGCAAAATGTAAGGTGCCATATAGCTCAGTTATTAACATTTTGTTGTCGTTGTTTGTTTGTCCTTTATTCTGTTTGGTTTTTTTTTTCCTTTTTTTGGCTGGGCAATGGAGGTTAAATGACTTGCCCAGGGTCAAACAGCTAGTAAGTGTAAAATGTCTGAGCCCGCATTTGAACTCAGGTCCTCCTGAATCCAAGGTCAGTGCTTTATCCACTGCGCCACCTAGCTGCCCCCCTGTCCTTCATTCTCAAAGAGGACCATGACATTGGGGTGATGTCATGACTTGCACTCAATTGGATTTAAGTGAGGGAGGGTCACGCAAGGTCACCAATTTCACTCTCTCCTCTGGAGCCATCTGGATCCAGTGGCAAGATATACATCAGGATGACTGGAAATGGCCCTGGATGTTTAAAGCAATTGGGGTTAAGTAACTTGCCCAGGGTCACACAGCTAGTAAGTGTCTGAGATGAGATTTGAACTCAGGTCCTCCTGACTTCAGGGTCAGTGCTCTATCCACTGTGCCACCTAGCTGCCCTATTAGCATTTTACATTTTACTTGAGAATTCCCAATTGCCAATGTGTCTTGAAAATAGTAAGTCTTCAATTAATGTGTTTTAAATTTTTAGGTTGTTGTCATGATGTTATTAAAATGTACAGAAAATGAAGTTTTAACTGAATTATAATATAAAACAATCAAAGCCAAATTAATAAATAGCACAAAAAATTTTAAAAGGGGAAAAAGTGCTCCAAGTGTGTCCCAATATTGCTGCTACAAGCATATTCTAAGAGCAACTGACATAAGTAATTTTGAACCAATTGAAATGGTCTTCTCTTCATCTTAAATATTTTTAGGATGTTAGGTGAAAGAGCCAGTTCTCTACCTTTTACTAGTCAAATGTTTTATGACCCCACTGCTCTTTCTGAAATGGAATTTCTTCAGTTTTTAGGCTGGCTACTAGAGGCTGAATAGGAAATAGATAAGGAGAAGCTATCCCAGGACATTACTGAGATTCTATCTATTACCAGTTTGACTGTAGAAGTTAAAAAACAAATTCATGAATGTCCTTTGTTTTTTACAGTATATTCACTGCTGTATGTACTACCCTCCCACTATCCAACGAACACCCTATCTTGGGAACAAAGAAAAATGAGTAAGCAAAACCAAATGACATAGCCAGTGCACTCAACAACATATGCAAAACTTTGTACTTGCACTTCTCCATCACATCTGTTCTCTGGAGCCATAATTTGTCATTGCAATGACAAATCAAAGTTCATCTCTGTTGAAGTGTTTTTTTCTTACATTGCTGTAGTTATTTCTGTATATTTTTTCCAGAATCTGATCATTTCATTTTGCATCAGTCCATACAAATCTTCCTATGTTTCTTTTAATTCCTCACATTTGTAATTTCATATGGTACAATAAAATTCCCCTAAATTCATGCAGCAGAATAAGTTTAGACATTCCCCAACCAATGACCTCCCATTTTTGTCTCCAGTTTTCCCAATTGCATATGAATTTATAGAAATTCTAAGGACTCATATAAACATATGGTAAGCACCTGCTATATGAAGGGTAGTGTTAGGTGCTAGAACAAAAAGATAGTTTACATTTATATAGTGCGTCCCCAAAGTATTAGTGCAGTTTAAGCTATTAAAACTGTACTAAGATTTTTGGGACACACTACATAGCGTTCTACCACTTTTTTGGGGGGGCAATGGGGGTTAAGTGACTTGCCCAGGGTCACAGAGCTAGTAAGTGTCAAGTGTCTGAGGCTGGCTTTGAACTCAGGTCCTCCTGAATCCAGGGTTATCCACTGCGCCACCTAGCTGCCCCTCTACCACTTTTAAATACATTTCATATAGTCAAATATTTCACTTGAGCCTCATGTAATGATTGGAATGATACCACCTGCTGGAGATTTACTGTAGAAAAGTTCCGCCATGAAAGGAAGGTCTTTGAGGGCAAGAACATGCGTCTTTTCTTTGGTGTCAGGAAGTGATGTTGCCTAGTGGGAGGAAGAAGGAAGAGACTGGTGCTTAACTAACCTATGAAGTGTTAAAAATCAATAACCTGATTTTGCAGACGATGAAACTGTCTAGAAATGTCAATGACTTGCTCAAAAAAGTCACACCGCTATTATGTGGAAGATGCTAAGCCTAGATCCCATGTCTTCTGATTACTTTCAACTTAGGTTGGCCTGTCTGCTGAGATATTGCATTGGGGTATGACCACTGCACATGCTATAGCTTCTTGGAGCCACAGGTGAGAGCTGGGAGGCAAGTGGACACCACACATGGATAAGCAGTGCTAAAAAGGGCTCAGCAAGCCCTCACACCAGAGGTACTAGTTCTCCTACACCCTGCACAAGAGAGCTAACCAACTAACAGATACAGTAAATAGGTACATCTATACCTGTTAGTTTATGATTCCAAATCCTATATGAGAAATCTGATGAAAAAATTTTTTCACATTTAAAGGCATCCCTTCTTTTTTTTTTTTTTGGCATCCCTTCTTAAGATATATTAGTTCTAACTATGCAAAAGCTTTTCAATTTCACGTCAGCACAATTATTTTATCTTTTGTAACTGTCTCTAATCCTTGTTTGGTTAAGAATAAATGTGGTCATACCCCAATGCAATATCTCAGCAGGGTGCAGCTAGGTGGTACAATGGATAAAGCACCAGTCCTGGATTCAGGAGTACCTGAGTTCAAATCTGGCCTCAGACACTTGACACTTACAAGCTGTGTGACCCTGGACAAGTCACTTAACCCCCACTGCCCTGCCAAAAAAAAAAAAAAAGAATAAATGTACCAATATGAAATCTTTACTATTTAGGTCGCATATTAGTTTTGAATTTATCGGGAATACGAGGTAATATGTTGGTCTAAATCTAATTTCTGTCATACAGTTTTTCTAGCAATTCTAATTTAATGGGAGTTCTTACCTAAGTAACTTGGGTTTTGAGATTTATCAGATACTGGGTTACTTGGTTCTATTATTTCTGATTCTCCTTTGTCTAGCCTGTTCAATTAATCTAATTCTCCATTTTTTAACCAATAGCAAATAGTTTTGATGACTGCTACTTTATAATATAGATTGAGGTCCAGAGAAGAGTGCTCTCTCCTTCATTTCCATCTTTTTTATTTCCTTTGATAGTCTAAGTCTTTTGTTTCCCCAAATGAATTATGTTATTATTTGATTAAAGTCTGGATAGTACCCCTATGATAATGGGTTTAGATTAGCATTAAAACAGTAAATTAACTTTGGTAGTATTGTCATTTTTATTATACTGATACAGCCCAGTCATGAGCACTGAATAGTCTTCCAGCTTTTTAAGTTGTTCTTTATTTCTTTAAATAATTGAGTCTATAAAAATATTGAGTATGCCTTGAGAGACTGATTTCCCAAGAATTTATTCACTCTATAGTTATTTTGGAATTGTCTTTTCATTCCTATTATTGCCTCCTGAATCTGCTGTTGATTTTTGTGGGTTTACTGCATAGCCCGAAACTTTGCTAGAGCACTTAAATTCTAATAGGAGCTAGAAATAGAAGAGCCCTCCCCAAAGAGGATAAGGTAGGAGTTTGGCTGGAGCCAGAGTTTAGAAATATCCCAGAAGTAAATACTGGAACAAATGAGAAAGAGAATAAATGGGTGCATATTGAGGGGTTGTTAAATAACAGAAGGAGAACACGTAGCAAATAGACTCTTATTTTCTTAATAAAGATGAGACAAGGTCTTAGGTGGGAGGAGTTGGGGGAGAAAAGAGGTCCAAAACAACCACTGTGGAATCGGAAAAAGAATTAATTAGAGGAGGTGGAATCAAGATGGTAGAAGTAGCAAGAAGTATAGTCCAGCTCCTCCAACACAACTTTCTTGACAAGGTTCTAGAAAATGCACCAGACCAAGTCCTGAGCAGAAATCCAAGGAAAAACAAAATCACAATGAGTCACTTTTCCAGCCTTAGTACAGGGAGACAGAGCAGTCTGTGGGCCCTGGGGAGGGTGCTGCTGGGGCATTCCAGCATACAGTAATTGAAAAAGTACAGAGTCAGTTACACTAAGGCAAAAAGAGATCCTTTACCTATACAAGAGGACCTGTCTTTCACAGGATGTGGGAATAGGGGTCTACTGACAAATCTGCCTCTCACTACTCAATTCCAGGTCACAGTTGCAGAGTGGTAATCCTACAGTGGAATAATCCAGACAAGAATCCCAAACGTAAGGGGAACCTACAGTTCTGTCACTCAGAACCAGTAGAGTTTTAGAGTTGGCTGATAATGGCTGAGTTCAACAGTAACTGGAGCTTCCAATAAGGAATAAGCCAATAGAAATGTTGTGCAGACCCAAATTCAGGTCAGGTACTTACAGAGTTCAGACTAGGAATGCAATGATCACTTTGTCCTGGATCACATCACTCTGGGAACAACAAAAGCTTATGGGTCCCCAGCCTGAATTGTCACTGAGATCCTAGAATAACACATCACTCAATACCCCAAAAAAGCAGCAGAAGGACCCAAGAGGATAAAAGTTCCATTCAGATATTTCTCCCAGAAGTACCCAGATCCCAGGCCTAACATAAATTCCAAAGTCATAAGGAGGCTGGAAGAATGAGCAAACAAACAAACAAAAAAGAATCCAATGCTAAAGAGATATTATGGTGACAGGCTTGCTCAGGACAAAACCCAAAGAAGAGAATGACTTTAAAATATCTACAAGCAAAACCTCAAAGAAAAACACAGTTTGGACACAAAGTCAACCAGAATTCCTATAATAACTAAAAGACTTTTTTTACAAAGCTAAAAATCATTTTAAAAACTAAATAAGAGTGCCAGAGGAAAAAATGGGAAAATGTATGAGCTATGGAAGAAACATCTGGAAAGAAAATTAACAGCTTAGAACAAGAAGTATAACAAAACTTTACCCCCCCAAAAAAAAATTCTCCCTGAAAAGTAGAACTGACTACATAGAAGCTAATAAGTCCATGAGATGAAAATCAATTAGGAAGACAAAAAGACAAAAAATTGTCTTGATAGCATTAGAACCTAATAGGGATTACATAACAAATTAGTAGTGGACCACAAATAAAAAAATAACTACTAGTAATGAGTATTTATAATGTTGAATATCTGAGTTTATGAAATCAGAAACAAAGGACAATCATCATTCTTATCAAAAGGAGGAAAGAAGCATTAGGTCCAAGATAAAGGATTCCTCTCTTCAATTTTTCAAAAAATCCATGTTTTATCAATGGATGTATACCCTACAACTTTGTAGAGTGCAACTACTCCACCTTTTCATGAGTTGCAGCCTCTAGAAGATAGACATTGATACACTAAGGTAGGCAGATCATCAGATGCTTCTGGGTCAATAGTCAAAGGTTTTTCCAGCCTGGAAAGGCCTACCAGAACTCCTCCACTAGCCTTTGAGAACCAGTGAAGCACAGAAGAATAATTTTGGTTGAGAATCTATTTCACAGGGCAGCTAGGTGGCACAGTGGATAAAGCACCCGCCCTGGATTCAGGAGGACCAAAGTTCAAATCTGGCCTCAGACACTTGACACTTACTAGCTGCGTGACCCTGGGCAAGTCACTTAACCCTCATTGCCCCTCAAAAAAAAAAAAAGAAAAAGAAAAAGAAAAGAAAGAAAAGAAAGAAAGAAAGAAAAAGAAAAAAAGAGAATCTATTTCACAATTCTAAAAAAGTGAAATCTTCAAAGGGCACCACTGTGAAAACTAATTTACTACTAATAACTACTATTAACTAGAAAGTGGTAAGTACTGGCATTAAAAAATAGGAATAGTGATTGTACAAAAGCATTAAGCAAGTTAATAACCTCAGATATTGATATATATTCAATGGAATGCCAAAATCATTTGGCATCATCATTCTGTGAAGCTGAAGTAAAGAATTAAACAATACACCTACAGCATAACAATTTTTTTTACAAGAGACCCACACTTTGCAACACCTTATGTAAGCAAAATTCATAGGATCATAAATCTAGAACTGGAAGGGGACTCTCAAAGCCCATGGAGTTTAACCCTTTTTTTTTTTTTGGTGAGAAAATTGAGGCCCATGGAGGTTAAGTGAATTGTATAGTCAGTCACTCAGGTAGTTATCAGATGCAGAATTTGAACCCAGGTGTTCTGATTCCAGTGCTAATGCTTTTTCCATTGTACCATTTTACACGTCATCTATCATATAATATTAGAAGAATTCAGCATTATGAATTGACCTGTTTTTCAAATAATTGAGCAGCTAGAAATATATGAATATTTTAAAAGGGGAGGGAAGAGACAAAATAGATCAATATTAATGAAAATATTATAGGCATACATATTAAAAAAGAGAAAATTTACCTATCTCAAAGAGAACTTGGAGTTAACATTCATAAATATGGGTTAAATACATGGGCTAATGAGTGACTTTTTATGGTTCACTATCTGTATCTGTGACACTCGGTTTTCAAAGGACCAAGCTAGCAAAGTTTAGAAAAGCTTGTCACTAGGTTACCTATCAGATAATAAATTTTTTCTGATCACAGGCATGGAAGAGTTATGACGATCCTTGGGTGGAGTAAGTAACCACAAGGATAAAAGCAATGATCTTTGGAAATGTATATAACGTTCATAACTCCTAAATGAACTGCGGAATGACCTCTCTAAGCTCTTAGGCACTCTCAGCCTGCAACAACTCTGGACTGGTTTCCTTCATCACAGGATCTTACACATATTTAGGGCTCAAAGAGTTCTTAGGGAATCCTTTTGCCCAAAACTCCCATTTTCCAAATAAGGAAACTGCAGTTGTGAGAACTTAAATGACTTGTCCAAGGTTACAAAATAAATGGCAAAACTAGAATTGAAACCCAGGTCCTCTGACTCTAAATCCACCATTCTTTCCACTGTACAACTCTAGGTTCTAAAGGTCCTAAATAAAATAAATTTACTTTAAGTAAATGTTTTCTCCTCCATTAGAATGTACATTCCTTTAGGGAGAGGGGCTGCTTCATCTCAGTCTCTATATGCCTCAGAGTACAGTTCTCGGCATATAACATATTAGGTGCTTTATAAATGCTTCTTAACTGATTGATTCTGGAACTTTTAAGAGATCTACTTAAAGGAGAAAAAGGTGCAGAAGTTAAATTTTAGTTTCAGAAATTCTTAAAACTAATCATTTGCACATGAGGGGTCCTGATGCCACAGGTCACTGCAAATACAGTCCAAAGGTGGCTTGGACATTTTATTTTTCTCCTTAAACAGCCCATATTTATTCTGTTGATGGATCAAAAATCACTGGACCATTTTTGTGTCCAACAGGAGGTAATAAAATGACATAATAACTATAGGATGGTATACTTGCACAGAGCCAGAATCCAATATCATGTCCTTCCCTGTCCTCAGGACTAGAACTAGAGTAAAGATAGCAGACCTTTTGCATCATATTTATTCAACCTAAAGTAAAAGGTACTCTATCAGTCATTAAGCATTTATTAAGGAGCCAGTATATATCTAGGAGGGACACTTAGTTACTATCCCTTACTTACTTAGTTACTATCCCTGCCCTCTAGGAATTTATAATCTTACTGGAAAACAAGATTTAGACAGAACAAGAAAGTCACATTTATCAGCACTGTTGGGGAAGTAGACTTTTCACCTAAGTAGGTTTTTTAAAAACCATAACTTTTTGCTAAATTGTATAATGTTCCTATCTAGTTAAACAGAGGTTACTAAACAGGGATTGGAAGAAATGGGGTTCTTGTCCCAAATCTGTTGACTCCCTGGGTACCCTTGTAAAATCCTGAATCTCAAAAATGTAAAGAGACCTCAGAGTCTAGTTAGTCCAACAAACACCTGAATGAAATATTCTTCTATAACATACTCCACAATAATGTTGCACAGACTTTAAGACTCCCCAAAGGATCCCACTATTTATATTGTGTCAGTATGGTGCAATATGAAAAAAAAAAAAGCCGCCCCCCCCCCAAAGAAAGGAGTAATTAAGGCTTATACTTTGCCCTCCCCATAAGTATATAATGGCTGTTTAATAGTTACTGACTGATTGGATTTGGCTCTGAAGGACCCTGTTCCAATCTTGGCTCTCTTCTTTGGGCAAAGTATAAGAGGATAGCAGATGTTTCAACCTCCCTTCTACCCCTCTTTGCAATGTCTGCTTACTGTGTGGAACACAGATCTCAATTCAGAGAATCCATCTTTTCCTTTCAACTCTACATCATGCTTCTCCCCATCCTGACAACTGCAAGTGCCTCTCCTCACCCCTCTCTCCAATTCTCTCTCTTTTTTTGTTACCAGTTATTTCATATAAATTTGAGGAGGGCTTATTTCATTCATTGTTATTTGTATCCCCAGTGCTCAGAACATAGTAGGCCCTTTAAAAATAACTGATTGACCTATTGCGAAATCCTATTCTGCCTGGCAACAGGCCTGGGAGGTGGGGGCCTCTCCAGCCATCTGGCCTCTAGACAAGCCTCCATGGCTTCCTTCTCCTCAAGCTTCCTCTTTCAGGTAAGGCCATCGGAAGGCTCCTTAGGTTTTCTCGGTCTCACCTGAAACTGGGAAGCACAAAGGGAGCTGAGCAACTTTGAGGTACCATCGACCACACCTTCACACGTCCAGCCCTCCTCCCGCCCATTTCCAATCAAACTGCACAGGCACCCTAGAGCAGGCACACCCCAGATCCGCTTGAGCATGCACTCTCTTCCCTATCCCCTTCCTGTACCCAACTGATTCCTCTTTCCACTCCCTGACCCATTTCTCATCTCTTCCCCAGGCCTAGATGTTCCTCCCCCATTAAATAAAGGAGTATTTTGTTAAATGAGGGAGTGAAACTAGATAGGCTCTTTCTGGTCTTAACTGCCTAAGGCTGAACCCTTTGCTTGGATCCAAGGTCACTTTGAATATCCCTCCCCACCCCAGCCCCCTAGGGAAACTCTATTTTAAAATTTCCCCCCTCCACCACCACCCGGCCTCATTTTCAACCCATACTTTAGACCCAACAAGACTCTAGGCCATTTTTAGTTTGCAGATTTTAATTCCAAATGGCTGGGTCAGTCAATAAGCAGTTATTGCCAGGCACTGTGCTAAACCTGGAATACAAAGAAAGGAAAAAATAATCTTGGGTTAAATGCATATGTAACGGAACTCAATAAGGTTTGGGGTAAAAGTCTAAGGAAAGAGAGAGTGAGACTGACTGGGGTGTCTGAAATGGGGGCTTTTCTGCTTTAGCCAGTGGGCATATAAATTTTAAAAGTCCTAAATTCTGCCATGCTAAAGGCATTCTCTAACTTAACCAAGAACTCACACTTAAAATGGTCACCTCCATCTTAACATATAGCTCAACTACCTCCACAAGAGTCACTGGGGGGTAAGGAGTGGGCAGGAGGAGACTAGAATCTATGGGTTCAAAATATCTATTAGGAAAGCAATGAAAAAAACCACAAATAGTTTTGCTGAGTTGGCAGTAAGACTAAATCTATTTGTCTGCTTTTCCCAAAGTATCTTCTCTGGTATTCCATTAAAATTTTCACCTCACTTTGTTAAACTGCCTGAAATTCCACTAATTTGTGTTTTAGTTACTAATAAGCATCCCCTTAAAATGAGGACAACATTCTGGGAGGATTATGGGGGAATGGGTCAGACTTTAATGTGATCTAATTTAATCAGATTGTTTTTTCTTCTTCCTTGTAAATGAGATCCATGGCACTGTAAGAAAATGGGATTTCTTTTAGAGAGAGAGGAAATAAGAAATTTGACCATATGGAATTCCAAACTCTCAAAAAGCTGAGGTGCTGAAGGAAAAGGCTTAAAGGGACATAAAAAGAGAGAAGAGAAGGTGGGAGAGTATCAAAGACAAATAATTCCAAGATTTGGCTTAGAATAAACCCTACAGTACAGAAAGGCACTCTTCTTCCTCATTTCAAATAGTCCCTATACCCCAACATCTATAATTCAGAATAGTACCAGTTAATGATAGAGTTCAGCCATGGTGTGGGTTAAATATAGATTTCTGTGGCCTGGTCTGGGAACCTAACCATCATTTCTAACCTAAATAAACCACCATTCCCATGATTTCTTAGGGGGGAGAGCATTAATTCCCAAGTTGCAAACTATCAACTTCCAAAAGACTTTGGGGACACAGCCCAAGTTGGGAAACTGCCTGTCTTCAAAAGCTCGTTTAAAGGGGCAGCTAGATGGCGCAGTGGTTAAAGCACCGGCCCTGGATTCAGGAGTACCTGAGTTCAAATCCAGCCTCAGACACTTGACACTTACTAGCTGCGTGACCCTGGGCAAGTCACTTAACCCCCATTGCCTGGAAAAACAAAAAACAAAAAGATCATTTAAATAAGAGGAAGATAATATATTTTACATGTAGATTAACAGGTATAGAAAAACTAAGTAGCCTGAACAAAGGAGCAGTATGGACTAAAATCTACATTGAAAAACAATCCAGGGGACAGCTAGGTGGGCAGTGGATAAAGCACCAGCCCTGTATTCAGGAGGACCCGAGTTTAAATTCGGCCTCAGACACTCAACACTTACTAGCTGTGTGACTCTGGGCAAGTCACTTAACCCCAGATGCTTCACCAAAAAAAAAAAAAAAAAGGGAAATACAATCCAGCTGTTTCATAATGGCCAAGAAATGTATCTCTCTGTTTTGCAAAAGTAGAAAGCTAAGGGAGTTGACCATTACATACACTATCAGATGAGTCATCGGTTGGTTAATTTTGCTAAAAATGTCTTCTTCCCTCATGTGTGCCCATAAAGAGGGGCAAGGACAATAGGAGAGGTATACCAAGTATATGTGGAAAATTGTCATGTAGAAACTAGATTAAAATTGTTCTGTTTAGCCCTAGATAGAAAAAAAGAGGGACAATGGGTATAAGTCGAAAAAAGGAAAAACTAGTCATGATATTGTGGTAAAATATGAAAGTTTTTAACAGTCGGTTAGGATAACTGAAAGACGCCAGTTTTTCAAGGACCACCCTTTTGGGGAGGAGATGAACAGTCCGCCTGCTGCGCATGTCAGACTGCCTGCCGGGTACAGTCCGCCTGCTGCGCATGTCAGACTGCCTGCCAGGTACAGTGCGCCTGCTGCGCATGTCAGACTGCCTGCCGGGTTTTTTTTGACTTCCGGGGTGGAGAAGAGGAGAGTAGCCTTTTTTGCCGGCTTGGCGGGACTCCGGGCGGGGCGGCACAGACGGTCTGACTCACTCCAAAGGTGGCCTAAATCGGTTTGGTGAGTTTTTATAAGGAATATAGACTAAGCCTAGATTTAAGACGATTTGTACTGTATTTCTGTTTTCCTATCCTTCTAATCAACAACACCTTATATACAATAAAGGCTCTATCTAGAAAACCAGAAGCTTCTTCCATTTACTAGTCTGGGAGATGAATTAAGGGAAGGGTTAAGTAGGGGAGATTTATGATCTAATATCCAATTTTAAATCTCACAGTTTGGCGACCACGAAGGGACCTTAAGGACCCTCCCACCCTCCCTAGTTTGGCCATAAGCCGGCTAATTCGGTGGATTTTCCAAATACCCCCCCCCCCCCCCCCCCCCCGCGGACTTTCCCTTTGTCTAGTCTCCCTTAAAGACTTTAAGCCTCTAAAAGTCTTGCTTTAAACAGAAAAGCCAGCCCAGTTTAAAGGGCAAGATGCTCGAATATTCTACCATCCCTTTGATTTTTCTCATCGGAATGTATTGGGACAGCATAACATCCCGACTTAGAGGAATAGTTTACTCAATGGTCCTTCATAACATTATTGGTTTTTTCCTCATTCAGGCAGCAAAAAGTTTTTTGTATAATAGTATACGTGAGAATCTTTGGGAAAATACGTTTAATATAAGTAGAAATTTTATGCCTGCAATTGAAATACCTTTTAATACCACATCCATAGTTCATACGACTAAGGATTTTATTTTTTTTTTGTTGTTTTTTTTTGTTTTTGTTATTATCATTGTTTTTGTTATTATCATTGTTATGATGTGGGGGAAACTCTCACATATGGAGAGAGACCTCAAAATGGCTGTTTCTACTAGAGATGATCCAAATTCAGAATCAGATCAGCAGAAACTACTCCCTCTGCAGGAAGCTATAGAACATAGTAAGAAGGGAGTGCCAATTCAAGTCAGAAAATATAGCCCCTTTAGACCAAGTGACTTGAGCGCATGGAAATCAATCATCCCTAGTTTTGAGAAAAATCCAAACACTGTAATTTCACAGTTAAGGACTATATTTAATGCATATCAACCCAGTTGGGCTGATGTTACTTGCCTTTTGGAAACTTTACTGTCCCCAACTGAGATTACAGATATTATCTCAGCAGGAAATGCCCTTGTTGCGAAAGGTAAGGCCGATGTGGAATGGCCTCTAAAGGATCCAGAGTGGAATTATAATGATGATAGGGATTTCCAAAGATTAAAAGATGCTAGAGAAACACTTCTGAAGGGAATGGAATCTTGCTCTAGAAAACCGGAAAACTGGCAGAAATTTTTAAGCCTACCTCAGGAGGCTAATGAAAGACCAAACAGATTTTATGATAGACTTTGTGAGGCCGCTAGACAGTACACCAGATTGGATCCAGTAGATTTAAGAGATTCCTGTATCATTCTCAACACATTTGTTTATAATTCACTGCCAGAAATACGCAGATACTTTCTGAAACAATGTCCAGACTGGAGAAATCTCTCAGTAGATAGAATTAAGGAACTTGCAAATTATGTCTTTGACTCACGTGAGGAAGATCCAGATCACCCTAAACAGAGCATTCTGGCACCAGCGATTCCTAGTCAGCCATGTGGACACCGGAACAAGGACACTAAGGTGTGTTGTTACTGTCGTAAGGAGGGGCATGAATTGAGAGAATGTAGGACTTGGAGAAGAAATTCTAATTCTAATTACAGGCGAAATCAAAATAGAAATAGATCTTTTTGGAGGAATACAGAAAGGCAGTACCAGAATAATGGTAACCAAGACCCCCCTCAGAAGAGGACACAGGAATGATGGTGTCTTGGGGAGGAATGGAACATAGATAATGAAAGCCATATATTCCCAGATCCGGATTTTTTGAATGCACTTGTGCCAGTCCATTCACCTCCCCAGAGTAATGAACCACATGTCACCTTAAAAGTGGGGGAGACTTATTATGATTGTCTGCTAGACACAGGAGCCTCTAAATCAGTATTAGTAAGCAAACCAGATGCTGGGTGTAGACCTGTAGGATATTTGAATGTAGTGGGAGTCTCAGGAAAGAGCCAGAGAGTGGCAAAATTGAATCCTCGCATGGTATCTATGGGGCCCTTAACAGTAGAACATTCATTTTTACTCATGCCTGATGCCCCTGTAAATTTATTAGGTCGTGATCTCCTTTGCAAGCTTAGAGCAACCATATCTTGTGCTCCAGATGGGGCTGTCTCCTTACAATTGCCAGAGGATACTGTTCATTTATTACCAATTTTACTTACAGAAGCTCAAGGAACAGCAGGGGAGGTATCCAAAATCCCCTCTGACATTCCTGAGTCTTTATGGGCCTCATCCCCTAATGAGGTGGGGCTCCTTAAGTCTGCCATGCCTGTTACCTTTAAAGTTAAGGGGGGACCACCCCCCTCCATTCCACAGTATCCATTGTCTAGGGAAGCAATAGAAGGGATCACCCCTATAATTGAGGCTTTGAAAAGCCAGGGTATTATTATTCCATGTCATCACTCTCCATGCAATACTCCCATTTTGCCAGTTAAAAAACCCAAGCCTGGGCCAGATGGTAAACCTGTTTATCGCTTTGTGCAAGATCTTAGAGCGATTAATAATTATGTTATTCCTAGACATTCTATAGTCGCAAATCCGGCTATGATAATTTCCTCAATTCCCTATGAATCTACATGTTTCACAGTGGTAGACCTTTGCTCTGCCTTTTTCTCCATACCAGTACATGAGGACTTCCAATATTTATTTGCTTTTACCTGGAAAAATAGACAGTGGACCTGGACTAGACTCCCACAGGGATTTGTAGACAGTCCCACATTATTTTCCCAAATTTTACAGCAGGATCTGGCCTCTATTACCTTTAAAGCCTCCACACTAGTACAATATGTTGATGACTTACTTTTGGCCTCTCCTAATGCTGAAATTTGTCAGGAAGATAGCCGTCACTTACTGCTGGAGCTGCACAAGAGAGGACACAAGGTTTCTAAGACAAAGGTACAATGGTGTTTGCCCCAGGTAGAATATTTAGGATTTATTTTGGCTGCTGGAACTCGCTCTGTCTCTTCTAAGCGAGTCCAGGCCATTCAACAACTCTCTGCCCCCACTACTAAGAGGCAGTTGAGAGCCATTCTGGGAGCAGCTGGGTACTGTAGACAATGGATACCCTCTTTTGGTGAAATTACTAAACCCCTCATAGCTCTTACAAAAAGTTCTGTTCCAGACATTTTACAGTTGGATCCCCAGCATCTCTCAGCCATAAAAGAATTAAAACGGGCCTTGTTATCAGCACCTGCCCTAGGACTGCCAGATTATAGTAAGCCTTTCACTCTCTTTGTGCATGAACAAAGGGGGGTGGCTTCTGGAGTCCTGACTCAGTCACTGGGGCCTAACCAGCGTCCTATAGCCTACTATTCAATTCAGCTGGACCCTGTAGCGGCTGGAGTGCCACCTTGCCTTAGAGCAGTGGCGGCCACAGCGCTTTTGGTAGAAAAAGCCTCTGATTTGGTCCTAGGTAACCCTCTAACTGTGCAATGCCCTCACGAAGTGGAGGCTCTCTTACTACGTCACAGGACACAAGCCTTTTCAGATCAAAGGCTGGCTAAGTATGAAATAACCCTGTTAGGTAATGAGAATATCACTTTAAAACGCTGCACAGTTCTTAATCCAGCAACACTACTCCCTAATTTACCATTCTCGGGGGAACCGTTGCATGACTGTGCTTCTTTAGTTGATATGGCTGAAAAACCCCGTGATGATCTTTTTGATACACCTTTAGAAAATCCTGATCTTGTCCTCTATACAGATGGTTCCTCATTTATGAGAGAGGGAACCCGTTTTACTGGAGCTGCTGTAGTTTCTGATTATGACACCCTCTGGGCAGCTTCTCTGCCTTCCCATTTTAGTGCACAGGCTGCTGAACTTGTGGCTCTTACACAGGCCTGTAATATAGCTAAAGATAAGAGTGCCACCATTTTTACTGACTCGAAATATGGCTTTGGCATATGCCACTTTATTGGTATGATTTGGCGTCAACGAGGCTTTCTAACATCCTCGGGCAAGGCTATTGCCAATGGGGACCTTATCAAGGACCTCTTAGATGCCCTAAAACTGCCTTCTTCCCTAGCCGTTGTACATTGCCCTGCCCACACAGGGAATAGTGACCCTGTTTCAAAGGGAAATGCACGAGCCGATTCTGCAGCCAAGCTTGCTGCATTAGAAGCTCCTGAACATGTATTTAACCTTTCACCTTCTGAGGATATTCCTTCCAACCTAACCTATGACGATTCTGAAGTAGAAAAGTGGAAAAAGAAATTTAAGGCGAAACAGATCAATGGCATCTGGGTGTCTCCGGAAGGTAAGCCATTTCTTCCCCGGAAATTCTACCACCAGGTATGCCTCTCTGTTCACAGAAAAGGCCATTTTGGTACACAAGGCATTGTAGACTCTATTAAGAGAACCTGGATAGCACCAGGTGTGACTAATACAGCATCTCGAATCTGCTCGGGCTGCTCCACATGTCAGTCTTATAATCAGTATGCTTTTAAGGCCAAAGCTTATGGAGGGCGTCCTCTAGCATATACACCTTTTGAGCACTTACAAATTGATTATATTACTATGCCAAAAGCAGGACATTATAAATTTTGCCTTGTTATAGTTGATCAGCTCACTCGGTGGGTGGAGGCCTTTCCCAGCCCCCGAGCCACAGCTGCCTTTGTTGCCAAAATTCTTCTTAAAGAGATAGTACCTCGTTTTGGCCCACCAGCCCGCATCGATTCTGACAAAGGCACACATTTCACTGATTCGATTTTATCCCAAATCTACTCTTTCTTGGGAGTGACTCCAAAATTCCACACGCCCTACCATCCACAAAGTTCAGGCCAAGTCGAACGTATGAATAAAGAGCTTAAGAGTATGATTGGCAAATTATGTACTGAAACCCATTTGAAATGGCCTGATGTTCTACCATTGGCATTATTCTATCTACGAAGTAGACCAAGAGGAGAACTTCATATATCTCCTTATGAAATGCTTTTTGGTCACCCTCCTATCCAAGCTAAAACTTTTTCCCCAGTTTATACATCACTGGTGGGAGGTGATACTTCTGTTGCTTCCTATATACAGGAATTACAGACCAGGCTACGTGAACTCCATGAGGCAGGAGCTGTGGTCCAGGCAGGACCATTAGACTTTTCATTGCATAACTTCAACCCAGGAGATAAAATATATGTAAAGAATTTTCAGAGAACCAGTGGAACTCAACCTGCCTGGGAAGGACCTTTTCAGGTATTATTGACAACTCCTACCGCCATTAAAATTGGTGAAAAAGACTCATGGATTCATTGCTCTCATATAAAGCCTGCACCATTCATAGGTGAAGAGATTTCAGATAGACCTGAGGTAGACGCTAAAGAGGTAAAAACCCTAACGATAGCAACTGTTAAAGAGCAAAGAAAGTTCAGAGGAAACAGGAAGTTCCCATTTAAGAATCCCACTGATCAGTTAAATGCTTTGGGACTCAGTCTTCGTAAAGTATCAGGAGACGGAAATTGCCTTTTTAGGGCTTTAGCAGACCAGCTAGAAGGTCACTGTAGAAATCATCTCAGACACAGACAAGAAGCTGCTTCTTATATGATTAACCATAGACAAGAGTTTGAGTCTTTTATAGTAAATGACTCCCCTTTTGAAGAATATGTTGATGAATTAAAGAAATTTGGAAAGTGGGGAGGAAATGATACAATTGTAGCATTTGCTAAGCAGCATCAGCTGAATGTTGTGGTTCATCAATTAAATCAGCCTTTATTGAAAATCAGTGGCACAGACAAAACTGATGCTACAGAACTCCACATTTTCTACCATAAAGAACATTATGACAGCATTAGAAAGATCAATGACAATTCAGAAACCCCTGCCACTTTGGCATGCAGAGAATTGGGGAACCAGTTAAAACAATGTGGCATACCCCAAACTCTAGCAGCTTAAATACCTTATAATTTAACAAGCATTTCCTTCTACAGGCAAAAGCACTGAAGTACATGGCCTAGTTTTCTGGCCTACCTCAACTATTTTTTTTTTTTTTTATTAATTTTTGGGTTTTTTTGTTTTTGTTTTGACTTTTGAAAGGCACTGAAAAGACCTGGAATTGACTGCACCTTTAAGTTCTTTAAGAGCACAAAAGGGTGCTTAGCGAATCTTTTGCTTTTTATTTTTTATTTTTGGTTTTGCTTTGGTTTTTTTTTTACTTTTGTTTCTTTTGCTTTTCTTTAAAACTAAATTTTGTAAACTAAGTGATTATTCAAAGACATTTTAAGTATATGCTGTGGGTGAGGCTATCGGGCCTCAGAAGCTACCAGAATTCTTCTTTTTTTTTATTTTTTTACTCTTTCTTTTTGAGAGAACCATGAGTTCTAATGAGTTTTGTTTTATTTATTTATTTTTCTCCTTTCTCTTGTATGTTGTTCTGTTTAACTAAAAAGTACCAGAAATTGCTTGATACCTCACTGAAAACATTGAATATTGAATCTTGCTAATTGAAGTCTTATTTCTTTTTGATGAATTAATCACCACTTTAAGTATCTGCTACTGTTATACCAGAGAATTCATGTATAAGATGATGTGGTCTACTTGCTAAAAGAAGATTATGTAATAATGTCTAAAAGAAGATTATGTAACAATGTCTAATATAATCAGCTATTTACATTCGTTTATTATTTATATGTCATTATACTCTGGGTATGGTTTGGAATTATTGTATATATCACTAATATATTCTCAGTTATGCAGCATAGCACACATTTTTACCATCATATTGTCTTTGGTGAAATTAATGAGATTTCAGAAATATGGAAACTTATCATTTCAGAGACTAACTTGCTGTGAACTCTGACGCAGGCCCTGGAGAGAATATATGTGCAACAAAAGGAGAGACAGGTATACGTAAGTCCATGGTTTGCTTATGATGGTGACTATGTAGAGCACAATTACTAGGCACAGTCCAGTATTCATCCTCTCTCCCTCCTAATTTAACCTAATTTAACTGAACTTATTTATCTTTTTATCTCACTCAGTTGAATTCACCTGTGGCCTAGCACAATCACTGGCTGTCTCAGAACCATGAGATATGGTATGATAACCTTTCCATAACATTTTCAGGTGTCATGAACACATACTAAATTTGGCTTTGATCCAGACACATGGTGGTAAAAAGTGTTACACATTGCATAACTACCTCAACCCTCTATTACAAGTCTAACCATATAAAGGAGGGAATGTAATGGAATTTATTAATTTGATCATTGACAATGCTATGCTAAGGTTTTAAAAATACAGCAATTCAAACAGTTAAAGAAGATAATCCAGCTTTCCAGACCAGAGTCCAGAATCCAGTTTTCCAGACCAGAATCCAGTTTCCTCCTGATGACATCTTACCACTTCAAGAAGACAAGAGAACTCAGAGACTTTATATGAACTGTTTTGCTTTATTAGCTTTTACTATCTCCTTTCTGTTATATACTATCTGTAACATGTACTCTCTGCAGAGGCCCTCCCTTTGCAAGACCAATGTCATAGCGTCGGTTCATGAGGACAAAAAAAATCGCCCCTCTGGACAAAACTTTCCTCTCTTCCTTTTCTGTATTGTTGTTCGCATATTATTAGTCAGCAAAAGTTATTATATTCTTTTTACTGTTCCATCAAGGAAACATTCCGTTTCTTGAGGAAGCAAAGGGGGGAAATGTGGTAAAATATGAAAGTTTTTAACAGTCGGTTAGGATAACTGAAAGACGCCAGTTTTTCAAGGACCACCCTTTTGGGGAGGAGATGAACAGTCCGCCTGCTGCGCATGTCAGACTGCCTGCCGGGTACAGTCCGCCTGCTGCGCATGTCAGACTGCCTGCCAGGTACAGTGCGCCTGCTGCGCATGTCAGACTGCCTGCCGGGTTTTTTTTGACTTCCGGGGTGGAGAAGAGGAGAGTAGCCTTTTTTGCCGGCTTGGCGGGACTCCGGGCGGGGCGGCACAGACGGTCTGACTCACTCCAAAGGTGGCCTAAATCGGTTTGGTGAGTTTTTATAAGGAATATAGACTAAGCCTAGATTTAAGACGATTTGTACTGTATTTCTGTTTTCCTATCCTTCTAATCAACAACACCTTATATACAATAAAGGCTCTATCTAGAAAACCAGAAGCTTCTTCCATTTACTAGTCTGGGAGATGAATTAAGGGAAGGGTTAAGTAGGGGAGATTTATGATCTAATATCCAATTTTAAATCTCACAATATCAATAAAAACTTCCCAACAATTATGTGCTGCCTCAAGGGGCAGGATAGCTATTTGTCAAGTGTGCCATACATCATGGGGAATTCTTTTCAGGTGTGAGCTAGATAGGGCAGCAGGTGGCACTGGATAGGTGTCAAAGTGGATAGAACACTGGGCTTGGAATCAGAAAGACTCATGTTCAAATCCAGCTTCAAGACACTTATTAGCTGTGTGACCCTAGGCAAGTCACTTAACCCTGTTTGCCTCAGTTCCTCATCTGTAAAACTGAGCTGGAAGGAAGGAAATAGCAAACCACTCCATGAGTTGGATGGATTAGATGGCAAGCCAATAAGTTCCCTTCCAATTGTGAAATTCCAGTGATACTTATTGCTAGTCTGTGACTCTACAAGGCATTTTACATCTCTAAGACCATTTCTTCATCTTTAAAATGCAAATAATAGCACCTTCTTAATAGGATTGTTGTGAGGGTCAAATGAGATAATTTACACAAGGAAAATAATGGTGCCCACCTTATGGAACTGTTGTGGTAGAAAAGAACTTTGGAATCTGTAAAGTACCATCCAAATATTAATTCTTGGAATTGTTATCATCAATATTTCATCTCTTATTTTTTTCAAGGAATGGCTCTCTGGGAAGGGGAAAGGGAGGTATATATTTGGAAATAAAGATGACACAAAAACAAAAGAAGGCAACAAAAGGAAAATAATTTTTAAAAAACATTTCTCGGGGCAACTAGGTGGCACAATGGATAGAGCACTGGCCCTGGATTCAGGAGGACCTGAGTTCAAATCCGACCTCAGACACTTGACACTTAACTAGCTGTGTGACCTTGGGCAAATCACTTAACCCCAACTGCCTTACCAAAAAACAAACAAAACAAAAACATTTCTCAAATTTTTTGCATCATTGCATTTGATCATATGTAAAACTAGCAATTCTTTTACTTGAGCCTTAAGTTACTTGCTATCATGTACAGTTTGTACAGTACACTTTGTATCATCTTTGGGGAAAGCATTCCTAGTCTATAAAAATAGATTTAGCCTCAAAGGGGACAGTACAAATTATATTTTAAGAAAAATTCCTCCCAAAGACTATGTATGCCTTCTCTAGCATCAAGTCCTGTCCCTAATAGCTTGGTACTTTAATTTTGTTTTCCCTCATCAATAGTTTCAATTATAGTCCAAACATAGAATCTTATTTACCTTATATGAGCTGATACATAACAATTAGGGACAACACCATGATGTCAATTGTGTTGAGAAAAGTCCACTCATCAAAGAGCAAAGAATCAGTGGTAACCAAAAAAAAATTTTTTTAAGACTGTTTATTCAAGTTGATCCTTCATAAATTGAAGGCATTAGGCTATATACAATATGTGTGGTTTATACTATATAAAAATCTTTTAACATAAAGATAGCCAAGAAGGGCTGAGGAAAAGTAAACACCAGTCTTTGATCTGGACCTGTCATTCTTGTGAAGAACTCCATAGGGAAATTTCCTCCAGTTGCAAATATGTGCAAATAGTCTGCAATTTATGGTCCTAATTGCCTAGGGGACAGAGAGGCTAAATGATTTGCCTTGGAATCACATAGCTAGTATAGGTTAGAAGCAAGGCTTGAACTCAGGTTGTCCTGAGTTCAAGAGCAGCTCTCAACCTACCCCCTTCCAATACCATTCTGCTGTTCATCAGTCTTCTGATGACAAAATATCTTCTCACAAAATAATTGAAAATTAAAAGTAAACTTCTCTTGTATCCCCCACTAAAATGAGTCTCAAATTTCCTTTTATTCAATGTTCAAAAAAGTTACATTAAAAATAAGGCCACAATTTGACTTTTGCTCGGTTTTTCTCCCCCCATCTTCTCTGATCTAATTGGGTTTAAAACTAATATATAATAACTAAAATAAAGGCATAATACTTTTCCATCCCTACTTAGCCCTTTTACACACCTTTAGGCTCCCCCATTAGTCATCTGAAGCATCTGGAAGCTTGGCCATATCCCATCCCCTCCTTGAAACCTTTAGTCACCACTATCCCCTTAAAGGTACTAAAGTGAAACAGAAGATGGGTAGATGTCAAAGAAAAACAGATTGTGTGGAGAAGAATAAGTGAGAAGCACAATACAGTGGGACATGAAATAACAAGACAAAATGTGTAACTAAGAGAAGGAAAGAAAGAGTGGAAGAGTGAGAAGGAAGAGGAATAAAATAGCTTGGGCTTAGGGGCAGCTAGATGGCACAGTGGATAGAGCACTGGCCCTGGAGTCAGGAGTACCTGAGTTCAAATCCGACCTTAGACACTTAACCCGTACTAGCTGTGTGACCCTGGGCAAGTCACTTAACCCCAACTGCCTCACTAAAAAACAAACAAACAAACAAAAACCCAAACAAAACAGCTTGGGCTACATTGGGTAGGATGAGTCAGTAAATGTATGAAAGCAGCAAAATGACCACCAGATGTTAATAACCAATGGCAGAGGGCAGCTAGGTGGCACAGTGGATAGAGCACTGGCCCTGGATTCAGAAGGACCTGAGTTCAAATTCGGCCTCAAACACTTGACACTTACTAGCTGTGTGACCCTGGGCAAGTCACTGAACCCCCACTGCCCTGCAAAAAACAAAAACAGAAATAGAAAAAACAAAAACAAAAAAAACAATGACAAAACATTTGCTCTCTCCAAAATGACCTTTATTAGTTTTCCAGAACCTTATAATAAAAAAAACCTTTTTGCCAAAGGAAAGAAAATTATCATCTTAAATATTTCAATACCATCCTTACAATGTTTGTTAAATAATTTTATTTTAATAATTTCCATTGGACTGCTACATGCATTATGGACTTGTCAACGGAAAGCTGTGGTTTTCCTATTTCCTGCTTAAGGACTATATTTATTAAACAGATCAAGTGGGAAAGAAGACTTCTGCTCATAGATAAAATACATTTATATTTAGCCTAAAGTTTACAGAATGGATCTTACAAATCAAATATATACATATGGGGAGGGATTTTTTTTTCTATTTCTATTGTTCAGGTCTTATAGTCAATCTAAAAATTAGTTCAGAAGTTGCTAGTGAGGTGCATTTCTTCGTTACAAGAGAAAACTCACAAAAGAAAGAGCTTAAAAATAATACCCATTAATTAGAGGTATAGGGTTACAAATGAGCTTTTTTCCTCTTACCATACCAACAATTTCTGCATCTTCCTTCTCATTCTCTACCTTTTTTCCCCCTTTTTCTTCAGAAATGCTCCAGCTCAATTGTTTTTTCCTGAGGTGGGGGTGGGAACAATGTCTGCAACATTCCTTCATGACCTTTCTCATATCTGTTCGAACAAGGTGACCTATAGATGTGTCTCCCATGAGCCTAGCTATGTATTGATGAAGAAGAGGGGAGCAAAGAAACATTCTTTATGCTTCTCTCACTTCTGTAATCTGCTTTATGAACCAGCACATAGGGGCAAGAGGAGGGGACTTGGCCATATCAGTCTTTGGAGAATGGGTAGTCTAGGAGCATCTTCAAGTTGTGAGGAAATGTGATGGCATTCAGTGGTGGGAGCAGCAGCTGTGATTGCTCTTCTTCCTATGTCCTTCTTTCTCTTTTATGAACTGGTTTCACCAACCTCACAACACAAAGAAACATTTGCTGCTGAAGAAATCCAAATATACTTTAATATAAAAGGTTCAAAATCTAAGTGTTTTCCCCTAACATGGTAGGAAAAAATTTTAGAGTTCCTGGTTTTAATTTATTTTTCATTCACATGGGTTGATAAGGTTGTTGTTGCTTTAATAAATCAGTATCAAAGGCTTTACCTAATTTAAATCCATCATTTCTAAAGACTCCATCTTCTCCAACCATACTCTGCATTCACCCAATCCATAAATATTTACTGGGCACCTATTGTGTACAAAGTGCCAAAGAGATATATAACACATGGGCCCTGCCCTTAATCATTCTTCTCTCAGAAAGGATAAAAAGAAAGTCACCTTCAAACAGACTGGATCCTAAAACTTTTGATCTCCTCATGACAGGCAAGCTTATAAAGAGAAAATGCAAGAAGTAGAGAGGGCTGGTTCTCCCTTTTCATGTAGACATCAAGGTGTCATCACCAGTGCCAACAGCTGTTCTATCTCTTAAGAGCCAATCTCTACAACCCAGTTGGAACTACCCATAATCCTTCCCTAATCCTAATTCAAAAAGCAATTAGGCAAACAAAAGATATCAAAATATGCTATATATTAAATGATCAACTTGAAATCATTTTATCACAGTATTTTAAATAGGATCCTATTAAGTTTTGTGAAGTGGTCAAATCCAATTTCAGATTTGCTGACAATTTCTTACCTCACTATGTGTGATAGGAACTCATCAGACTCATCAGTTCCTAATGATAGAATCACACGGTTTTACTGCTAGAAGAGAATTTAGTGCTCATCTAATCCAATCCTCTCATTTTATAGATGAGTAAACTACAGCTTACACTTTTGCTATCATTTGGCTAAATAAAACTCAAAAGAAAATCTGAGTAGCTTCATAAGCCCTCCTGTTCCTTTTTGTTTATCACTATCTTATTATAAGCAGATGTTTCTACAAAAGCATCCCTAGAGTTACCAAAGTTTAATATGTTGATCTGAGCTTCTGTCCTTGGATTACAATATCCAACCAGTTCCAAAAAGAATTTTTTCACATGTGATCTCATTTTAAATATAAAAATGATGTATCTCATTAAAGTACTTTTTAAAATCTTCATCATTGAATTCTGCTTGTAACTCCAATAAAGTCTAACATATTCAGTACCAAGAATATCTAGTGCAGGGAAAGGTAGAAGGCATCAAGTACATTTCCAGATGCTAGATTTTATTTAAAAGCAATTCCATCTTTTGAAATGCCCCCCCAAAAACTCAATTGTTCTTCACGAAATCTTCTAAAAACATACTTGTAAGATCCATTTGAGTGCTCGCTTCAGCAGCATATATGCTAAAATTGGAACGATAGAGAGAAGATTAGCCCAGCCCCTGTGCAAGGATGACACGCAAATTTGTGAAGCAAGATCCATTTGAAAAAAGGGTCTTCCTTTAGTATGGACCTTGCAGGTATGGGATAGCATTCTCCTTTGCAAAATGTGGCTTAGAAGGTAAGAACTCCAGTTCCTACCCTATTACTTAAACTAAGTTCTGCATATATAATTTGATCCTAAAGTACAACTTAAGCACGTGTACTATGCAGTCCTCAACTTCCTTGTAGCCATTTTCTTGACAATTTCCAATTTCATTGCTTTCCTGAGCAGAGTTGACATTCAATAAATATGAAATAAAATGAACAATTACATTAAACCCCTGAGTCAGGATTTGAAAGAGACTGAATAAACAAATAAGTTTTCCTCATTTTCATCACTTTTCTCATACATTTTTGTCCCACAAATGTGTCCTCCAGTTTCTTCTTCACACCTCTGATCTATTCCATTTTTGAATAGCTTTCACTCTTAGGAAAGTTTTAGTTATATTAAATCTAAATGGGGAGCAGCTAGGTGGTGCAGTGGATAAAGCACCAGTCCTGGATTCAGGAGGACCTGAGTTCAAATCCAGCCTCAGACACTTAACACTTACTAGCTGTGTGACCCTAGACAAGCATTTATATAGTACCTATGATGTACCAGGCACTGTGCTAAGCACTTTATAAATATTAGTTCATTTGATCCTCACAACAACCCTGGAAGGTAGATGCTCTTATTATCCTCATTTTATAGTTAAAGAAACTGAGGCAAGCAGAGGTTAAGTGACTTGTTCAAGGTTACACAGCTAGTAAGTGTCTGAGGTCATATTTGAATTCCAGGCCCAGAACTTGAACCATTGTGCTACCTACCTTCCTAGGTGTCCTACTGGGACATGCTTTCAAATTACTAACTCCTCTTGAGCTTGCATTCCATTCAAAACCCAAAAACTTTTAACAAAAACTATCTTCATGCCTCTCCCAGCCTCTACCTAAAGTTGATTTTTTAAAAACCTCAGTGTAAGACTTTACATTTATCCTTATTACTTATTAAATTTCATCTTCTTAGACTTGGCCCAGCATTTTACCAGTTAAATCTTTTTGGATTCCAAAATTCTCATCCAAGGTGGTAACTCTCCCTCATTTGTGTCACTTACACATCTGATAAGCACACCATCTATGCTTTCATCCATGTTATTATTAATAAAATATGTTAAATGCACAGATTCCCAGGATACTCAACTAGAGGTTTCCTTCCTGACAACAAACCAATCCAGAGTAGTTAGCCTACTTGGAGTCTAACTATTCAACCACTTCCAAATATAACTAATTTTGCTATTCTCTGGTTCATATCTTTTCATCTTATCCCTAAAAACAGTATGAGACTGTCAATAGCTTTGCCAAATTCTATCTATAGCACTCCCTTAACCTATTAGCCTAGCACCAAGAGAGAGAGAAGGAAAGAGACAGAGAGAAAAATGAGGATAGCTTGGCAGGATTTATTTTTTTATGAAGCCAAGCTGGTACTTTATGATTCTCTCTTCCTTTTCTAGATGTTCATTAACCATCCCTTTAATAATTCATTCTAGAACTTTGTCAAGAATTGACATCAAATTTTATGGCCCATAGTTTGCAGACCCCATTCTTACTCCTTTTGCCTCTCTCCAAGACTGTAGTACCTCTATTATTGATAGAGGCTTAGCAGCATACCCACCAGTTCTTTCACTATCTTAGTATATAGTTCATCTGGGCTTGGTGATTGGAATTCCTCAAGGATATCCTGATGCTCTCCCTATTTATCTTGAATTTCAGCTTACTGTTATCCATTTTGTTCTGTCCTTTACAATCCAAAGATCAAAGATCATTCTCCTTAGCAGAGAAAACAATCCAAAAAAAATTCCATTTGTCATCTATCTTGAGCAACAGTCAAATCCTTCTTAGATCCTCTTTTCCCACTATTGCTGGAAAAAAAAATTCTTTTTATTGTCCTGAGCTTTCCTAGTTAACTTCCAACTAATTCTGTGAATTTAGCACTTCTAGTCTTACAGGAGAATGCAGCACGGGGAAGCAGCTAGCCTGCTGAAGTTAGGAGACAGGAAAGACTTGAGTCTGAATCCCCCTTTTGCTACCTAGCTATGTGGTCACGGATAAGACCTTTTACCTCTGACCATCAGTTTGTTCATCTATAAAATGGGGGGAAATACCAGTAGTTCAGGCCTCACGGGGTTGTTTGTGAGGCTTAAAAGATAAAATGTGCAAAGTGGTTTGCAAACTTTACAGCAAAATTGTCTCAGTTTATTATTGTCAATTATTGTCACTGCCACCCACATATTTATTCATTACATGGCCTTGCTTCTGTGTTCTGTTCCTGCCTTTCTAAAATCTAAGTGGATCAGTGAACTTCCTACAGTCAGTCAGTAACAATTTCTTTACACAACTCACCCTTTTACTCTTCACTGGAATTGTTTCAGCTTGTTTCTTCAGAATGTTAGTTTTGAAAGTTTTCTTTTCCTTCTGAACTTACTTCCTCCAGAAAAGTTTAGTTCATAAGATCCTCCTCATTCTTTCTTTGGACACTTTGTAATTTGTTGTTCCAAAATGTAGGGTGCATGTCAGACTATGCCCAGCTTTATTCTCCTTTATTAGAAATTCTAAGATGGAGTGAGCTCTTCATTTCTACTTCAGCAATCAGTTGCTCCTTGATGGTGAAAATCAAGTCCAGAATAACAGTTCTTGTTGCTTCTGCTTTTTTGAAAGAGGAAATTATCATTAAGGCTCAATTATTAGTTTCTCTGCCTTTGGCAAAGAGAGCTCCAGCAGATATCTAGATAACTGAAGTCCCCCATCATTACTATATCATGTCGCCATATCACTTTTATCTTTCCTGAACTCATCAATTTCCTTTTCCCCCATCTAGGTAGTCTGTAGTATACTGTGATAACATTGCTTGTTTTTGCCTTGGATGATTTTCACTCACCATGCTTCCCTACTCTGGTTCTCAGATTTTCTCATATGAATATATCTTCTTAACAACTACTCTGTACCTAACTTCCCTTACTTTCCTCCCCCATACATATATCATTACTTATGCATTCCTTTTCAATCAGTTATACCTTTCCAGAACCAAATTCAAGTTAATGGTTTCTATGCCACAAAGTTTGAGTGATACTTATTTGACTCTTGAATTAGGATGTTTAGTTCAGCTTTCTTGTTAGCCATTCTTTGTGCATCTATGTCTAAACATTACACACTATCCATGTGTTTTACTATTGGCTCCCTTCTTGGTGTTTGTCTCTGGTAAAGTTCTGGGCATTTCAACTGCCATTCTTCTTTGTTCAACCTTATCTCTATGGTATCTAGCTTGGAAAAATTAAAAAGTTTTCTCCCCACGTCCTTTTTATTTTAAAGTTCTTGCTTGATTTGAACTGTAAGGCTCTTGGTAAATACACACACATGTATATCTATGTGTATGTATTCCATTTATCATTAGTTAAACTTTATCAGGAGCCTGTCATTCCTATATTTTAAGACCTGGACCAGAATATTCAAAACCCATTTTCAGAGTCCATCCTCTTAACCAGCTGTTCTTTTCCCAAATCTGTCTTTCTCTTCTGAAGCCCCTGTCTTTTATGAGCAGCTGTGAAGAAAATACCACTTGTGTTTCTAAGGCTTTCAGCTTCTTGTCCAGACTTCATAATCCTTAGAAGTACTTTTCTAAATTCCCTCCAGCAATATCACTTAAACCTGTGTGAATCATCAAGAGTGAGAATCACTCAGCCTGTCAGTCAATAAGCATTTATTAAACTGCCTATTATGTGCCAGGCACTGTGCTAAGTGCAATTAGTCATCAGGTTTGACCAGTCTTGGCTTCCAGGTTCTCTGTCACATCCCAGATACATGCCCCGGAAAGAAAACAGAATTCTCTATTAGCTTAATTCAACCTATTCAAAACCAAACTTAAAATTTCCCTCCAACATATCAGAAGCCCACCTTCACTTCTGTGTGCATGTGTGAGTTAGTGTGTGATTACCATTCTCCTAACTACCCAAGTTTGAAATTCCTATTTATTCATCTTCTCTGTCATACTCTATATGTTCAATAAATCATCAAATTATTTCCATTTTCCTTTCAAGATACCTTTTATGAGACATACATTTTTGGACATGGCTAACATGGGAATCTGATTTGCCAGACTATGTAGAATGCTCATCATCATTATCATCCTTGTTGTTCACTGGTTGGAGGGGGAGAGGGGGAGAGGGGGAGACAATAGTGGGAGGGCCAGATAAAAAAATTTAAACCACTT
This sequence comes from Dromiciops gliroides, assembly GCF_019393635.1. Classification (NCBI taxonomy): domain Eukaryota; kingdom Metazoa; phylum Chordata; class Mammalia; order Microbiotheria; family Microbiotheriidae; genus Dromiciops; species Dromiciops gliroides. The sequence goes on along the minus strand of NC_057861.1, from coordinate 618,214,744 downwards.
GTTCCTTATTTTTTAAATGAAAAAAGACATTTGCCATCCTAATTTCAGATTCCAAGAACATAGTAATAAGGATTATAATAAGGATTATTATATATATGGACTGTTAGATGAGGAAACTCCCTCTTATCAAATGCATGTTGGCACCTTCTTTCTCTTCGACTAAGAATTGCCAAATTACTAAGAGGCTGAGTGACTTGGCCAGGACTATAAAGCTATTATGTGTCAAAGGTGGGATTTGAACGCAGGTCTTCAGGGTCTGAAGTTAGATATCTCTCCACCCACACTGATGGACCATTCATAGGTTTTTGAGCATAGTAACATGGCAGTGGTATGAGCAAGGAGGCAGAGCAAAGGGGGTAGAGATAGGAGACTGGAAGACCACTTAATGGAATACTGTAATAGACCATGGAGGTGGTAATAGGGGTCTGAAGAGGATCAGAGCTGTGGAAATTCAAGAAAAGGGACAGATGTGAGAGATGTATTATAAAGGTAAAATGGACAGAACTTTTTAGGTTTGGAAAGTTGGAGAAAAGGAAGTACCTAAGATTCAATTCAATTCAATAAGCACTTATTAAACATACCTATTCCGTGCAAAGTACTGAAATAAACCCTGGGGATATAAAAACAACAATTTAAAAATGTCTTTCAAACATACACTTCTCTTTTTTCAATACCACCTCCACTAATTACTGAAAACAGCCTCCTAGAATTCCTGGCTCTGGTCTTTCCCTGCTCCAAATCATCACCTCATGATGGATCTTCCTTACACACCATTTTTTACTATGCCATCCCCTTGTTCCAAAACAAAACAAAACAAAAACAAAAAATAACAAAAGGCTCCTTTTCTTCTCTCAAGGCTGAATTCCCCGTTTTTCACAGTCATAACCTGACTCTTCCCTACATATGTAATTGTAGCCTTTTCCCCACTGTTCTCAACATGCCACTTCCATTCTCATCAAGCCACTTTCCTTAGGAGTGAGAAGACTTGGTTTCCAATACAAACTTAAGAAAAACAAAACCTAAAAGCATTATGCAGAGTATTCCTAGTCTTAAGGGCAGGCCTTCTTTCATGTTTTTCCCATTCACCATGACTCAGATCTAACTTTCTCCATAGAATGTCTGATGACCATTCTAACTCTCTTCATTCATCTCTCTAACCCAAGCTTTAATGTAGTTAAAGTCTTTTTATAGACTATACCACAACTGAATGTTGAAATATAAAGTTATGCTGAATGGTTCCATGCTAGTTGGGGATATATATATATCACAACAAAGAAAATAGTAAGAAAATGGCAAAAGGCTTAAAAAAAATCAGTGTTCATTTTAAAATGTTCAAGTGACAGACATTATGTTAGAAGGGAATTAAGTTTTGATTTATTTATAGCACTGTAATTAGATGTTTCCACTAAGGCCCTCTTCTGAGTTTTGGCATGGAGGTCATGTGATGCTTGGTTCTCAAAAAATATGACAGGAATAAAACAAGTCCTGACCTGTTCTTCCAAGCTGGAAAAACCTTCCAAGTATAGTTGTGACAAAATCTTCCATTTATGCAGACTTCAAGGTTTGCACAGCATTTTACTTATATTATCCCATTTAAGCTTTACAACAACCCTGTGAACGAGGAATGGTGGCACACCCCTGCAATCCCTGATGCTGGGGGAGGCTGAGGCTGGTGGATCACTTGAGCTCAGGAGTTTTGAGTTACAGTAGAGCTGAAGTTGGTCAGCTGTCTTTCTATCACTCTTCTTCCACCCCATCCCACCCCCACATTTCCCCCCAACCCTGGATGGAAGGGATGAGAGGAGCAAACTAGCACAAGTTAGAAATGCAGGGCAAAATTTCCATGCTTATCAGTAGTGGGTTAAGCTTATGAATGGCTGAGGCAAGGGGAAGGGGAAGGGGAGGAAACAAAAGAAAAGAGACTTACTTCAGGAATTACAATTCCCATTTTACAGATAAGGAACTGCCTACACTTATATAGCTAGTGTCTGAGGTGGGATTCAAATCCAGATCCTCCTGACTACTAGTCCTGCAATCTTTTCAGCAACTCAGGAAACAATCTACTGGTCAGAAGAGTGCCTCTGACCTGCGTCAGTGGAGAGAGTATCCACCTATATAAAAATGGAGAAACCTGGGGTATTGAAGTAAAAAGTAATCCTATCGTGACTATATTCCTGTAAGCAAGCAGAGATCTCATCCTCAATTGCTTGTAAAACCACAGATCTCTTAAATGTACCAGAGAGCTTCCCCTGTGATCAATAGTGGTTTGAAACATTTGTCAGAATGTATAAAAAGGAAGAGTAATAATGCCTACATTTTTGCTGCTTTGGGGATTTTCCTACAATGATATCCTGAAGTATGGTAACCTTCAGCTTTTCTTCAGACCTGCTGCTCGCCAGGAAGACAGTATCCAGGGAGGTCACTGTAATGACCTGAAGTATCTTCCCCTGAGCCCCCTATTTTTTTGTGTCTAATAAATTCTGAATAGGGCCTCTGAAGCTTTAAAGACAGTAGTAGCAAAAAAAAATTTTTTTAATTAAAAAATAAAGACAGTAGTAGCTATGAAACGTAATTAATCAGAATTTCCTAGGACACTGCTAAGGTGATAACGGTGACAAGCTGGCACCTCTCTCTCCTTTATTTGTCAATCTTTCCTTCTCTGTAGCTGTTTCTCAGCCTGTCACCTCTCTCCCTCCCTCTGTGTGTCTATTTCCCTTTCTTCCTCTCCACCAATACTTAAATTAGTCAAGTTTCCTGGGTATATCAGCTGTGTCTCTCTATTCCTCAGGGCAAAAGTGCACTTGCACAAGGGCACAAGGGTAGACATTGAGTTTCTCATGACAGGAACTCAAAGTAAAGGCTAGATGTCCACCTCCTAGGGATTAAGATAGGATTCTATTTAGATGGGCATCTAGCCTCTGCTAGAAAAACTCCTATGATAAGGTTCCTTCTAACTCCTAAGTCTATTATTATTATACTTCCCTAACTGGCCATAATATAGAACTGAAGTATATCTTTATTTACTACATTTATTAAGTAAAGTTTTATGTTCCTTATTCTCAATTTAATATACATATATCAGAATACATATTTGCTTCCACCTACCAGTTATCTGCATATTTGGCACTTAAATAATATCTATAGTTTAGAGTTTGCCTTTAAAATTCATTTTTTAAAATTATAATGACCAGTTTGAAGGGGCAGATAACCCTGTTAACAAAATATCTGTTGGTGACAGCAAACTTTTGATAAAAAAAAAAACCCACCCTGAACCTAATAAAATCACACTTTAAGAATTAACAATCATTTTAAAATTCCAAGTCCAAAAGAAAAATCTAGGATTTAAATTAGGGGCTGGAAAGGATTATCAGAGTACCTGAATTCAAATGGAATTTACTACCAGTATGACCTTGGGCAAAGTCAGTTCACATCTTTGGGCTTCAATTTCTCCCTCTACAAATCGAAAGGGCTACGTTAAAGAAAGGAGAAAGAAAATGATGGATTGAACGTTTCTTTCCCTAACTACTACTGCCTTATTCTAAGCCAGCATCCCTAATGGATCTTTCCTCAGGTCCTCACTCATTGGCTGGACTGACAAACACTTGAAAGCAAACAGATATTGCATAGACACTTCCTTGTTCTCAGTTATGGAATCTAACTACTTCCTTACAATGACAGGAATGGACCCTAAAAGACATAATTACATAATACAATACATAAAATCAATACATAATAAAAGTCATAATTACATATTAAAAAATACATAAACAAATAGCAATGTCAGTATGTTCTTATGCCCCTTGCCCCATTATTATTTTATCTTATTTCTTTATATATTCACCATATTTCTTACTTTCCTTTCCTTTTTCTTCAGTATCAAGACTTTTCTCATTACATGAACTTTAAACTTTTTTCCAAATATCTTTATCTGTATGAATTTATCTTCATTTAACACAGTAGTGTTCATGGAAAATTTGTGTAAATCAGTTTTGGTAAAATGAATCAGTGAGCATATAAGGGAAGCTTGCTCATTTAAGGAATTCTATGATGACTTATTTTCCAAAGTAAAATATCAGTTCCATTTCATCTCTGTGTAAATTTGAAACTTGATATGTAAGATATCACAGAATTTCAGAATAAGTTACCTCAGAAGCCATTTATTCCAATCCGTGAAGCAATACCTAACAACTGTCATTCAGTCTTTGCTTGAAGACATTTATTCTATGAGATCTTCAATTGAAGACCTCTATCTATTCTACCTCAAAACTTAAGTTGGATTCCATACCACGGGAAGGGTAGAAGCAGCAGCACATTAAAAGGCAGTGTGGGGGCAGCTAGGTGGCGCAGTGGATAGAGCACCGGCCCTGGAGTCAGGAGGACCTGAGTTCAAATCTGCCCTCAGACACTTACTACTAGCTGTGTGACCCTGGGCAAGTCATTTAACCCCAATTGCCTCACCAAAAAAAAAAAAAAAAGCAGTGTGATGTGATAGAAAAACCAAAGGCCTTAGGCAAATAAGGATATATTATACCTCCTATACAGAGTAGTTATATGACCTTGGATTAGTCACTGCCTTTGAGGAATTGCTTCATCATCTGTAAAATAAAGGGCTTCACGATCTTTAACATCCTTTCCACCTCTAATAGTCTGAGACTGAAATGTTTAATTATTAGTTAAGGGCGGAGACTCATTAATAGCTTCACAGAGATATCTGGTTTTACAAGAGCAAAAATATATCCAACAAGAATCAGGAGTTTAACTTTGTGGTTGGTTTTGTTCCCAACTCAATGGCATTTGTTAAAGTAATGTTGTGTCCTTATGAGGGGCTTTTAGCACATCAAATTGTGTTCACTGGACCTGGGAACATGTTGTCAAATAGCAGCTAGTTTCTGGGAATTAACCATAATAGGTCTGGTAGCCAGGCAGCCATTATTTGGTAAAAGGGAAAATATGGCAGTGAAGACTTTTTAGAGTCTACAAATTCAAGAGGTGCTATTATTCAGAGTAAGCCTATGTCTTAACTTGTGAATTATATATTTATTCTAAGTTCTGTTAAAAAAAAATCTGTTAGGCATTAGATACTAGCACTTTTAAGATTTGGGGGACCTGACTGCTGCATTAATATTTTCTAGTTAAACTATATGACATCAAAATTTACTTTCTTGTTTGACTGGCTCTTTCACAGGGGCACCATACAAATATAAATACATAAAGGATTCATTATAAGTGTATATAGTCCCTCCAACCATGAAAATTATAATTCCTGATAGTTTTTTGAAAAATCATTCTCAGGACAAAAGACAAAGGAAAAGACAGCTAAAGATGCACTCTTCAAATTTAGGAGCTCAGACTGAGCTAGCAGACAGATACTATTTTTCCTAGTTAGGCAGGCAGGCAAGGGGCAGTTTGTTCAAATAGAAAGATTCTCCTCCATCCTCACACAATTTCTAAGGTTAGAACTGAAGGACACAGAACATCAGAGCCCTTACAAAATCTCCTGGTCTCCACAATACTGCTGTGAGAAATAATGATCTAGTCATTAGCAACAAAGACTTATGGCAATTTGCTAAGTAATTTTTCCAAAGACTGCTCCATTCAAACTGGTTTCTCAATGGGAAATAGTGTTTAATAAATCTGAAGATTTACCAAGAGAACTTTGAAGCTTAACATAGTGATTGTTAACAGAATTTATGTCGGGGGTCTAACAGAACAAAAAGAATATGGTAAGATGGGAATGGTTTTTAAAAAAAGCTGGGGGAGGATTAATCCCACCAATTCAGAAGAAACTTAAACTTTTATATTGTCTTGCTATGCAATGTGAATTAGGCATAAAATACCACTTCTCCATTTCACTTCCTTGTCTGCTAATAGTGATTTGCTTATAGTTACTTCCATTGAAACACAAAATATAATAAAACAGCTCTTTAGGAGCGATCACAGAATTAGTCAGCCTTAGATGTAAATAGATGTTCCTAACCTTATACTGAACATTAATATGCCAGTTACTTTGTTTATATTTTTCAAACAATTAGTTTGCATGTATTTTATGAGAAACTTCTCTTCAATCTAAATCTTATAGCAAAGTAATAATTTTGTTTTGACATCCAAAACATTGCCACCAAACATTCTGCAGGTCTGATTCTCCACTGAGATCATGGTGAATTTATGTCTGATTCATTATGAGACATAAATTCAACACCATCTCAGAGCAGAATCAAACAGAAAATTCATCATGTTGGGAGTACAGATCCAAATACACAAAAGTAGCTTGGGGAGAATGAAACTCTCTGATCATAAATATTGGGGGTAAGAAGGAAGCATTGATAAGTTTATAAACATGGCCAAGAAACTGAGGGATGGGGGTGGGGTACAGAGTTCAACTCCAAAGGTGAATCCCCACTATGAAAGGTAAAACACCTTATATTTACACTGATAAAAACTGCCAGGACTTTAAAGTTACTCAGTTCCTCTGAGAAAATTTTAACTGAGCTAGAGATTAGCTCAAAGCATTTTGCTTTGATGTTCATTGCAGGTTTTGCAAGGCCTGTTATCATTGGCCTTTGTAGACAGCTTCTTTTAAGTTGAGACAGTGTATCCAAACCAGTGCTGCTGCTAAAATGTAAACACTTGGCATAGCATCAAAAGGACAGGTACCCTTTAACACTTTCCCACCTCATTCTATGCAATGAAGAAAGGCACTAGTAGCAAGAAGAGTACCACATAGGAGGTTAATAGATTCATTTTCCGGTTCAGATTTGACCACTGACTTTTAGGAACTCCAATCAATACAAGTTTGGTTTGTGGGTTTTGTTTTTTTTTCATATTTGCTACATGTTTAGATTTGTGCTATTCATCAGTTATAGAATGCTATTCAAGTTTTACTAATCTCTAATGAAATCTCTAAATAATAAATTATCTCTTAGAGATCTTTAAATCTCTAAGTAAGACCTTTATTTGAAGATTTCTGCATCTGTGGATGTGGGGAGGCAACAGCACATTAAAAGGCATTAAATATGGTAGAGTAGAAGTACTACTAGGCTCAGACAACCCATGATATGGTCTCAGTTCTTCCAATAAGGAGATATGTGACGTTGGAGTAGTCATAACTTTGTGACCCTCTTTTCTCATCTGAAAAATGAAGGAGTTGATGATTTCTAATGTCCTTTCCAACTCCAATAGTCTGATAATGACTAAAATTTGTTATCCTTGCTTAGCAGTAGAAACCAAGAGCTTCATAGATTATATATGTAGTTTTCAGGAACCAAAACATGCCTGAAAACAACAAAAACAATTAATAGATTGTACTTTTGTGGTTCCTTCTATCCCAGCCCCAAAACATTTGCTACAGAGATGTTAAGTAATCACACTAGGGACTGTTACCATATCAAATGGTGTTATTTGGACCTGGGAACAAGTTGACTAGATATCAACTAGTGTTTTGGGAATTTAACCATAATAGATATGAGAGCCAGGCATTCATTAGCTGGTAGTTGCAGTAGGAATAAGATGGTAACACAAGACTTTCACATTCTGTAAGTTCAAGAGTTGTTTTTCAGAGTGAAATGGTTTCTAAACTTATGAATTCTTTATATCCTAAATTCTCTTAAATATGTTTCTGTTAAGTAATAAATACTTGAAATTTAAGTTTAGGCATTCTCTGTTAAATGTGATAATTATTGCCACATGAATATTTTCTAGGTAATCTGGACAATAATGTCAAATTTTACTGTTTGAATAGTTCCTTCAGGGTGAAAAAATTCTACCCATACATCGGTATCAACGTGATTCCAGTGATGAAGGCAATTGCCCCACTGATGAAGATTTTTATTGCTTAGAGTCCTAAATATAAATATAAAGTCCCTTTACTGCTTAGAGTCCTAAATATAAAGCTAAAAGGGACCTGGGGGGGGGCAGTTAGGTGGCACACTGGATAAAGCACAGGCCCTGGATTCAGGAGGACCCAAGTTTAAATCCAGCCTCAGATACTTGACACTTGACAGTTGCTAGCCGTGTGACAACCCTCATTGCCTCGCAAAAATTTTTTTTTGAAAAATGAATAGCTATAGCTGAAAAATCCAGCAACCCCTTGACCAACCTAGTACCTCTGTGTGCCTTAGCTAGGCTGGTCTTCTAGTGACAGGCGTACAATCCAAAATGAGGCCTATACCAAAACCTTTCTACCCCCTACATTACTTCAAAAGGAAAACTTAGTCTAGTCCAAAGATTTTTAACCTTTTCTGTGTGGATCCCTTTGGTAGTCTTCACCTATGTAACTCTTCACATAAAATAAAATACATCAGATTACAAAGGAAACCAACTATAATAAAATACAATTTTCCCCATCCAAGTTCATTGGCTCTATCATCCCCAAAATCTATCTATGGACCTCTTGGGACCCCCTAGTCTAGTCTAACTCTTTTATTATAAAGATGAGGAAACTGACACTCAGAAAGAAGGACTTGCCCAGCCACGCAGCAATTTGATGACAGAAGTAGGACTTGATCTAGGTATCCTGATGCCAAGTGTATAAATATATATTACCATGTAATATCAGAATGGCAATGTTTCCCTGCTTGTCAAAGAATATATATACAACAATAGACAAGATTGCCAAACTGGCATTGCCACAAATATATTATCAATGGAAGAGGATCCATCATGATGTCAGCAGTTTTAGTGGGTCACAATGTCTCACTAGTAGGGAATGATATTAAAAATCCAACAATGTTCTATGGCTAGCTGTGTGATACAGAGCCTACTACTGGATATCCTCTTACATGACACAAAAATTCCCTAAAGATGAAAGCAGAAGAGTGAAATCTGTCCTTGTGGGAGTTCAGTCACTCCATGGAGCACAAGATATGCATTTTCTCTCTTGGCCACTGTATAAAAGTAGAGAGAACAGTGAAAAATAAAGGTGAGAGTTATAGTGTGACACCTATGGCTTCAGAATTTAATTATTTTCACATCAAAAAAGCCATGCATAAAATCTATCAACACTTACCCACCATAAAGGCATTTTGTGGCCAAAATAATGAGGATGTGTGAATTAGCTGGTTGCTTGGAAGAAAAAGTAGCATTTACAAAATATTTGCGTAGTACTTAACTGAAGAAAAGCAGTATGGCATAGAAAGAAGAATACAGAATTTGAAGTCAGATGACCAAGGTTCAAATTCCATTTCTGCCACTGACCATCAACTCTGTGAACTTGCAAATCACTTAATGTCTCTGAACTTTAGCTCCTTAATCAATAAAATGGGGGTAATATTTCTATCAGTGGTAGAAAGCACAATGGATTTGGAGTCAGAAGACCTAAGTTTGAATTCCAGTTCTGTACCTTATTTATTCATTGTGTGATCCTGGGCATTTAAATCTTTTAACCTCTCAAAGCCTTGATTTCTCCATCTGTAAAATGAGGATTAGGAATAAATGACCTTTGAGGACCTTTCCACCTTAAATCCATGATTATATATGCTGTAAGGAAAGTGCTTCTATATACATGTGTTTTATTATAGTTGTTATTAAAGTTTAATAGATTTCATAAAAATATTTTTTAAATCTAATCAGCTAAAAGTTTTTCCAATACCCACTCCATACATTATCCTTGGGAGAGCTTTTGCCACTTTACCCCTTCTCTTTCTGATTATACGCATTGCTACCACTGCACAGAATCTACAGTTACTTTAATAACACAAAATGCTACCAACTAATAGTGAACCAAATAACCTGGCATCTCTATTACCCCCCAAAAGGCAGGAGGAGGGAAAGGGGAGGAGAAGGAACCAACAGCAACACACGGAAAAAGAAATCATAAATATGGCATGAATATACCTAGATGACCACTTGTCAGCAATGCTGTAGAAGAGATTCCTGCACCAAGTGGAAGAGTGTATTAGGTGACCTCTAAGGTCTCTTCTAACTCTTAAGATTTTCTGTTGTTCAAATGAACATCCCCCATTCATCTGTAATTCTAGAGACATTTTCTCCTTAACAGATGAGGTTTTCAGAATAAATATGCAGGTTATTTAAAACTGAGTTATATATAGTGCTTTAGCAACAGCAAAAACATTGCTGCCATTAGCCACAGATGCTAGATTTCTGGTGGAATTTTTTTTTTAATTTTTGCAAGCAAGCATTTTCCAAAGTGTCAACCATCCTCTAATTCTGAAAATGAAGCACCCCCATTGGCAAACAAATCACAAATACTACTCTTACTAGGTTGTTAGATTACATCCTAGTCATTGTCACAGCCTATTTTTCACTGTACAACACAAGACAGTTTGATGCAGTATTCCTGATTGCTTTTTATCGTATTTGTAAACACACTCACTAATCCACTAAATTAGGTAATTTACAAACAGGTCTTCTCAGTTATTAGTGGGCAGCAGTCAAGTTCTATTACATTTGATTTATATACAGTTTAATCTAAAAACTGCCTTTCAGGGTAAAGTCTAAGACTGGAAAGGAGAGTGGCTTATAATATTTGGGTGGGGGCAGGGTAGAAGCTCTGAGAAATCTCTGCATCTCAGCCCTGACAACATTTGGACAGTGCCCACAGAAAACTAAATTTGGCACCTCTTCCTCCTGTTACATGGACAACAAAGAGGGAGTTTTCGCGGCGCTCCCCATCAGGTGCTTCATCCCTCTCCCACACCCCACCCTTGGGTTCCTGCAGGGTGCCTCAGGGAGAGGGGGAGTCCAGGGGTGGAGGCACAAAGGGAAAAGAGTGGGGGTAAGGACGAAGCCGCGGGGAGGGGATAATAGAGCTCTCGTTTGGGATATGGAGGGACTGGTGTCCCAATAAGTATGTAAAGAGAGAAAGCAGAAGGGCTGAGGATCTCACGGCGCCACAGGATGGGGATTAGGGAGACTAAGACGATCCACTTGGGGAGCGTGGGGAGTGCTGCAGATATACGAAAATAAGAGGAGTCCAACCTAGTGAATGGGGCATAGAGGAGGAACCTGTCCTACCTGAGTGGACGGGCAGGACCTGAGACCCTGGAGGGAGAAAGGGGAAGCTCTCCCTTAGGTGGGGGTCAGTCGGCTCCCCGAGGGAAGGTTGCAGATTGGTGGACCTGGGGGGGGGGGTCGGGGAGGGGGGGGGAGGAGTCTCTCCCGGCCCCGGGGACAGGGGCAGAGACATTCTTAGACTCACCTGTGCTGCGGAGGTGGAGTTGCAGCAGCCCATGGCGGGGCCGGGGATGCCAAGGAGGAAAGGGGGAAGAGGGCGAGCGCCCAGCTACGCCCCGGGGCCCCTAGGCATCCACAACCCCGGCGGCCGGCCCGGGGGAGGGAGCCGGCCTGTCCCCCCCGTCCTCCTCCTTCTCCTCCTCCTCCTCTTCCGCGGGCACCCGCTCCTGTTCAGTGCTGCTCCGCCTCAGGGACCAGACGGCTGCAGCTCAAGGGGAGCTGCTCAGGACCCACACAAGCGACATCCCCGGGGGGCGGCTGCACTGCTGCTGTTGCTGCTGCTCCCCCGGCTCCCACAGCAGCTGCTGCTGCTCCTCCGGCCGCGGACGCGGCTGCTGCTGTTACTGCTGCTGTTACTGCTGCTGCTGCTGCTGCTGCTACTGCTGCTGCTGCTTCCAAGCGGAAAGGGGCGGGGGGGGCGGCGGCGGCGCCTCCTCCTCCTCCTCCTCCTTTTCCCTTGCCTCCTCCTCCACGCCTCTCCCGTCTCCCATCAGACTCCCGGCTCCCCACCCTCCTCGTGCTCCTCCCTCCCCACCCCCCTCCACCCCCCTCCACCCCCTGTGCTGTCTGCGCTGCGCTGCGCTGCGCGGCGCGGACTCAGCGGGGCGGACGGTGGGGCGGGCCCTTCGGAGAGCCGGCGCCACGCAGCGACCGAGCCCAGTTCGCGGTGGCACCGACGTGGCCCAGGCGGGGAGGGGAAGGAGGCGGGCTGTTGCTGGGGCGAACGGAGGGAAGGCTGGGCAGCACTGGTACGTTGCTTAAAAGGAGCCGAGCTCCTTCCGGAAAGTGAGGCGGAGCAAAGCGAAGGCGGAGAGGCAGGGTTTTGGTTTTTTTTTTTTTTCTTCCTCCTCCTGCAAGGAGTAGGGAATTGCCGGCCCTGCGGGAAAGCTGAGACTGTTTCCCGGACGGAGCTCCTCCTCCCCGACCGTCTCCTCCCATCCCCTGGCTAACCGTCTGCCTTTTGGAACGAAAGGAAACCAACAGTCACCCTCACCACTGTGGAGGTCAGGGAAGAGAGGGAGGGCGATCATTTCTTATTATTGACTACATGTAACTGGCAGGAAAACTGAGGGTGCCGTGGGCGGGGAGAGCTGGAGACTAAGCTACCTTTGGGCGTCATCATGGGGTGGATGTGGGGTGACTGGGAGCCCAGAGCAGGGCGCTGCGATGAAAAGACGCTCGGTAGAGTCCGAGGACCTCATCTGGAATTCGCCAATGGTGCTTCCTACTCGGGTAACCTCGAGCAAGCCGGGGACTTCACGTTAAGTCACTTAATAGGAGCTAAATCCAGTTTTAAAAATATGGTCTTTATGCTTCCTATGCACTGTAATGGACTTTAAAAAGTGTTAGGTACATGCTTTGCCCTCAAGAAGTTTACAATCTCCTTGGAGAGACAGAATTCATGAATGGTAAATGACAGGCAGTGGAAATTGTAAGGAATCGGATTTCAGCGAAATATATGAAAAAATAATTGCTAATAATTGAAGCTTTAACAATAACAAGCACTTATTAATTTCCTACTGTGGATTCATAAAAACAAAACAGTTCCTGCCTTTAAGGAGCTTGCAAGGGGAAGTCAGCATAGCATGTATGTAAGTGCGCATATAAAATAAATACAAATGTAGCACTTCCTCTCAGAGCTCCCTTTCCAACTAGACACTTACTGGTTTACAGTTTGGGTCATCTGGAGGGGACAGAATGTGACTACTTCCAAGCTCAAATGGTACTCTGTGACTCAGTTTTCCTATAATTATATCTCCTGTGTGCCCACAGATGAGCTTACCTTTAATAGTCAACCATTAGTCACAATTAGCTCAAAGCAAAGACATTTACTAAGATGACATAGTAAAAACAAAGCTACAAAACATTCTCACATTAATCTGGGGCCAGGCCTGGAGTCAGGCAGGCCTCAGTTCAAATCTAGCTTCAGACCCTTACAAGCTATGTGACCCTGGGCAAGTCACTTAACCTTTGTTACCTGTTTCCCCAACTGTGAAATGGGAATAACACCATCTACAGGACAGTGTTGTTGTGAGGGTCAAATGAGATAATATTTGTAAAACACTTAGCACCATGCCTGGTGCATGGTAAACTATATAAATACTTATAACCTCCCTCTTGTCTAGTACTGAGACATTGGTGTGTCTCAACAATTCATGTGCCCAAGGCAACTAACATCTCTGGAACTGAAGGGCCCCAAAGTTCTTTATCTTTTCTTGTGCCCTCATAATTTTCCACTGTGGAAGCAAGCATCTTCTCTGCTGGGCAGGTTGCTTAACTGGGCCCCCTAGGTCTGTTCCTCTGATTCTTAACTGTCAGAGTTAATTTTCTGGAATTCATAGCCCACTTCTCAGATGCCAGAGGTCATGCTTCTTGAAGTTGCTTCCTGTTCCCATTTTCTGTTTTGGCACTCTGCTGGAATTTTTGTTTCATTCTAGGCAAGTAACTCCATTGCAATTCACTATGGATGATGAGGGTGGGGAGAGTGGCAGGGGAAAAGTGATGGAGAGATGTGCCTTCTGGTGGGGGTGAAAGGGTCCCACTCTAAAAAGCTGTTCCTTGCCTCCAGTGCTAGAATGGCTTCAAGGCTATCAAACTTAGCTTTTGAAAGATTACCACAGAAAACTGGAACACTAATGCATTGTTGGTGGAGTTCTGAACTGATCGAACCATTCTAGAAAGCAATTTGGAACTATGCCCAAAGGGCTATCAAACTGTACATGCCCCTTGATCCAGCAATATCACTGCTAGGTTTATATTCAAAAACATCCTCAAAAAGAGAAAAAGACCTATTTGTACAAAAATATTTATAGCAGCTTTTTTTGTTGTGGCTGAAAATTGGAAATCAAAGGGATGCCCATCAATTAAGGAATGACTAAACAAGCTGTGGTATATGATTGTTTTGGAATATTATTGTGTTACAAGAAATGACAAGCAGGATGATTTCAGAAAGGCCTGGAAAGACTTATATGAACTGATGTGTACTGAAGTGAGCAGAACCCAGGAGAATGTTGTACACAGTGACAGCAATATTGTTTGATGAAGAACTGTGAATGACTTGACTATTGTCAGCAATACAATGATCCAAGACAATCACAAAGGACTAATGATGAACCGTACTATCCACCTCCAAAGAAAGAACTGATAATTGATTGAACACAGACAAAAGCATGCTATTTTTCAGTTTCTTTCATTTTTTTTCTTATTTGAGTCTTATCCAAAATTACTAATATGGTAATGCTTTACATTATTTGCACATGTATAACCTATGTCTGATTGCTTACTGCCTCAGGAAGAGAGGAGGGGAGGGAAGAAAGAATAGAATTTGAAACTCAAAACTTTAAATAAAAATGTTTGTTAAAATAAACAATGTTTTTTAAAAATCACCACAGATGTTGCTGATCTTTAGATAGCCAATGGGGAGACTCCCTTCTAATTCTATTAGGAAGAACTCCTTTACACTTTGGCAGTGGGATAAAGGTCTAGAAAGCCAAGTGTTTGCCCTCTGTTAACATTAATACATTAGTGTTTTATTTGTTATCTGTCCCTTTCTCTACATCTGTTGAGCTTGGGTCGGGGTGGTGATGGTGGTGGTATCAGTTAATTGCCTTTCCAAACCAATTCTACCAGGTAATTTGTTCAGGGAAGACTCTAGTAGCTGCAGGGATTGATCAGTAAATTTCTCATTCAAAAGGTGGCCCTTTAACTAAGCTTTGAAGGAAACTAAGGATTCTAAGTTAAAGGTAAGAAGGGAGTGAATTCCAGTCACTGGGGACAGCCTATGCATAGCCCCTGAGAGGGGAAATGGAATGATCTTTGTGGTAAACAACAAAAAAAGGACAGTTTGGCTGGATTGTAGAGTACATGAAAAGAAGTAGAGTATAATAAGCTTAGAAATGTGGGTTAGAGCCAAGTTGTAAAGGACTTTCAGTGCTGAACAGAAGGTTTGTTCCTTTCCCTATTACATTTAGGGTTATGTATTTGACCCTAAATGTAATTGAGAGCCACTAGAGTTTGTTGAGCAGAGAAATATTTAATATGGCCAGATCCGTGCTTTAGGGGTATCACTTTGGCAGCTATGAAGAGGATGAGTTGAAGGGTGGATTTGAGGCAGAGAGGTCAATCATGAGTTATTGCAAGAGTACAGCTGAGATACATAGAAAAGAGCATAATAGAGTTCAGTAGGAAACAGATAAGCAACAAAGCTTTGAACATAAAGTTGCTGAATTTAATATATACTTAAATGAAAAACAAACTGTCCATAATACAGAGTCACAGCTTCATGTATAATTTTCTGTTCTACTTTGTGCATAGAAATGTTCATCTTATTTTCTTTTTATTAATCTCTTATTTGTTCTTTGTTAAACTCAGTGTTTCCCTAAGGGGGAGGAGGAGGAGGGTCCACAGGAATGTCTATCTAAAAGGTTATGATGGCCTAAGGAAAGGAATGGGAGAGTGTCTAGAAAAGTATTGAACTCTGCTACTGATCTATACATGATACAATGTTTCAGTGTCACTGAAAGAGTCATGCTGCAGAAGAGGAAGAGTTTGTCAACATATTGATATCCTTGAAAGTTACAGGAAAAAGCAAGTTTCAGAACAAGAGAATTCATGAATTTAAGACTTCCGTCCTAAAACTGGGAGAAGGAAGGGAACATGGTTGATACCGTAAAGACCTAGAGAGCATTTGGGGGTACATTTAATTCAAATCCCTTCAACTGTTCACCACTAGTTTTGGTGGATACTCTATAACTGATTTTTCTGCATTTTTTTCAATGCATAAGACAATAAACCTTAAAAAGTTAGGAATTTCTGTTCCTTGGAAGTATCCAAGCAGAGGCTGATGGCCATCTGTTCCAGATATTCTAAAGGAAATACCTACACCTAGTGAGAGGTAGGAGGACATATGTGATGTAGTAGAAAGAACACTAGATTTAGAAGACCTGAGAGTGACTCCTGATGCTTCCTGTATGATCTTAGGCCCTCATTTCCCCTTGGGCCTCAGTTGCCTTATTTGGAAAATGAGAAGATTAATTAGCTATGTCTAAGTATCAAAGTGTGTGATACAGATAGCACTGAAGGATATCAATCAGAAGAAATCTAGATGGACAAGACTAGTCAGGAGAAATTTGGAGGGAAGCTTTCTTCTGTGGCTTGGTTTCTCCAGTTAGCTTTGCATATACCTACAAAAATGTTCCTCTATTAACTCTTGTCAGTCATGTAGTAAATACTTATAAGGAAGAGTGAGACATGGATACATCAGTGAGGGAACAGGAAAATGAAAGAAATGTTCTGCAGAGAGTATATCAGTATCATAATTTTCACCTTGCTGATGGCTGGTAGGTAGCCCAGGGGATAGAGTATTGCTCTTACAGTCAGCAAAACCTGTGTTCAGATCCTTCCTGAGACACTTGCTATGTGACACTGGGCAAGTCACTTGACCTGTCTCAGCCTCACTTTCCTCCTCTGCAAAGAAGGGATTGAATCTGTAAAGTGGAGATAATAATAGCACCTCCCCTCCAAGGTTATTGTAACAAAAATAAAAGAGTCCCTGATCTCAAAGATCTTTCTTTCATGTTATTGGGAAGTATTTTGGTTAAGAAAGTACAAACTTTATTTTTTGATGGTCATTGTACTTGGTGGTAGTGAATTTTTTTTTTAAGTGGTAATCAACGTAATCTTGGACTTATTTTACCTGGACCACAATTTTCCAGAGAAAATAATTAACGGTATTGTGAGATTTAGAGGAACAAATAGTCCTGAGGGTCAGTAATGAGGTTTGTGAATACCTGATATTCTAATTACGTAGGACTGCAAATGAATATTTCGATTTATGTATTCTGCATAGTTATTACCGTATGAGGAACTGCAGGCTTTCAAATTGATATTGTACAACTTCTTGTCTCCTTTCTACTCTCTCTCTCTCTCCCCCTCACCCCAACAAAGATGTAAAAAACAAATGATGATCTAGAGGAGGAAAATTTACTGTTGCTAGTTATTCTTCCCCATAAACAAGCACAAGAAAGCATGTTATGAAAGTACTGCAGATTCACCAAAACTATTCCAAGAAACACCAAAGAAAATAACTTGGTTTTTCTTTTAGCATCTAATTAAGGCATGCACCTCACTGCAGTAGGATGTCATTAAGGCAAATGGCTTGGTAAGGGCTTGGGGGTATTGTGAGTATGTAAGTGTATGTATGTGTGTTTATGGGAAGAAAGGATTAAAACTCGTGGAAGAACAGCATCTGCACTAGCCAGGATAAAATTATAAGGTCTATCAATCTCGGTGCTTCAGGGTAAAAGCTGATCACCAGCTGAGCCAGGCAGAAATGTTTCCCGGTGGTATAATATTGCATAATTGGCCATGTGAATTCTGGGGTTTTCTGCTTTACATGAAGCTTTTGGTATTGGCCACTGCCCCAGGCAAAACTCTGGCCTCACTGATCCATCAGGCTGCTCTGATACAGCATTTTTGATCCTCGGTTCCTATTGTTCAAGTAGGTTGGCGAACAAGAATCTTTTTATTTTTAAAAAAAAACTGCTTAAATTAGATTATTTTCATGATTAGAAAACCTTGGCATTTGGTGCTTTTGCTGTTTTATTTAAATTTTAGCACATACGGTGTTCACAGCCGCATACCAAATGAACAGATCCTATTCAGCCAGGGAACGCAGGCTTTCAGATCAGTGAGAACCTCCGCAAACTCAACTCTACGCAGCTTTACATTTACATACAACCTCAGGGAGAACCTCCAAATGGGAAAAACTAATTGTATCCAGGGGCTGTAACTTTTCATTCATTACAGGGAAGGAAAGAGCGGGTCTCTCTTTGAGAAATGCACAAATGGACCTGAATATTCTAGTTGAAGCCCTGAAGATAAAAGGCCATATGAAAAGAAGGCCCCTCAAAATTAGACAGCATAACAGAACAAAAAATATCATTCCCAGAGAAATATAAGTTGCTTGGGAGCAGTATAGATCCCTAGCTCCATGACTCTGTTCCTGTTGACAATTATGATCGGTGATTCTCAGTTGTTATATTCTTTAAAAATAATTGGTAATGCTAACTCTTATTTATGATTTCATTTTATTTTGTTTCTTTGGTCCTAGTTAGGAGCTTTCTCAAGGTACTACTCACCACTGTTGTGTTGGCGTTGGAGTGGGGTGCAGAGTTTTCTCCATAGCTTTTCCAACAAGCTCCTCTGTTTGGCATTTAAAGTCCTTTCCAATCTGGCTCCAGCCTCTTTTCCAGGCTGATCACACATTACTCCCCCTCACACACTACACTCTGTGCTATAGCCAAACTGGCCTACTTGCCGTTCCCCATTCATGACATCCTACTTCCTGCCTCTCAGACTGCACAAGTGGTCCAGGCCATTCTGGAATGCTCTCCTTTACCTCCATCTCTTGAAACCTAGAGCTCCCTTTTAGGCTTAACTCAAATACTGCTATGCCTTTGCAAGAAGTATTCCTTCTCTTACCCTAGTTGTTAACGACCCCAATTCTCCCCATCACAAAATAAAAACATTTTAATGTAAATTGTCTTTACTTATTTGTTTTTTGTTTGGGGCAGGGCAATGAGGGTTAAGTGACATGCTTAGG
Source organism: Dromiciops gliroides (assembly GCF_019393635.1). Classification (NCBI taxonomy): domain Eukaryota; kingdom Metazoa; phylum Chordata; class Mammalia; order Microbiotheria; family Microbiotheriidae; genus Dromiciops; species Dromiciops gliroides. The sequence goes on along the minus strand of NC_057861.1, from coordinate 618,195,951 downwards.
GTTGTCTTCATTTATTTGTTAACATGTACTCATCCCTTGACAGAAGGGAAGCTCCTGCAGGTCAGAAACGTCTCGTTGGTTTTTTTTTGTATTTGCATCCTGAGCACCTAATACAGTATCTGGCACATAGTAGACTTACTAAAAGCTCATTGATTGATTTTTAATTGATTTTACATTTTACTTTAATTTGTAACCTTTTTTGATTCATTCATAAACAGTTCCCACTGGGCGTTTCATTTGTTCTAAGTCCAAAAACAATAAAAACCAGTAGTGGGCATGTAAGTAGCATTTTAAGATGGACCAAGCACATTGCATACGTGATCTCATTTAATTATATGACACTTGCCAGGAAGTTGAATCTCTATAATCTAGCAGTCCTAGTATTAGAATAAGTTTGCAATACAACGAGAGGAAGGGAAACATGGCATGGTAGATAGAAAGCTGACCTAGAAGCCAGGAATACCTAAATTCAAGTCCTTTCTTTTATATTGATTATGTGAGCCTGGACAATTCAGGCAAAGTCTTAGTGTTCCAAGCAACTGTAAGACTAAAAATTGCAGATGTAACGATTGTAATGACGCCACCTACTGGAGACTTACTATAGGAAAGCTCCACCATGAGGAGAAGGCACCTGAGGGTAAGACATGTGGCTTTTCTTTGGCATCGGGAAGTTTGCTTGTGGGAGGAAGAGGGGGCGAGGCTGGAGCTCTTGCTCTCTTTGGACAGGACTCTGGTGGAGAGGGGAGTGAGAAATGCGCTCTCCCTTTAATAAATAGATAAATCAGGGCGGCTAGGTGGCACAGTGGATAAAGCACCGGCCCTGGATTCAGGAGTACCTGAGTTCAAATCCGGCCTCAGACACTTGACACTTACTAGGTGTGTGACCCTGGGCAAGTCACTTAACCCCCATTGCCCTGCCAAAAAAAAAAAATAGATGAATCTAGGCCTTTCTCTTTCTCTTCACTAAATTCTTATTCTCCTTAATAAATGCTTAAAAGTAACTCCTGCTAAAGCTTATAATTTATTGGTTACTACTCATTAGATATTTTAGACAGACTAGCTAGAATCTTAGACCCTTGCACAGAAAAGGTGGAGATTTGCCTTGGAAGAGGGAATTTCCCTTATCCAGGGGTTCCCTATACCAGTGAATTCATAAGCCTAGTTCTCCACCAAAATACAACAATATCTAAAGTTCTTTATCTTGGATTTTTGGGGAGTAGAGGAATGAGATAAAGAGAAAAAAAGATGCCAGTGGAATTGGGAGGTTGGTTGGTCATTCTTATTTGTAATAAACATTCAAATAATCCATGTTATTCCTTAGGCTTAAATAATGGGGGTTTGAGAGGGTGTAGGGCCTTTGCATAGGTAAAATACTTAGGATAATAGGATTTTAAATTGGAAGGAATTTTAGAAAGATTGTCTAATCCAGTGGTTCTCTTTAGGAGAGGGGGGCTGGGATTCTCCATGGCTGTAACCACTTTGAAGAACCAAGAGAGTTTTTGTTTATATGATATTTACTGTGTTAGAAATTAAAACTAATAAAATTTTTAAATATTTATTTCATTAAAAAATAATGTTAAATCCATCATATATTAACATAAATGATATTTTCTGAAAAATAATCCTTTCCAAAAAATAATGAACAACATCATTTTACATATTTTGCAAATTGCTTTATTGTCCGACTTAATAAAAGACAGTCATAATATATCTCCTGAATTCAGTCTGTTGTGATTTGTTGTTTTGGTGAAAGTATCTAAAGAAAATCCTGCCTCACACAGATATGTAGTTAGAAAAGGGAGGAGTCTTAATAGACAAATCACATCTTAGTATCATTTTGAAAATAGTTTTGATTTTAAAGATACCCTGAAAGTGTCTTAGGGACCCTTAAGAGATCCTGAGACCACACTTTGAAAATTGCTGATGTAATCTAACATTTTTCAGATGAGAAACCTGGGACTCTGAGAAGTAAATTAACCTAGTAAAACAAATTCCAGAATCCAGAGAGAGGGGCCTTGAATTAGGAAAATCTACTCTTAGAACCTTTTCTTTCCCATCTTGGGCAAAGATGTCTCAAAACAATCACTTCCAGGTCCTCAGGAAGAGGAAACTGTGTAAGTCACAGGTACATACATACCAAGTTTGGCTTCCCCGATGCCCACAATGAGAGAGAACATAAGAGAACTGAACCATTGGCTTCCTTTTATAGACCACAGAGGGGGCAGGCAGCTTCTCTGTCCTTCCTCCTTTAGTCCCAATCAGCTCATCATCTTAGAGGCAGCCCCAATCCAAATGAGTAATACTCGTTTTATTTCATCAAGGTTCCAATAGTTTGCCCACACTTCATGGCCCCAGATGTGTTCTCAACAAAGTTTATGGCCTTTAATCTCATTAGCACACTTAGTAAACTTATCACATTAATCAAGAACCCCCTTTTTAGTTTACCTTATACATTATTTTGAAGGAACATTTGAGCTGGACCTGGAAGTTTAGGATTTTGGAAGATAGAATTGGTCAAAAAAAAAATGTAGACTATCAATGAAAGGCAGGAAATTATAAAGTGCATCTGGGAAATTAGCCCTGTTTTGCTGAAATACAAGGTTTCTGTAGGGGGAAAGTGGAAAATAAGATTGAAAAAATCATTGGAGATATTTAGAGTTAATGTGGTAGGCAATGGAGAGCCAATGAAGGGTTTTTTATTTGCAGATTAGCAGATTAATCTGGCAGCAATGTGTATATGGAATGGAAACATGTCAGGGATATATGGTTATCTGTACAGTAATTTGTTGTAGTAGAAAGGAAAGGCAGAGGAAAAAGATATTTCTAGGGAAGAAGTAACCAGATGACTAACTGACTGAATATCAAAGAAAGATTAGCTTTGGAAGCAAGAGCTGGCTGATAACTGAAGTTTGAAGTCTAGGTGACAATAGGAGAATGATGGTAAAAATGGTATAGGAGAATAATGGTAAAAACATCAGCAGGAGGAGGAGCAACTTTTGGGGAGAAGATAATAAGTTTTATTTTAAGCAAGTCAATACTGTAATCTAAAATGTCACTAGAGAGTGGAGATGACCCTTTGGTTCTTGAAAGCAATGCCATTGAAACACAAACTTTGGCAAGTCCTTCCAAATTAAAAAGAATAATAGCTCAAGTGGTAATAGGGATAATGTACAAATTATATATATATATGTGTGTGTGTGTATATGTGTGTGTGTGTGTGTGTGTGTGTTTAAGATAAGGAAGACTGGAGAAAGGCAGCATAGCTTAGAACCAGCATTGTAAGGAAGGAAGACCTGCATTCAAGTTCTCTCTGATACATACATACCACCTTTGTCACCATGGGCAAGTTGTTTAACCTCTCAGTGCCATAAACAGCCCTCTAAGACTATAGGTGAGTTACCAATCAGTATTGGAGGTGAGGAGGTAGGAGTTTCCTACACCAATGAAATCTTCCACTTAAGGGGGGAATAAAGGAAAAGCCTTGAGCATGTTTATAGGCATAAAGAAGTTAACAGATGAAAAGATGAATGATGCAAAGGAGAAAAATAATGTATAGAGCAAGGTCCCAGAGGAAGTAGGACAGGTTTGAACTAAGACTTTCCAGATTGAACAGATAATTCGTTGTACCTTCCTCTACGAGGCTGAGAGGCTGGAGAGTAGTAGGATATAGTGTTGTATATATTGTCCTATGTGGTCACTATATGGAGTAGTTTTGCTTAATTGTTTTTCTTGCTTGGAAGGAAGTGTCCAACTAAATGCAGAATGAGTTGTACATTTTCAGACATGACTGGTGTGTAGATTTGTATTGCTTTACTATGCTTATACGTCATGAGGGAGGATTGTTTTTTGTTTTTGTTTTTAAGGTGGGGGGAGAATTGGGGAGGTTAGGGGAGAAGAAAGTGGATGATAATGATGTCAGGAAAAAAAGTGAGGAAAGAAAAGAGAGTCATTGTTTGTTTGGCTTTTTTTGCTTTTTGGTGAGGCAATTGGGGTTAAGTGACTTGCCCAGGGTCACACAGCTAGTAAGCGTCTGAGGCCAGATTTGAACTCAGGTACTCCTGAATCCAGGGCCAGTGCTTATCCACTTCGCCATCTAGCTGCCCCAAAAAGAGAGTCATTGAAACGTAAGGGGAAATTCTACACCCTCACCTCAATCAATCAACAGATAAGATTAAGTTTTAAAATGTGTAAATTTCAGGGCAGCTAGGTGGTGCAGTGGATAGAACACTGGCCCTGGAATCAGGAGACCCTGAGTTCAAATCCAGCCTCAGACACTTAACACTTACTATGTGACCCTAGACAAATCACTTAACCCCAATTGCCTCACCAAAAAAAAGAAAAAGGAAAAAAAAAAGATGTGTAAATTACTCTCTCCTCTCAAGCTCTTTATGAAGTGTGAATCAAATGTAAGGTAATTGTGTCCATAGGGCCTTTAAATAACTGGAAAATTTTCCGCAGTTGCTCAGTCCTGAAGGATCCAAAATTCAGGTCCCTGGGAATTGCTTTGAGGGTGGCAGAGAAAGTTTTCTGAAGAAACTGGACTAGTGGCAGACATTGCATCTAGAGAGACACACCAAGGGCATACTAAGGATAAACACAGGCACACACTAACATAGATGCTCAAAGATACCGACCAGAGGAAGAAAAAAGCTTTAGGGAGTATCACCATTCCTGGTGCAGAAAGTGCTGGCAAAGGATAATCACAACCCCTTGGAGGGCTACACCTAAGGGGAAATTCATGAGGACTCCTATAAATGGAGAAAAGCACTTCCAGTAACCAGGAGTTGTGAGTTACCTCTTTGTCCTGGGTTCTCTATAAATATTCCTTGTTCCCTTTGTATTTTAAATATTAACAGCTCTTCGTATCAATTGATATATATGTATATGTGTGTGTAAAATACCTTTTGTAAAAGCTAATTAAGGGGCAGCTAGGTGGCGCAGTGGATAGAGCACCGGCCCTGGAGTCAGGAGTACCTGAGTTCAGATCCTGCCTCAGACACTTAACACTTACTAGCTGTGTGACCCTGGGCAAGTCACTTACCCCCAATTGCCCCACTTAAAAAAAAAAAAGCTAATTAAATCTTAGTGACCAATTGATAAAGGGAAACACACTGGTGGATGCTTGTGAGTGACAGTAATAGAAACCCATCCCCTCAGAGTTACCCCTAGGAACCTAAAAACTAAGGTTTTATTTAAATAAAACTATAGGTTGTTGAGTTTGAAATGCTATTTGCTTCTAACCTAACTAAAAAGACCTAAATCAAAAAATAATAAAGAGAAAGATTTAAATTAACCTCAAGAAGTGGTCAGTATTTGTTCTCTTAAGCTTTGGGGCAAATATCGGCATAATTACAACGGTGATGATATCTATGAATCATCTCTCCCCACTTTGTCCATATCCTTAACCTGGGATGTTACATACTTCAAAATGTTCACACTCTGCTCCATCCCTTGGAGAGTCAGTATAAGGCCTCTCCTTCTCCCTGGCAGGAAATTACTAACCTAGGTGAAGTAATTGAACTCTTCTGAAATAGCAAGGTACCACTTTTCGAGGCACTAACTGTCCCCCCCAGTGCCCTAAGAAAATGATATCAGCTATCTGGGAATCAAGTCAATTTCTGACCACCATTTCACCCATTCAGTACCAAAATAATGTGGTGCCTAGTGCATCATTGCAGAAACCATCTTTTTTCTGACTAGTAAACGTGAAGCTTATCTCCAACGAGTCAGCTTCCATCCAGGTGGGCAAATGGATGTGTAATAGAGAATAGAAAGTGTAATTATTAGCTTGTATTTAAAGAGCTTTTAAAATTTATTGGTATTTTAATGAGCAAACCACTAAAATCCAACAGTTTTCTCTCACTCCTTCCTTTCTCACTGGAGCTAGGCCTATCCATTTTTTTTTTTTTTTTGCGGGGCAATGGGGGTTAAGTGACTTGCCCAGGGTCACACAGCTAGTAAGTGTCAAGTGTCTGAGGCCGGATTTGAACTCAGGTACTCCTGAATCCAGGGCCAGTGCTTTAACCACTGTGCCATCTAGCTGCCCCCCTGCCCATCCATTTTTTACCAATAGTGTATAATTTAGAAGAATGTGTGTAAATTGTATAGGATATTTCTAGTCTCCATAATTAAGATGCTACAGTATTGCTCTCATGTGCCCTGAAAGCTGGTTCTAGTCATGTAAAGGCATTTTTTAAAGTGCTAAAGTTAAAATGATATGCCTTCCCCTCCCTGAGTAGAGGTACTACCCCATCCTCCCTAGACTATCCATGAAAAACAAACAACTATCTTTGCTGCTTCTCAAACAGTGGGAAAGAGCAGTAATGACAAGTTATTTTAAATGATCATCTTGCCATTCCCCGAGGTTTGGTGTCTTATCCTCAGTTTCTTCTAAAGGAAACCAAACTTCAAGTTTCTTTGTCCTTTCTTCTTGATGTGTGTGTGTGTGTGTGTGTGTGTGTGTGTGTGTGTGTGTGTGTGTTTGGGGGGGGCGGGGGAAGAGGGGAGGAGTTATGCAACAGACTTGTCATAGTAGCAAGGGATTGTGGGAAGTCACATAATGCATTCCCTTGCTTTTGAGCAGAATTATGTTTAAGCCACTCAATTTCAATCAGGGAAATTCATTAGAATTGTGGCCTGTTCGATTCCTGCTTCTTGACTTTTCCTTCTTGCTACTCATTTTGAAAGTATGTATAGTGTTGACCAAATTCAATGAAAAGAGCTCTGGTTAGAACTCCTGTTCTACTTATTAGCTCTGGTGAGTCATTTTGCTCCCTACACCTGAGTTTCCGCATCTATTAAATGGAGATCATGCTTCTATTACCAATTTTACAGGGTTGTTTTGAGGAGAAATGCTTTGTAAATTTTAAATGGTATAGAAATATGAACCAGTGTGACTGTCAAACATGCACATCAGGAAACGACTTTGTTTTTAAAGACTTCCAGTGAAAGAAATTTCATATGCGATCTTTATAACATGATAGAGCTAGGATGGTTCTCCTGGAGCACCTTCCTCTTTCCTTGTCTCCCTTTATGCCATTTTTTGCATCTTGCTCTTTCTTCCGATCATTGAAGAGAGTAGGGCAATATCAAAGTGGAATGAAAAGTTGTGGCTTGTGAACATATGTTAAAAACTGGGCCTTTCTTAGGAAATAGATGTCAAGGCATGTGTAATATAAAGTGAGCCATCAATGCCTTTGGATATTCATATAGAGGAGCCCACAGAAGTATACTGCTGCCAAATCCTCTTGATGGCAATGAAGATTTCTGTTTTCTTGTTTTAATATTAGAGAACAACAAAAATGCTTTTAAAAGTGGTTAGGCAATAAAGAAAGTGTCTAATTTAGGAATATAATAGGTCAAATTCCATCGATGAAAAGGGAGTCAATTAATTATTCCCTAAGGAAAGACACCTTAAGTTTTTCTAGTCCCTAGGGGCATTATCTAGGTCCTAGCTTCTTAAACTGTGGGTCAAGACCCCATTTGAGGTTTTGTAACTGAATGTGGGGGTGGCAAAAAATTTGGCCATTAAAAGGTTATGTATACCTATTTTATATACCTATATACCCATGGTCACGTAAAAATTTCTCCTAGGTGAAAAGGGGTCGTGAGTGAAAAAAGTTTAAGAAGCCCTGCTCTAGCTAGCCAGATGATGTAGTGAATCCACTAGAATGTAGTGAAGTCCACTAGACCTGGACTCAGAATGAACTGAGTTAAAATTTAGCCTGACACTTATTAACTGTGTGACCCTGATCAAATCACTTAACCCTGTATGTCTCCATTTCCTCATCTGTAAAATGAGCTGGAGAAAGAAATGCAAGCCACTCCAGTATCTTGCCAAAAAAAACGCAAGTGGGATCAAGAAGAATCAAACACAACCACAATGACTAAATAAAAACAACAAAAAGGGGCATCATCTATGTTAATATAAGCGATCATTGAAAACACGGTACTTGAGGGGATTGACAGAAGTAATGGACTTTAACAAAAGCAAGATTTTCTCTCAGAAGTAGACTAAAGCCCTATAGCCCCTTGCTATCTTTACCTTTCTTCTTAGCATTTTAAAGAACCTGACACAAATAAACATTAACTATGGCCTAGATCTCAAGAACCCAGCCCCCCCTCTTACCCTTGCTCCCAACCAAACCTCCAAACACCCTCTCCCTCAGCCACATCATGCAGTCCTTGGTTCAGATGAATATATGACTAGACAACAAATCTTTGTGCAAAGAGGAAAAGTTTATGATGACAGTAACATAAATAAATTACCGATAAAAAGTTTTAAAACAATGCAATTTGATTTTGAGAACACTGGACTAGAGTGTAATTCCTTAGCAGTTTTCCATTTATACAATAATCATTATTATGCAGATGGGAAAACTGAAGCCTGGGGCTATGAATTAATTTCATAATAAAGCAGTAATATATTTTTGCTATAGCTAAGTCTGTGTATTCTTTGTAAATGAATATGCTTCTATAAGCAAATCTTAGAGTTGAGTGTTGCTAGGATGGTCCCAAAACCAGAATAATTAGATTAGACTGCGAGACCTGGAGGTTTTATGTAAACAAGTACCTACTTCTGATATTTCACACAGACCCATAATGATACCAAAAGAAACCTGGAAAGCAGTGCTAAGGATTATGAAGCTTTAGGCAAGAAACCAAACACCTTCTGGTCCTGCATGGTGTTTTCAGCAGTGCTGCCAATCAAAGGCAAGGACTTTAGAAGAGAAAGGTGTATTTGGTTAAGAAGATGGTGCCCTAGGATACGATTTAGATTTTTGGACCACTGCCTAAAATATAGGGAGGATGGGCTTTCTAGTTAGGGTGAAATACATTCAACAAGAGAGGGTAAAAATGTTTGTTTGGTTTTTTTGCCAGGGAATGACTGAAAAAAACTATGGCACATGGATGTGAGGAAACATTATTGTGCAGTGTCAAGAAGCATTTATTAAGCACCTACTATGTACTGGTCACTGTGCTAAGCACTAGGGATACAGAGCGAGAGCGAGAGAGAGACTGAGAGCGAGAGAGAGAACAACCCACTCTCTGGGGCAGCTAGATGGCATAGTGGATAGAGCACTGGCCCTGGAGTCAGGAAGACCTGAGTTCAAATCCGGCCTCAGACACTTAACACGTACTAGCTGTGTGACCCTGGGCAAGTCACTTAACCCCAATTGCCTCACTAAAAAAAAAAAAAGAACAACCCACTCTCAAGGAGCTCACAATCTAATGGGGGAGAAAACATGTAAACAACTATATACAAACAAGATATGTATAGGAGAAATTGGAGGTAATCTCAGAGGAAAGGCACTCTCATTAAGGGGAACCAGGAAAGGCTTTTTACTGAAGAAGAGATTTTAGCTGAGACTTGAATGAGGCAGAGGAGCCAGGAAGCAGAGATTAGGAAGGAGAACATTCCAGGCATGAAGGACAGCCAATGAAAATGCCTTGAGTCAGGAGATAAAGTGTCTCCATCCAAGGACAGGGAGGAAACCAGTGTCACTGGATCACAGAGTATGTGGATGGGAATCAGGTGTAAGGAGTCCGTAAAGGTAGGAGAGGGCCAGGTTCTGAAGTACTTTAAAAGCCAAACTATTTTCTGTCAGATCCTAGAGGTAATAAAGAACTGGCGGCGTTTATTGACTAAGGAAGAGACATGGACAGACAATTTAAAATCTGCTCTCTTAAAATTTAAGTTTCACATTACATTGTGGCCAACTTTCCTCCCCTTCTCTGTCATGAATTGTCTGTCGTCACTTCCCTTCAAGATTCTCATTCTTTTTTTCTTTTTCTTTAAATGTCTTATGTAGCATCCCTTCCAGGAATACCTGTACCCCAGCACCAATTTGCATTCACAAGTTACTGTCCCCAGAGTATGGTTGAATACTTTTTAGGGTCATAGGAAGAACTGGGTATCGAGATGCTCACATGAGATAATGAATGTAGAGCATTTTGCCAACCATAAAGTGCTATATGTTGTTGTTCAGTCTTTTACAGTCGTGTCCAACTCTTCATGACCCCATTTAGGGTTTTGTTTTTTTTTTGGCAAAGGTACTGGAGTGGTTTGCCATTTCCTTCTCCAGCTCCGTTTACAAATGAGCAAACCAAGACAAACAGGGTTAAGGGACTTGTCCAGGGTCACACAGATAACAAGTATCTGAGGCCAGATTTGAACTCAGCTTGGTGCCAAGTTGCTTCTCTCCTGGGCTCTGGCCTGTGAACAACTACAAACACTTTCCTCTGCTCTGGAACCCTGACCAGGGTCCTTGTGTTCCACCTATAAAATGTGTATAATAATAGCACCTACCTCTTGACTCAGGGCCCAGAACTCTACCCACTGTGCCACTTAGCTGCCCCATAGTGCTACAAGAATACCTATTATTTTTATTATCATTATTAGGTATCATCATCATATCAGCATCATCATCCCCCTTCAGTCACCAGAACCTCCAGTCTGGTGATAACTTCATCTCAACTCTTGTTGAGCTCAAGCAATGTCTTTAGAGCAAAACAGAGGTGTGCTAGGAAATGTTAACAAATTGGCTTTCCCCAAAACAAAACCATACACAAACATATACTTTTTAATTTAATCTGCACTATTAATAGTTTAGACAGTCATTTAAAATAATAGATATGAGGGGGCAGCTAGGTGGCGCAGTGGATAGAGCACCGGCCCTGGAGTCAGGAGTACCTGAGTTCAAATCCGGCCTCAGACACTTAACACTTACTAGCTGTGTGACCTTGGGCAAGTCACTTAACCCCAATTGCCTCACCAAAAAAAAAAAAAATAAGCTTTATACAAAATAATAGATATGGGGCAGCTAGGTGGCCCAGTGGATAAAACACCGGCCCTGGATGCAGGCGGACCTGAGTTCAAATCTGGCCTCAGACACTTGACACTTAGTGACCCTGGGCAAGTCACTTAACCCTCATTGACCCACCAAAAATAAAATTAATTAAAATAATAGATCAAGCACCGATTTATAGCTGTTGCTGATTTCTGAGGTAGAAATGCTTACAATGAAAACTGAACAACCCTTGCAAGCCTATTAAAACTGGCTCCAGTACATCCCAGGACTGAGGATTTTAGTGTTGTCAGTCCCAAGTCCTCACTAGGTTTTTCCCCATAAACATTTAGCCAGCCAGATTGCCTTAGGTTTTACAAAAGATTGCAATAAGAACAGTTTGTACAAAGCATTTCTCTCCCCGCCACCAAACTAGGGCTCATCCTGCCACAAATATGTGGACATGAGCAAAATGCAGTGACACTAGTTTAGAGAACACATGTGGCAAAGGGGTGGGTGCTCCTCAATTCCTGGCCCTGGAAGTACTTTCCTCCCTTTGTAGTGCTTGCTTATGAAGTTCCCCTTAAGTGTAGATCCCTTCTATGCTGCCTGCCCTTCCAGGCCCCCAACATCAGTGACTTGGGTCCACAGCTTCTCTCTACCACAAGGGGTCTCATTCTCTGAAGTTGCAGACATCCTCAGATCTCTATCTGCAGCTGTCTTTAGGCCCTTCCATTGGACTGAATTTTAGAAGAGCAGATTTGAAAGTGTTCAGGGAAAGGGTAAGAGCCCCTGGACTCAAATTCTACAGGGGAAGTCATCTTGAGAAGGATGGGGGACTCTCAGGAAAGAAATTCTGAAGACAAAGGAACACATTTCCATTGAACAACAGGTTAAGGGATTAGTTTTCTATAGAGACTATGCATGAACGAGGATCACATCATCTAATTTAGATTTTTTAAATGGCACATACAAAAGATGGAAGCTAGGTCAGGAACAGGGTGAATACATACATCTAACAGTCCTCTGAAAATTAGTTCCAGTATCATTAAAGCTCAGAATGATCTAATGATGGTGTCAAGCTAAGGACCACAGAAAGTTTTGTTTTGTTTTAACTATAGTGGGGAAAAAAAGAGATGATTGAACAAGGTTATGTGGTTGTGTGGGCGGGATCATGATAAGAAGGGCCAGAGAGAAAGCAAATCTACTTAACTGCTTCTCTTATCTCCAGCAAGGAAATTGATCTTTGGACTGGAAATGACACCTTTAAAAAAAAAAAATTAATAGGGAGTTGAAACCACAGGGAGATGGTAAGAAAGTACCTTAGTTACCCATGATGAGTTTTCAAATCACTGGGCCTAGATAAACTTGGAACTTTAAAAATATATATTTTGATAATTATATTTCAATACAATTGTGGGGTTTTTTTGTAATCCTGACTTACATTTCATCCATTTAAAAGCATTATTTTGAGAAAGAAATCTATTGGTATAGGTTTCTCTAGACTGTCAAACCCTGCTCCCTCCCCCTCAAAAATCCTCCCCCTGTCCTCGGAAATGGAAAGAACTAGTAGAGATGATTGCCAAGTCATTGTAGATGACATGAACGATTCTAAAGAAGAAGAGGAATGCCATAGGACAATTTTAATCTCAAGTTTCTAAAAAATAGTAGAGAATAGTTTGAAAAAGAGACCAGTGATTTTTTTTTGGGGGGGGGGGGCAATGAGAGTTAAGTGACTTGCCCAAGGTCACACAGCTAGTAAGTATCAAGTCTCTGAGGCCAGATTTGAACTCAGGTCCTCCTGAATCCAGGACTGGTGCTTTATCCACTGCGCCACCTAGCTGTCCCCTGAGATGATTGATTTTGAACTTTCATCTTGGCCATTTCATCTTTAGGTTGGACTGCCATTAGTGCCTCCTGGAGGCAAACACTATTAATTTTCAGTTTTCTTGAAGTTCTCTAGCTCTCTGATCTTTATCCTCTCCTTCTACACTGACCCCTACCCCCAAGTTGAGTCAGGCTGAAAACTCTTTTACCTTTATTTGTTTGTTTGCAGGACAATGAGGGTTAAGTGACTTACCCAGGGTCACACAGCTAGTGTCTCAGGTCCTCCTGAATCCAGGGCCAGTGCTTTATCCACTGTGCCACCTAGCTGCCCCCTCTTTTACCTTTATTAAAAGTGGACTTCTCCAGATCTGATCCTGATCCCCATGTCTGCCGTGGATTTTTTTTTTTTCTGCCTCAAGCATATTCTCTCCCAGCTGCCCCATCTCCTACACAGGGTTGTTTGGCTAAAGGGAGGAACCAGAGAAGCTGCTTAATTTCCCTCGGAGGCAGCTCATTTTACAGATGGGGAAACTGGGACTCAGAGAAATGAAGTGTCTTCTCCTATGCCATACTGCCTGTAAGTGACGGAGCCAGGATTAGGAACCCAGGTTCTCCGAATCCTATGCCATTTATTGCTCTTTCATATGAGGCTTCTTCCTTTGCTTGTTTGATGTTGGGATCAGGATTCTGTAATTTTCTGACTCATAATTCAGTGCTTTGTTTACTACACTGCTACTGCAGTCGTAACCCTGGAGGTAGCTACTGTGTTCAGATTAGGCAGCTTTCAAAAGCCCCCAAACTGTGGTAATTTTGCCCTTAGAACTACAGTTATGAAACATAGGAATGTTTCCTGATGATTCCTTCAGTTTGAGAGTGAAGGGGGTTGGGATTCCAGCCCTGCATTCTCCCCTGTGTGACTCCTAGAGCTTCTTATGAACCTCATGCTGCTAACAAAGGGACAGGAGGAAATGCAAAGTACAAGTCAATCCCAGGCATTTATGAGAAATAAGATTGGATCAGTCAGATGCTGTCTTTAACAGAATAGATGGACACAATTAGAAATGGTACCATTCACACCTATCAGAAATAAGACAGAGATAAGAAGGGGGGTCTAGGAACCTACCAGTTCCTATTTTTATCTTAGCACTCTAGCACATGAGAGAGAGCTTGTGATTAAAAAAAAAAAAGCAACACACAAATAAAACAAAACCCCCCAAACAGTCTTATTCCTTGCTTTTTAGCTTTTACCTCTTGGAGTCTCCTTTGGATGCTTAAGTTTGAGGAAGGTGAATGCAGATATTGCTGCCACTTGCTACAAGGACATGCCCACGATGCTATTCCATGTGTTGGGGGAAACATCACCTCTTCTTCCTGTGCCTCCTCTCTTTAGAGAGTCTTCAAACCTTTTGCTGTAGGGGGAAAGCCCTACTTTCCAGTCCTGATTTCTCTTTTTTTCCTCTCTTCCCAGGTTGGGAAGAAATATGATCCTCATTATCTTTAGTGGTTTTAGACCCCCTTTCAAGACTGTCTGCCCAAGCCTTATGAGGACTGTTCCACAACTATAAAATGCTTGCATAAACACAAGCTTTATCTTCAACAACAACAACAACAACAATAAGAATACAATTTAATTAGTCCCTACTATGTGCAAGACTCTGTTGGAGAAGGGGATGGTTGCATCAGAAATACAAAGATAAATAAGCCAGTTCCTACTTATAAGGAGATCTAGTTGTTGGGGGTGGGGAGGGATACAGGAAGTTGGAAATGTGTTGGTCTAGAACTCATCGTTTGTGGCAATCTTTTTTTTTTTTTTTGCAGGGCAATGAGGGTTAAGTGACTTGCCCAGGGTCACACAGCTAGTAAGTGTCAAGTGTCTGAGGCCGGATTTGAACTCAGGTCCTCCTGAATCCAGGGCCGGTGCTTTATCCACTGCGCCACCTAGCCACCCCTGTGGCAATCTTTACCATCAAATTTACTGATACTTCTTTTGCTGCATACAACTATGTTATCTTTACTCATTTTGCTCTCTTCTATACAACAGTAACATGTATGTGAGACTAGAAAGCTAGAGAGAAGCAAATATGCCTCTTCCAAAGTAAGATATTGTTAAATTTAGTGTGTGGTGGGAAAAGAATTTTGCTTTTTATAATTTGCTCTTACATAACTTATTTCTTGATCATTTCCACTCCTGAAAGCATATGGAACAAAGACATTCTATTAGGATTGTAAAAGCAGTAAATAGGCATAGCAAAGAATTTAAGCTATGGCAAATAAAAATGTTTGTTTCTTTTTTAAGCTTCATTGAGGGGATCTTTATCTTTTTTCTTCTTTTCCTTTGTAGCAGCATTATATTAGCTAAACCATCAAGGAATGAGCTGAGATGAGACAGCTGTTCTGATTGTGTAAAAAGAGATTGTTTTCTTGCCATAGGAATTCCCTCTATAGCTTCTTAGGCCATCCCACAAACTGCTCAGTCTTTTTTAACTCCAGGAAGAAACTCAGGACTAAAGAACCAAAGAGGGTTGTGCTCCAACAACTAGTTACAGGTTTAATGACCACCTCATTTTAAAATACTCAGCTTTGTTGCCAAACATTTTGCTCAGCATTGATGTTTGCTGACTTACTCTTTAGGTCCCAGGAAGGCAGCTGAGTAGGGGGCTGGGGGGCGGGGGGGGGGGGGCGCGGTGTCAGCTGTCCTACTCAGCCTAGCCTCTCTTTCCATGATGGCAGCCACACTCTGTTTTGTGGCTACTTCAAACATTCCTCTGCCCTCTGGATTTCACTTCTTTCACTAAAGTCCCCTCTTGATGCCTCATCATGGCATGGATATTACCCCTAACTTCTAGAAACCTTTGCAAGCCCTTGGAAGACCAAGATAATTGAGTTTGCAAAGGCCCATTATCAGGAGGTTGGCCACCAAGTGTGTGTGGTGTGTTTTTCCTCCTCTTTTTAAAATTGCAACAATTGGTGAAATTGTAATGACGTGTGTCAGGAATGTGATCAAAGAAGGGAGTTCCTACACCAATAAAATCATGAGTCTTTGGAAATATTAGAGTATGACCTGGAATGTGAATAATAACCAGCTAGCTAGTGTTTACATGCTGTCTCATAGTTTGCCAAGCACTTTCCGTATGCTATTTCATTTTATTTTCACAACAACCCTTTTCTAGCTCTGCTTCAGACTCTCTAGATTTTTCCACCATGATGCAGAGGCTTTGTCATCATGGAAGTTCCCTCAGCCCCCTTCTTCAATTGACGGGTTCCTCCATTTTGAGGAAGGCCCAGATCAGTCAATCTTCATTCTTCTCCTGACTCTGCTTCTGATCCTAAATTTTGCCACCATACCTCCCTAGTGTTTTGTCTTTTCCCCTTAGAATATAAGTTCCTTAAGGGTAGGGACTGTCTTTCTTTTTGCTTGTATATGTGTCTCCAGCACTCACCAGTGCTTGGTACATAGTAAATGATTGACAAATGTTTATTGAGTACTAGCAATCCTCTGAGATGGGTGCTATTATTCTCCTCATTTGACAGATGAGGACACTGAGGCTAAGATAGGTTAAGTGACTTGCCCAGGGTCACACATCTAGTAACTTTATCTGAGGCATGATATGAACCCAGATCTTCCTGACACCAAGTCCATTATTCTCTTCTATATTACCCAATTGCCTGAAAAATCTTTAGCTGCTGTGAAATATATTTTTTTTCCCTCTCTTCCCTCCAATGGCAATATTGGGGTAGTCAATCCACCCTAGTCTGAATAGTGTAACCTTGGATAATTTGAATAACTGAACCAGAGAAATGTGAGGAGCCTTAAAGGAACAATTGGGACTAGGAATCGGGGAACTCTGCTGAGCTGCCATTCTTGTGGGAGGAGCTGATGTAGTCAAGAGGAAGACTACCCGAGTGCTGAGGAAGTGAGGACATTAGACATCTTAAGCTTGGAGATCATCCTTAACAAACTTGATATTGGTAAAGGGGGCCCATCTAGAAAAAATGGGAGGGGCAATATGTTCCTGACCGATGGGTGAGCTTGTGTGAGTTCAGAGATGATCAGAATTTTAGTGTAGAGAATCCAGAGGCAGTACACTTATTAAGCCCCACATTTAAATTGGATGGGCACAGGGCAACCAAGGGTCCCTACCTCACACAGGCAAGATCTGGATTGGTCCCCAAAGCTACAGGGCCAACCTTTGACTGGGACGATGCCTAAGTCAGTGGCCATTGGCTGGGAGCTGTGGAGAATTGCAGAGTGAAAAGCCCCACACAATTGGATGGAAGAACCAAGGGGGAATTCTACCAATGATGAGTCACTAGAGAGTCATCCTTGCTGAGGTTGGAGAGCTTCAGCTGGAGGCATGCCACCTTCTGGGAGCCCCACCCAAAGCCTGATTCTAAGTGACAGGCTTCACTAGCCTCTGGGAAAGGTTGCTCATAGGCTGTTTCATGTTTGATCAACTAGTATAAACTCTTTTTCTTTTCTTTGACCTGTAGATAAATCTATAGTCTTTGAATGCTGTGGGTGTGTAAGGGGAGCTGGTGATCACCGAGTGGGTGGTGTCAGAGAGTAAAGTTCCTACATTATCTGGGCTGGCGGGTGGGGTGGGAATAGATTAACCAGAGGAGAGATACAAAGTATACACTAGACTTTTGTGCAGCATGAGAACCTCAGGCACAAAGGTCCCAGGCCAGCTGAAGAATAATTACTCTTGAAAGTTAATAAATCTTTTTTGTCTTCCAGTTGAATTCTCTCCCCTA
Organism: Dromiciops gliroides; assembly: GCF_019393635.1. Lineage (NCBI taxonomy): Eukaryota > Metazoa > Chordata > Mammalia > Microbiotheria > Microbiotheriidae > Dromiciops > Dromiciops gliroides. Next base: position 618,178,582 of record NC_057861.1, on the reverse strand, counting down.
GTAACCCTCTTGTATTAGTGTTTATTGAACTTCCCACAGTCCTAGAGAAGTTTTCCTTGTATTGGGATAAGAGGGGGAATGAGACATTTCCAGGGCTGAAGGGATAGGGATGCATGGTCCCACTTCTTCCCTATGGAGAGGATCCTGGGATCCACACACAAAGGCATAATCCTTGGCCATAACATAGTACAGACAAATACAGGAAGGACAGCACTTTAGCTTGGCACAGATTCAAACAATCAATCAATCAATCATCAACATTTATTAAGCACCTACTATGTGCCTGTCAGTATGCTAAATTCTGGGAATACAAAAAAGAGGCAAAAGACAGTCCTTGCCTTCAAGAAGCTCACAATCTAATGGAGGCAACAAGCAAACAAATCTGTAGAAACAAGCTATATACAGGATAAATAGGAAATAATTCCTTTTCACACTTTCCTTCAAATCCTGATCCAACCAACACTTATTTTTGGGTGGATTTTCTAGTCATTCATTATGGGTCACAGTACTTCTTTTCATTCCCTAGTAGAAACTGTTAAACTCTTCTGTCTTTGTCTCTCTCTCACACACACACATACATACACACACACACACACACACACACACACACACACACACACAAACTTCCAGTGGAATGGGCTGCTTTTGTTGAGTGGCCTATTTTTGTGAGTCATTAAGTAGATTCTGGCTGAGCAGTTGGGAATGTCATAGAAGATTTCTGCTCAGGTCCAAGTTGAACTAGATCCATCAATAGATTAATCAACAAATCAGCAAGCATCCATTAAGCACTTATTATGTGCCAGGCAATGTATTAAGCACTGGAGACATAAAGAAAAGCAAAAATCAGTCCTTGCCCTCAAGAATCTTACATTCTAATAGGGGCAATCACATGTAAATAGCTATCTACAAATAAGGTCTATACAGGATGAGTTGGAAGTAATCTCAGAAAGAAGACACTAGCATTAAGGGGCACAAGGAGAAGAAACGATGATTCCCGAGGTGCCTTCCATGAGAGTCTGTTTCTAGAATTCTGGTCAGTCCTTTGACCATAAATTCAGCTGTTTCTTCAAATCCTTCCAATAGAATATATCTATATCAGAAACTCCTTTTCTTTGAGAATAACACAGAGACAGAGGAATAGGGTCTTTTGCTCCTCTTTTACTCAGTCTCAGAAACTTTCTTTACTCAAGTCTATTTTCATGTTTTTTGGACCTAGTTTCTCTAAAATAGTAAAATTTCTTCACAACTCTTTCCCACGCCCAACCTACAGCCTAACACTTGGAGCTGAGATTTGGGATAGACAAGATACACAGTCACTAAGGATACAATACAGAAAAGGTTTGACTCCCTCCCCCCCATTTTATAAATACTTATATTTTAATGCTATAAAATCCATTCTCCATGTTACATAGGCATGTATTTTATACTGTTAGTCATGTAATAGTGAAAGCTCAAATCTCGTGGACAGTAGCAAACAGAGAGTATACTTTTTAAACCTTGTGTAGATTACAAAATGCCTTGTTTTGCCTTAGTCACCTAACTACCAAGCAAAAAAAAAACCCCTCCCAGAGGCACATTTTTAGATTTTTATTTTCTCCTAAATGAGAGTTAACATAAAAATCAATTAAATTCAACAAGTATTTATTGGGTACCTATTGTGTGCCAGGTACTGTGTTAGGCACCAAGGATCCAAAGACAAAATTGAAGACATAGTAACTCTTAAGGAGCTTATAGTAATTAGGATTTAATTCCGCTGGCCACAGACTTACTCTAAATCTATGCTGTGTGGGGAGGGGATTTTATGGATTTTGTCATAGAAGAAATAACTGAAAGGGCAACAAGGTTTTGGGATATTTATTCAATAAAGCTTTTTTAAAAAAAATAGGATAATGGAATTCAACCTGCAAGCTTCATTAATGTTCATATAGACCAACTTCTTCATTCTATAGGAGGAAATTGAGGCCCAGAAAAGTTGTGACTTCCCCAAGCTCACACATATTAATTGAGCTGCAGAGCTGGGATTTAAATCTAGGTATTTGGACTTAAAAATCCACCTTTCTAAGGGTCTACTGTCTATACAGCATCAAGGGTCTGAGGGCAGATACAAGCATAACAAAGGAGCTATCCTACTGCACATACACTGAGCTCCCCTGGCACCTTGCAGGGACTCCAAGGACATGTTTGACTCAATGATGAAGGGCCCTGTGCTTTGAGATAATGGAGCAATCCCCTGACTGGCCACTGGAGCAGGAAGAGCTAATGACTTGGTAGCTCACCACAACCCCACCCTTTCTGCTTTCTATTTTCTTATGTGAGGTTTGAGCTTGGTGCCTTTCGAGGACTCTGGGAGAAATTTGGTGTCCTTCTCTCCACCTTGGGAGAAATGGCAAGAGCATGACAGATGTACTAGGAGCAGTATCTACCACATTTCCTGCCATGTGGGCTAAGCTCTCTTTCCCCCTAAAGCCAAGGAAGTTGTCTCCAAAACTTGATTGTTCTAGGGTGTATTGAACATCTACTCCACTTTGGGGAGACCCTAGACATGGACCACAACCAAAGGTAATTTCCCACAGGTTTCCTGTGGGGTAGATTGTAAAGAGCCAAAGAGACAATGAAACAAAAGAGCCTGATTTTTTTTTTAGGGTAGTCACGTTCTCAATGACTGAACCCGATCACCAAGTGCATAGGTCAAGAGCCAAAAGGGGCTCTTTGGTGGAATGGGAGATGCTGCGATGTACCAACACCTTGGGCCCAGCAGCAGTTTTTATGGTTGTATAAACAGTTCTTGACCTCATGAGGTCATTATCTAGGGAAGTCCAGACAAAACCAATTACATAGTTTCCTTCAAAGGATTAGCTCAAATCCCATACATTGTAGGAGGTCCTTTTCAGTCCCCTGATACTAGTCTTTTCCCTCTGAGATTACCTTCCATTTACACTGTATATAACTTGTATGGATGTGTTTATTTGCATGTTATCTCCCCCATTAGAATATTAGCCCTTTCTAAGAAGGAACTGTTTTGCTTTTCTATGTGCCTGGCACATAGGAGGTGCTTAATAGATGCTAGTTCACTGTCTAACTATATGTAATCTGTGATGATAAGTGCATGAAGAAGATAGAGATCTGGGAGGTCTAAGGGGGAAGTTCCTCAGAGATGGATACACTCATTATAGCAACCCTATGCTTTCTATGTTTGGTGAGAATGCTTAGTGGAGCCTAAGCTTCTTGGAAAGGGAACATGGCATTTGTTCCGGGCATCTAAGCATCTCCCTAAACATCACTGCTTGAGATACAGTATCTTAGCATTTATTAAGCACCTCCTTTGTGCTGAGGATACACAATAAGACAAAAACCAGTCCCTGATCTCAGGGAGCTCAGTCTAATGGGGAAGAGATATGCTAATTATGTATAAACAGGACCCAGGAAGGGTAAATTGGCAATAATCTTAGCGGGAAGGCATTAGCATTAAAGAGGATTTAAACAGCTTCTTGTGGAAGGTGGGACTTAAACTGAGACTTAGATTCAGCTAAAAGTCATTAATTTGGACTAAGGTGGGAATGGGGAGAAAGGATAGTCTGAATTATAGGTTAGTTTAAAAGGTTTTATCATTTCAAAGTATATACAGAAATTGGAACTAACTGCTAAGAGTGTTTCAAAATAGACACCCTTGGGGGCTTTTTTTTTTTTTTAAAGAATAGATAACTCATTTGTAATCAGCAGTGCTATTAGCATGCAATTAATGTGCTAACTCCTTAACAATTCTCTTACTTAGGCAAAACATGCCCTCTGCAATATTGTTTACACTATTAATTTGTGTGGCTAAGATTCTCTTCTTAGAAGAAAGGTAAGTAAAGGTAAAGAAGAAAGTAAATATAAGCTGTCTGGTCAGAAATCGCTACAAAATGAATGGAACCAAAGATAACTATTCAGTAATTTTTTTTATTGAGCACCTACAAACATTCTATGGATCTGTTCTATGCCTTGTACTGGGCTCAGAAATGCAGATGAAAAATACAAGACATGGACTCTTCCTTCCCTCATGGACCTTGGAAACTAGTTATGAAGATAAGATGCAAGCATAACATTTAACAGTGAAACGAGGTTGTAGAGGATTAGGTGCTGAATGAGCAGTATGAATGTCAAATAGTCAAATCAAGTCAAATAACATTTAGTAAACACCTACTGTGTGCCAGGCACTGTGCTAAGCACTGGGGATATTATAAAAGGCAAAAAACAGTCCCTGCTCTCAAGGGGCTTTCAGTCTAATAGGGAAGACAACACAGAAACAACTATCTACAAACAAGACATAGACAGGACAAACTGGAGATAGAGGGAAGGCACTGGAATTAAGGATAACTGGAAAAGGCTTCTTATGGAAGATGAGATGTGAGCAGAGGCCTGAAGAAAGGCAAGGAGGCTAAGATGAGGAGAGGTGATATCATAGGTATGATCAGGAATTCAGATGTGGGAAGAAGAAATCTCTGTGATCTCTGATCTGGGCAAGTTTTATGGAGGCGTATGGGACTTGGTTTGGGCCTCAAAGAATGGGATAAAATTTGGGTAGTTGAAGGAGAGGGAGGTGGCCACTGAGTGTGAGGAGAATGGCATGACTAAGGGCAAGAAAATGTGAATATAAATAGCTCTTTTAGAGGACTGCAAATGCTCCAGTCTGGCTGTTGAATGGGGTGTGGGGGGTGGAGACAGGTTAATAAAGGAAGGTAATTACAGGCAATAAGGTGGGGGGAAGGTAAATTGGTGCTAGATTATGAAAGCACAAGGCTAAGGAGGAAATATTCAACTTTCACAACAGGCAGATATGTGACAGAGGAAATAGAATTATAGACAGGGAGCAAAAGCCATGCTACCTTGGAAGTAGGAACCACATAGGTAGTTGCCACAGCAGCAGGTAAACAATATAACTGAAGGCCTGTACTGAAGCCATATGTTCTGTCATGGACTCTGAGATTACTTTTCATTTCCTCTCTCTCTCTCTCTCTCTCTCTGTCCATATATACACACATATATGTTGTATGTGCATAGTTATTTGAATGTTTCATTCCTCATTAGAATGTAAGTTCTTAGTGTTTAGCATCCCGAGTGTTTAGCATTCTGCCTGACACATAGTGCTTAAATGATTCTAGTCTGACTGGACAAAGATCATTGTTATGGATGTCAGAATGCAAGAAAATGCCAACATGTAAGCATATTGGAGAAGGGGACAACAGCTGTGGCACTGCAGATGAGCCCAACCCTTCCAAGTACATATCCTGGTGTATTATTTCTGAATTTTATATAGCCTGTTCTTTTGTAAATAATACCTAGAAACTGTTCTTGTGATCCACAATGTGTAGTAGCTGGGATAGAAATGGAAAGGGGGAGTAGATGATGGTCGTGGGCACCAAGAGAAGGTGGCAGTGGCAGAAGGAAGGAGGTCATTAGGGACTGCTATAGCAGATTGCTGAACCCAAGGAACTAAGCTGACTTAGGGACAAAGGTCAGAAGGCTCAGTGCCTTGAGTTAGGGTTCAGGTTTAGAATTGTGCGTATTGTTGTCATTTGCTGTTGTTGTTGTTTGTCCTTCATTCTCGGGAAGGAGATATCATGACTTGCAAGTGAATTGGATTGAAGTCATGTAGGGCTGTGTAAAGTCATGAGCCTCACTCTCTCCTCTGGAGACATCTGGGTCCAGTGGCAAGATATACATCAGGATGGTTGGAGATGGCCCCTGATGCAGTGGGAGACCTTGGCCTTTTTAAGCTAAGGTCTTTCTCAGGTCTCCGTTTGTCTGAGGCAACACCCATTTGGTAATTAAAGCTAGGTAAGAAAAGAGGCAAAGAATGGCCTCTTTTACCTAGTCAAAAACATGTGGGTATAATAAAAGTGAAAGGTAAAAGTCCTGGGAAACTGGCATAGTTCAGTGAAGCCTAAACCCTAGCCTGGACTAGACCCTTCATTGTTGGTGATCTAGTTTAGATCCCCAAACCTTACTTTTTCATCTTGCTGGGATAAAGCTTTGTGGCAGGGGAAGCTATTGCTGAGAGCACATGTGAAAATTGAGGCCCCAGAGAAATCTCTCTGAATGGGATCGTGGCCATTCCTTGGGTTTACACACAGATGGGCTTGATCTCAGGAAGAAGTGGATTGTCATATGCTCTCTGGAGAATGGAGAACCCTCCACTGGTTTCTGTGTAACTGTGGGCAGTATTCAGGAATCTGGAAGTTGGACTTGAGTTGTTCAGATTGCCAAACGGGGGCAGTATAAGATGTGTTGTTGGGCCAGAGGAGGCAATTAAACTTGTTTCTAAGAATGTGTTCTGAGGTTTTTCTTACATTCACTGGAAAGGAAATGTATTTAGTTAAGAGGGCCTCAAAAACCTGACTAATGAAAGATGGACTTTATCTAGTGGGCACTTGGGAGCCATTGTAGATTTATGAGCAGGGTGGGGAATGATGTGATGAGGAATAGACTGAAGGATGAATTAGAAGGGGATTGGTTTGCAAGTAGGTTGATCAGTTATGAATCCATTACAATAATTCAAGTGTTCACCAATAAAAGTATAGACAGAGGAAAAGAAGAAATGAATACAAAAGAAGGACAAATAAGTAGGATTTGATGACAGGTTAGATACTGGAATTGAGAGAAAGTAATAAAAGAAAGATGACAGAGACTGTGTAAAAAAGGGAATTCTAGAAGGAGGGACACATTTTGGGAAAAGATTATGATTATGGATTTAAGAGAGGGGTAAGGGCTGGACTCATAGATTTGTAACTCACTTATATAATAGGACAGAGATAGGGATTCAATCTATGATTTTAGGGACATAGGAAACTCCTTATCCCAATACAAGTCAGCACCTTCTCTACTACTTAGAGCTTTAGACAGTTGCCTAGAGTACTAAGATGTTGTTGTGTGTGTTTTTTGTGATTTGGGAGGGGGGGGCAGGGCAATGAGGATTAAGTGAGTGACTTGCCCTGGATCACACAGCTAGTGTCAAGTGTCTGAGTCCAGATTTGAACTCAGGTTCTCCTGAATCCAGGGTCAACACTTTATCCACTGTGCCACTGTGCCACTGTGCCACTGTGCCTAGCTGCCCCCTAGTACTAAGATGTTGTGACTTGCCTAGGGTCACATTGTCAATATGTGGCAGAGGCAAAGCTTGAACCCAGATTTTTGTGGCTTTTAGGGTCAGTTTTCTATTCATTACTCCACACTACCTGCTTCCAGACACTCATAGAAAGGTGGTAATTAAAACTGTGAAAACAGGGCAGCTAGATGGCGCAGTGGATAGAGAACCGGCCCTGGAGTCAGGAGTACCTGAGTTCAAATCCGGCCTCAGACACTTAACACTTACTAGCTGTGTGACCCTGGGCAAGTCACTTAACCCCAGTTGCCTCACTAAAAAAAAAAAAAAAAAAAAACCAAACTGTGAAAACACATGTATTATCCAAGAGACAATATATAATTGGAGAAGACCAAAGGGCCAAGGACTAATCTTTGGGAAATACTCAGGATTAGGAAGATGAAGACAAAGAAGAAGCAGGCAGAGTGGTAGAAAGACAACCAGAATGATTTAGTTAACATTGAACAACTCTAGTACCAGAGGTCATGAGAAGAGAGAGTTTCTAGAAGAATGGGTTGGTCAATAATGTCAGAGGCCAAAGAGGTTAAGTAAAATAGAGACTATTTTTTAAGCTACAATCAGAAGCCTATTGATGTATGAAATGCAACGCCAAGGAAGTGGTGAGGACTGAAGCCAGATTCGGGGATTAAAGAGTGAATTTGCAGGGAAGAAATGGAAACCACACTTTTAGTATATTTGGCAGTAAATAGAAAAGAAATAGAGTGGTAGCTTTAGGGAGCAAGAAGATTAAAGACAGTGTTTTGTATGTGTGTGTTTATTTGATTTTGGATCAAGGAGTTGTTAGATGGCAGAAAAGAAGGAACTAATAGAGAGAGAGGAAGACTGAATATTGCTGAAGAGGATGTATGATTGAGGCAGCAAAGTCCTGGAGTAGAAGGAAGGGCACAGTGGGTAGAGGAGTACATCTTTTCATTTGAGCCTCATTTTCTGCAACTATAAAATTGGGAAAGAAATTGTTGAACTATATACCTCACAGGGTTGTGGTGAAGAAAGAACTTTGTAAGTCTTGAGGTTCTATCTGAGGATGAATTTTAATTATTCTAGTGGAGGGGCAATATGGTATAATGGAGAGCATAAGTCAGGAGATATGGGAGCAGTGGAGCTAGGAGAACCGAGTTTGAATCCCATCTCCAACATTAGCTGTGTGACCGAGGGCCAGTCCCTTAACTTCTCTGAATCTATTTCCTCTTTTGTAAAATGGAAACAATAATACATGGAGTACTGATCTCACAGTGCTGTTGTGTTGAGAGCACTTTGTAGACCTTAAAGTGCCTATAAATGTGGGTTGTTATTATTTTTATTGGAGACAGAAGGAAAAGAGAAGAGAATGATTGTAGAGGCAAAGATATTCTAAAGCGGAGGAGGGAAGATTAGGGAACTAATGCCAGATGGCCTTGATTTTCTCAGTAAAGTTGGGGGCGAGGCGATCTGCTGAGAGTAGGGAAATTGGAGAGGGCTGTTAATTAGGGACTCAACACAAAATGAATAAAAAATAAGGAAAATCTTCCCATTAGAGGTGTCCAAAATGGAATCAGCTGCTCCTGAGGGTAATGAGTTCCCCATTGCTATAGGTCTTCAAGCAGAGAGACTGAAAAAAACAGTTGTTAGGGATGCTATAGATGGGATTTGTCTTTGAAATAGGAGTTGGATTAGATGATCTCACAGGTCTCTTTCAAGATTTTGTGACTAAATTTTTAAAGAGGGCACCTATGAAGTTAGAATTAGTAGAGCATGAATTAGTAATAGGCAAAATGATCCACTAATTAATTCAGAAAACATTTATTAAACACCTACTGTGTGTAAACAGTGTTATGCTAGAGAAAAGATCTAGGGAGATTAAAGGATTAAGATGTTTTTTGTTCTTTCCGGAGTTTACAGTCTAGCAAGGGGAATGTGCCATATTCCCAACTATAATCCAATAGAACGGATAAATGCATAATATGAACAGGTATAAACAAGTTGATATGTGAGATCCATGGGCTCGTGTTTCTAGGGCTGGAAGGGACATCACAGGTCATCTGTAGCCCAACTCTCCCATTTTACAGATGGGGAAACTGAGGCCTGGAAAGAAAAATGCCTTCCAAGTTCAAATAGGTGATAATTAGCAATCCAGGATCTGGTCTCTAGATTCAATATTTATTCCACTACACATCCCATGCTACTTCTGGAAATGTCATCTTGGAGAAATCAGAGAAAGCTTCATCCATAGAAGAGGTGTGTTTTTTTTTTTTTTACCTGGGTTTTAAATGACGAGTAGGATGGGCAGGGGCAGAATGCTATAGTGGACAGTGTTGGATTTGGAGTCAGAAAGACCTAGGTTTAAATCCTGCCTTAGACACTTACTAGTCAAATGACCCCAAGCAAGGGTCACTTCAACTGTCTTGGTCTCAGCTTCTCATTTATAAAACGAGGGGATTGAACCAGATGGCCTTTCAAATCCTGTCCAACTCTAAATCTAAAAGCTTATGATTTCAATTTATTGCAAGTGAGGAAAAGATGGCATTCAAGAAAAGACATTTTTATATAAGCAAAATCACACATACGGGAAAGCACGGGGTATGTATGGGCATGGAAAGTATCATAGCTTTCTTTCACTCAGCTGCAGAGTCATGTGAAGCAGAGTCATGAGAGAGAAGCTAGAATTGTGGTGAATCTTGAATGCAAGGCTAAAAAAATGAACTTTACTAAGAAGGCAATAGGAATCCATTGAAGGTTTCAGGGCAAAGTAGTGACATACCCAGATCTGTGTATGTCTAGTAACTGAAGTGAAGGAGAGGGGTAGAGTTTAGATGAGAAGTGCAAACGAGTAGAGGTGAAATGACCTATTTGAAGACTGTAATTGTAGACCAGGTAATGAGGAACCACATCAATGGAAATAGAAGTGTTTTGGTGATGAGAGAGATTTCAGAGGTAGAATCAACAAGTCATCTCTCATATACACATTAATATCATATGATATTCCTTGATAGATGAAATGATGGAGATAATTCTGCTCAAAAATCTTCTGATTATCATTAACAAGCGTGGCATAAAACAGAGACATGTTCACCAGAGGTGTTTGCCACCGTTATGGAAAATGGTTGGTATAGAGTCCAAATGGAAGAATTATGTCCTATAGATGAAAACATCCTAAAAGTGCTCTTATTTGTGGGTAACATTATATAGTCTCAGAATGCTACAAAGAATGTTTTCAATGAAACTCGTGACCACTAAAAAGAAGTCAATTCGGCAGTCTACACAGAAAAACCCAATGAATTTATGACTGTAGTTTGTCTGACAGTACCCATATATTTGGGCACTAGGTGTCGCTAGAGTGCCAGGCTTGGAGTCAGGAAGCCTCATATTCCTGAGTTCAAATCTGACCTCTCTTACCAGTTATGTGACTCTGAGCAAGTCACTTGACCCTGTTTGCCTCTGTTTGTCATCTGTAAAATGAGCTGGAGAAGGAAATGACAAAGCACTCCAGTATCTTTGCCAAGAAAACCTCCAAATAAGGTCATGAAGAGTCAGATACAACTGAAAAACTAAGCAAAAAACCTGTCTTGGATAGATAAACAATGAGCTATTCCTAGAACTGACTACGAGGAAGACAATGGTCTAGATTGCATCTGAGAAATTGTGTAGCACTTTTAACAAATCCAAGATTCTCCCTGACACACAAAACAAATTTTTAGCACCATAGTGGAAAGAGTTCAAGTCTTAGAATCAAAAGGTGTGGGTTAAAGTCCTAATGCCACCATCTACAAGCTTTATGATCTTAGGCAAACCTTCCCTGAGCCTCAACCTCCTTATCAGAAATGGAAAGTTCTGATAGTGTTGGTCCATGGGAAGCAATAACATGACCAGTCTGTTCCCAGGGCATAGTGATGAGGCCAAGAATCAAGGATATTTTCCATATGGTATTTTCACAGTAGTTACACATTCACCCATGAAAAGAGTTGAAAATGGAGAGATTATAGGGGTGGGGGATAGGAAATGCCCAGAGAAAGGAGAGTGTCTTGTTTATGAAACAACCATATACAGAATTCCACATCAATGGCCTTCCATTTCTTCAAAGAAATAGAAAGAGATGCTTTTTCATATCTCTTTTTTGGGGGACAAATTTCGTCATAATTTTGTGGCAGTAGGTTTCAATTGTTTGGTTGTACTTCCCATTAGCATTGGTGTAGTCCTTATGTATGGTGCCTTCCTGGTTCTGTTTACTTCATTTTGCATCAGATGATATGTCTTTCCATGCTATTATTCCATGGCATTCAAGTAACCCAATTTTATCCAGCTCCCAATGAATGAGTATCTATTCTGTTTCCAATTCTTTGTTATCGCAAATAATGCTGCTGTAAATGTTTTAGTTTATCTAGGGCCTTTCTTTTTGTCATTGGGCATATGCCTAGCTGTGGGATTCCTGGGTCAAGGGGCATTGACAGTTTAATCACTTTCTTTGTATAATTACAAGTTACTTTTCAGAAAGGTTGTATCAATTCATGCCACCAGCAATGATTTAGTGGATATTATAGACTCTAAATAGAGGCAGACAGATAATAAATTGGAATTGACACTAAGGAGTAAGAAACAGACTGACTTGCCCATTAAGTTGAATTGGGAGGAGGCAAGGCCTTAATGGGAGAGATTATAATAGTGGTCATGATTTCATTTGGAAAGCCAAATTTAGGGTTTAGGTGAAGAGATGAAGAGAGACAATAAAGAGAAGGAACAGATAGAAAGACAGAAGAACACACACAACATATACCCTGAATCAGAAAATATTCCTGGAGATGAGTAGAAGGTAAAGCTTAGGGGAGAATACATGAAGCAGTCTCCAGCTTACTTGTATCTCCTGCCACTGAATGGCTGAGCTGTCAATTAGCATCAAGCTTTATTATACTAATTGACAGCTCAGCCAGCCAGTGATAGGATTTAGGAACATTGAATGTAGCTTCCTTCTTCCCCCCACACTGATTAAATCCAAGTACGTGGTCATGAACAGCCAACCTGGAAACACAATTAAATTCTTCCTTAAGCTACTGCTTAGTGGTATGCCAATTCATAAATATGGGGTGGGGGTGGGTGGGTGGAGAAGTTGCATCTCCAAATGGAACAATTCCCTCAAATGCTTTAATGCTCTTACTGCCCTGGATTTTACGGTCTCTCACAGATCACTAGGCCCAGAATCATTGGTGGAATCTGTCTAAATGATGAATTCTATTTCCACAAGGCTTATATGCCCAATACATAGTTGATGAAATTTCAGCTGTTTGGTCATCTGTCTATTTTTGGACATTTTCTCATAGTGAAAATGGTGGGGATGGTTCTATTGATGTGCTCCTTCCAGGCTTGAGTGTAAAAGTCTTTTTAATTAGGGAGGATTAATTAATTGTTGTTTGTCAAGGAGCCCCTTGAAAATATTACATAAATAATTATAAATAAAAAGTGTTATTATCCTCTCTGCTATGATCTATTATGTGGGCATCTATTGCTTGGGGTTTTGAAAGACAAGATGTCTAATTTCAAGGTAGATGATTTAATAAAAACACATTTCTCAGTGGCAGCTCCATAAATCACAGCACTTAAAATGAGAAGGCCTTGCTAGATTGTTGAGCCTGCTCTTTTGCCAAGTTAAAGTCCTCTGGGAAAGAGCACTTGATCTTATCCAGTTCAGTTCCAACAGAAGTCAAGATCTTCCATTACAGATCTGTGTCAGATACTCAAATCTGGGGAATGGTACCTTTTGTATGAAATAGGACTTATTTAATAGGCAGAATAAACAGATGAGCAAATCATGTCACCTAGACACTAGAAGAGATTGATTTATTCTTCAAGAAAAATAGCTTGCTTAGACCAAATTGCCTGCTGCATGATAAAAAGTGATTATAAGGTAACATAAGTGACTCTTGGCAGCCATTCTTTTTCTTATTTGACTCTGTATAGGTTTTTAAAAATGTATATTCACTATATACATTTACCCAAGTGAGTTTTAGTGCCACTGAGAAATGAACTTTTCTGCCCTAGTATTCCCTATTTAGAATTATAATTGGATACCAGAAAGTAGACATGGCTGCTATGAAATGATTCATTCAACTAATTCATACAATTACCCATTTTAATCTTTAGCCACTTGCACCTTTTTATGGGAGTGTTCAGGGTCAGCTGCTGGAATAAGGTAAATTACAATCCAGTGAGCTGAGTTGTATAGGTGTGCTCATTGTAGAGGGAAAAAAATCCCCTTTCTTTAAAGAGGTTTCTAGATGGTGGAGTTGAAATTCTGGCTCTGTTATTGATTATCACACAGGATCATAGGGGGCAGCTAGAATGACCAAGGGGAATAGGTGAAACACTGGAAAAAGGTCACAAAGGAAACAGCTAGACAGCCAGAGGTCAAAGGTCAGGCAAGCATGGAAAATATCAAATGTCCATGGCAGACGGGATGTCCCAAGTTAAGGGGGTGACAGCTGGTTACCAAAGAGATATAGGAGTTATGGGTGCAAAGTGAGATCAATGATCAAAAGTGCAGGCAAACTAGTCAGCAATCAGAAAAGCAGAAAACAATCTAGAAATACCTTCCTATCTTACCCTTCATTGGTTTTGTATAGTGCCTACCACATAGTAAGTACTTAATATAGTCTCTCTCTCTGTCTCTGCTTCTCTCCCCTCCTCTCTCCCACCCTTCCTCTCTCCTCACTTCTCTCTATGCCTCTCTGCTTCTTTCTCCTTTCTCTCTCCTCTCTCTGTCTCTGTCTCTCTATATCACATTGTCTCAGTCTCTCTTACCCTCTCCATCTCTCCTCACCTTCCCTTGGTGCATTCTGAGGAATCTGTAGGGAGGAGGTCTGGCCACACAGAGCCAGGCATAAAAACACTTGCAAAACAACTGATTGTGGAAAATTGAGAGAACTTTTCATCTAGCTGTTGCTCCCCCAAATACCAATCTATTGTTAACAGTCCTAGACCTTGCTTCTCCTTAGTTACCTTGAACTTTGTTGTGATGTTTGGACCCAACTTCTATTTCAGACACTGAATCTTGCCTCTGACCTCCAGCTTCATGACCGATCTACCTGGTTACTGATCTTGGCTTCTTTATATAACAGCAGTGTGGTATAGTGTATATAATTTAAAACATGGAGTTAGAATTATTTGGATTCATTTCCTACATCTAACACTTACTAGAACTTTTAGTCGAAAGACCTGGGTTCAAATCTTGCCTCAGGTACCAGCTGTGTGACATTGGCAAGTCACTTAAATTTTCTGGCCTTTGGTTTCCTTATTTCTAAAATGGGGATAATAATACTTGGAGTAATCTCAGAATTATCAAGAGGCTCAAATGAGATAATTTATATAAAGTGTTTTATCAGCTTTATAGCACTATATAAATATTAATTATTATTATAGAATTATTATCATGTATCTCCTCCGCCCCGCCCCCACTGCCCCATCCTGTGTAGAAACATCTGGGCTGTCATCACTGTAACTAGCAAGGGGCAAATGGAGCTTTGCCCCAGGTAACCCAACACCTGGGAGGGTGTGTTTCCTTCTGGTGGCAACCATCCCTTGCCTTGTGGTCTGCTATTGACCTGCCCAGGCAGGACCAACAAATCTTTTACTGCTGCAATGTTTTCCATAATGTCTGACCTCTGTAGCTCTATAATCCCCCTGTATTATGTATATGAGGTCATGGTTTTGCTTCTCAGAATTTTGTAACTGCACATGTTATTTCTTCTTCCTTACTCAGGAAGCTAAATGAATTAAAACCGCTTGCTATTGGACATATGCAGGCATATACACGTATAGACTATATAGCATCCCCTCTGGGCTCATTCTTCCAACTCACACTCATAGGTTAGGTCCTTAAAGGGAAGCTGATTATTTCTCCTTTCAGGGTTCTAGGGATAATCCAGAGGGATTGTTGCTTTTTGATGATATAGCTCCTGAGCCCCCATCTGGTATGCTCCTATTGTTAATCAACCGATAGCACTCTAGTAGCTTTTAGAAAAAAGATATTCACTGAGAAAATATAGTAATAACAATAGTTATAAAACATTCCCTTCAACCTAGGGGCATACTCTTCCCATGGATACACACACCAAGATTCAAGGGAGAGTGAACTAAAACTTAAAGTATAATAGGAGTGAGACACCTGTGTAGAGATCTCCCCCAATTTTCATAATAATAATTTCATAGATAATCATCTTTCTGGGCCCAGATTGCTTCATAGCTCTTGACATCATAGATAAAATCTTCCATATCCCTTTTGTTTGTTAATCATGAGTAAATCAAGGAACATTACATTCCCATTCTCTCATATCCCTTAACAAATTATTGTGTTCAAAGATCCCAGATCATAGATCTGTAAGCAGAGGTAGTAGATAATATCTTGCTCCAAACCACTTATCATCCTGGGACCCCAAAAAAGGAAGGAGCATCTCTAATACATGTCAGACATGGAAGGTTTGGTTTTTTTACACAAAAACAGAATAATGGCAAACCGTCTTTAGAATTGCCAAACTATAGCAATCCTCCCAATCTGGACAAAGTTCTGAAGATTTGTATGGTTCCATTCCTATCCCCAGGTGGATAGAAAGAATATCCTTTAATTAATCTCTTTGGGATACATAAATCTTGTATGAAGTTTTCCTTTTCTCCTCCCTATCATGGGATGCAGGGTTACCACATAATTAATCACTTGGTGATGCATTTGCTGCCAAATGAAGGAACCGGAATGGGAAGAAACTGATCACATCTAATCATTTTTAAATTCCTTGAACTCAAGAAATCCTCATTCTGATTATCCCAGTGAAGAGCCCCTAACTTAGCAGACATGCAGGGCAACTCTCCCCCCCCCATCTCTCCAGGGTCCCTTTGCAATGGCACCCCTCTCATAGTCCCTAGTTTTTCCCCACCACCCAGAGGTAAAGACTGGATCACCTCTTTTCCCAGTGCCATTGCATCCACAGACTGTCCTTTGTTCTGTGGCCACCTCCAGCTGTTTTTTTTTGGGGGGGGGTAAATATTTTCCTAGTTATAACCCTATTGGCTAGGATCCATTCACTCCACCATGATCACCACCATTCCCCTAAATCAGGAGAGCATACTAAGCTGGGAGGAGTTCCACCTATATGTACTTTCTAAGAACAACCAGCACTTTCTCAAGCACCCTGTACTCTGTCTATGATGCACATCACAGACATTTGTTTACTTCTGATTTGGCTTGGGGGAAGTAACATTTTTTGCTAATGGTCACTAGGTATTTTTTTGAATTATCATGTTTGCTTATCTGGATTTTGAATGGAAATATTTCCTGCCAATTGGGCCACAGTTGGAAATAAAAATGCTTCATCTTGTTGTTATTGCCTAGCAACAATTTATGAAACAAACATTTTAAAAAAAATTATTCCTTTCAGGCACGTTTCCACATGTTGAGACATTTTGGTTCACTCCAATCATTAACTCCACCACCCCCTTCTTTGTGAAGCACAGTTCTGGTAATTATACGCCCATCAACAGGTTGCCTTGTGAACAGATAGTGATTTCTAGCTCAGAAGGGGCACAGGCTACCAGCAGGAAGCCAACCTCTTTGCTCTCAGTCCCGGCAGGCCAGGGCAGATGCTGTTTCTTTCCCAAGCAGTCTTAATTGTGAAAAAAAGAAAAGAAACTAAAAATTGTTCCTTTTAATACTCCCAGCCCAGCAGCAAAGAATTAGGAGGAGTTTGCTCATCACGCTTTCAGTCTGGGCTGTCCTGATCTGTCTTTCTTCTGGAAGGCCTTCTGTGAAATGAGACTATTTCTTCTAAAATTGGAGCCAGTTGGTGATAGGAAGATGTCAAGAAGGCAAATAAGGACACCCATGAAATCTCTCTGCTTCAATAGTCTGGGCAAATGAACAAAATTCTCCCTCCTTCCTAAGCTATGTGGCATCAACTTTGTCTCAGTTTCTCTAGGTGTGTCACCAGTAATAAAAATAATACAATAACTATTGTTTATACAATGCTTTTAAATTTACAAAGTACTTTATATATGCAGGTGTTCTTAACCTAGGGTTTGCGAACTTGTTTCAAAAAATATTTTGATAACTGTATTTTGTATTCATTTATCTGTTTACATAAATCAGAGATAAGACCTGGAAGAGAACTTAGAAAGACCATCTAGTTCAGCCCCTTCATTTTTTTTCCTGGTGGGGCAATGAGGGTTGTGACTTGCCCAAGGTTACACAACGAGTAAGTGTCAAGTGTCTGAGGCTGGATTTGAACTCAGGTCCTCCTGAATCCAGAGCTGGTGCTTTATCCACTGCGCCACCTAGCTGCCCTCGATAACTATATTTCGATAGGTTTCACCAAACACTGCCAAAGGGGTCTATGAGAGGAAAAAAGATGAAGAACTCCTGGTATATATTATCTCATTCAAACTCCACAACAGCTTATAGACATGACTATTCCCCACTTTACATGAAGAAACTGAGACTCAGAGAGGTTAAGAGTTTTCCCCTGGTCACCTAGCTAATATGTGTCAGAAGTGAAATCTGAACCAGAGGTAACCAGCTCCATAAAGCTGAATGTTAAATATTCAATGTGAGCATTTACACCTCAGAAATTAGCAAATGCTACAAATCAGGGCTTGATTGTTAAACATTTATTGGCACACCATATTTGAACCCAAGTCTTCCTGAATCCCAAAACAAAATTCACTGTGCCAAAATAGTCATCATAGCTATGCTTTTATGTGTGAATTTTGACTACTAAGTAAGTCAACTGTAGATTTTATTCATCATACCTGTGGTCTCCATGGACATGATGGGAAGGGACACAATATGCGACACCCTCCTTCCTCTTTTCCTGTCCTGTCTCATTTGTCTTTTGGTTTCTGAAAAGACCTTCCTAACACATATGCATGCCCAGGCCTTGCTATTCAATCCATTCTATTTCTATAAGTGTCTGCATCAGACGTCTGCCATTGATTGTAAAACCATTTGAGCAGAAAACTTATTTTTTCAGATTAACCTTTGCACTAGCACACCATAGCCACTCTAATCCCTTCACTCTCTCTTAGCTCTGCTGGCTGTCTCACTCTGCCTCACCTCCCACTACCTACCTAGTATCCGTTTCCCATTCCCCACTTTTCTACCTGCTTGTTCACATATCCAGAATCCAACTCCTTCCTTCTTGCTTCTCCTCGCTTTCCTTTATCACAAATTTTACACATTCAGGCTCTTTCTCTATATCCATTTTCTCTTATCTTTTTATTTTTACTGTCCTCACCCTTCCTTCCCTTGTTTTCTTTATGCTTTTCCTTATTTCCTTGTATTTATTTTTTTATTTTTTACTCACTCATCCCATTTTCCTTTCTTACCTTGTTTCTCTCATGTGTATCTGGATATATGTTTATCTTATCCTTTGTGTACCTGTTTCAATGCACATGCTGAAATGGATGAATCCAGGTTGATGTACATCTCACAGCAAAAGTCTAAAGAGCAGCTAAGGTCGACACTAATGATAACATTTCAAGTTTCACTGATCAGTAGCCATCTTAATTAATGTTTGCTTTTTAGTCACATCAAGTTCATACCTACCTTACGCATCCCTCCCTTTTAGCAACTACTTTATTTCTAAAAGGGAGAGGTGGATAAAGGAAATTGTTCTGGATAAATTATTTTCATTTGCTACTGTGGTAAAAAATGAGCCTAGAAAAATTCATTCTTTGAAAGCAAGAATACGATTTCCCCACGAGGCAGTCTCTGATAGTGTTGTCACAATAATCAACAAGCACTTATTAAGCACCTACTATATGCCTGCCAATCAGAAAGCATTTATTTCAGCACTTAATATATGCCAACATTTGTGTACATGTAAATATTGATTAGTATTCTTCCCTCTCTGTTACACAGGTCCAATCCTGCTTCTGTAATGACATGTACTTCTGTCAGGATTGCAGAGGGGGAATGTATTTTATGGGTCATCTGACACAATACATTCATTTTACAGATGAGTACACTGAGGCCCCGGGCATACGAAGTAATTAGCCCAAAGTCATATAAGTAGTAAGCAGCAGAGCCAGGATTAGAGTATAAGTCTTCTGACTTCTAATCCAATATTCTCCATAGTGTACCATGCCAGGTGGCTGGGGGAAATAACATGGAAGAAATATGCATTATTCATAAAAATTTGATGTAGGAGGGGAAGTAGATGAGAGAATATATGAGATTAGAATGAATGTTTTAATACCATAAATTTAATACCATAAATATGGTATGGTGCCAGGTGGCAGGGAATTCTCTAAAAGCCTTCTAGGCATGGTGGCTCACATGTGTAGTCCCTGCTTCTGGGGAGGCTGAAGATGGTGTATTATTTGAGTTTGGGAGTTCTAAGGCTAATGTTGATTGGGTGTTTGTACCTAGTCTGTTATCAATACAGTGAATCTCTGGGGGCAGAGGGCCACCTGGCTAACTACAGAGGTAGTGAACTGGCCAAAGTCAGAAAAACAGAGCAAAAGAAAGTTTCTATGCCAGTCTATAGAGATCACACCAGTGAGTGGCCACTGCTGCAGCCTTAGTGAGATAGGGAGACCCAGGTATGGCAGTAGAATTAAAGGCTTGGAAGGGCAGCTAGGTGGCGCAGTGGATAAAGCACTGGCCCTGGAGTCAGCAGGACCTCAGTTCAAATCTGCTCTTAGACACTTGATACTTACAAGCTGTGTGACTCTGGGCAAGTCACTTAACCCCAATTGCTTTGCAAAATACCAGCCCAGAAGTAAAGACTTTGATAAATCCTACCAAGGAAAGATTTTGAGTACAGTCTCAGACAGCAGTCTAGTTTTATAAGATAATAGCTCCAGAACTGGAAGGGACCTCAGAAGTCATGGAGTCTGACCCCATTATTTTGCAGATGAGGAAACTGAGGCCCATAGAGGTGAAGTACTTGCCCCAAATCACACAGGTAGTAAGTAGCAGAGGTAAGAGCTGAACCCAAGTACTCGCGCTTCCAATCCATTTCACTTTCCATTGTACCTCACTAATTCAACTCAATGTTTTGACCTTCAAGATGTTTTTTGATTTTTTATGTCATCCACTGTGTTAGCTGCCTCTCTCAGCTTTGTGTTATCTGCAAATTTGAAATATGACATTTATGTCTTTGTTCAAAACAGTAATAAAGAGCACAGGTCAAGTATAGATACCTAGGGGCACTCAGCAAGGTATTATTATGGGTATTAGACTAAATAATTATTATTGTTATTATCATTTTTTGTGGGGCAATGGGGGTTAAGTGACTTGCCCAGGGTCACACAGCTAGTAAGTGTCAAGTGTCTGAGGCTGAATTTAAACTCAGGTCCTCCTGAATCCAGGATCAGTGCTTTATCTACTGTGCCACCTAGCTGCCCCAGACTAGATAATTATTATTTTGGCAAGTCATTTCAGTCATGTCCAACTCTTTGTGACTCCATTTGGGGTTTTCTTGGCAAAGATACTGAAGTGGTTTGCCATTTCCTTCTCCAGATCATCCTATTCAAGCCTTATTGGGGGGCATTGGCAAACAGCCTCTTTAAGAGGGCTATCAATTAGCCATTTTACATTTCACCTCCACTGAGCACAATCTGATGAACACCAAGTGGGCTCTTTCTTTCCAGTGGTTGCTTTCTCTCTCCCTCTCTCTGACTTCATTACTGTTGCTGCTACAGCTGTTTCAGTAGATACTAACTACCCTGCTGGACAGGTGCCCGAGAAGATGCCAGCTGCCTTGGAAGATGCCAGGTACAAGTTACTGCACCAAAGGAAAGAAGGCACAAATGGAAGGTGACTATCCCAGGCATGTGCTTGCCTAAGAGGTCATGAACCCCCACCTTGTGGCTGGTGTGTGTGTGGGGGAATATCTTTGTACTTTGAAGCTGGCAGAAAGGAGGTCTGAAGAGTGATGCTCTCCCTGTTAGCGTATCCCACCCCCTGAGTTATCACTGCCAACAGGAAGCAGTCAGAGGATATCTGCACATTCTCTGAAGTGAGGGTGGGGTAGAGGGGAAAGTGATAGTATATCATCACCATCCAAGCTCCTATGCACTCAACTGTGGAGGCCTAGAAAGGAGTAGGGAGATGCTCAATTAATAAGCACTTATTAAGCAGCTCCTATGTATAAGGCCATACAAGGTATCAGAACTGGGCTTTAACCCAGTTTTCTGATCAAATCCAGTGCCCTTCCTATTGGGCCACTCTGCCTCCAGTGGACTTATTATTGCCTTTTTTGTATTTTGTTTTAAAAACTTTATTGATATATTCTGTTTTTACATCACTTTTATTTTCCAATATATCCTTCCCCTCCACCCTTAGCTGTGCCTTATAACAAAGAATAATAAGCAGAAAAAAAAAAGCAGTTCAGCAAAACTAACTAGTATATCAACCAAAATGGTCAGTTTATATAGTATTTCATACTCACAGTCTCCCACTTCTGCAAAGAAAGGAGGGAGATACATTCCCATATTTTTTCTTTGGGGCCAACTTTATTCATTATAATTACATAGCATTCTGTTTAATTTCTTTTCTTTTCCTTTTCATAGTTGTGATCATTTCATATTTTGCTTTTCTGATTCTGCTTCCTTTGCTTTGCATCAGTCCATATAAATCTTTCCATGCTTCGCTTTTGGTATGAGCACCACAGTCATGCCTTCCAAAGGAAAATAACCATACCGTAATCTTGCTGTAAACCACTCTCATCCTTCAGGGAATCTCAGAGTACTTTCAGCTGGGTGCATCAGGGTTGGTATCCCGACTTGGCTCTGAGACATAGGATTCTTTTATAGAAATAGTCCCACTTCTCAGTGTTACTTTTGATCTCTCATGGCTCCACCCAGACAGAGCTAATCTGTCCCAAACTCCTTTGAAAGGTTCATGTACTGAGAATAAGACACCAGCAGCAAGACGGTGGCAATCTTTCCTGCGGAGACAGTATCATCATAATGCATTATTAGCTGCTGTGATCTTCTATCATTTCTCTCCTGGAGAATTATGACTATGGCATTGAGGATATAAGACCTACAGGCTGAACACTACTTACTACAAATCTCTTACAAAGCTGCTGCAATAAATCTCATAGAGGAAAGTCACTGCTTTAAACACACACACACACACACACACACACACACACACACACACACACGCTCTCTCTCTCTCTCTCTCTCTCTCTCTCTCTCTCTCTCTCTCTCCTCTCTCTCTCTCTCTCTCTCTCTCTCTCTCTCTCTCTCTCTCTCTCTCTCTCTCTCTCTCTCTCCTCTCTCTCTCTCTCTCTCTCTCTCCTCTCTCTCTCTCTCTCCCCCTCCTCCAGGAAGCTGGTCATTTATTTTCCTAGGAATGAAGGGCTCTGATGAGAGTCACACCACTCCACAATTTTTTAACTTTATGGAAAGGAATTCAACAAGACATCCATCATGGGAAACTTGAAAGGCT
This sequence comes from Dromiciops gliroides, assembly GCF_019393635.1. NCBI lineage: Eukaryota > Metazoa > Chordata > Mammalia > Microbiotheria > Microbiotheriidae > Dromiciops > Dromiciops gliroides. The sequence continues at coordinate 618,156,029 of NC_057861.1, read as the reverse complement.
GAGTTAGAGAGAGAGGAAGATTAAAAGGTGAGGGTACTCTATCCCCACTTTGCTGCCTATCTCCTTCCCCAAACCTGGTCTTGCCGTAGCTTTTCTTGTTACATAGGAGGTCAGCTCTGAGCAGAATTCCCAGCTATCTCATAGGATATGGTGAAGCCTGTGATTGATGCAGCGGTTCTCAATGCTAAACATAACTGTTATGAGCTCACAGAGAGACTCTAAATCATCTTTTTCCCTGCTTCAATGGCCAGGCAATTCAAGAGAGGATCCATGTGTCAGAGAATAGAAAAGTACAGCCGGCTCTTTAGCTCTGCTTAAACATAGATGTCATGTGTTTCAGTTGCCATGTGTGTAGGAATTTTATTTAGCTCATAGATCATAGACTGTTACAGCTACAAGCTCAGAGCTCATCTTGTTCAACTCCCTCATTTTACAGAAGATGACACTAACTGCTGGAGAGGTTGCAAACAATCCTTCTCCCTCTCCCTCTTCTCCTCTCTCTCTCCCTCCCTCTCTCTTTCTTGTATGAAATTTCACCCACACAACAGAAAATTTTGGAAAGCAACTGGTACATTTCTTGACATTCTGGTATACTCATGCCATTCTTAGGACCTGTCGGGAAGTATTTGTGTAAAGTTTTTTTTTTTTTTTTTTAGTGAGGCAATTGGGGTTAAGTGACTTGCCTAAGGTCACACAGCTAGTAAGTGTTAAGTGTCTGAGGTCAGATTTGAACTCAGGTACTCCTGATTCCAGGGCCGGTGCTCTATCCACTGCGCCACCTAGCTGCCCCTTGTGTAAAGTTTATTAAGGGGAAGCTTGGAAAAACAGAGAGGAAGAGAAATTTGAGGAACACTCACTCAAGCATTGCCTTTCTGTTTTGGCGGGGAAGAGATAGCCCAACGTCCAAGAATGTCATTCTTTCTGAGAATTGGATTCTACTTTTCAAAGGTTGAAAGATTTGAGTTTCTCCAAATCCCATCCTATTCATTCATTTATTAGTTCATAGACTTAGTGTTGGAATGAAATATGAAGATCACCTAGTAAAACCCCTGGTTTTACAGATGAGGAAACTGAGGCCCAGGGAGGTTAAGTGGGTACATGAGTAGTAAGTAGAAGAGCTGGGATCTGTACTCAGGTCTGACACCAAGTCCAACATTTTGACCACTTGACTGAACTGCCTCCTAAATCCTAGAAATTCACAGAATTTGAATTGGAAGGGATGCCAGCGGTCATCTAATCCAACCCAAACCCCAGAGGAATTGCCACTGTAACATACCCAACAAGTAATCATCCAGCTTCTGTTTCAGGACAGTCAAGGAGGGAGAATTCAGCACCTCTAGAGGCAGCTCATTCCACTTTTGGATAGGTCAAATTGTTAAGAAAATTTCCTTGGCATATAACCTTAATTTACCTCTTTGCAACTTCTGCCTACTGCTCCTGAGGTGGCGCAGTGGACAGAGCATTGGTCCTGGAATCAAGAGGACCTGAATTCAAATCTTACCTCAAACACTTACTAGCTGTGTTACCCTGGGCAAGTCACTTAAGCCCAGTTGCCTTAAACATCCGGAGCCATCCCCAGTTGCCACTGGACTTAGATGACTCTGGAGGGGAGAGTGAGGTTGCTGACCTTGCACGGCCCTCCCTCATTTAAAATCCAGTTCAGTGCAAGTCATGACATGACCCCAGTGTCATGGTCCTCTTTTGTCCCCCCACCTTAGAGCTGCTAGAGATCTTAGACATCATCTAGTAGTCCAGTCCCTACATTTTACAGATGGGGAAACTGAGTCCCAGAGATGTTGTGTCTTGCTTAAGGTAAAAAAGGCAGTAGGAGCTGAGAGGCTCTGCCACACTATGTCACCTCTCATCACTCAGTAAATAATATTTTATTAAGCACTTAAAGTGCCTGACACATAGTGAGCCCATAATAAATACAGGTTGATCAAATGATTGATATATACCAGGCAAATAGGCATATAACAAAGCCCTTATAGTTTCTGCCCTTAGGGAGTGAACATTCTGTTTTACAGATGAGAAAGCTGGGGTCACCTGACTTGTCAAAGATCACACACGTAATAAGTAGGTAGGATTTGAACCCAGGTAATCTTTTTTTTGTGTGTATGTAAAATAAAAAGGGAATTATTCGTTGAGAGGAATATATGGCCAGGGGAACAGATAGATCACTGTGGAAAGCTGTGCCACTTGAGTGAGAGAAGACCTGGTCTTTTGTATATTTATAAAACAAAGGGGAGGAAATTGCCAAGCAAGAGGAAATGCAAAAACTGGGAAGGGCAAGATAACTAGGTGGGGATCTTTGAATAATAGGGTATCAGTAGGATATGCAGCATCCATCCATATCCTGCATATCATCTTGCAGACCTTGGTATTGCTTATCAGCATACCAGGGTTCTGCTCGGCAACACCCATTCCTGAGGTGGGAGACAGAGCTGCCCGGCCCTGAAAGTTCAAGGATTCTTTGGGGGTTGGGGTCCCTCATCCCACAACATTCCCCCTCTCTTACTTCTGGGGAGAAAGGGGTGAAGGTCCATCTTCTGTAGCTTCTTCAGGGCTGAAAAATAGGGCATAGAGATGTCCCTGTCAATTAAGGAGAGAGGGAATGAAAAGTTTGGTGGGTGAAGTCCAAGGGTCCCAAGGGCATCACTGTAGCTTCAGTGAAGGCTTTAATCCTAGAAGTAACTAAAGAAGTGACTATTACAAACACAAGGTCCACACAGTAAGATGCATGCAATGATCAAAATTATAGGTATGAAAGGAGCAAGTAGTGAAAACAACCATGAAGTCCAGGATGAAGAGCTAGAGAAAAATTGGCCATTACTACATTGGCCATTACTACATTGGCCAAAGAATCTAGGAATTCTTGGAGGTCCCCAAAGCCCAAAGTGGTTTTGTTAGAAATCTTTTCAATTGCTGAGGTCAGATAAGTCAGGATCTCCTCATGTTCTAGGTACCCCACCAAAGGAATGGCAAGTGCCTCAGTTTCACAGATCCACCACAGGAAATTGTCCCAGGACCCACATACAAGGCTCTTTCCACAGCACCACATTTGCCTACTGTCCTGGCTCTCCAGGGGATTAAAGTCTCAGGCATTTTAACCTAAGGTCAATGGCATGTGTAAACACACACAATATATACACATGCATATATACATGTATGTATGTATATATATATATATGCACACATACACAATATGTTTAGCTATATTTTGATGTAATTGGTTTCCTTTTAATTCTATGTATTTTATACATTAAAAACATTCTGAGAAGGGGTTCATAGTCTCCACCACATTGCCAAAGGGGTCCAGGACACACACATACACACACAAAACGGTTTAAGAACCTCTGGTCTTGGGGCAGCTAGGTGGCGCAGTAGATAGAGCACCGGGCCTGGATTCAGGAGGCCTCAGACACTTGACACTATCTGTGTGAGCCTGGGCAAGTCACTTAACCCCAATTGCCTCACCCAAAAAACAAAAACAAACAAAAACCCCTCTGGTCTAATTGAAGAAATATGATATGCGTGAAAGAGTTAAGTAACAGGCCAAAGTTGTATCCAATTAAGTATTAAAATTAGTGGTACATACAAAAAAAGGGGGGAGGCTAAGTAGGCCTGGAGCAGCTAGGAAAACTAGGGAATTCTGGGGATTGCCTTCTACAAGCCCCTACAGGAGGGCTATACTGCAATAGCATTGTTCCAGGTAACCCTGGGGAACAACTTCTCAGGTTTAAATTAAACTGGCTCAGCTAGAATAGCACTTCTGTTTCCCAATTCAGTCTGTGACTTCAGTAGATCATTGTAGTAAATGTGTAGTTGCATTAAATCTCAGTCAGAAATGTAACATATTACAATGCAACATATTATAAAATGAACTACTAGGAGGCCACAAGTCCCAACCTGGTGAAAAATTGGAGCTAAGATTTTTATGCCTTCAAATGAAAGTTTATGTCATAAAGGAAGAGAGTATAACAAGCTTTTGTGGAATAAATCAGAATACCATCTGATAGTAGCTAAGTTTTCTTAGAGTCTACTTGGCTCAAAATAGCCTTTAGACAGACTGTTCTCTCAAACCTGGAATGCATTTCTTTCTTCTTCCACAGTCTAGTGGAGTTTTGGGGCATGGTTCCAAGTTTCTTTCCAGAATTTTTGGACCAATTCACAGCCCCTGCAGCCCCTCCAACAGTTTTCATTATCCCTTTTTATCGTATTTGATGTGGGATGGAATGTAAGAACTGATTTAATTTGCATTTCTCTAATGATTATTGGTTTGGAACATTTTTAATATGGTTGTTGATGGTTTGGATTAAACCCTTTGAAAACTGTTCATAGCCTTTGACCATTTATCTATTGGGGAATGGCTCTTAGTCTTTATAAATTTGAATACATTCCTTATATACTTGGTTATGAGATTTTTATCAGTGAAACTTGCTGCAAAGATTTTTCCCAGAGGGTCTGTTTTTCAAGTCTGTCTTTGTTTCTCCAGACCCAAGCACAGTTGCTTGTAAAGAAATAGTAGGTGCTTGATAAATGCTTTCTAAATTGAATCTTGCTCTGTCAGCAGTTCTCAAGTTTATGATCAAAGAGAAAACTAGTGGTGAAGTGGATAGAGTGATGTGCCTGGAGTTTGGAAGACTGGAGTTTAAATCTGACTTCAGGCACTTACTATTTGTGTATACCTGATCAAGTCATTTAATTTCATTTTTCTCAACTATAAAATGGGGGTAATTAATAGCACCTACCTTGTAGGATTGTTTTGAGGATCAAATGAGATAGTATTTGTAAAGTGCTTAGCAGTGCCTGGAATATAGTAGGCACAATAAAAATGCATATTCCCTTGGACCTCTTATTATTGTTCTTTTTTTTGGGGGGGGGGGAGGCAATGAGGTTTAAGTGACTTGCCCAGGGTCACACAGCTAGTAAGTTTCAAGTGTTTGAGGCCGCATTTGAATTCAGGTCCTCCCGAATCCAGGGCCAGTGCTTTATCCACTGTGCCACCTAGCTGCCCCCCTCCTTATGAGTGTTTAAATTAATCAGATCTTAGCACATTTTAACAGCCTGGAATTTTGTCAAATGCTATTAGAGCCAGAAGTTATTTTGGGAAGCAGCAAACCCATGGAAGATAAGGCCTAGAGAAATAAAATACCCTGGCCCGGGACACACAACTCATAAGTGACAAGGGCAGGATTTGAATGGAAAACCTCTGGTACCAATTCTAGGGTTTTCTGACCTTTTTATCAGAGATTTTATACTAATCCATTATTGAAATAGAAAATTGCTTGGTTACAGGACATCTAGAATTATTGCTCTCCACCTTGATGTCAATTTATTATTGTTATTATTGCTTATTTTATGGTGCAGGGGACCTTTCTTTTAACTCATTCTCAGAGTATGAACCTTCTTCCCCCAAAACATGACAATAATATATTATTGGGATAGACATTCAGAACTGGAAGGGACTAAGAAATTCTCTGGTTTGTCCCACCTAATTCTATGACTGAGGATACTCAGGCTGAAAGAAATGAAATTATTTGTCCAAGGTCACATAACAGCAAGTTAGTTGCAGAAATAAGACCATTGATCTTTTCTTCTTTATTATATACTGTGTAGAGATACTGCTTTTTTTGTTTGTTTGTTGTTTTGGTGGAGCAATGAGGGTTAAGTGACTTGCCCAGGGTCACATAGCTACCAAGTGTCAAGTGTCTGAGGCTGCATTTGAACTCAGGTCCTCCTGAATCCAGGGCCAGTCCTTTATCCACTACGCCACCTAGCTTCCCTGAGATACTGCTTTTTATAAAATAACTAATGTGGAAATGTTTTACCTAATGGTACATGTATGACCAATATCTGCTTGCTTATCCCCACAGGGAGGGGAGGAAATGAAGGAGGAATTGAATTTGGAACTCAAAACTTTTAATAAGAATGTTTAAAAAATAAAATAAAGAAATGCTGTTTCTTAAAAACAAAAAGAGGGGGCAGCTAGGTGGTGCGGTGGATGAAGCACCAGCCCTGGATTCAGGAGGACCTGAGTTCAAATCCGGCCTCAGACACTTGACACTTAACTAGGTATGTGACCCTGGGCAAGTCACTTAACCCTCATTGCCCCACCAAAAAATGAAAAATAAAAAGAAATACTGCTTTTTAAACTGAACCAACGTGTGAAAGACCAATAAATAGGTCCACAAGTTATTCAACCAATAGAGGTGAAACTGTTTTGAATTCTGACACAATAGGCTTAAAGTACTTTAGTTTCCAAATTTCCTTTAAGTTTCTCTGTCAAAGCCAGATTTTTTGCCACCTTTCTCCTTAGGCAGACCATTTACACCAGTAAATTTCTCTGTTACTAGACTATTGGAATGGTATTCTCTTGTTTGTCATTCTGGCTCAATTGCACTACATCCCATAGTGGTGATTTCCTAATCTGAGGCCGCTGGAGCCTCTTAGGACGAAAGAGCAATTGGCTTCTTCCTCATTATTCAGGTAGACATTTTGGGGTGGGGGTGGGGTTGGGGCATCTAGTGGCTGGAACCACCCTTGGAGCTTTATACTTGGAAAGGAACTTTAGAATTCATTAAGTTCACCCTCGTCTCCCTATTTGTAAATGAGGAAACTGAAGATTGAAGAGTTTAAGTGACTTTCCCAGGGTCCCATAGCTATACTGTCTGAGGAAAAATTCTAACTCAGGTCTTCCTGACTCTAAGACTCTCTCCACTAAACCACCTACCTTCCTATCTGTCCTCCATCATATCTGCTCCATACTCCACTGGTCTTTGCTAGAATGGGTTAATCTTTTTGTTTTGTTTTTGGTTTTTGGTTTTTGGTTTTGGTGAGGCAATTGGGGTTAAGTGACTTGCCCAGGATCACACAGCTAGTAAGTGTCAAGTGTCTGAGGCTGGATTTGAACTCAGTTCCTTCTGACTCCAGGGCTGGTGCTCTATCCACTGCATCACCTAGCTGCCCCTAGAATGGGTTAATCTTAATCCTGAACACATGTTCCAAACCCTCATCCTCACTTAACCCTGCTAACAGTGGCTAGGGCCAGGAAAATAGTCTTTTCAAGATATCCTCGACCCCCATAGAGGATGGATCACCTTTAATACTTTAATACTGGCAGGTCAGCAGGTTATGGGCCCAAGGAATGGATGTGAGAGCCAGTACACAATGAGCATATCTTGAGTTTGTGGGCCTTTTACCAATGTGGTTCTACCAAACCACATCACCTTGGGGTCTGGAGACTCATTGTAGAGAGAGAGGCGCTATACAGATAGTAGGAGTATATGAGTTAAAAGGAAGGACCTGGAAAACCTCCTTCTGCCGCTTTGCTATGTTTTTAGATAATAGCATGCTTCCATCCCATTTCTACTCTTCCCATCTCTGTAATATTGAATCACAAGCTGTCAAAGAACAAATGCTCCTCTCTGAACTCAGCTTTAGTTCCCTCATCCCCTCCCCCTACCCAGCCCTACTTTTCTGGTATCTCACTCCAGATCCATCCATCCCTTCCAATGTGCTCTCTGGAGTACCAGCTCCATAATGAACAAACTTCCTGTCATTTTAAATCTCTTCCTTTCCCATTCCTTCCATCTTATGGCACTAACTGAAACCTAGTTCCTTCCTGATCATGGTTGTGACCTATGGTGACCCATGATAGTTATCCTTTTCATTATTGGTTGCAATTTCACTTATGCATTATGATTCACTGGTAGTGGTGGGACAGTCAGAAGCCTCCCATTTGCTAATTCCAGACTGTCCCTCTATGGACACCACTCAGGAACTTCTCCTTTGAGGTTCATTCAATCCAAATTTGTTAAGCCATTCAGATTCTGGTAGTTGTTATCTACTGAGCCACAGAACATTTCCCTTCTTTCTCAATGAATTTAATGACTCACAGTCTTTTTCTCCCCCTTAATTACTTCCTTCATTTTATGGGACTTCAAGGTAGATGTTAATATTCTCTCAAATACTCTGACTCCCCTGTTCCTCAATCTATTCAGCTTCCAGGACCCACTCCTCTGTTTCATCGCAGACACACCCAGAGATGGTCATTCCCTTAAGCTTGTCATCACCCACAAGTGTTCTACTTTCATGTTTAAGAACTATGCTTCCTTTATATCATCATATATTTTTTAATCTTTTCACCTTTTCATATCTATCTCTCCTCCAAAAACTTTATTTCCTCCTTACTATAACTTCCAGTCTGCTCATCCCTCAATATTATCTCAGGCCATTACCCTTGTTCCTCCCATCCCAATCTTGAAATCTTTCCCAGTCTTGCACCCTTCCCCTGACGAAACAGTTCAACTCTACACTATCATCCACTCTTGAATCCCCTGTTCACTTGTCCTATCACCAGTCAAATTTTGCTAATTTCCAATCCTAGATTATACTTACCATCTGCCTCCTTCATTCCCACTCATATGCTGCTGAATGGAACCAGGAAAAATCACTACACCATGCATATTGGTTCACTACAAATTTATGCTATTAAGTTGAATGAACAAATGAATGAATGAATGAATGAATGAATGAAAAAGCAATTTTAAGTGCCAAGCACTGAGGATACAAATATAAGCAAGCAAGACCTCAAGGAGGTTCGACCGAGGCCATCACTGCAATAGGGCAATCGTATTCCTTCTTCCTAATTGATTCCCTATCACATTCACCACAGTGGTTCTAAATCTTTCTTCTCTTAAGTTTTTAAAGCTGCCCTTCTTTTTTGCCCTCTCTGCTGAAGAAATCATACTTCATAAAAAATATGAGACTATGTGCCAAGAGTTACCTCTTCTACTGTTTTTCTCACCTTACATTCCTCTGATATTATTTGTCTCTGATATTATCATTGACTCCTCCTTCATTCCAGGGTCTGATGATGAAGTAGGCCTTCAGCTTGTCATGGCAAACTTCTATACACATACCATTGATCTCATCCCTTTTCATCCCTCCAGCATCTCCAGCAGATTGCCCCATCATCATCTCCATCTTCTATCTCTCCTCTTCTCTCTTCTCCTTTCCTCTCTTTTCCTCTCCTCTCCTCTCCCTTCCTCTCTCCTCTTCTCTTTTTGTGTCTGTCTCCTTAGTTTCCCTTCTCAGCTTCACTTGCTGACTCTTCATCCATGCCATGCCCATTAACTGTGAGTGTTGCCAGGGTTCTGCCAAGCACTCTCTTCTATTTTCTCTCTATGCTTTCTCACTTCGTGATCAGCTCCCACAGGTTCAATTATTATCATCTACATGCAGATGACTCCTAGATCTATTTATCCAATCTAGTCTTACTTCTGAACTCCAGTCCCACAATACTAACCTCATGGTGGGAAATTTGAATTTTATGTCCTATAGGCATCTCAAACTCATTATGCCCAAAAAAGAATAATCTTTCCTCCTAACCCCCCTCCCCCTCCTGAACTTCTCTATTGGTGTTAAGAGAACAACTCTCTTTGTAGTCAGCCAGGTTAACAATTTTTGTATCATCCTTTACTCCCTTCAGTTGCCAAATCTTGTAATTGCTTTCTCTACAACATTTATTATATATGATCCCTTCACTCCCATCATAGGGCTACAACCCTAGTTCAGGTCCCCCAGTTTCCAAGATCCACTCCTCTGTTTCATCTCAGACACACCCAGAGATGGTCATTCCCTTAAGCTTGTCATCACCCACAAGTATTCTACTTTCATGTTCAAGAACTATGCTTCCTTTATATAATCATATATTTTTAAATCTTTTTGCCTTTTCATATCTACCTCTCCTCCCCAAACCTTATTTTCTCCTCACTATAACTTCCAGTCTGCTCATCCCTCAGTATTATTTCGGGCCATTACCCCTGTTCCTCCCATTCCAATCTTCTCTTACTTATTATGATGACATTCATTTTTTTTTTTTTTTTGGTGAGGCAATGGGGGTTAAGTGACTTGCCCAGGGTCACACAGCTAGTAAGTGTCAAGTGTCTGAGACCGGATTTGAACTCAGGTACTCCTGAATCCAGGGCCGGTGCTTTATCCACTGCGCCACCTAGCCGCCCCCTCTCTTACTTATTATGACAATAATCTTCCTGCCTCATCTTTCCCTATTCCAATCCACCCTTCACATAGCTGCCAGAGTGATTTTGCTAAAGAATGACTGTGCTCAATAAATCCCAGTGGCTCCCTATTACTTGTAGGATCAAATATAAAGTCCTGGCACCATCCAACATTTCTAGTCATCTTCATTTCTCCTCCTTTCTAAATTGTAGCCACACTAGTCTACTTGCTGTTCCTCTCACATAACACTCCATCTCTTTCTTTGGATATTTTCACTTGCCATTCCTCATGCCTAGAATGTTCTCCCTCTGGTTCAGGATCCATGGCTTCTTTTAAGCCACAACCCAAGGGTCACCTCTTTCAGGAGGACTTTCCTGTTGACCACGCCCCCTCCCCCAAACTGTTAGCAACATCCCCTAAGATTACTTCATATCAACTCATTTTGTATGAGTTTGTTTACATTAGAATGTAAGTTAATTAAGAGCAAGGATTGTTTTCTTCTCCTTTTCCTATGGTTTGGGGAATCAGATTGGACAAAGCATCGATTCCTTGGCACTTCCTGTATTTTGGCTTCTAATATCTAGTGGTTTTTCTCAGCTCTAAATTCTATGACAATGATTTCACCCACTAATCCTAGTCCCTTTGATTGCTATGCTCCCTAGATACCATGACAACCAATCTGGCCTGTCTTTTGGGATTTTGCTTTCTCTCCTCCGAATTTCAATGCTACCTTTTCTGCCTCCGTTGAGATTTACCCTTCTCTGGCTGTTTTTTTCCTCTAAACAATAGCACCTATTGGATCTGTCTTGGGTGAAGTGTGACACTCTGCCTTTTCATCCTTCAGGAGACGAGGAAGAGAATACCCAATACTGACAATTAACAATGTTTATATCCGCTGCCCTTGGAACTCAGCTGTTTCCAATATGGCAAACAGTAACAATGAGAGGGAGCTATCTGCAGCTGAAGCTTGTATGAAAGATCAACCTGGGGATGATGTATTAGCTCCAAACACTTAAGACTTGAAAAGGTGTTAGCAGAACCTTTTACTGAGCAAGTCCAATAAGAAAATAGACTATTTTTTCTGAGTTTAGATCCATTTGGATGCATGGTTCTTTGGATGCTGAGCTGACCTTAAGCCATCCTTCTTTGTTTCATCTTTCAGATTCTGAAATTTTTGCTTTGCCAATCCACATTGCATACTGTGCATGTGCTTTCTTCTTTGTCCCCATCCTGCCTACTTGATTGTTTGCTGTTCCTGTGGGGTCAACAATTCTCTGCTTATTCCCATCCACTATCTTCACAGACAGCCTTAGTCAGAGCAGGCCATTCTACCAGTGTAGCAACCCATTCTTTGGAGAGTTGTTGGTTACAACTCCTGACTGGTCCTATCCCTGACTTGGAGTCGTAACTAGGGTCAGGTGATTAGAACTTTGCCCCAGGATGTTCAGGGACAACTTGGAATCCAGTGGTCCTCTAGCCTGCTGGTACCACACCTCATGGTTCTATGCTGAGTGACTGCCTACCATTCCTTCACCTTGCCTCAAGTTACCACTTCCAAGAGTCCCCACTGTCACCTTCTCTTGGGCATTGTTGACTATATGTCATGGCATCAGGCTAGACTCTCTGATGGAGAGATAACCCCTTTTTCCTGATGCAACTGCACCTGACCGAGGTGGACTGTCTCCTTTCCCACCCATATATCCCCCAAATGGAGTTGACCCAGGTGTCTGAATAACTAGTTACAGCTCTGCCCTGCTCACATTTCAAGTCAGGATGGGGGCACAGTCTAACTTATCTCTTTGACTTGGAAACCCCAACTTTAGAGACTCAGTTTTACCCTGAGGGAGCTGTCCAAGTCTTTATCTTGACAGTTTGTGTAACTCAGAGAACATTCTCCAGAATCAAAGCATATATGTTGCCCTCTAGTGTCAGTCTTAAAAAAAATTACAGCTAGCCTGGGTGTATAGCTCCCCCACATATATCCTGGGGGAAAAAAGAGAAAGAACCAGTTAATTAGTCCTGCTGTGGGTCAGTAGAAGCTACAGTTGTGTAAGAGTGGAAGCCAGCCAAACTCAGGAGACACCTGTTTTGATCTAGTCCATCTTCAGAGTCAAATCGAGCCCGCCTGTGTCTTGGAGGCAGCTAAATCTTTGCCACAGTGCTTTTCCTCAAGGGCATCATGATTTGTTTGGCATGTTAGGTTTGGTGACTTGTTTGGAGCCTACTGACAACTGATATATATAGAGTTCTAGATGTGCATTCTAGCATTTGAGTCCTGCCAACAACCTTGGGAGGTAGGTAATAGAAATATTATTACCTCTATTTTGCAGAAGAGGAAACTGAGAGTCAGAGAAAAATGAGATTAAGAGTAAGGTCACATACCTAGTAAATAGTAGAGCTGAGATTGCTATACTCATTTTCCAGGATTATATTCCACTCCCTCAATCAATCAAGCTATAGACATTTATTTAAGTGCTCACTATGTCCTAGTCACAGTGCTGGGTGCTTGGGATACAAAGGCAACAAATGAAATGGTTCCTGCCCTCAAGGAGCTTTTGTTCTATTGGGAGAGACAACATCTACATATATAGGTATACACATTATATATACAGAATAAAACCAAGAAAATTTAGGGTGACGTGGGGGAATCCTACTTGGCCTACTTGCATTTGGTGCTAAGACTGCCGGTCCTATTCCCACTCTGCAACTGATCTGTTTTTATAGTCATGCATAATGCCCCATGTTCTTTGTGTCTGCCTAGGGTCAAAAGAAATCCTAAAGGAGAGACTGTGAACAGATCAGTTGGAATCCAGTCCTAATATTTTTAAAAAACCATTCAAATCCAATGCATCATCTACCTTTAGAGCCCTTAATTTTACAATTGAGGAAACTGAGGCTTATGTTGGTAAAGTAACTTGATCAAAGCTCACACAACTAGAAAAATGCCTGAAATCCTACAGCTGGGTCAGTACCATCACTGTTTACAATATGTTGCCTTGGTGGTCAAAGGCTGAAAATTATAATTCTCTTGAAAACAAAAACCTACAAGAGAGGCAATGTGGATAGAGAGCTGTCCTCAGAGCATGAAGACCTGGAGTTCAAGTTCTACCTCTGACACCCCGGACATGGCATAACCTCTCAGTGTTCTAGGCAATTCTCTGAGACTGTAAGTTGCAGAAAAGGTATGGACCAGCATTGATAGATGGAGTTTTCTTCTATGGGAATCCCCATACCAATGAAATCACAATCCCCATCCAGTCCCCATCCACCACAACCTAGACACAGAATGGATGTGTGTTCAGGGGCCTGGCCCTTTTCCTTGCCAAAATGTTGCTAGATACTTTGAGGTACCACCTCACACCTATCCAATTGGCTAATATGAGAAAAAAGGAAAATGATAAATGGTGGAGAAGATGTGGGAAATTTGGCACACTAATGCACTGTTGGTGGAGCTGTGAATTGCTCCAACCATTCTGGAGAGCAATTTGGAATCATGGCCAAAAGGCTTTAAAACTGTGCATACCTTTGGCCCAGCAATACCACTACTAGGTCTATATCCCAAAGAGAGCATAAAATGGGAACATGACCCACATGTACAAAAATATTTATAGCTGCTTTTTTTGTAGTAGCCAAGAATTAGAAATTGAGGGGATGCCTATCAATTGGGGAATGGCTAAACAAGTTGTGGTATATGAATGTAATGGAATGCTATTGTGCTGTAAGAAATGATAAGCAGATGGATTTCAGGAAAACCTGGAAAGAGTTACATGAATCGATGCTGAGTGAAGTGAGCAGAACCACGAGAACATTGTACACAGTATCAACAACATTGTGTGATAGTCAACCATGATAGACTTAACTCTTCTCAGCAATACAATGATCCAAGACAATGCCAAAAGACTTATGGTGGAAAATGCTTTCCACATTCAGAAAAAGAACTATGGAGTCTGAATACAGATTGAAGCATACTGTTGTCACTTTTATTGTTTTTTGTTGTTGTTTGCTCTTTCTTGCATTTTTCCCTTTTGCTCTGATTCTTCACTTAAAATATGATTAATGTAGAAATATGTTTAACATGATTATAATGTATAATATATATCAGATTGCTTGCTGGCCCTGGGAGGGGGCAGGGAAGAGAGGGTGAAAGAAAAATGTAGAACTCAAAAAATATCTTTACATCTAATTGGAAAAAAATTAAAACAAAAGCAAAAAGTAAAATAAAATGGTACTAGAACTCTGGGTGGGAGGGCATGTTGTAGTGTGTGTGGGCTGTGATGAGAACCCTGAGGCATTTTCCAGGAGGAAGTAGCTTCTAAGACCTTAAAGTAGATATTTTAAGAAGTGTCTGGACCAAATTCTAGCACTCAATAATAATACTAATGATTAGAACATTTGAAAATCCCTTGGCTTGTCAAGCTCTTGCCCTGGATTATAAAGTGGCTCATTATCAGGAAAAAGAAAGGCACAAATGTATTGAAATACAATTATGTTCAATGGCTCATTATCTTGCAGTGGCAAACAAGAAGCACCAAGACACAAGGCTGCAGTGGAAAACCAGCTCTATGCGTGCACAATATCAAATTGAGGATCTGTTCACTAGGGACAATTTTGTTCTGAGATTAGTACCAGGGACTGGAGATCAGGCTCCTGGGTCCTAGTCTGCTCAAATGGATAATAGGACTAATTGGACTGGCCTCCCTTGAACCTCGAGGTTCATTGATGTTGGTGGAGGGTTTTGAAAGTGCTGGATGAAAGACTCTTCAAGGCATGGGCTAAGCCTCATTATTTAAATACAAAACCTCAAGCAGCCTAACGCTCTTTTCCTTATTTTTCAAGCCTCTCTACCATTAGTGGACAAGGGTTATTTGTGCATCAGGTTTCTCCCTCCTTCCTCCCTCTCCTTACTTAGCATCCTCTCCTTTCTGTGCCAGGAAGAATGGTTTAAGTATTATTTAGTATTTGTATCTGTCAGATCAATATGCCTTGCGGATACTGAATAGAGGGGAGACAAAGGAAGAGACTGCCACACTCACCACAAGCATGTGAAATCTATTTATTAGGCAAGGAATAAAAGGCATGAATATGTACTCCATCAACCACTCAGTCACCCCTTCCTGCTCCCTTCCCAATCCCAAGATGCCCCACTCTGTAATATGTGGTGACCGCTGATGTCACTGGGGCATTCATCAATCAGGAGATGGCCAGACACAGCTGGAGCTGACACTCCCTGTTAAGGTGACATAAGAGATAAATGTGTGGGTATCAAAGGCATCATGAGTCAACATTCTAATGTATTAATCACTTCAAGACACCAAGAAATGGCCCAAGAAGGCAAAAAGTGATATAGCATGGGTATACATTAAGGGTTGAATGATCACACAAGGGATCCAGGTACCATGATACCTGGGTCATTTAAACACAGAAACACACTAAGCAGGGCAAGGTACATAAACAATTAAAAGCCAGGAAACAAAGATAGCCTTTTGCCAACATATCATAACTCTCCATGGTCCATGACATGTCCTTTGTACCCATATGGTGCAGAACATATTCCTCCACTAGAGTCGTCTTTTAATGCTCATGGTGGCTTGAAGATGATACTCAGTACTCAAAGATTGTATCAATGTTTTACAAGTTCTGGCAGGTGATGCCAAAGTGGAAATCTTTGAAATACATGTGCAGAGATGGACTTCATCTCTGTCACTCAAAATTCAGCCCAACCAAGGACAGAGTTGGCTCCTCACCAGGAGTTTGGCCACGGTAAAAAAGGTGTCAGTCATCTTATCTATAAAATGAGGGGTTTTGATGATCTGAATACTAAGATTCCCTCTTATTCTGAATCCTAGAATGCTGTGCAGTCACAAAAATCATTTATTTTTTTTACTTATTCAATCAAACAATCAACAAACATTTATTAAGTTGTTCTTATGAAAAAACACCCTACTTTCTAGTGATCACCATTTCATGGTTTATGACATCAAAGAAATTTGGAAATTCAACTTAACAATGTATAGAGAATAAAATATCCTAAAGGCAGTAATTCATCCAAATTCAATCTAGTTTCTCACAGGGTTCAAATATCAGAGCTAAAGGGGATGATGGAGAACATCTACCCAAATTTCTCAATGACAGACAAGATAACTTAATGACCAGGTGAGCAAAGCAATTTTCCAAGGTTAAATAAAGACCATTTATTAAGGCACGAATGAGGTAGTGAGCTGCCTTGGTGCCCTAACCGATGGAACCACAGATCCTTCAAGTATCTTTATCTGCTGATTTCTTCCTTGCTATCTACAAACAGTACCTCTCTCACCAATTCATCAGATCCCACTAACCCATCAAGCTATCATCATATATCTTTCCTCCCATTCTCAGCCAGATTCATTGACAAAAGCATTGACATTTGATGCATACCCTTCTTCACTTTCTTCTTGGTCCTATGCATTTGCTCCAACTTCATCACTCAACTAAAATTGCTCTTTTTATACAGTTACCAGAGATCTCTTACCCTCCAAGTCTGTTGGGGGAACCAGGATGGTGGTAGTGTCCAGTTGTTGACTATTCTTTATTGGCTATATTATTTTCTTTGGGTCTGTGTGTATGTGAGTGAGTGAGTGTGTGTGTGTGTGTGTGTGAGGTACTATTCTCCCCTAATTCTCCTCTTACCTGTCTGACCTCTTCTTCTTAGCTTCCTAAATTGTCTCATCATCTCTATCATAATCCCTAACTCTGAGTATACCCTAAGATTCTGTCCTAGGTCTTTTCGTTTCTCTCTAAACCCTCTCACCTGGTGTCTTCATCATTTACCATGGGTTTAATTATCATCTCTACGCAGATGTGTCATTGATCTACTCTAGTTCCATATCACCAGCTACCTACTGGACATTTCAAACTGGATGTTCCCTAGAGATCTTAAACTCAACATGACCAAAACAAAACTCATTGTCTTTCTCTGCAAAGCCACTCTTTTTATGTACTTTCCTAGTTCCATCAATGGTAACAGTTTCCTTCTAGTTTCCCAGGTTTGCGACTTCAGCACTATCCTGGATTCCTCATTTTTGTTAATGAATCACCAAATTTGCTGTTTCTACCTTCACATCTTTCTTGCTCATCTCCTTACTACCCTCACAATCAACACTTTAGTTCTGGCCTTTATCTCCTCTAGTTAATGGCCTTCTAATTGGTTTTCCTGCCTCAATTCTGTCTCCACCCCAATCCATTGTCCATATGATTGCAAAATTGATTTTCCTTAATCGTGGGTCTGATTATGATGATAAACTCCAGTGGCATCCTAGTGCCTCTGGGACAAAATATGAACTCCTCTGTTTGGCTTTTAAATCCCTTCCACAACCTAGTTGCAACCTACCTTTCTAGTCCCGTACAATACTCTCTCCTTTCCATACTTTATGGTCTAGTGTTGAGACCACAGGTTCTAACCAAACTGGCCTTTCTGTTCACACAAGGCACTCCAATTCTGATTTCTGTGCCTTTATACTGTTTGTCTCCTATAACAGAAA
Source organism: Dromiciops gliroides (assembly GCF_019393635.1). Lineage (NCBI taxonomy): Eukaryota > Metazoa > Chordata > Mammalia > Microbiotheria > Microbiotheriidae > Dromiciops > Dromiciops gliroides. Next base: position 618,138,489 of record NC_057861.1, on the reverse strand, counting down.
TCTTCTCCCTCCTCACTTTTGCCTCATTTAATGTTTTATTCCTTCAAGACTCAGCTCAAGCACACTATATTCTCTGTGAAGTCTTTCCTGATCCTACCAACTGCTAGCTCCCTCCCTCCCTAACTACCTTGTATATACTGTATATACTTATATATGTTCATGCTGTTATCTCCTCTGATAGCATATAATCTTTTTTTTTTTAAGTGAGGCAATTGGGGTTAAGTGAGTTGCCCAGGGTCACACAGCTAGTAAGTGTTAAGTGTCTGAGGCCAGATTTGAACTCAGGTACTCCTGACTCCAGGGCCAGTGCCCTATCCACTGCACCACCTAGCTGCCCCGCATATAATCTTTTGATGAGCAGGAACTATTTGATTTTTGTATTTGTCTGTCCTTTACTAAGCCCAGGTAATGACACATAGTAGGTACTTAATAAATGGTTGTTGATTTGTTTTATTTTTTAAAATATCTGAATTCATTATTATTAGGGGACCAAAGGTAGATTAGCATAGTGCCTAAGAGTTGTTACTTCTAGACTCCAAAAGTCCACTGGGCACTATAAATGTTATCATAAACAGTCATAACAGCACATACTAATGAAAGCATTCTGTTTGATGATGACGACTCTGTACTTACTTATATGTTTGAGTTTTTGAACCCAAATGTAGGAATTTGTATTTTTCCTATTACATTTCAACTTATTAGATCTTAGCTACTCATACACATGGGAAATTCCGTAAACTGTAACTTCTCATTTACCGGCTTTTTTAGGACCCTTCTGGCAGCTATAAAATGAGCTGTGGCTACTACGCCTAAGGCTACTCAGTGAATTAGGCAACAGTCTAGTGGGAATCATGTAGAAGGAACTGAAAGAAACAGTACCAGCACACAGACACATACTTCCTTTAGCCTGTGACCAGATATCTGTTCCATGGCGATACATGTGATCTCTTAGGTCAGGAACCATAGAGGGTTTTTTGTTTTGTTTTGTTTTGTTTTTTTGGGTTTTTTTGAGGGGCAATGAGGGTTAAGTGACTTGCCCAAGGTCACACAGCTAGTAAGTGTCAAGTGTCTGAGGCCAGATTTGAACTCAGGTCCTCCTGAATCCAGGGCCAGTGCTTTATCTACTGTGTGACCTAGCTGCCCCCAGGAATCATAGAGTTTTACTATATGAGGACAGTAGAAATCATGCAGATTTATACAAAGTTCCATATTGTTATCAACCGTCCCATCTCACATACATCTGAAAGTTCATTTTAATGAGTTTTTTGCAAAAAAAAGTATATATATATATATATATATAATATACACAGACACATGTATATATATACACAGGCATATGAATACATATATACATGCATTATCTCTCTTTATAGAATATAAGTTCCCTGAGGTCAGGGAATGTTTCATTTTTGTATTTGCACCCCTAGTGTCTAACACCATTCCTGGTACATAATGTGACTACCCACAAACTTTCCTGGTTGGGAGCTGGCTTCCTCACATATATGTAACTTGGGGGAGGTCTCCTGCCTTTTGTTCTAAAGTTGACACTTGCCTGTAGAACTCTCTCTCTTTTCACCTCTTCTTCTCTAAAGTTTCTGTCCCAGAGAGCTGACCTGCAATGTCATTAGCTCAGAGGTCTTATTATCTAAGGGCAGCTAGTTGGCTAGAGTGCAGGACCTGGAGTCAGGAAGGCTCATCTTCCTGAATTCAAATCTGGCCTCCATTTTTTTTTAAGTGAGGCAATTGGGGTTAAGTGACTTGCCCAGGGTCACACAGCTAGTAAGTGTTAAGTGTCTGAGGCTGGATTTGAACTCAGGTACTCCTGACTCTAGGGCTGGTGCTCTATCCACTGAGCCACCCAGCTGCCCCTGGCCTCCATTTTTAAGTGCTAATGACTAGCATCCCAGTTCCATTTAATCACTTAACATCAATTAACTTTTAGAAAGGTATGTTTACTTTAAAGGTCTATCAAAGGGAAATATCCCTCCCCCAACAACTTAGGGGTGTATTCTAGCTTAGTCTCTGGAGAAAATGGGATCAAATTTAGCTCAGTTCCTATATAATATTGGTTCCGCTAAGTTAATGTCCAGATAGGGCAGGATTACCAGATGAGTCTTCATCTCAGCTACTGCTGGGCTGATTCCTAAAGGTCATTCCCAAGAGTCACTCCTTACTCCTCAGGTCATTGATGCTGAGCTGGTTTCAAAACCTAGCATAGGCTCAGATTTCTGATGGATCACCCTTCTCATCTTTTGAAACTTACAAGGTTGGAGCTTCAAAGTGTTTGAAAGTACTTACCAGTTATTATTTTACAGGTTATTATAATAATTTTTAAAATTCTAGTAAATTCTTTCATCGATTCTAGTTGAAGTGAACTAGATATGTAATAGTCAAGTCAATTAATTTTTTTGGGGGGGGCAATGAGGGTTAAGTGACTTGCCCAGGGTCACACAGATAATAAGTGTCAAGTCTCTGAGGCTAGATTTGAACTCAGGTCCTCCTGAGTCCAGGGCCAGTGCTTTATCCACTGTACCACCTAGCTGCCCAAGTCAATTAATATTTAACTGAGTGCCCCCTTAATGTCCAGTCCTGTGCTACAAGTGGTGAAGAATAAACAATTACCAAAGAAAGAACAAAAGGAACTTACAGCTATAGGATTGGCCATATAAAACCTTTTATAGATACTTGAATTAGATGTGTTTGAAAGAAAAACAGGGAAAGGAGAGGAAACAAGAAAGAGTGTGTGTGTGTGTGTGTGTGTGTGTGTGTGTGTGTGTGTAAAAATAACATCAATTACAGACATGATGAAATGGTGGATAGAAAGCTGGTCTCTAAGCAAGGAAGTTCTGGGTTCAAATCGCATCTCTGACATACCGGCTTGGAACGCCACACAAATTATTTAACTTCTAAGGGTTCTTGGCCACTCTCTATAAGTTGCAGGGAAGGTACTAAATTTCATTAGTAGAGGGAGTTTCCTTATGCAGCAATTTCACTTAATGGAATCACAGGTTCAGTCCCTATCCCTAACCTATTGGCGATACTCAGGTTTGATGCAAGTCCTACTGAGGTGGTGGGGACTTGCCTGTATTCAGACAAATGTAATGACATATGATTGAGTGTTAAACTATGTGATATCCTTGCTTAGTGCAGGAGGAGATCAGAGAAGGAGATGATCAATGAACATTAGAGTAATTAGAGAAGTGGATAGATTTGATCTAGGCCTTGAAGGAGGGGTAGTTTTTAAATACACCGGAGAGAAGGAAGGCATTCCAGGGAAGGGGGGAACAAGAGCGAAGATGGGAATGGGGATGTGTAGGGGTCAGTGATAAAGCTTGCTTAATAGGAACAAAGGATGTGCTAAAGACAATTTTGGATCAGTTTAAGGGAATAGCTGTTGAAGGTGTGGGGTAGGTGAGTGACCTGGTTAGGTTAAGTTACCAAAGAGCTGTTAAGATTTGAATGAAGAATTTTGTTTAGGAATCATAGACTTTTAGAATAAGAAATTAATTTAGAGCTCATGCCAACCAAATGCCTCATTGTTATAGAAAAGGAAACTGAGGCCCAGAGAAATCAAGTCAAAGATTACCCAGTTAAGTAGGAAATCACTCCAAACCCTAAATCCATAGCAGAGTCAGAACTAAGCATAGATAAGAAGATGCCTAGGTTGTAATATATACCAGGTCAGAGAAAGGAGAGACAATTTTTAATCTAATTTTTTATAAAATGTAGATAAAGTGCCTGTGTCAGAGATTCTCCAATCCTCACTGGGGAGATTTGAGCACATGTTTCACAAAACTGAAGAGAAAGAATTTTTTATGGGTCAAAGGAAAAAAAAAGAATTCATAATAGAGCTCATGGAAAATACTGACATCCATCAATGAGCAACTATTTCTCAGCAACCTAGGTGGCCTCAGTCACTTTCAGTTATGGAACATGTAGGGTTCCTGGTATGGGGTATATTTTATAGTTTCATGACGCATGATGCTTCCTGCAGTTCTCCATGGATCCCAGCCAAGTACAGTCAATCAGTATCTTTTGCCTTTCTGCAGACTCTTCCCATTTCTCTACCTGCAGTTCTTTGCAGTTTCCAGTAGGTGGCGTTACTAGCCCTTTTTAGGTGCAAAAGCCAGCCACGCTATGAAACATCTTACTGACAGAGAGGAAAACGTCAGGATTTTCCAGTCATGGTATTATAGGTCACATGTCATAGCCCAAGATCCTTCTACTCTGAAGCCTCTCCATGCTACAATTCTTACAATACCTCTGGCCTCACAAAGTTCATCCTTGACAAAGGAACATAAATTCCCACCCCTCTCACTTTCTTTCTTTTTAAAACAAATTTATTTTATTTGTTTTTTTTTTAATTTCTCAATTACATGTAAATATATTTTTTGAGTTCCAAATTTTTCTCACAACCTCCCTTCCTTCCCACCTCCGGAGGCCAGCAAGCAATTTGATATAGGTTACATGTTACAATCATGTTAAACATATTTCTACATTAATCAGAACAAAAGGAAAAAAAACACAAGAAAGAATAGACAAGAACAATAACAAAAAGGCAACAATAAAAGTGAAAATAGTATACTACAGTCTGCATTCAGACTCCATAGTTTTTTTTCTGAATGTGGAGAGCATTTTCCACCATAAGTCTTTTGGCAGTGTCTTGGATTGTATTGCTGAGAAGAGTTAAGTCTGTCACAGTTGACCATCACATAATGTTGTTGATACTGTGTACAATGTTCTCTTGGTCCTGCTCATTTCACTCAGCATCAATTCATGTAACTCCAGGTTTTTCTAAAATCCATCTGCTTATCATATCTTACATCGCACTAGTATTCCATTACATTCACATACCAAACTTGTTTAGCCATTCCTCAATTGATGTGCATTCCCTCAGTTTCCAATTTCTTGCCACCACAAAAGAGCAGCTATAAATATTTTTGTACATGTGTCCTTTTCCCATTTTTATGCTCTCTTTGGGATATAGACCTAGTAGTGGTATTGCTGGGTCAAAGGGTATGCACAGTTTTAAAGCCTTTTGGCTATGGTTCCAAATTGCTCTCCAGAATGGTTGGAGCAGTTCACAGCTCCACCAACAGTGCATTAGTGTTCCAAATTTCCCACACCTCCAACATTTATCATTTTCCTTTTTTTTTTGCCATATTAGTCACTTGGATAGGTGTGAAATGGTACCTCAGAGTAATTTTAATTTGCATTTCTTCAATCAGTCGTGATTGAGTACATTTTTTTCATATGGCTATAGATAGTTTTAATTTCATCATCTGAAAACTGCCTGTTCATATCCTTTGGCCATTTCTCAATTGGGGAATGACTTGTATTCTTGTATATTTGATTTAGTTCTCTATGTATTTTATATATGAGGCCTTTATTAGAAACACTGTAAAAATTATTTCCCAGCTTGCTGCTTTCCTTCTAATCTTGTTTGCATTGGTTTTATTTGTGCAAAACCTTTTTAATTTAATGTAGTAAAAATGATCCATTTTGCATTTCATAATGTTCTTTATCTCATCTTTGGTCATAAATTCTTCCCCTCTCCATAGTTTTGGCAAGTAAACTATTCCTTCCTTTTCTAATTTGCCTATGGTATCACCCTTTATGTCTACATCTTGTGCTCATTTTGACTTTGCTATATGATATAAGATGTTGGTGTATGCCTAGTTACTGCCATACTATTTTCCAGTTTTCCCAGCAGTTTTTGTCAAATGGTGAGTTTTTATCCTGGAGGATAGAGACTGGGTTTATTAAACAGGAGATTGCTATATTCATTTACTGATGTGTTTTGTGTGCCTAACCTATTCCACTGATTTTACCCTCTATTTCTTAGCCAGTACCAAATAGTTTTGATGATTGCTGCTTTATAATATAGTTTTAGATCTGGTACAGCTAGGCCACCTTCCCTTGCATTTTTCATTAATTCCCTTGATATTCTTGATGTTTTATTCTTCCAGATGAATTTTGTTATTGTTTTTTCTAGCTCTATGAAATACTTTTTTGGTAGCTTGATTGGTATGGCACTGAATAAGTAAATTACTTTGGGTAGAATTTTTATTTTTACTATATTAGCATGGCCTACCCATGAGCTACTTATATTTCTCCATTTGTTTAGATATGATTTTATTTGTGTGAAAAGTGTTTTGTAATTGTGTTCATATATTTCCTGGGTTTGCCTTGGCAGGTGGACTCCTAAGTGTTTTATATTGTCTAAAGTCTTTATTTATTTATTTTGGTGAGGCAATGAGGGTTAAGTGACTTGCCCAGGGTCACTCAGCTAGTAAGTGTCAAGTGCCTGAGGCTGGATTTGAACTTAGGTCCTCTTGAATACAGGGCCACTGCTTTATCCACTGAGCCACCTAGCTGCCCATCTACAGTTATTTTAAATGGAATTTCTTTTTCTGTCTCTTACTGCTGGACTTTGTTGGTCATATATAGAAATGCTGATGATTTATATGGGTTTATTTTATATCTTGAAACTTTGCTAAAGTTGTTAATTGTTTCAAGTAGTTTTTTAGTTGATTCCTTAGAATTCTTTAAGTATACTATCATATCATATTCAAAGAGTGATAGTTTTGCTTCTTCCTTGTCTATTCTAATTCTTTAAATTTCTTTTTCTTTTCTTATTGCTAAGGCTAACATTTCTAGTACAATATTGAATAATAGTGGTGATAACGGACATCCTTGTTTCACCCCTGATCTTATTGGGAATGCCTCTAACTTATCCCCATTGCATATAATGCTTGCTGATGGTTTGATATTGTTTATCATCTTAAGGAAAGCTCCATTTTTTCCTATGATCTCTAGTGTTTTTTAATAGTAATGGGTGCTGTATTTTGTCAAACGCTTTCTCTGCATCTATTGAGATAATCATATGATTTTGGTTAGTTTTGTTATTAATGTGGTTGATTATGTTGATAGTTTTCCTAATATTGAACAAGCCTTGCATTCCTGGTATGGATCCCACCTGGTCACAGTGTATTATCCTGTTGGTAAATTGCTGTAATCTCTTTGCCAATTTTCTATTTAGAATTTTTTCATCAATATTAATTAGGGAGATTGGTCTATAATTTTCTTTCTCTGTTTTTGTTCTTCCCGTTTTAGGTATCAGCACCATATTTGTCTCATAGAAGGAATTTGGTAGGATTCCTTCTTCACCTATTTTTCCAAATAGTTTGTATAGTATTGGAATTAATTGTTCTTTAAATGTTTGGTAGAATCCACTTGTAAACTTCTGGCCCTGGAAGTTTTTTCTTAGGGAGTTCATTGATGGCTTGTTCAATTTCTTTTTCTGAATTGGGCTTATTCAAGGATTTTATTTCCTCTTCTGTTAATTTGGGCAGTCTCTATTTTTGTAGATATTCATCCATTTCATTTAGATTGTCAAATTTATTGGCATATAGTTAGGCAAAATAGTTCCTAATTATCGCTTTAATTTATTTTTCATTGGTGGTGAGTTTACCCTTTTCATTTTTGATGATGGTAATTTGGTTTTCCTCTTTCTTTTTCTAAATCAAATTAACCAAAGGTTTATCTATTTTTTAAAATAGAAACAGCTCTTGGGTTTATTTATAATTCTATAGTTTTCTTATTTTCAATTTTATTAATCTTTAATTTTCAGAATTTCCAATTTTGTATTTAATTGGGGATTTTTAATTTGTTCTTTTCCTAGCTTTTTTAGTTGCATGCCCAATTAATTGATCTCTTCTTTCTTTATTTTATTCATGCAGGCATTTATTTAGAGATATAAAATTTCCCCTAAGAACTGCTTTGGCTGCATCCATAAGTTTTGGTATGTTGTCTCATTATTGTCATCTTCTTGGATGCCCTCTCACTTTCCAATGAGTCTCCATCAATGATCCCATGGCTTGGTGAATTCACAATCTCATATCCCCTTTTTCCCAACATCTAGTATGTTTTTCATTTGCATGAATGTTTCCCATGGGCCTTGAAGGTTAAGAAAACATTCTAATTTCCCTCAATTATCCATTGGGCCCTAAGGGTCTCTCTGGGGACAGGCATATTCCAATGACCTGGAATTACTTTATGTAACATCCAGGATAGGGGGAGTCAAGCACCTTCTGCTTTTCCCTCTGAGAGAATGGAGAGAGGAAAAAAAATTAAACAGCTCTTGCTACCCACGTATTTTTATTGCCTGAAAATTCCATCTTCCTTGGCGCATAAGTATTTATTTTGTGATAAATCAAGTTGTATGTATTACAGCAAAGGTGTAAAGCCTCCTATAAACAGTAATACACAGGGAGTGAAAATTTCAAACACATACAGCACAATTTCTAGCCTTCATACAGGGCACGAAAATATCTGGGAGTAGTAGAAAAAAGATGACTATAGCTCTGCTTTCTGAAGTTCAAGTCAGGAAGCCTGGGTTCAAATCCCAACTATGCCATGTATGACATGTTTGACCTTGGAAAAAGAAAACCCCCAAGAAGGAGGGGCTTTGATGGTTATATAGGATTTTAATAGATAGAGGAATGAAGTAAGGACATTCTAGAAAGGTATACATCCCTTTTCTATGCCTCAATTTCTTCATCTGTAAAAAGAGAGAATTGGACTAGCTGATCTCCAACGTCTAAATCTTTTTTTTTGGGGGAGGGGGCAGGGCAATGAGGGTTAAATGATTTGCCCAGGGTCACACAGCTAGTAAGTGTCAAGTGTTTGAGGCCGGATTTGAACTCAGGTCCTCCCGAATCCAGGGCTGGTGCTTTATTCACTTCACCACCTAGCTGCCCCCTCCAATGTCTAAATCTTATGATTCCACTCTAAAAGCTGCTATTTCTGGTCATGAGAATCTATTCTTAGTCTTGGAGACAAAAATAATGTCTATGCTAAGCAAATTCCAAATGATATTTCAAAATAACCTTTATAATATTAAAATAGGGTACTGCCCCACTATTGGAACCTTGCCTGATCTGACATTTAAGGAGGGCCTTAGAAGAAAACATAGGAGAAAGTTTGAGGGGTATGAGAGCCAGGGGTGATGATACCATCACTTGTCCTTAGCCAAACTGATGGCTCCGCATGGAAGGAAAATTAGTGATTTATCATCTCTTTATAATTTACTTGTCCATTCTTTCATTTACTCATTCATTCATCAATAATTTATTAAGTGATTACTGTGCCAGGTACTATACTAGATGCGGGGGCAAATTTTATGTGGACAAAAACTGTATGGACTCTTCTCTCAAGGAGTTTACATTCTACTGGGGATAAGGGGACAACATAAACATAGGTAAGTAAATGAGCAGACCTACTGGATAGTAACTATAGCAACATTTGTTGAATATCCTGTTAGACAGACATGTTTGAAGAGGCTGCATGCCTGGCCCTACTAAATAATTACCATAGATTATATAGCCTTAAATACTGTGGGTTCTTCTGATATTTTCTGTCTGTCTGATTTCTCTGTGATGGAAGACTGTGTTGTAGTAAGACTGGGATGTAGTCATTAGTCTTGAGGCCAAAACTATTATTTATAATGACTTTTAACCACAACATTTTACTGGCTTTTATCTAGGCTCCTTTAGGTTGTGATGACATCATTATACCCAGCAGACAAGGTCATGTGGCAGTGATAGAAGAGTCTCGTGACATCCTTGTCCACAGGGGCCCTGTAAGGGAAGGGATTGTCTTTTGTGAACTCTGGGTGTGCACTGAGTGTCTGGTTGAATTAGTCATTTTCTGGATTCTGAGAAAGGTTTAATTGTATGTGATAGTTCCTTTTAACCTCCTGTTCTTTGTGGGGAAGAAGGGAAGATACCTAATTAGCCAATGATTAAGTAGGAAGGTGGGTGGAACACCAGAAGTCTACCAGCAATAGGGAGGCTTCCTGATTAACTGGGGGTGAGACCAGGATTGTAGACTGGGCAAATGGAGACCGTCAAAAGTACACAAGTTGGTGAATCCCAAATCAATTTAAGAGCACTGTGGTATAAAGTATGCATTTCTTCTTGGGATATCATGAGGGAATAGGACTCCATGGGGGGAATCTAGACTTAGAAAATCATGGGCCTGTAGGCATTCCCATTTAATTAGCATGTTCTTCCAGGGAATTAAAAAAAAAAAGATCAACACATTGAATTTTTTTTAAATTATAAATTGTTTTATTTCTTTTTTTAAAAAATTAATAAAGTATTTTATTTTTTTTTCTGTTACATGTAAAGATAGTTCTCAACCTTTGTTTATACAAGCTTTACAATTTCAGATTTTTCTCCCTCCCTCCCCCCTCCCCTAGACAGCAGGTAATCTGATATAGGTTTTATATATATATATATATACACACACATAATAACATTAATCCTATTTCTGCATTAGTCATGTTATAAGAGAAAAAAAATCAGAGCAATGATGGAAAACCTCAAAATGGAAAAAAAACAACAGCATCAAAAACAAAAGAAATAGTATGGTTCATTTAGCATCTATACTCTGCAGTTCTTTTTTTTTTTCCTGGATTTGGAGATCCTCTTCTATCACGAGTTCCCTGGAACTCTTCTGTGCCATTGCATTGGTGAGAAGAATATAGTCCATCACAGTAGATCAACACTCAATGTTGATGTTACTGTGTACAATGTTCTTCTAGTTCTGCTCATCTCACTCATCATCAGCCCACGCAAGACCCTCCAGGTTTCTGTGAACTCCTCCTGCTCATCATTTCTTATAGCACAATAGTATTCCATTGTATTCATATACCACAACTTGTCCAGCCATTCCCCAATTGATGGGTACCCTCTCAACTTCCAATTCTTTGCCACCACATAAAGAGCAGCTATAAATATTTTTGTACATGTGGGTCCCTTTCCCCCTTCCATGATCTCTTTGGGAAAAAGACCCAAAAGTGTGATTGCTGGGTCAAAGGGTATGCACAGCTTTATCGCCCTTTGGGCATAATTCCAAATTGCTCTCCAGAATGGTTGGATCAGTTCACAGCTCCACCAACAATGGATTAGTGTTCCAATTTTGCCACAGCTTCTCCAACATTTATTATTTTCCTTTTTTGTCATTTTAGCCAATCTGATAGGTGTCAGGTGGTACCTCAGAGTTGTTTTTATTTGCATCTCTCTAATCATTAGAGATTTAGAGCATTTTTTCATATGGGAATAGATAGCTTTGGTTTCTTCATTAGAAAACTGCCTGTTCATATCCTTTGACCATTTCTCAATTGGGGAATGACTTGGGTTCTTATAAATTTGATTTAGTTCCCTATATATTTTAGAGATGAGGCCTTTATCAGAAGTACTGGCCTCAAAAATTGTTTCCCAGATTTCTGCCTCCCTTCTAATTTTGGATGCATTGCTTCTGTTTGTACAAAAATTTTTTAATTTAATATAATCAAAATCATCCACTTTGCATTTTATAATATACTCGATCTCTTGTTTGGTCAAAAACTGTTTTCCTTTCCAAAGATCTGATAGGTAGACTATTCCTTTCTCTCTTAATTTACCTATGGTATCACCTCTTATGTCTAAATCGTGTATCCATTTTGACCTTATTTTAGTATAAGGTATAAGATGTTGGTCTATGCCTAATTTCTGCCATACTATCTTCCAGTTTTCCCAGCAGTTTTTGTCAAATACTGAGTTCCTATCCCAGAAACTGGAGTCTTTGGGTTTATCAAATACTACATTACTAGTGTCATTTACTACTGAGTCTCCTGTGCCTAGCCTATTCCATTGATCTACCACTCTATTTTTTAGCCAGTACCAGATAGTTTTGATGACTGCCGCTTTATAGTAGAGCTCCAGGTTTGGTACCACTAACCCACCTTCCTGTGATTTTTTTTTTCATTATTTCCCTGGATATTCTTGATTTTTTGTTTTTCCAGATGAATTTTGTTATTATTCTTTCTAGCTCTATAAAATAATTTTTAGGTAGTCTGATTGGTATGGCACTGAATAAGTAAATTAATTTAGGCAGTATTGTCATTTTTACTATATTAGCTCTGCCTATCCATGAGCAATTGATATCTTTCCAATTATTTAGATCTGATCTGATTTGTGTGAAGAGTGTTTGGTAGTTGTGTTCATAGAGTTCCTGGGTTTGTCTTGGCAAGTAGACTCCCAAGTATTTTATATTATCTACTGTTACTTTAAATGGGATTTCTCTTTCTATCTCTTGCTGCTGGACTTTGTTGGTCATGTATAGAAATGCTGATGATTTATGTGGATTTATTTTATATCCTGCTACTTTGGTAAAGTTGTTAATTGTTTCAAGTAATTTTTGAGTTGATTCTCGAGGATTCCTTAAGTATACCATCATATCATCAGCAAAGAGTGATAGTTTTGTTTCCTCCTTGCCTATTCTAATTCCTTTAATTCCTTTCTCTTCTCTGATTGCTAAAGCTAACATTTCTAGTACAATATTAAATAATAGGGGTGATAATGGACATTCCTGTTTCACCCCTGATCTTATTGGGAAGGCCTCTAATTTATCTCCATTGCATATAATACTTGCTGATGGCTTTAGGTAGATACTGTTTATTATTCTAAGGAAAGCTCCCCCTATTCCTAAACTCTCCAGTGTTTTTATTAGGAATGGGTGCTGTACTTTGTCAAAAGCTTTCTCTGCATCTATTGAGATAATCATATGATTTTGGTTGGTTTTCTTATTGATGTGGTTGATTATGTTAATAGTTTTCCTAATGTTGAACCAGCCCTGCATTCCTGGTATAAATCCCACCTGGTCATAGTGTATTATCCTGGTGATCACTTGCTATAATCTCCTTGCTAATATCTTATTTAAGATTTTAGCATCAATATTCATTAGGGAAATTGGTCTATAATTTTCTTTCTCTGTTTTTGCTTTGCCTGGTTTTGGTATCACCACCATATTTGTGTCATAAAACGAATTTGGTAGAACTCCTTCTTCACCTTTTTTTCCGAATAATTTGTATAATATTAGAATTAATTGTTCTTTAAATGTTTAGTAAAATTCACCCGTAAACCCATCTGGCCTTGGGAATTTTTTCTTAGGAAGTTCATTAATGGCTTGTTCAATTTCTTTTTCTAATATGGGTTTATTTAAGGATTTTATTTCTTCTTCAGTTAACCTGGGCAGTTTGTATTTTTGTAAATATTCATCCATTTCATGTAGATTGTCAAATTTATTGACATACAGTTGGGCAAAATAATTCCTAATTATTGATTTAATTTCCACTTCACTGGTGGCAACATCCCCTTTTTTGTTTTTGATACTGGTAATTTGGTTTTCTTCTTTCTTTTTTTTAATCAAATTAAGCAATATTTTATCCATTTTATTGGTTTTTTCATAAAACCAGCTCTTAGTTTTATTGATTAATTCTATAGTTTTTTTGCTTTCAATCTTATTAATTTCTCCTTTGATTTTCAGGATCTCTAATTTAGTATCTAATTGGGGATTTCTAATTTGTTCTTTTTCTAGCTTTTTAAGTTGCATGCCCAATTCATTAATCTCCTCTTTCTCTTTTTTATTCATGTAAGCATTTAGAGCTATAAATTTTCCCCTAAGCACTGCTTTGGCTGCATCCCATAGATTTTGGTATGTTGTCTCATTATTGTCATTCTCTTGGATATAGTTATTGATTGTTTCTATGATTTCTTGTTTGGCCCATTCATTCTTTAGAATGAAATTATTTAGTTTCCAATTGATTTTCATTCTACTTTTCCCTGGCTCTTTCTTACATGTAATTTTTATTGCATCATGATCTGAAAAGGATGCATTTACTATTTCTGCCTTTCTACATTTAACTATGATGTTTTTGTGCCCTAATACATGGTCAATTTTGGAAAATGTGCCATGTACTGCTGAGAAAAAGGTATATTCCTTTCTATCCCCATTCAATTTTCTCCAGACATCTATCATGTCTAACTTTTCTAGTAATCTATTCACCTCTTTCACTTCTTTCTTATTTATTTTTTGGCTAGATTTATCTAATTCTGAGAGGGGGAGATTCAGATCCCCCACTAGTATAGTATTACTGTCTAATTCCTCTTGTAACTCATTTAACTTCTCCTTTAAGAACTTGGATGCTATACCACTTGGCGCATACATATTTATTATTGATATTACTTCATTATCTATAGTACCTTTAAGCAAGATGTAGTTTCCTTCCTCATCTGTTTTAATGAGATCTATTTTTGCCTGCACTTTGTCTGAGATAAGGATTGCTACCCCTGCTTTTTTTACTTTAGCTGAAGCATAATATATTCTGCTCCAGCCTTTTACCTTTACTCTGTGTGTATCTCTCTGCTTCAAATGTGTTTCTTGTAAACAGCATATTGTAGGATTCTGGTTTTTAATCCACTCTGCAATTTGCTTCCGTTTTATAGCAGAGTTCATCCCATTCACATTCAAAGTTATTATTACTGACTGTCTATTCCCCTCCATTCTATTTACCCCCTTTGTACTTTCCCCCCTTTCTTTCACCCTATTCCTCCTCACCGATGTTTTACTTCTTATCCCTGCCTCCCCCAATCTGCCCTCCCTTTTTATCACCCCCCTCTCTTTTCTTTACCCTTTTCTCCCTTGGTTTTGTCCTCCCTTCTATCAGTCCCCCCTTTCCCTTCCCCTTTTGATTCCCTAAAGAATGAGTTAAGTTTCTTTATCCCAATGAACGTATATGTTATTCCCTCTTTGAATCAAATCTAATGAGAATAGGGTTGAAACAATGTTCACCCCTCCTTTCTTTCCCTCTATTGTAATAGGATTTTTTTTTCACCTCTTTGTATGATATAATTCATCCCCTTCCACCTCCCTTTCCTCTCCTCCCCATAGACTCCCTTTTTAACCCCTTAAAATTTTTTTTTGTATCATCACATCAAAGACAATTTATATTTATACCCTCTGTGTAAAGTCCTTCTCTCTGCCCAAATACATTTACAGTTCTTAAGAGTTATGAGTATTATCTTCCCATGTAGGGATATAAACAGTTTCACCTAATAGGGTAACCTTTTTTTTTTCCTCCCCCTCTGTTTACCTTTTTAAACTTCTCTTGAGTCTTGTATGTTGAGATCAAATTTTCTATTCAGTTCTGGTCTTTTCACCAGGAAAGATTGAAAGTCCCCAATGTCATTAAATGTCCATCTTTTCCCCTGAAAGAAAATGCACATTTTTGCTGGGTAATAGATTCTTGGCTGCAATCTAAGCTCCTTTGCCTTCCGGAATATCATATTCCAAGCCTTGCGGTCCATTAATGTTGAAGCTGCCAGGTCCTGAGCAATCCTGACTGTGGCTCCATGATATTTAAATTGCTTCTTTCTGGCTGCTTGGAGTATTTTCTCCTTCACCTGATGATTCTGGAATTTGGCTACAATATTCCTTGGAGTTTTCCTTTTGGGGTCTCTTTCAGGAGATGATTGGTGAATTCTTTCAATGATGATTTTATCCTCTGATTCTATGATATCAGGGCAGTTCTCCTTAATAATTTCCTGGAATATGGTGTCTAGACTCTTTTTCTGATCATGGCTTTCAGGCAGTCCAATGATTCTCAAATTGTCTCTCCTGGATCTGTTTTCCAGATCAGTTGTCTTTCCAATGAGGTATTTCACATTTTGTTCTATTTTTTCATTCTTTTGATTCTTCTTGACTGATTCCTGGTGTCTCATGGATTCCTTATCTTCCAACTGTCCAATTTTAATTTTTAAAGCATTGTTTTCTTCAGTGAGATTATGTACCTTTTTTTCCATTTGGCCAAGTGAATTTTTTAAGGCATTGTTTTCTTCAATGAGATTATGCACCTTTTTTTCCATTTGGCCAACTGAATTTTTTAAGGCATTGTTTTCTTCAGTGAAATTATGCACTTTTTTTTCCATTTGGCCAGTCAATCTTTGTGCTTCCTTTTCCAAGCTGCTGATTCTTTTTTCATAGTTTTCTTGTTTTGCTTTCATTTCTCTCCCCATTTTTTCTTCTACCTCTCTCAATTGATTTTTAAAATCCTTTTTGAGCTCTTCCAGGAAGGCTTTTTGTTCCTGAGACCAATTCACCTTCCCTCGTGAGGCTTCACATGTAGGCAATTTGAGGGTATTGTCCTCATCTGAGTTTGTGTTGGCTTCTTCCCTATTGATACAGAAGCTCTCAATGGAGAGGGCTCTTTTTTGCTTCTTACTCATTATTGCAGCTTATTTATTTATTTTTTAAGTTGAGGTCTGCTCTCAGGGCACCAGAGTCCCTGTTTTGGGCTTCTTGTGCAGGGGTATAGGTGCTGTGTGACCGACTTTTTACTCTGAGGCCTTTATGGTGTGTGGAGATCCCCCGCCCTGCACTTCCTGTCTGGGTGCGCTCGGCCAGCCAGGTGCCCGCTCCTGGTGTCCGTTCCTTCCTGACCCGTTCGTTGCCCTCCCGGCCGGTGCAGGTAGGTTTTTCCACTGTCCTTCTTGGCCACCAGACTTTTGAACCAGGTTCCAGGGGCTTCAGTTGTTCGGCTGTGGCCCGCAGCTCCTGCTGACTTGCCCTGACCCCCTCGGCGCTGGGTTGCTGCCCTGTGCTGGGCCTCCCTTTTGCCCGAGTCAGACCGACCTTTTCCTGAAGTCTTCTAAATTATCTCTGGTTGGAGGACTGTGTCTCTCTGTCCCTTTGCAGATTCTGTAGTTTCAGAATCCGTCCAGAGGCTTGATTTAATGTTCTTTTTGAGGGAACAGAAGGAGAGCTCAGGCAGTTTGCTGCTTCCTCTCTGCCATCTTGGCTCTGCCCCCAATTGTTTTATTTCTTATCCCATACTTTGAGGAATTAAACATATAGCCCATTACATTTTCTTTATTTTTCCTCACAAATCCACAGTATTCCTGGACTAGCCCTATACTTCGAGTGAACACACCAACTCATCATGATCTGAGTAATACTAAAGGACTAGACAAAAAATATCTTTCTATTTCCTGGCCAGAACATCTCATTTCCCAACCCCAGATTGAACTTTTCAACATTACTGTAATTTCTTTGGGTTGGACAATAAAGTTTGAGGCATTATATCCAGAAGATTATTTAACCTATAAGCACATTACTGAGGGAAGAGGATCTGACTTTTTCCCATTAGGAGAAATTATGCCAGTGGATCTGTAATTTCATCAATGTGAATTTCTTCCAATGATGCAGTTTATAACCCATCCTTCCTTTCCTAGCTTGTGTAATTCTTCTCTATGACCTTCTGGAAATTAACCAGCGAGGATTCTTCTAACCTGGGAATCTTCCTTGAAACACTTATTGAATTGTTGTTCAGTCATTTGTCTGACTCCTCGTGATCCCATGCACAAAAGCATCCCAGGCCCTTCTGTCCTCTACTATTTCCTGCTTTGTCCAAGCTCATGTTCATTGCTCCTAATTTATTGGATAGTCACTCAAAAATAATATCACATATTATTTTTAGTCATCAAACTAAAGAAAATAAAATTCAATTAAACTTAATTTTTAAATAATTAATAATTTTGCCTAAAACATAAAGTAACCAGTTTTGAGAGGCCAGAATAGGGTCTGTCTATGCATACTTGCTACATCTATGTACACCTATGCATAAAGCTATGGAATGTTAGCTTAAAATTAGCCAGTAAATTTAGGAACCAGCTAATCTATACTAGGATCAATCTTTTATGTATATCTTCATTTACCTGTACCCTCATTCTTCATATTTTTATAGACCATACTTCTCCCTTGGGAGTAGATCAACGAAAAATTATTGCCTACAGTGTGTAGCAAAAGGAGATATTAGGGAGAGAATAGGGGCTAGAAATAGATACCAAAATATGAGGGCAATGAGACAGAGTTAGGAATTTAGATTTGTCTGATCTCTGAACCCAAACAGCCAGGGGGATTAAGGGACTAAAAAAGTCAGGGGAGTTTTAACATCTTACTTCAGGAAAGGTTTTAAAAATTTGGACCCTAGATTTATAGCTGGAAAGCACCTTAGGGGTTTATCTAATCCAATCCCCTCGTTCTCCCATGAGGAAATTGAGGCCCAGAGAGGCTGAGTTGTCCAAGGTCACACAGGTAGTAAGTGGCAGAGCAAGGTTTGAACCTGGGTCCCCTGACTTCAGAGCTATCATTCCTTTTATTGTACCAGGCTCAGCCAGGTTTTCAAGCAAGTAAAAAAGGAAGCTCTTAGGGAGGGATCTTAGATTTAATGGCAGAAAGGACCTTAAGAGATCATTTAGTCTAAGCCCTTCATTTGACAGATAAAGAAACTGAGGCCCAGAAAATAGAAGTGACTTGCCCAAGGTCATGTAACTAGTAAGTAGCAGAGCTGGGATTCAGATCCAGGTTCTCTGGCTTGATTAAACTCCTTTTCTACAACATCAAAGAAAGGATCTCTCAGACCATTTCTTTTCTCTCTCTTTTAAAAAAATACTATTTTATTTTTTTCCAATTATATATGATAGCAAATTTTAAAATCCATTTAAAAAATTTCAAGTTCCAAATCTTCTTCCTCCCTCCCTAACCGCCCCCCTCCCTAAGACAGCGAGTAATTTGATATAGGTTATATATGTGCAATCATGTAAAACATATTTCTATACTAGTCATGTGAAAGAAGCAACAGACCAAAAGAAAAAAAAAACATGAAAAAAATGAAGTGAAAATAGTATGCTTCAATTCGCTTTCAGACTCCATCAGTTCTTTCTCTGGATGTGGTTAGCATTTTTCATCATGAGTCCTTTGGAATTGTCTTGGATCATTGTGTTGCTGAGAATGGCTAAGTCATTCAGCTAGACTGTTTCCATGAAAAAGTAGGTGCTCTGCTTAGCAAGGCTTTATTCTCTTTGGACCCCACCTGTATCTTTTTTTTGGGAGTGGGGCAGGGCAATGAGGGTTAAGTGACTTGCCCAGGGTCACACAGCTAATAAGTATCAAGG
Organism: Dromiciops gliroides; assembly: GCF_019393635.1. Taxonomy (NCBI): domain Eukaryota; kingdom Metazoa; phylum Chordata; class Mammalia; order Microbiotheria; family Microbiotheriidae; genus Dromiciops; species Dromiciops gliroides. The sequence goes on along the minus strand of NC_057861.1, from coordinate 618,119,650 downwards.
TTCTGAGGTTGGATTTGAACTCAGGTCTTTCTGAATCCAGGAACAGTGCTTTATCCACTGTACCACCTAGCTGCTCCCAGACCTGTATCTTAACAGTAGAGGTGTCCACCATGAAAAAAGATAATACTTTCATGTCTACCATAAATACTACAAACATGAGTAAGACATCTTCTTCCCTCAAGAAGATTATGGTCTAAATGGGGAGAAAAGACAGAAAAACATGAAAAGTTGATAAGTTAAAAAAAGGAAAGTTTTAAATAACACGACACCCAGGCCAAACACTGAGGAAAGGAGGTTTTATTTGGAAGGGTGGGAGAAGGGCAGAATGTTAGGTTCCTCCTTTCCTCCTTCAACAGCAACTCTGAAAATGACATCAGACAAAGCCCAAGGCTGAGAGGTTTGGGAGAATCAGGATACACCAACATTTGCATCTGATTGGAATCTTGGAGTTGTTTGTTTGTTTGTTTGTTTTGTGGGGCAATGGGGGTTGAGTGACTTGCCCAGCTAGTAAGTGTCAAGTGTCTGAGGCCAGATTTGAACTCAGGTACTCCTGAATCCAGGGCCGGTGCTTTATCCACTGTGCCACCTAGCTGCCCTCTTGGAGTTGTTAATTATATAAGCTTACCCAGTAACCAGCCTACTGATTTAGCACTTTCCTTCCCCTATCAATAACTTGCCTAAACTAGATGACATCTCAACTTTACCATTTTCTCAATCATTGTTATACTGAATCACTTCCCTACACTCAGATCTGGGCCCCTTACTGTCTCTTCCTATCCTATCCTCCCTTTGTAGGCCAGCCCTCCCCCCACCAAGATCCAATCTAGCCTTATCAACTACTTTTATAAGTCCAATGTAAGCCATTGATCTATTATAAACAAACTTGACAGCCTTGGATTTTTCTACCACTGTTCCTTCAATCTCCTCTGAAGAGTTAACTGATGCATGGTTGTGCCTTGCCTGAGCCCACCCCCAAGATGCCTCTTTCTATTGGAAACAATTCCTTCTTTCCCTCCAACTCAGAGAAAGAAGTGATCAGCATATTTTTTCCTACCTCATTCTTACCTCTGGATCATAACTCAAAAGCATCACTTTCTTTGATAGGGGCTAGGACAGGACTTGTGATTTCATTGATATAGGAAACTCTCAGGTGAGGACATTCCCTATAGCAATGCAGGTAGGCACCTTTTCTGAAATTGATAGTTTCAAAAAGCTACCTAGAAAAGAACTGTTCCTCAGTCTGCCTCCAATATTTCTGAGTGCTGCCTGAGCCAAATTAAAATGTAATTGGGGGCAGCTAGGTGGCACAGTGGATAAAGCACCAGCCCTGGATTCAGGAGTACCTGAGTTCAAATTCGGCCTCAGACACTTGACACTTACTAGCTGTGTGACCCTGGGTAAGTCACTTAACCCCCATTGCCCCGCAAAAAAACAAAACAAAACAAAAAAATGTAATGGTGTTGGTTGTTGTCCTTTGTTTTTGAAGAGGACCAAAGTGACATCACTGTGTTGGAGTCAAGGTATAATGTATCTGACTGTGGATGATCATACCCATAGGAGTTTGGAATGCTCTACCACGGGTTGGGCACAAATAGTCCATTTGGAGTGGAGATGGCTCTAAATTTGTACATCTCGCGTTTCTTTTGAGCTACTGTGGTAATGTAATTGGGAAATATTTAACAAAATAAATAAAAAGACAATAAAATACAGATAACATTAGTGTTAAAACTAAATCAACATGTGGCCTATGGGCATCTGTGTATTGATTAGTGGCCTGGTTTCTATTTAGGTGGCCCACTGACCTAGAAAACTGAGAAATGACTTGCCTAAGTCCACATAGTCAGTATGTATCAGAGGTGAACCTTGAACTTAGGTTTTCCTGACTTCAAGGATGGCTGTCTATATGTCATACTACCATGTCTCTCTCACCTCCTTTGGAGTTCATGTTGTCAGTTCATGCTACCCTATTCCCATCCTTTTCTCTGTCACTGGTAAAATTTCACAACATGTAACCCACCTCTTCAGTGAGATCAGTGTTTGGTTTACAGTGTCTTTAATATGCATATTGATGACCCTTCTCACACTCTAGATTCATAGTTTTTTAACTTTTGTAATTCTTTTTTTTTTTTTTTTGTGGGGCAATGAGGGTTAAGTGACTTGCCCAGGGTCACACAGTTAGTGTCAAGTGTCTAAGGCCGTATTTGAACTTAGGTTCTCCCAAATCCAGGGCCGGTGTTCTATCCACTGTGCCACCTAGCTTTTGTAATTCTTACCACCTCTATTCCCATACTATTTCTGCTACCTCCTTGGGATCACCTTAGTATCACTTGGACATTCATCATCTCTGACAGCCTTCATTCTGAAGTTTTCTGCCTGACCACAATTGCATATCATTCTCCCCCTCCTTCCTGTTCCATTCTCCCAAGTCTTCTGTTTGCCCTCATCTTGACCTCCATTCTCTGGGCCATTTCCTTTTGTCCCCATTAATCATCTCCTATTTGGGGGTGCCTGTCTCTCTACTCAGCCTGAATCCTAATGTTAGCTATTTCAATCACCCCTTGCCCCTGACCCACCTGTGATATTCCAAGGGAGCCTGATATATGAGTAGTTATTTTAATGACTGAAGGATTGTGGCTACACATAACACTGATGTATATTACAAGCCTTCAACACCTTAGCAGATGTCTTCCTAGGTTGCTATCACCCCTCTGAGAAATTCATCACCTAGTGACTAGCCTTCTGATGATGAGCATTTTCACACTTATCTAATCTAGTTTTTAGTCAGCAGACACACAATCTACCACCAGGCCCATACTCAGGGCCATTCAAGCTTAGAAGGACCAGCCAGAGTTCACAGGCACATACTCCAAGAACCCAAGGTCGGCTTCATGATGAGTAGCCACTCAGGCCTTATGTTAAGGGTATTATAAAGAAGAGGTCCTTTCAACAGAGACAAAAGCTTTCACTTGCATTATTTTAAAAATAATTATTGTAAGGACAGGACAGAGATCAAGATGGTATCAGTGAGCTGAGCAGCACCTCCTGAGCCACGGAAGCAAACCTGTTTGGAGAGGGACAAGGCAAATGGAGGATGATGTTTAGGCAGGGGGAGAGTGGTGAGAAACAGAGCATGGCAGAGCCCAGAATGAAATAGTCTGAGAAGTTGGGAAGTTGAAATTGAAAGTCAAAGACAATTGAGATTTTGGAGGCTTGCGGTGCTGATGTTTTAATAATAGTCTTCTGTACCTTTCAAGTCTTTTCCTCCTAATACCTTGACCTGTCCTTGATTTCCTCAACCCACATCCACCGTGTTATAGCTAGTCCATTTGTGGAGGAAGTCACAGAAAAACTGGGCTAATTGGATTCATTGCAAATTCATTCTGAATAATCTCAGACAGGTTCTCACATTGGCAAGGCTGGTGCTTTTTTACTCGTGTCTTAGTAATTCCCAATCACATTTCCTACAGGGAGCAGTCCAAACTGTTTCTCTTTTCCTCACAACTCTAGCCTTACCTCCTTCATTCCCTCCAAGTGACCTTGATATGTGCTGTACTGAGAAAACTGAGGCTATCAGACATAAATTCCCAAATCTTCTCCTCTCCAAACAAGCGATCATGGTGCATTGGAAAAAAGTGCTGACGATCGCAATCATAGGACCTGAGTTTGAAATCCTGTCTCTGCCACTTTTACTACTTGTGACCTTGGGCAAATCATTTACCCTCCTTGGGCCCCAGTTTCCACATCTGCAAATTAAAGGGATCTGGCCAAGTTCTCTTTCAACCTTAGATCTACAATCCTATGAAAATCTCTGTGTTTTGGTCCATCCATCCCTGTGGCCTGAACTTTGCCTTCATCAAAAGTCAATAAGTTAATGAACATCTGTTAAATGCCTACTATGTTCTGGGCACTGAGCTAAGCACAGGAGATACAAGGAAAGGCATCAGACAGTCCCTGCCTTCAAAGAGCTCACAATCTAATGGGGGAAGGCAACACATAAAAAGAAGCTGACAAGGTATGTGGTGTAATATTCAGTTTGGAGGCAAGATAAAATCCAGCAGCCAGGATGGGAAATAATCTAAGGAAGTATGAGTTTAGAGTTGATTCCCTTTTGCAGAATTATGAGTTTCTGGAGATCATGAAATATAGGTCAGCTGGGTGGGAAATGATGAAGTCATGTATCAGAGGATAAAGCCTTCCTGAGGCTGCCTTCAGTTGTTCCCTAGGTAACCTTCCAGTCCACTTCCTCCAAGACCTTGTCTCATCAGTCATTCTCTCCTGTTCCACTGGCTCTCCCTCCCACCTACAGACATATTTAGGTTTCTACTATTTAAACGATAAGCTTGCTACCTCCATAGGCTTTTGGAATCCTCATCTCTTTTTCTTTCACTACCACTATTCCTAGAAAGAGTCGTCTACACTCACACTTTCCACTTCTCTCCATTTCCCTTACCATCCACTCCTTCCCTAACCTCCCCAAATTTGGTTCTGTCCCCATTATATTCCTGAATTATACAAGTGGCTTCTGAATTGTTAGATCCAACAGCCTTTTCTCCTCTTTGACCCCTCTGTAGCATTTGATGCCATTGGCCACCCTCACCCTTTCCAGTGCTTTCTTTTTCCTAGGCTAGTGTGACAATACTCTCCTAGTTCTCTTTCTACCTCTCTAACCACTCCTTCTCAATCTCCTTCACTTACTCCTCTTCTCCATCCCTTAAAGTCAGGCTTCAGGTTTCTTCTCCATACTCTTCTCTCTCCAAACCTCTACCCTAATAATTGTGAATTTGTGAACCATGAACCCCTGCAAGATCATTCCCAAATCTATATCTTCCAGCTCTGTCCTGTCTCCTAAGTTTTGAAAATGCCAATCCCACTTTTGCAAATGTCTGGTAGTCACCTCTGACCAGCACCTAAAACTCAACATGTCCAAAATGAACCTCCTCCCACCCCCTCATTGGCTCCTTCTTCTGACTTTTCTATTTTTGTCAACGTCCTCACTGTCTTGTTTCCCAGTTTCTGAGCATTATCTTGAACTCTTCTTCCCTTTTCCTTATGCATCATGTTAATTTAATCGGTTACCCAGATCACATGGATTTAAGCACTGCATTATCTCTTGCATCTCTCTCTTCCTTTCTATTTCCACTACTATTTAACACAAAGCCTGCCTTGTAGTCCTGGGTCTGCCGCTAACTCATTGTGTGACTTTGGGGGAATGATTCAATCAGATCTGTAGAATGAAGGGGTTGGAATGGGTGATCTCTAAGGTCCATTCTAGCTCTGGTTCTCTTATTTTGTGAGTCATGATCACCTGCCTAGACTATTGTAACACCTCCTAACCATTGTCCCTCTCTCTCTTCTCTCCCCTACTAATTCATTCTACACTGTTGCTAGAATAATCTTCCTAAAGCTTGACTGCTCATGTTACAACACCCCTTACTCCTGCTACCTCACCTCTATTCAAAAACCTTCAGTGATGCCTCTTTGCCCACTAAATTAAATCTACCAAGTAAAAGTCTGGTAATTGAGATTCCCTACAGTTGGTGCTCCAAAGAACATTATCTCCTTTTATTCTTCCTCATGCATTACGAAAACTAGCCAAGCTGGGCGTGGCTTATACTTTTCCTATTCTTCCTCTTTTCTGTTTCTGACCATTCTTACCCATCTTTCCAAGTCAAGGTTGGGGTTAAGGTAGCAGTTGTCCAAATTCCATTTTGTCAAAAAGCAGCTCTTTGTCACCTAGATTGTCTTATGTCTCTTTACCCAGGTGGGTTTTATTTCCTGGGGAACCAGCCCAGGGTCTTCTTTGGTAAGACAAATATCCCAATCTCACCCCCCCCCCCTTTTGGCAGTCAGCACATACTGTTACTTGGTATATAGCTGCTTTCTGGGATTCTTCTCCCTGACCCAAAAGACAAAAAACCCTGATAGAGAACTGTGTCCTAACAGTCAGTCACATAGCATTTATTAAGGATCTACTTTGTTCCAGTCACTGTGCTAAGCACTGGGTATACAAAGAAAGGCAACAAAACTTCCCCAAAACAATCCCTGCTTACAGTCTCCATGAGGGGGAGATAACACACTAACAACCATGTACAAAAAAGCTACATACAGATTAAATTAGAGATGGTCTCAGAGGGAAGGCACTAAGATTTAATGAGGACTAGAAACGGATTATTATTTTTTTTCAGGGAAATGAGGGTTAAGTGACTTGCCCAGGGTCACACAGCTAGTAAGTGTCAAGTGTCTGAGGCAGGATCTGAACTCGGGTCTTCCTGAATCCAGGGCCGGTGCTTTATCCATTGAACCACCTAGCTGCCCCTTAGAAACTGATTCTTGCAGAAGGTAGGACTAAGGGCTGTTAGGTAAAAGTATAACATTTGAGGCATCTAGGTGGTGTATCAGATAGAATACTTGACTCATAGTCAGGAAAACCTGGATTCAAATCCTCCCTTATAGACTTCTTAGCCATGTGATCATTCACGAGTCACTTAATCTGTCTCAGTTTTCTCCTCTGTAAAATGGGGATAATAATAGAACCTGCCTGGGGCAGCTAGGTGGCGCAGTGGATAGAGCACTGGCCCTGAATTCAGGAGTACCTGAATTCAAATCCAGCCTCAGACACTTGACACTTACTAGCTGTGTGACCCTGGGCAAGTCACTTAACCCCCATTGCCCCACAAAAACAAAAACAAAAAAAAACAAGCAAAAACAAAAATAATAGAACCTGCCTCATAGGGTTGTTGCAAGTACCAAATGAGATACAATATGTACTTTGCAAACCTTAAAGTACTATATAAATGATAGCTATCATCATTATTATCATCAACATAATCATATCACTATCATCATCATCATCATTTTATTTTATTTTTTGTGGGGCAATGGGGGTTAAGTGACTTGCCCAGGGTCACACAACTAGTAAGTGTTCAAGTGTCTGAGGCTGGATTTCAACTCAGATTCTCCTGAATCCAGGGCTGGTGCTTTATCCGCTGCGCCACCTCGCCGCCCCCATCATCATCATTTGAGGCTGGGAGTGAGGGACCTGGAGTGATTATGCTTAGAAAGGTTGCTGACCAGGGCATCCCATGTTTCCTCTCATTTCAGACAGCTTATTTATGTAGGACTCCCAGGATAGTAGAAACAGAAGTTAACATCCACAGGGCTGCTTTTTCCACCTGTTTCCTGGCTGGGGATCTTCTTTCTTGAGAATTTTCTAATGCACTAGTTCCCCTATATCTGGTCTTAGAGCTATGACATTTTCTCCTGCCCTCCACCCCCAATTTACTGAAATCAACCTCCTTTATTAAGCTTTTCCTGATCTTCTGCAGCTATTATCAATAAAACATTTCTTTCTCCTGACCTCTTACTTTCTTTTGCACCTCTCATATTACTAGACATTTATAGTTAGTGTGGACATATATCTCCTACTAGACTGTAAGTTCTTTCAGGGCTTCTGTTTGTACCTCCTTCATTACCTCATTCAGTCCTTTGCATATAATAGCAGATTCTAGGATCTTTTCCTTTCTCTCAGTGAGAGACAGGGGAGAATAAATTATGTCTACCTTACAGCATACATAGAGCAACTAGGAGGGGGAAAACGTTTAAGACAATTAGAGATATAGGAGTTATGGGATCTGGAGAGGATCAGGAAAAGACTCTGGAGGTTTTATCCTGTCTTATGTGGAGGTACAAGGGGGCAGGATTGTACCACCAAAAACTAGAGAATACTAGAGAAGCATCCTTCCCTTGTTTGAAAAACTTTTTGGATTTCTGGGGAGAGCCAAAAGGCTGAGAACTCAAGTTCATAGTCTGCCTGCTGCTGGAACCAGATTAAAATGTAATTGGGAGGGGCAGATAGGTGGCACAGTGGATAAAGCACTGGCCCTGAATTCAGGAGGACCTGAGTTCAAATCTGACCTCAGACACTTGACACTTACTAGCTGTGTGACCCTGGGCAAATCACTTAACCCCCATTGCCCTGCAAAACAAAAACAAAACAAAAAAACCAAAATGTAATTGGGAAATGTTTAACAAAAATCAATAAAAATACATCAAAACATAGATAATGTTAATATGTGGTTTTCTAAGTCAACATGTCACTGGCCTGGATCGTGATATAAAGCTTCACGGCCCCCTGATTCTATTATCTAAACCTCCTGCTTTGATGGCTCTTGGCAAGTGTAGGACACAAGTTGGCTGTCATTCGCCTGCTCAAGATGTTCTCCTGGCACCATTCTTGCCTTTATATTAAAATACAAAGTCTTTTATTTGGTCTTTAAAACCCTTCATAATTTGACAATGTTTTGCCTTCACAATCTTGTGGCACTGACTCTACATTCTAGACAAACTGACCACTTTGCCATTTTCCATATCATATCCCCTTTCTGCACCTTTAAATAAGCCATTTCTTGTGACTGAAATACTTTCTCTCCTCATTTCTACCTCATGACTTCTTTCAAGGCTCAGCTCAGGTACAACATCCTTCAGGAAGTCTATCTCCCAGTTGTAAGTATCCTCCCTCTGCAGATTACTTTGTGTATATGCAGCCCCTGTCTCAAAGCCCATTGGTATGGGATTTTCTTCTTCTTGGTGAAGTTGAATGCCCTGCCTGCCCTGCCCTTTGTGAAGGGTTGGGTGGAGTTGGCAAGAGTGAGAGATTCATTTACATCAGTCTTCTTGAGACTTAAGTCACTTCAGACACTTCTGGCTTCCAGCTGCTAGAAGGAAGCTGCTGCTGTTCAAATTGCTGTAGGAAATAATTCTGGAAGACATGAGAGGAGCTTGCTACACTGGAGACTTTGGGGAGTTTCCCCTTGGGTGAGATCCAGGACCTTCTCTTTTGGTTGAGCTGAGTTATCTTGCTTCCAATAGGAGAGCTCTTTCACTCTATATTATTTAGTACATATCCTCCCATGTATACCTTCTATGATTCCTGTTTTGTCACCAATTTGGATAAATGGGTTTCTTTGCTATTTGCTATGTGTACTCATTGTAGAAGTGGTATTTGGTGGGGAAGGGAGTCAAGCCTTGGATATTGAGCTTTGGTCCTCTTCCTCCCCGCCAATGAAAAACAGCTACCATCAGTTATATTGAACCTGATTATATCTCCCAGACTAATAATATTTAAGGGAGCAAATAGATATAATTCTAGCCCCATACCCCTTCTCTCTGAAGAGAGCAGTTTCTGGCCCCAACTTCCTGCTCCTCCTCCTGGCAGGAATTAAAATCTCCTTTGGAGAAGGGTTGGGGGAGAAGAGGCAAGAGATGTTTATTCTTCCTCCCTCTGAACCACACAATGACAGCTCCATGCTATAGGCTGGGGGACAGCCCTTCTCTATACACAGGGCCTCACCACAATAAGGTTTCTCATATATATATGTTAATTGCTGTTTTAAAATGTACAGGAGGGAGGTTATTGAAAATGGTTCTTTGTGTGAGTTTTCTGAGGAAACAAGATCTTTCACATTTCCTATAGAGATGACCTTGGCAGTGGGGCAGGGGCCTGCTGGAGCCCTTTCCTACTGGCTCTGGAAAACTGATTGTTAAATGTTCAACGTGAGCATTTTCACCTTGGAAATCAGCTTTACCTGTAGTTTTGTTCATTGCTTAGACTTAAGAAAGTGATGGAGAAAATGTTAATAATGTAAATCAAACTTAAAAGCCTGTGGGAGAGTTAGTTGTTACACATTTACCACAACACTACTGGGGGTGGGGAGTCAGTTGTTAAACTTTACCAGCATGCCACTGAGAGGGGCGGGGTGCTTAACAAATTATCCTAAAACTGCCAGGACGGGGAAGCAGAGCCAGGAGAACCATATTTGCTGCAATGATGCAATAATGTCAATGAAAACAATACTAAAAGACATCAGCATTCAGATTAAATTCGATGCCCAACCTTGGTTCCAAAGGGGTGATGCTGAAATTCATTCCCTCCTCTAGTTAGAGATAGCAGATAAAAGGAATGAGATGTTGGCACAGAACAAAGTCACGATGACATAGGCTTTGTTGAACTGTTCTTTTGTTATAAGCTAGGGCTCTGGGGAGCTTGTCAATTGAGAATTGACACTAGGGTTTGTTTGTTTGTTTTTAAAGGTATCTTTAAAACATTAAAAAAAAATTATTAGCACCGGTATCCTCCCCACTCTCCCCTCAGACCCAGAGTTCTTATAGTTTGTCTTAGTTAGAGAAGAGAAAACCCTTACAGATTTGCCAAAATCTATTTAAGTGGGAGATGTAGCTTGAGCCTTGGATGTGACCTTGTCACCAGGAGTTTTTTCAGGAGCCTCTGTGATAGAAATCCTCACTCCGCCCTGCAGGGATCCCCTGTAGGGAGCTGTGATGATTTCCAGGAGATATTGCCATCCTAAAGGGGAGAAGTTGGAACAGTGGTGGATGCTATCAAGATGCGGTGACAGTGTCAGGTGTCAGATTAGACATGTGCAGGTAATGGCCAGAGAGCCATTGTGTAGAAAAAACAAATAGAATGGAAAACCGTCCATGACAGGGTATGATTCTTTGAGGGAACTGGATAATTATCTTGGGGTGCTAAGGACCTTAATGTTGCATTCTTGACTATAAAAGAGAGGAAAGTAGACACATTTCCAGCTTTTTCCAGCTCAGAGATGCTTCACTTTTTAAATTTTTTAATGGACTATATGACACACAGAGAAAGCTGGTAGCACGGTAGATAGAGCACTGGGCTTGGAGTCAGTAACATCTGAGTTCAAATTCAGTCCCAGAAACTTACTAGCTATTTGACCCTGGACAAGTCACTTAACTTTTTTGTCTGCTTGCTTCCTCAACTGTAAAATGGGGATAATAATAGTATTTAACTCCCAGGGTTATTATGAGAATCGAATGAGATCATATTTGTAAAACACTCAGAACAGTGCCTGGCACATAGTAGGTGCTTAATAAATGCTTATTTCCTTTCTTCTCATTGTCAGCCTAGTGATACCTATGGATTTCTCCTGAAATAATGTTTTTAAATGCATAAAAATAAAATATTTAGGATTCCAAAGAAGCTAATTTTTTCAAGGCTAGACTTTGAAAGATGGATAATTGTGCATTGAGTGCCCCAAGAAGATAAATAGCCCTTTTAATACCATAAACTACAATTTAATGGACAACTATCAGGAAACTGAAGGGTTAAGGGACTTGGAGGGTAGGGGTAAATGCCACCTGAGTCAGTGGCCTACCAAGAGCCACTATTTTTTTTCCCATTGGAGCATTTTATTTGTATGTATGTTTTAAACCCTTAGAAAAAGAATCTTAGGAATTTTCCTCCTGTGTGTTTTTGTCTTGCTTCCTCATGGTCCATGATGCTAGCTGAGGTTGTAAGCACAATGAACCCAAACTGACGGGATGGTAGCATATGATTCTGCCACTTTTCCAGATCTTTCAGTTGAATATCAAATCTGGGGATGATTACACCACACTTGTTTCATCTGCCTGTGAGGTTCACAACAATTTTGCTCTGTGGTCTGTGGTCTGTGGTCATTGATGATCTCAAATTTGCCAATGTAACTATGCTTCATCATCACAATTAAGAACCTGAAGATTACTTTAGAGCATGGCCTAATGAGAACCTGGTGTTTTCCTCCTTTTTCTGCATTGTTGATGCTTTTGAGAGCATTTGCCAGGAATTCATGAGCACCATGGTGGTGGCATTGCAAGATAAGAAAGAGCAAGATCCACTATTTTAGAACTCATAAGACCATTGGCTAAAAAGGCAGTAAAGATTGAGAAGGTAGGGAGTTCAGCTATGTTTAACAATGGCTTCAAGGAACTATTAGACCCAAACTATCCTGTGAACAAAATTTGATTTTACCTAACCATTGAGAGAACTAAGCCTTTATATCATTAGTTAAAGGGATTACTTTAATAACTGTGGGTGTTCAGTCATTTTAGTTGTGTTCTCATTTAGTGTATGATCCCATTTGGGGTTTTCTTTACAAAAAGTGGTTTTCCATTTCCTTTTCCAGATGAGGAAACTGAGGCAAACAGGGTTAAATAACTTGCCCGGGATTACATAGCTAGTAAATGTGAGGCCAGATTTGAACTCAGGAAGATGAGTCTCTTTGACTCCAGGCCTGGTACTCTGTCCACTAAGTCACCTAGCTACCCCTTGCTTTAATAATAATAGGATGTAGAAGGGTTCTACAATCACACATCTGGCATTTCCAAGGGAGGTTGGCAATAGTATTGAGGGAATGGGGGGGCAGCTAGGTGGCACAGTGGATAAAGCACCAGCCCTGGATTCAGGAGGACCCGAGTTCAAATGTGACCTCAGAAACTTGACACGTACTAGCTGTGTGACTCTGGGCAAGTCACTTAACCCTCATTTTCCTGCCAAAAAAAAAAATAGTATTGAGGGAATGGATACCAAGTTAGTGTGCTCAGAAACCAGTAGCATTCTAGAATTTATGCTTTGGGATAAACTTAAACCCTTTCAGGTTTCTTATTCATACTATACATAGTACTATAAGAAAGTTTGGTACCTCAATTCCATTAAACAAGCATTAAATGTCTACTGTGTACAGAATATATTTAAACATCATGACCATTACATGAGTCTTATGCTAGGATTCCTATAGCAGAAGAAAATAAGTGTAAGATTGCTCTCATTACAATTTGGAATTGTGTCCAAAGGGCTAGAGAGCTGTGCTACCCTTTGATCCAGCAATACCACTGCCAGTTTTCTATCCCAAAGACATCCCCCAAAAGAGAAAAAGACCTATTTGCACAAAAAAATTATAGCAGCTCTTTTTGTGGTGGCTAAGAATTGGAAATCAAAGGAATGCTCGTCAATGGGGGAATGGCTAAATAAGCTGTGGTAAATGATGGTGATGGAATATTATTGTGCTGTAAGAAATGAAAAGCATGATGATTTCAGAAAGGCCTGAATTGATGTATAGTGAAGTGAGCAGAACCAGTAGAACGTTGTGCACAGAGACAGCGATATTGTTTGATGAAGAACTGTGAAAGACTTAACTATTCTCAACAATACAATGATCCAAGACAATCCCAAAGGACTATTGATGAAACATACTATCCATCTCCAGTGAAAGAACTGATATCTATGGAACATAGACTGAAGCATGCTATTTTTCACTTTCTTTCATTTTTTTCTTTTATTCAAGTTTTCTTATATGAAATTAATAATATGGTAATGTTTTACATAATCGTACATGCATAACCCGTATCTGAATGCTTACCACCTTGAGAAGGGGAGGGAGGGATGGAGGGATAAAAATTGGAACCCAAAACTATAAATAAAAATGTTTATTAATTTAAAAAAATTAAAAAATAAACTTGGGGAAGTAAGTAAAAAAAAAAGGACTGCTCTCATTTTGCTTAATGGAATTCTATCAATATGGTCACATGCCACAGGGAAATCCTAGGGGACAAGCCATTGTTTAGTGGTGAATGGGAAAATCTGTGGGTGATAAAAACTGATTATAGGTGTTAGCCAACTTGGATGAATGACCTTAATGTGTTTGGGGAAGCTGTTGGAAGACTAGGAGATAAGATTACTAAAGGTGATAACTGGAAACCACTGGATTAAAGGGATATATGGAGTCAGTTTTGCTGGGAATCTTTTAAGTATAAGAACCATGTGATATTCTTTTTTTCTATTAAAATGTTTTATTGATGCCTTTTATTTTTGCCAATCATTTCTATAAATACCCTGCCCTACACCCAATCTCCATCTTCCCTCTTGAAGTTGGACTGTCTCTTATAACAAACAAAAAACCAAAACCCAAACCCCAAACAAAAAAGTAAAAAACAGTTTAGCAAAAATACCTAACTGCCCACATCTGACAATGAATGATATATTCTTTCCCAGTAGCCCCCTACCTCTTTTTCTTGAGGAAGGAAGTATGCCTTACTATCTCGTATCCAAGAAAACTCTAGGATTTTTGTTTGTTTTGTTTTAGAGGCATATGAAGTGGTTCAGTGTATAGAATGCTGGACCTGGAATCTAGAAGACCTGAATTAATATCTGGCCTTAGATACTTACTATTATGGAATCTTAGGCAAGTCACTTACCCTCAGTTTGCCGTAGTTTTCTCAACTGTAAAGAGGAGATAATAAAATACCTGCCTCACCAGGGTTGTTGTGAAGATCAAATGAGATGTTACTTGTAAAGTGACTGGAGTGGTGCCTCAGGATGTTGCTTCCTCCACATAAAGTTTCCAGTCCCCTCACCATTGAGGTCACCCTCCTTATGACATACACTTCAGTCTGTCAAAGTCCTTCTTTAAATGTGGTGTCCCACTGAACATAATGCTTCAGATGTGGTATGGGAGGGGAGAGTAGAGCATAACTTCCTTCTCGCTGGGCATTATATTTTTGTTAATGTTTTAGATCAGGGCTTCTTAAACTTTTTCCACTCATGACCCCTTTTTGCCCAAGAAATTTTTACATGACCCCAGGTATATAGGTATATAAAACAGGTATACACAACCTTTTACTGTTGCCAAATTTTTCAGTACTCCCACATTCAGTTATGGGTTAAGACCCACAGTTTAAGAAGTATTGTTTTAGATCCATTAACTTTTTTTCGGGGGGGGGGAAGGGTAAAGCAATTGGGGTCAAGTGACTTGCCCAAGGTCACATAGCTAGTAAGTGTCAAGTGTCGGATTCCGGATTTGAATTCAGGTCCTCCTGATTCCAGGGTCGGTGCTCTATGCATTGCACCACTTAGCTGCCCCAATCCATTAGCTATTTTGGCTACTGTTTACTTATCTTGAGCTCTGAGTCTACCTATTTTTTTATACAGAATGATTTCTAGCCATGTCTCTACCCATCTTGCATCTTTGTTGTTAATGAACATTTGTTTCCAAATCTAAGATTTTATACTTGTCTAAATGAAATTTAGTTTCATTGTATTGGTCTCATCAATCCAGCCTAGAGATATTTTAAAATCTAAATCTTGCAATTATTTTCATATATGAATCATTTGCAAATTGGAAAAGCATGGTTCTCCTCTTCCACCATCCACTCTACATTATACTGATAAAATATATGCTAAAATGAGAGAAACCTATGTAAGGAAAATTCTTTCATAAATTGCTTTACAATTATTGTCAATATATTTACATATACACCTATACACACTTTCACATTACAAGTAGATTTCAGATTCCTCAAGGTCAAGAAATAAACTTTCTACCTCTCTCTTATCTTTCCCAAATAGTGATCTAGTCCCCCACCTCTCTTTTGGGAAGAAGGAAATATGCCTTATTTTCTTTTATCCAGGACATTGGACTCTGCTCAGTGGTTCTTAATAAAGGCTTATTAACAACCTCTACCACTAATCATCTCAGTGCTGTGCATCAGATGGTGGAGGAAAAGAATTCAACCTTTTCTTCTTTGTTCTTTCTTCTTCCTGCAGCCTTCCTGACAGTGTACAGTTTCCTTAATACCTCTTCCCGCTGTTCCCTCCCTCTGAGGGGCTCTACTTGATATTTCTTAGTTTTATAGTGGAGAACCCCTTACTAAGTAAGAAAACTGGACTAGAGTCATCATTTCCTCCCTCCCCCTCCCATTTTCCAATGGTTATCTCGAGGCAATGCTGTTTTTTCACTCCTAGAATTACCTCCCCTCTCTCCCCCAAATCTCTGATTATTGAAATCCTTTTCATCTTTCAAGACCTTACTCAAATAGCACCTCCTCTCGGAAGTTTTCCCTCATCTCCCCACCAAGATATGAACTTGCTTTTCTTTTCTTTTCTTTTCTTTTCCTTCTTTCTTTCTTTTTTTTTTTTTGCAGAGCAATGAGGGTTAAGTGACTTGGCCAAGGTCACACAGCTAGTGTTTAGTATCTGAGGCTAGATTTGAACTCAGGTCCTCCTGAATCCAGAGCTGGTGCTTTATCCACTGCGCCACCTAGCTGTCCCCCTGAACTTGCTTTTCTTTAAACACTTATAGCAATTCGAATTATAGGTTTTACGATCAAAAGGGATCTTGGAGGTCATCTAGTTCACTCCTCTCATTTTTTTTTTTTTTGTTGGTGAGGCAATTAGGATTAAGTGACTTGCCCAGGGTCACACAGCTAGTAAGTGTTAAGTGTCTGAGACTATATTTGAACTCAGGTCCTCCTGAATCCAGGGCTGGTGCTTTATCCACTGTGCCACCTAGCTGCCCCCACTCCTCTCATTTTACAGATGTAAAAACTGAGTTTCAGAGAAGTGAAATGATTTGCCTCAGTTCATTTAAGTAATGAGTAGTAGGGCCTAGATTTGAACCCAAGTCCTCTGATTCCAAATACTGCACTCCTTCCATTACCTCAAGTTGCCTCTTTCTACCTCTTTTATGACACCTAGTATGTTTTGCCTTATCAGTTATTTGTGTATTTGTCTTATGTGCCTCTTCCCATATTAGAATGTAAGCTCCTTGAGAGCAAGGACTGTATCTCACTTAAAAAAAACAACACAACTTTTCACAGCCACCTAGCAGAGTGTCTTCCATATTGTAGATGTTCCATAAATATTTATTAAAGAGTGAAGGAAGGAAAGAAAGGAGGGGAAAGAAAGAAAGAAAAAGAAAGGAAGGAGAGAAAGAAGAAGGAAAGAAAGAGAAAGAAAGCTTACTGCCCACCAATTGAAGTCGTTTCAGCTTCAGCCTTTGCTAGGAATGTATCTAGATCTGATTTCCAGGAGGGAAGAGAACATCACTTGAACTCTGGGCCAGTGGGATCTGTCATGAGAGTCCTTAAATCTTGAGTGTTCCCCCATAGCTCTTCAGGAGTGCAGTCACAGCCATGCCCTTTCCATCTTGCTGTTTACTCTCTCCCCATGGAACCTTTATAAAAGGGACTACTAGACTCATGCTGAGTGGCTGGAGAACATACATTCTTGCTCTCTGGGAAGGGTATCCTTTATTGTCTGTTACTCAGCAGGAACGGCTCCATTTGCTTTTGTTTTTTTGTTTTTGGTTTTTTTGCGGGGCAATGGGGGTTAAGTTGACTTGCCCAGGGTCACACAGCTAGTAAGTGTCAAGTGTCTGAGGTCAGATTTAAACTCAGGTCCTCCTGAATCCAGGGCCGGTGCTTTATCCACTGTGCCACCTAGCCGCCCCTCCATTTGCTTTTGAATAGGTCAGCTGCCTCTTAAATAAGGGAGCAGAGAGCCTAGAAAAGAGTTCTTGCCAGAAATACAAAGCTGTAATCTGGATGACTGGGCAGAGATCCCTCACTCCAGGACACTTAAGGGATTTGGAGGTACCTCATGGTTTCAAACTCCCTTCTGATTTTGTCAGTGATGGAGAGCCAGCCCTCTCTGGTGTCAGATACTAGGCTAAGCAACTAGGTTAATCTTCCTTTGTCACTAGGTGGCAGAATGTAATTAAAATGTCAGGATTTCCTGCTACTTTGTAAGCTATTTCTCTTAAAGATTGCATTAGTTACATGGTACCATTTGCCAATGACATTTTAGGGTCAAGACCATAAAATAAAATTTCCTTTGTGCAAGTAGTGTTTATATCCTTTCCATCCCTTTTGATCCCCCTTGTGTTATTTAACTCATTTGCCTCAATGAGGCTGACACATGTAGGAATCAGTCTTAAGAACACTGTTGTGGAAATCGTGCTGGATTTGGAGTTCAAGTTCATCCTAGTTTTGCCACTTACTACCTGTGCCCTTATAGAAAAGTCATTTAACCTTTCAGTCCTGGTCTCCTTAACTGTAAAATGAGGGGTCAGACTAAGCCTCTAATGCACCTTCCAGCTCTAAATGATTCTAAATGATTCTATGCTCTTTCCCAACAGGACCCTCTCCAATCACTCAATAAATCAACTGAAAAAAGAAAACACAGCAGTATAGTGGAGAATATTGGACTAGAGAGTGGGAAATGGGGTTTTGACTTGGATGGCTTTGGGTAAGTCAGTCACTTTACCTCCCCGGGTCTTAGTATTCTCATCTGTAAAGTGAGAGGGTTAATAAACTAGATGATCTCTAAGGTATTTTCCAATTCCAAAATTCTATATTTTTAAGTTTACTTCCAATTTTTGTATTCTTTATGTTCTTTTTTTTTGGTGAGGCAATTGGGGTTAAGTGACTTGCCTAGGGTCACATAGCTAGTAATTGTTAAGTGTCTGAGGCCAGATTTGAACTCAGGTCCTCCTGAATCCAGGGCCAGTGCTCTATCCACTGTGCCACCTAGGTGCCCCTCTTTATTTTATTTTTAGTCAGGGTGTGCTTGTAAATTTTTAACAACCAGCTTAAAAGGAAAAAATATACACATGACACCCTTTAAATTTTACTCTGCATTATTAATATTTGCTACATCCCCTTCTTAAGCTAGATGATCAACAAAACAAGAATGCAAGCCCTGATTTATGTTCATCATTAAGTCTTTTTTCAGTCATATCTGATTCTTTGCACCCCATTTGGGGTTTTCTTGGCAAATATATTGGAGTGTTTTGTCATTTCCTTCTCCAGCTCATTTTATAGATGAGGAACCTGAGGCAAGCAGGGTTAAGTGACTTGCTCAGGGTCACATAGCTAATAAGGGTCTGAGACCAGATTTGAACTCAGGTCTTCCTGACTGCAGGCCAGGAACTCTACTCACTCCACCACCTGATTTGTAGCCCTGGTGAATTTCTGAGATAACAATGTTCATACTGAAAATTTTAACAAGGGGCTCTCATGAGCCAGTAGGATCTTGCTCTAGCATACTCCTGCTTACAGCCCTGATATTCTATATAGACCCAAAAATTTAGAGTCACAAGGGTCCTTAAAGGTCATCAAATCCAATTCCCTCATTTTACAAATAAGAAGTGACCAGAGGGCAGCTAGGTGACACAGTGGATAAAGCACTGGCCTTGGATTCAGGAGGACCTGAGTTAAAATCTGGCCTCAGACACTTGACACTTATGAGCTATGTGACCCTGGGCAAGTCACCAAAAAAGAAAAAAAAGAAGTGACCAGCCCAGAGAGAAGTGACTTGCTCACTCAAAGCAATGGGTGGCAGAGATAGAATTTGAACTCTAAGTTGAAGAATCTTTCCCCATGCCCTGTTTTAAAGTATCTGCAAGTTAGCTAGGTGGCACCACCATAGTGCACAGAATGAGGGTCTGAATTCAGGAAGACTCATCTTCATGAATTCAAACCTTGTCTCAGCTACTTCCTAGCTGCATGACCCTGCACAACTCACTTAACCCTGTTTGCCTCCATGAAAGAAATGGCAAACCACTCCAGTATCTTTGCCAAGAAGGCTGCAAATGGGGTCATGAAAAGTCTGACACAACTGGCAATGTCCTAGTTAGCAAGTTCAGAAATTCTCTTGTCTCTTGTTTAAGGTCTCTGGTGCTCGACAGTATCAAAAAATGGGAAAACCATGTCCTGGGTACTAAATTCCTTCCCATAATCTTCCTTCCTAGTAATCAGAGGATGGCAGAATTGTGAGTTTCCCGAGCCATCCTCTGATTATTAGGTGTGGATTCATTGTCACCTGGCCCCTTTGCTATTTCTTCTCTGCTGAACCGCTTTTGAGCTCAAGGGGGTATTCATAAGACCTTCACTAACATCCTCCTTTGAATGTCTTGCTGTGGTTTGTAGGTGACCCTGGGTTTTCAAAGACCATGCCTTCAGAGGGCAAGTTCTCAGTGATTCCACTAAGGTATAATAAAGATTTCAAATAGGTGTCTAGTGTATGTCATCATGCAAGAGATGACCTGGCCAAGTTCTGAGAATAATAGAATCAGGCTGGCTGCAACACGATGTTTCATTTTTTGTTTTATGGGTTGTTGTTTTGTTTTTTTGCCACAGCAATTCTATATACTAGAGGAGTATGAAGTAATAATAGAGGGCTAGACTGGGAGGCAGAAGTACTTGAGTTCAGCTATCACCTCAGACACTAGCTGTGTGATTCTAGAAAAGTCACTTAATCTCTCTGTTCTTCATTTTCTTTCTCAGTAAAATGAAAGAATTGGACCTGACAGACTCCAATTAAATCCCCTTCAGCTCTCACTTCCTTTTTCTGGGGGAGGGGCAGGGGCAGGGGCAATGAGGGTTAAGTGACTTGCCCAGGGTCACACAGCTAGTAAGTATCAAGTATCTGAGACCAGATATGAACTCAGGTCCTCCTGAATCCAGAGCCGGTCCTTTATCCACTGAATCACCTAGCTGCCCCTCCCTTCAGCTCTAAATTTATGATCTTATGACTTGCCATCAGGAGGTAGTACCTTCTTTGAGAAAATCATTAATCTTAGAAAATACTGAACTATTTATAAGAAAAAAGTTAACCTATCTATAAGAAGGGTACAATTAGATTCAAAGAAAAGAAATCAGCCTAGTGTAAGCTCCACAGCTCTGAAGTTTCTCAGATCTGCCAGGCCATCTGTTTTTTGATCAGAGTTTGCCATTGTGCCACCTTTGAAGCCACCATCTTGACAGAAAAGCCTCCCGTCACTCAGGCTCCTGCCAGACTTGTGTATCCTGTCCCAACACTCCAGGATTTGGATTATCATCCCCTAATCATAGACTTTGGTTTTTCCCCTATTGGATGATTTACAAATACATGCCAATATAAGCCAATCAGAAGACCTTCCATATATGGCATCCTTTGGCACCACTCCCAAAGCTTCCACTGATTGCACAGTGTGTCAGTAGTCATGTGAACAGTTCCCAATCACCTCAAAATACCCCTAAAGTTGTAAAACCTGTTTTTTTATTCAAATCAAACCCCCTAAAGACTGACTTTACACGTAGATGAAATAGGAGACTACCTATAACCAACATGATATATTTGAGCGTGACCAGGAAGGCTTTGCCCATCCACCAATATTTCTTTCTCCAGTTATATAGGGATATTTCAGTTCACTACAATTGGAATATACACTATGTGAAGGGCAGTAAGGTGAGATAGGACTAGAAAAATAGCCCATTGTTGGATTGTAGAAGGGTTTCAATGCTAGGATGAAGCTTATAGACTTAGAAGAGGAAAGGATCTTAAATGTCATCTAGTCCATTCTCTCCATCTTATATATAATGAGATTGAGGATTGTGGAAATTACATGACTTGGCCAAGGTCACAAAGAAAGGGGCAAAGCTAATATTTGAATCCTGGTCCTCTGAATCCAAACCCAGATATCTTTCTATTGAACTATCCTAGGGAGTGCATACTTAATTCAAAAGGCAAAGGAGAGCTCCTGAAAGTTTTTTGAGTCAAGGAGTGATACAATCAGAGCATTATATAAGGAGGATTGCTTGGACAACAGTGTGAAAGATGGATTGGAGAGGGTAGAGATTACAGGTAGGAAGATCAGATAGGAAGTGCTTGTGCTGGTAGATAGATGTCTGGAATGAGCACAATTGCAATGGCTTTGGAAAGGAGGGAGCATATGAGAGAGAATTAATAGGCCTTAGAAACTGACTAGATGGGAACAAGGGCAAATGAAGAAGAGCCAAAGATGACCCTTTGCTTTTGAGCCTAGAAGGATAATACCAGGCACAGAAAAAAAATAGGATTAAAAATAGATTAAAAAAGATGATGAGGGGGCAGCTAGATGGCGCAGTGGTTAAAGCACCGGCTCTGGAGTCAGGAGTACCTGAGTTCAAATCCAGCCTCAGACACTTGACACTTACTAGCTGTGTGACCGTGGGCAAGTCACTTAACCCCCATTGCCTTAAAAAAAAAAAAAAGATGATGAGTTCAGTTTTGGACATGTAGCATTTGATGTGCCAGCAGAGGACAGGCATCCAAGTGGGAAATGAAGGATTGGATCAGCTTTTACTTCTTCAAACATGTGGTGAGGATGACAGGGCAGAGTCTGAGATTGCCTTGTTGAAGATGCAGATCGGATGTCTCAAGATGGTTCTATCATCAAGAATGGTCTACTAGAAAGTGGAAGGGGTGGCTAGGTGGCGCAGAGGGTAGAGCACCGGCCCTGGAGTCAGGAGTACCTGAGTTCAAATCCGGCCTCAGACATTTAACACTTGCTAGCTGTGTGACCCTGGGCAAGTCACTTAACCCCAATTGCCTCACTAAAAAAAAAAAAAAAAAGAAAGTGGAAGCACCTGCCACAGGAAGAGGTATTGAACAACACTGCAGCACATGTGATGCTCAGAGGGAAACACAAACACATAACACAGATACACAGACACAGACTGACAAACACTCCCTCATTTTATACATGAGGGAACTGAAGTACAGGGAAGTGTATTTTTATTTTATTCAGTCCTCAAGTCTCCATGGGGTTTGTCTAATTCCATATTTAACAGTATCCCTTTTCCTAAGAACTCTCTGCCTTATTTTCCCTCCATGGAAAGGAGGTTATGATTTGATCCTCTGGGGAAAAAATAGTGCACACAGCCTTCCTCCTTCCAAAGGCATATCATGTGATCTACAAGACTGTTGACTAGTCACGTTCCCTCATTTTTGCTGTTCCATGGGACAAAAAGCTTGTATCCCTCATATCAATGCTCCCCTGTGCAATACTCTTCTCATTGTTCTTCTTTTCCTTCTCTTAAACGGTCAGTTAGTACTAGAAGCCACTCTCAGAGAACTCGTTGTAGCAGATAGGGCACTTAGGCTTGGAGTAAGGAAGACCTCAGTTCAAATTCCACCCCAGATACTTAGTAATCATGTGACCCTGAGCAAATGACTTAATTTCTTGTGCCTCAGTCTCATCATTTGTAAAATGAGGGCTTTGGACTTAGTGGACTCTAAGTCCCTTCCAACTCTACATCTATGATCTTCTGTCCCCTCTGTTATTTTGAGGGTTCTACAAGAAAGGAAAGATATATGGTTCCTATATTACTTTCTTTCCCTTCAATTTCCTTGCCCAGGGCAAAAGCTTAAAGCCCAAACTCCTATTTACAAAGGACTTCATGTCATTGTAAATAGGGTCCCATGTACAACTGTGCTCATGGCAAGAAGACTATTGGTCAGGGGGCAGCTAGGTGGCCCAGTGGATAGTGCACTGGCCCTGGAGTCAGGAGGACCTGAGTTCAAGTCCAGCCTCAGACACTTGACACTTATTAGGTATGTGACCCTGGGCAAGTCACTTAACCCCAATTGCCGAAGAAGGAGAAGAAGAAGGAGGAGGAGGAGGAGGAGGAGGAGAAGGAGGAGGAGAAGGAGAAGAAGGAGGAGGAGGAGGAGGAGGAGAAGGAGAAGGAGAAGGAGAAGGAGAAGAAGAAGAAGGAGAAGGAGAAGAAGGAGAAGAAGAAGGAGAAGAAGAAGGAGGAGGAGAAGGAGAAGAAGAAGAAGAAGTAGTAGTAGTAGTAGTAGTAGTTTGGGGGGCAGCTAGGTGGCACAGTGGATAAAGTACTGGCCCTGGATTCAGGAGGACCTGAGTTCAAATCTGGCCTTAGACACATGACACTTACTAACTATGTGACCCTGGGCAAGTCACTTAACCCTCATTACCCTGCCCCAAAAAGAAGACTATGGGTCAGTTCCTTTCTTTGGGTTAGCTTACCTCAAGTTTTCAGCTATTACAGTGGAGTTTGGAAGGGGGTTAAACTTTGCCCCTTTGGATCAGGTTTGGGAAAAGTATATTACCCTGAGTTGTAACTTAGGTCAAATGACTGAAGCTCACATATTACTCTCATGGGAGCCATATTGACTACTCCAAAACAATATGGTCTAGATACCCCACTTTCCATTTCACAGTGGAATGATTTCCTGTCAAATCAACCTTTTCTGCAGGATGCTCTTTGGCATTCTTTCTTGTTCAGGAACAGTTTCTGTGCCAAACAATATAATTTTCATAGGCTTTGGAATCACTTAGGACTGACACTCAACCAATCTGCCTTGGTTCCAGGTCCTATATACACCTTTAAAAATGACTGGGGGAAGGAAGCCTTTGCTGTATTCTTAGCACTTTGATAGGCTTTCTCCTCATTTGTTGCAACCTACCTATACTGCTAGGATTGAGGAAATGAGCAATTTTGTAGATGCCTTTTAAAAAATGTCTTAGCTTGTCATATAAAAACATGTTGGTGCAATAATCTTCTCTTCTCTAAATATACTATACTAAATATATATACTAAATATGCAATATTTAGTACTCCCACTCTGAATCATTTGTTTCTTCTTGTTAGAATGTAAGCTCTTTCAGAATAAGAATTGTTTCCTTCTTTGTATTTATATACCAAAACCCCAGCACAGTGCTTGGCACATAATAGGAGTTTAATAGATGTTATTGGTTGATTGTTACTATTATTTTTTCACCCAAATATGCACTTCAGGAAGTGATACAGGGAGAAGTATCCTGGATTGAAAGTTTGGAAATCTAGACTCTTAGTGCCAGTTTCAGCCACTAACCAGCTTTGTGACCTTAGGCAAGTCACTGGTTAAGGCTCAGATTTCTCTTTTTAAAATTTTAAAAAATCTATTTATTTATAACATTCTTTTCTTCTTAAATTTTGAGTTCAAAATTCTCTTCCTCCCACACCCTTCTCCACCCACTGAGAAGGAAAGCAATATGATATCAATTATAAATGTGAAATCATGCAAAACATTTCAATATTAACCATATTTTTTAAAAGCAAGAAAAATAAAGACAGCAGGAAAATTATATTTCAATTTGCACTGAGAGTTCATCAATTCTCTCTCTGGAGGTGGACAGCATTTTTTTCATCATGAGTCCTTTGGCATTGTCTTGGATCATTGTATTGATCAGAGTAAGAGCTTAGTTTTTCTCTTCTATAAAGTAATGGTTTTCCTGGATAATATTGAAATTCTTTTCCAGCCTGAAGAGCCTGAGGTCCTAAGTCACAGTTACATAAGCCTGTGACTTCTGTAAATACTTTGAAAAATTGAAACTAACCCCAAAAGAATTCCTCCAGGCCAGAGGTCAAGTACTTTCAAGGAGATTTGGGAAATCTTGAAGCCTCTCAACAGTGCTTGTGGTGGGGGGAAAGAGAAAGGAAATCTAATGGTTCTCTAGTACCAGCCCTTGACCCAGACCTCATTTTGGGCTGAAGAAGTTAAGGATGAGAGAGCAAGAAAAAATTATAAAGGAAGGCTGGGGGAGGAGAAGGAAGGCTCAGAAGTAGATGATTGAAAGGCCTTCATTTCATTTTTCTTTTTAAAACAATGACATTATGTTTGGGCACAGAAAACTCTATTTTCATCTCTCCTCCCCCTCTCCCAGCACATTCCGCTAGAGTAGATAAACAAAATCTTCCATTGGCCTGATTGTGATCGATAGTCTACTCTTCATTAAAATTCATCAAACATTTATTAAGCGCTTACAGTGTATAGAGCTATTTGAGACATCCTGAAAGAGAAAAAAAGCTTAGATAAGACAAGGTTTCTGCCCTCATCAACTTACTGTCTGGTAGGATAAGATGGCAAGCACGGTTAATTATAATACACAATGAGACACAATAAGTATATTAGAAAGGTGCAAGACAAGGTGTTATCGGGGCCTTATCTCATTTGGGTGTGCAAGTTATTTCTCTGACAGGTGTTGAAGAAGACTAACAGAGCTAAACATGAGGCCTGACCTCCAAAGCTTGCAGGTCTCTTTCCTAAAATATAACCTGCAAAGTGCTGCTAGAATGATCTTCTTTCTGGTATGCTAATTCCCATTTCCAGCCCTTTCCTTGTGTTGTTTCCCCTTCTCCCCTTCCACACCTGGAATGCCATTCCTCCTGCCCTTTAAATACTACCAAGTTTTCAAGGTCCAGCTTCAATCCCATGTCCTCCATGAAACCTTCCCTAACTATTCCAGGTCCCATGGATCTTTCCATTTTCAGGAGTGCACATACAGTCAGGACCAAAGTTTTGTACTTTTCCATTCATTTCCTGTTTTAGTTTTGATCCCTTCCAAACTGGACTGATAACTCCTTGAGAACAGATACTATGTCTTTTACTTTAATTATATCATTCATTCCTCCAATTAGTATTGGGCACTTAAAGGGCACTCAATAAATTATTTCTAACTGAATATACATATACATACATATATATATATATATATATACACACACACACATACATAAATCTGTATATATATGTCATTGCTATATACATGTATTGTATTCAAGGGGCAACTAGGTGGCACAGTGAATAGAGCACTGGCCCTGAAGTTGGAGGACTTGAGTTTGAATCTTACCTCAGACATTTACTAGCTGTGTGACCCTGGGAAAGTCACTTAACCCCAATCGCCTTAAACATCCAGGGCCATCTCCAGTCATCCTGATGAATATCTCACCACTTGACTCATATGACTGTGGAGGACAGAGTGAGGTTGGTGACTTTGCATAGCCCTTCCTCACTTAAATCCAATTCAGTGGAAGTCATGACATCATCTCCTGTTGTCATGGTCCCCTTTGAGAATGAAGGACAAACAACAAGTATGTACACACTATACATATACATATAGTATACTAAATGGTATACTCATTGATGTGAATATAATGAGGATTAAGGTTCTCAGTGCCATGGGTCCTTGAAGGTGTCAGAACAGGGACATTAAAAGGAGCCTATAAGCTGTTCAATTCTCTCTTTAAAGGAGCTTCTAAATTGTATATTACTGTAGCTCCACAATATATCTTTTTTTGTTTTGTTTTGAGGGGCAATGAGGGTTAAGTGACTTGTCCAGGGTCACACAACTAGTAAGTGTCAAGTGTCTGAGGCCAGATTTAAACTCAGGTCCTCCTGAATCCAGGGCCAGTGCTTTATCCACTGCGCCACCTAGCTGCCCCCTCCACAATATATCTTTATACTTGTATCCTTGAAGGTTCTGTTTAGGTTCAAAATGATTCTGGCTCTGGCTGGTTTTGGTTTCCTATTGTCCCTTTCATTTTTTGGTCTTGGCTAAGTTTTCTCTTTTTGGCCCCATGTTTATAGTTATAGCAACTTGGCCTCTGGCATCTGACTATGCCCACTGTGTCCCTGCTGGATGAATCTGATTCCTCAGGTCTCTTTTTTTTTCTTCTTTGAACTTGGCCAGGACCCAGGGTATTGATGCATTCAATTGCAGCAAGGATTATAAATCTCTCCAGGACACAGGATGCCCTGTGAAGGGGAACCAGAGCTGTCTTCCCTCCTTTTTCCATATATTTCAAGGAACAGACATGAGCAATTTGAATAACCTGGCCCAGCTGCCCTGAGAATGGAGGGACAATTGGGCTAAGAGTGAGGTACTTTAACCCAAATCCCTAGCTCTAGCAAAAATGTCAGAAGTAGAAAACACCCCCACTAGATGTTGGGGGAGAAAGTGATGCAAGTGGTAGAGAGCTACCATGAGCCTTTAGCAAATTGAAGAAGATGATCCACTTGTGACATGCAAAGGGAAGGGGTTTCTATAGCCCTATAGAGATCGATGTCTGTGAAGTGTGAGGTCCACATCTATATGCAAAAGAGGTTTAAGAATGGTAGGGGTGGGGCAACTAGGTGGCACTGGCCCTGGATTCAGGAGGACCTGAGTTCAAATGTGACCTCAGACACTTAACATTTGCTAGCTGTGTGATCCTGGGCAAGTCACTTAACCCTCATTGCGCTGAAAAAAAAAAAAGAATGGTAGGGGTGGGGAGTGTTTTTTTCTTCATTGTAAACACACATAGGGGATTTTAATCACTGACCAGCTGCTTAGAGAGTGGGCTCCCTGAGAGAGTGAACAAACACAATTTGCTGGAGGCCAAGAGAGCAGGAGAGCCAGGAGGACTGCATATAGTCCTGGCAGCCCATGACTGCCTCCTGGGAGCTGAGGAGAACCACAGGAAGAAGGAACTATGGAGGGCAGGGGTGGGGAGCAAGGACTTTGTGTTTGCTGAGGGCAGCAGGAGGCCTGAATTGCTGGAAACAAATGCTGAACAGACAGAAAGGAATGCTGATTGGAAGAGCAAATCTTGACCAGCCTCTGCTGGGACCACACTAAGTAGTAAATCATGGAGAATGTCAAGATCTCTGGGAGGAGGGTTGTTCACTGGTGAGTTATACTGGGGAGATAAACTACCTAGGTTTGTACTAGACTCATTTCTAATCACATATTCTATTGGCATGTGCTTGTAACATTTGAATATACAATTTAAAAAAATTCTGAACTTAATAAACATCAACAAAAGTTCTTTCATAAACATAGTAGAAAAGAGAGGATTGCACATGAAACTGCAAATCTCTATTCTAGATGACTTTCTTTTCTTTCTTTTTTTCTTTTTGGCAGGGCAATGAGGGTTAAGTGACTTGCCCAGGGTCACACAACTAGTAAGTGTCAAGTGTCTGAGCCCAGATTTGAACTCAGGTCCTCCTGGATCCAGGGCTGGTGCTTTATCCACTAAGCCACCTAGCTGCCCCCGACTGTCTTTTCTTTTAAAGTGTATGATCAGTTCAGCGTGTAACTTTTAAAGTTGTCCTGTTGTCTGTGTTGAATGTTCAATTTGGTCAATAGGCTGATTCTCCTTGTCTCTTTTTGTTGGCCAGGGCACTTCAAATAAGGGTATTCTACAAGGGCAATTGGAACTATATCAACATATAGGTTTGAAAGTATCAGTTATTGCTACATCTCAAATTATTCAACTTTGGCCTGGAACTACTGCTGACTATACCTATCTACAGAGAGAGAGAGGGCCAGCTGGAGCCCAGAATGACTGTGCACGGGGGTTTTGAGATGGAGGTAAGGAAGGAGAGCATTTAAGACACAGAAAACCACTTGTATAAAATTAGGGAGGTGGGAGTTGGAATGTTGCAAATAGGCAGGGGTATGTTTGTAAATGTTTAACAACTAGATCTCCTGGAAATTTATATATATATATATATATACACACACACACACACACACACACACACATGTATATATATGTGTGTGTATATGTATATATGTATGTATATATATACATGCACTTTTAAGTTTAATCAGGATTATTAATATTTTTGTCACCACTTTTTAAGTGTAAACAATCAACAAAACAATAGACCAATCCCTGATTTCCAAGGTGTGGGTACTAGCACTAAATTTTTTTTTTAAGGGTTTTTTTTTTTTTTTTTAGTGAGGCAATTGGGGTTAAGTGACTTGCCCAGGGTCACACAGCTAGTAAGTGTTAAGTGTCTGAGACCAGATTTGAACTCAGGTCCTCCTGACTCCAGGGCCGGTGCTCTATCCACTGCGCCACCTAGCTGCCCCAAACAAACAGAATTTGGAGTTTTCTTTTTTTTTGTTTGGGGTTTTTTTTGTTTGTTTGTTTGTTTTTTGTTTTTGCAGGCAATTGGGGTTAAGTGACTTGCCCAGGGTCACACAGCTAGTAAGTGTCAAGTGTCTGAGGCCAGATTTGAACTCAGGTACTCCTGAATCCAGGGCTGGTGCTTTAACCACTGTACTATCTAGCTGCCCTACTAGCACTAAATTTTAACAATTAGTTCTCTTGAGTTGGTTCCAGCATTCCCTTGGAAACTGGGAATGGCTAGCAGGTCGGTTTGATTAGAATGGAGAATGCATGAAAGGCAACCATATGAAATAAGTCTAGAAAGGTAGATGACAATCAGATTGTGGAAGGTTTGAAATGCAAAACTGAGGGTTTTGTATTTTAACCTTGAGATAATTGGAAGCCATTGAAGATTTTTGAGTAAGGAGATCACATGGTCAGATATTCGTTTTAGGAATATTTATTTGGTACTTTTGAGAAAGATGGACTGGAAGGGGGAAAAACTGGAAACAAGGAAATCAATTGTGAGGTTTTTAGGTAAGAAAGCAAGGAAGGCCTGAAATAGGGTTATATTTTTTAAGAGCTCATTAAAAGTGCTGTCATTTTCTCCCATATGCTTTTTATTTATGATCTCTGAGTATCAGTGTAGGGAAGAAGAAAGAACTACACAATTCAATTGTTTTTTAAGTGTATATGATATAAAAATATCCTGTATTATGTACTAATGGATATGCATAGATGAATGAATGAAAAAACATTTATTTAGCATCTGCCACATTCCAAGCACTGCTCTAAGCTCTGAGACTACCAATACAAAAGTGAAGCAGTACCTGCCCTCAAGATGCTTACATTCCAATGGGGGAAACAATATGTATAAGGGGATGGATGGTGGCTAGGAAAAGGCATTTTGGTTTAGAAGGTCATAGGCCTGGGAAACAGCTAGGTGGCGCAGTGGGTAGAGCACCAGCCCTGGATTCAGGAGGACCTGAGTTCAAATCCGACCTCAGACACTTGACACTAGCTATGTGACCCTGGGCAAGTCACTTAATCCCCCATTGCACCCCCCCCAAATTTTTTAAAAATTAAAAAAAAATAAAGTCATAGGCCTGTAGAGAAGAGCCATAGTGGAACTGATTCACACATCCTTTCCAGAAGCAATGGTAGTAGTGATTGAATTATGGCTCCTTAGCTCTGGAAGGAATATGGATATGAAGAGGGGCTGGAGGGAGTTGAAGGGGAAAGAGATGGAAAGCATTCACTAATCGGGTTATTGTGAGACTCCAGATTAATGAGATATATGGTCTCTGTAGTCAAGGTGTATATAGTTCAATAGGGGAGATGATGCATGCATATTAATGTCTTCATTTATATTATTGTCCTGTGAATCCATTTAAAAGGCTCAGATCTTGTACTGACTTTACTTTCTTTGTGATAGTTGCATATTCATGTGTAGTGGGAGTTTGGTGTTAGTGCAAAGCTTTGGGGATGCACCGGTCCAAGGTTAAGGAGTTTGCTTCTGGGGGAATTGTGATAATATAAGCAAAGTGTCTTGGAGACACTGAAATGTGCATAGATATTTTGTAACTGCTTTTACTTAGCTAACGACATGGTTGTAAGGAACCTTTTTTGATTGGCTATTGTAAAGATTTAATTGTTATTTGAGGTTTTTATGCCTCGGTGGACACTGGCCTGGGGCTCCACAAACCGCACGGTGCTCCACCCACTGGTTGTAGCCGTTGCCATGGTGCTGGCACCTCATGTCATCACCACTTGCTGATGCCTACATAGGCCTGACAAAATTATAATGATTGGAAGCCTAGTGAGGGCAGTCAATTGGCTGGGGACTGTGTGGGGCTTCTGGGAAGGGGGAGGAGAATTCACCATTCTGGCTGGAAGCTGGAAGGTGACAGAAGCTCTGCTGTGTATTCTCAGCTGATTCCTGGGTGGTGGTATTTTTCAGGTTGTATAATTTCCATTTCCCTTGATCCTACTGATCCTGTTCGTGTGTGTGTGTTTTTTAAAGTTCGTTCTTGTTAAAATAAATCCTGTTCTGTTTTGAGGGAGGCTGCCAGTCTCCTTCCTTGCCCCAATATTGCGGCGAGCCGCTTAGCTAGCACTCCTCAATTAAAAATTGGTCCCCATAGTTTTAATGTGGCCACAACTGTCAGCATCTTCAAAAAAGGCTAGCTAGCTCCTTGAGTAGCTTTTGGACTAATTCCTCAGCTCCTTTGCCCAAAGGATCTGGTGAGAGATCATACTGTAAGGCCTAAGGGCTTTCTTCCCTCTGAGGTCATGTGGCTCTGAGAAAAAGGCCTCAGTTCTTGACCTTTAGGTTTGTTCTTTTCAGTACGAGGTGAAAGGAATGGAATCTGTGACTCTGAAAGTTTTGAAAGGTTGGGAGAGTGAACCACAGGAATTCAGAAGTCAGAACCTCAACCTGGTTTTGTAACCAGCAAAGATTTGATGCCCTTAGGTGCCCTTTTGGGAATAACCTTTGGGACCTAAGTCCCCAGGAAGCTGCAACAAGTACTAATTCATCAGGGATACCTGCTTTGGACCTGAACCTGATGGGCTAATGCCATGTAGGAATTAAGTTAAGTTTCAAGACTACTCCCCCAGAGACTTATATTGTGTAAAGGAGATTATGCCCTGGAGATATTCTGGGAAATGTTTGTACTTTGTTCTTGCTATATCTTCAAAGTAAATATGCTTTTTTTGTAAAATTTAATCAATGCTAAGTAGTTAAGAGGGATCGGACCCTAAGAATGGTAGGGACACAGCTGATGGGGGCTTAAGTAAGTTACAGTAGAGTTACCCCAATCCTTCAAATATTACCCCTTGGAACTGTAAGGAACACATGTGGCAGCTTGGCTTTGGGAGAGGGTTTGAGTATACTTGTTATCCATCCTTGAGTTTTGTTTTTTCTGTCTATGCTTCTGTTTCTCCGGAATTAGCCTTTTTCAGCTTCTGGTTTCCTATAAGAATTGGGGTGGTTATATTTCATTTTATCCCAGGCATGCTCTCTCTCTCTCTCTCTCTCTCTCTCTCTCTCTCTCTCTCTCACTCTCTCTCTCTCTCTCTCACTCTCTCTCTCTCAGATGCCTTGTCTGCAGTTCACTAGGGAAAAGTTCATCTTGAAACAATGGTAAAGCCCTAAGTCCAGGGTCATTGGCTTGGCTGGACTCCTCTACCCTCTGGGAACAAGCCTTAGTGAAAAGAAAAAAAACACACAACAGCTGAGTCAATACTATTTCATCTAGCTTCTGAAGGGTACTAAGAACCTCTTCCCTGAAGGAGGGTGGAGCTTTGAGTCATTCAGCACTTGGGGCAGTGGTCCTGCCTGCCACTGTACATTCCTAACTATAGGACAGGGCCTATCATGTCCCCAGGAACTAGAAATGTTAAGGCTGGGGTAAGGAATGCTGATCAGGCTTTGGGTCCAATGCTTGCAGTCAATCTGGATTCAAATACCACCTTGTGAAATATACTATCTGTGTGAATTTGGGAAAGTCACTCAACCTTCCTTCCTGCACCTCAGGTTTTTAATCATAAAATGAGAGGGTTGTATCAGGTGGCCTCTGAGACTCTTTCTAGCCCTATCTATGTCTGTCATCCTAAAATATCTTATGAGGCTATTGATTGACACCTATTCCTGTTTATCTTTGTAATCTCACTTCGCTTTTATGTAGTCACGCGTGTAATTTGAACTTGAACTCTGTTTTGTCCATTAAGCTAACACATCATAATACAAAATAGAATAATCTAAGTGCCCCCCCCCCCAAAGGAACAAAACAAGGGCTTTGAGAGTTTTAATGTGGGAAAACATGATGTTTATGACAAAACAGAGGAAGGCCACAGATCTAGAAAGACTTTGTGGAGAAGATAGTGTTTGAATTGAGTCCTGAAGGGTGAGTCAAATTTCTGTGAGTGGAGATTAGGTGGGGAAGGGATTTGGGGCATGGGGAAAAGTACAAGGAAAGGCAGAAGGTTAGGAGAAAGGATGGTGCATGTTCATGTAACAGTGTGACTGTTCAGTTTGGCCAAAACTGAGATTGTATGAAGGAGGTTATAGGAAGTAAGGCCAAAGAGGTAGGGTGGTATCAGAATAAGAAGAGTCTTAAATGGTAGAGTAAAGAATGTATACTCTATATTCAGTAGTCAGAGAGGAGTTATTGAAACTTGTAGAACAAGGGAATGTGAACTCTGCTTTAGGAAGATCATTTTGTTAGCAGTCATTTGATGGATTGGAGAAGAGGAAGACTGGAGACAGGGAGACCCAGTTAGGAGCATATTGCAATAGTCTAGGTGCTAATAATCATAATAATAACAATAATGCTGCTGATAATAACAGGTATCATTTTATAGCACTTTAAGTACTATGTAAACAAAGGGTTTTACAAATAAAATAATATCTCTCTTTTTTCTCCACAACAAGGGAGGTAGATGAGAAGTCATGAGGTCTAAACTAGGATGGTTCCAGTAGAGAACTGAGAAGGTTCTAATTAGAAGAGGTATTGTGGAGGTAAGAAATATTCTAGGAAAGGACTACTGATATATAGGAAGAGTGGAATTAGATTTGTTCATTTTTAATTTGGAACACAGGGAGAACATAATTCTGGAAAAATCCAATACATGTTTTTGCCTCATGATTTGGATCTTGGTCATTATTTTACAGAGCAACATTTCCAAAAGTCCTTTTTCCATCCTTAGCCTGTGGGCAGTCCAATTCCTCTAGGCTGAGTTCCCTTAGACTAATCCCAAGGGAGAGGATTGGCTCTTTTTTATTCTTTTCCCTACATTCAGCAAAATATGAGAGGCTTGGTCCTTAAGGACAGAAGATGTGCTTTCCTTTTGTTTTATAGTGGGTATAGTATGGTTCTTTGTGAATAAAATCACCCTTTGACACTATCTATAGAGTATCACAGTGATTCCTGGTGTCTCATTCATTTGGTTGTATGAGTATCAATGTTTCCTTATCTATAGATGTATATAATACTACTTTAACTATCTACCTCACAGGGCTGTTGTGAGGATCAAATAAGATTATTATATATGTATACATACATACATATATATGTGTGTGTATAAATCTATCTCTATCTCATTAGCATGACCTTATTAAAATTAATAAGGATACTCTAAAACTATAAGTTGCAGAGCAAGTGTCAATTTGCATTAGTAGAAATTTCTTCATCACAGTCATTGGGATGAAATCACACACTGGTTCAGGGAAAAATTGTTTTAAAAAAATTGCTTAGATGAAAGTGGCAGAAGAGAAGTAGCATTATATACTAAAAATGTTTACCTATATGAGGAAATCCAAGAATCAGAGAAAGAAATCATGGTTAAGAGTACTTGGGTGAAGATCAATGGAAAGAGGAAGTGATATTATAATTGCACTATAGACAGGGAGAGGGAACAGGTGAGTTCAGAAAGCTTAGCATGGCAGCATGATATCATAGTGATAGGGGACTTCAGTTATCGATACAACTAATAATTTCTCATTCGCCTTTAATCGATCAACAAGTATATTTATTAAGTGCCTACTATGTGATAGACACTGACAAAACAAACAAAAGAATGAAACAATTCCTAAATACAATGAACTTACATTCTAATAAAGTAAAGAAATACAGATATCATAAATGACATGTAATACAGCACATGACATATAATATCACATATGACACAATATAGTGCATATGTGTTATATTATATACATACATACATACATACATACATACATACGGCATAAGTATAAAGTGAAAAAATACAAATACACAAAGTAGAGCACTGGACCTGGAGTCAGGAAGACCTGAATTCAAATTTAGCCTCAGACTCTTGATATCTGTGAGACCCTGGGCAAGTCACTTAATCTCTGCCTTAGTTAGATGGAGAATGAAATGACAAGCCAGCCATTCAGGTATCTTTGCCAATAAAATCTCATATGGGGTCATGAAGAGTCAGACACCACTGAATGACTAAGCAACAAGTTAAATACAAGATGGCGTGGGAGGAAGGGCACTAAAAGTTGGGTGGGTGGGTAGAATCAGGAAAATCTTCATATCAGAAATGGTACCTGACCTGCATCTTAAAAAAAGAGAGCAACTCTATGAGACAGAGATAAGGAGGGAATATATTTCCAGTATGTGGCGGTAGCTAGTGCAAAGGTGCAGAAATGGAAGATGAAGCATTGTGTATGAGTTATAGAAAGAAGGCTTGTTTTACTGATCACAGGATGTGGGAGGGGAAGTGATGTCCATTGAGGCTGGAAAGATGGGTTGTATAGGGCTTTAAAAGCTCTTATCCTTCAAAAAGTAGAGGAAACAATGAGGGAAGCTGCTATTTTGGTAGTTGTGTTCATAGAGTTCCTGGGTTTGTCTTGACAAGTAGACTCCCAAGTATTTTATATTATCTACTGTTACTTTAAATGGGATTTCTCTTTCTATCTCTTGCTGCTGGACTTTGTTGGTCATGTATAGAAATGCTGATGATTTTTGTGGATTTATTTTATATCCTGCTACTTTGCTAAAGTTGTTAATTGTTTCAAGTAATTTTTGAGTTGATTCTCTAGGATTCTTTAAGTATACCATCATATCATTTGCAAAGAGTGATAGTTTTGTTTCCTCCTTGCCTATTCTAATTCCTTTAATTCCTTTCTCTTCTCTGATTGCTAAAGCTAACATTTCTAGTACAGTATTAAATAATAGGGGTGATAATGGACATCCCTGTTTCACCCCTGAACTTATTGGGAAGGCCTCTAATTTATCTCAATTGCATATAATGCTTGCTGATGGTTTTAGGTAGATACTGTTTATTATTTTAAGGAAAGCTCCACCTATTCCTAAACTCTCTACTGTTTTTATTAGGAATGGGTGTTGTATTTTGTCAAAAGCTTTCTTTGCATCTATTGAGATAATCATATGATTTTGGTTGGTTTTCTTATTGATGTGGTTGATTATATTAATAGTTTTCCTAATGTTGAACCAGCCCTGCATTCCTGGTATAAATCCCACCTGGTCATAGTGTATTATCCTGGTGATCACTTGCTGTAATCTCCTTGCTAATATCTTATTTGAGATTTTAGCATCAATATTCATTAGGGAAATTGGTCTATAATTTTCTTTCTCTGTTTTTTGCTTTGCCTGGTTTTGGTATCACCACCATATTTGTGTCATAAAACGAATTTGGTAGAACTCCTTCTTCACCTTTTTTCCCAAATAATTTGTATAATATTAGAATTAATTCTTCTTTAAATGTTTGGTAAAATTCACCCATAAACCCATCTGGCCCTGGGGATTTTTTCTTAGGGAGTTCATTAATGGCTTGTTCAATTTCTTTTTCTAATATGGGCTTATTTAAGGATTTTATTTCCTTTTCAGTTAACCTGGGCAGTTTGTATTTTTGTAAATATTCATCCATTTCATTTAGATTGTCAAATTTATTGACATACAGTTGGGCAAAATAATTCCTAATTATTGATTTAATTTCCACTTCACTGGTGGCAACATCACCCTTTTCATTTTTGATACTGGTAATTTGGTTTTCTTCTTTCTTTTTTTTAATCAAATTAAGCAATATTTTATCCATTTTATTGTTTTTTTCATAAAACCAGCTCTTAGTTTTATTGATTAATTCTATAGTTTTTTTGCTTTCAATCTTATTAATTTCTCCTTTAATTTTCAGGATCTCTAGTTTAGTATCTAATTGGGGATTTCTAATTTGTTCTTTTTCTAGCTTTTTAAGTTGCATGCCCAATTCATTAATCTCCTCTTTCTCTTTTTTATTCATGTAAGCATTTAGAGCTATAAATTTTCCCCTAAGCACTGCTTTGGCTGCATCCCATAGATTTTGGTATGTTGTCTCATTATTGTCATTCTCTTGGATATAGTTATTGATTGTTTGACTCATTCATTCTTTAGAATGAAATTATTTAGTTTCCAACTGATTTTCATTCTACTTTTCCCTGACTCTTTCTTACATGTAATTTTTATTGCATCATGATCTGAGAAGGATGCATTTACTATTTCTGCCTTTCTACATTTGACTATGATGTTTTTGTACCCTAATACATGGTCAATTTTTGAAAATGTGCCATGTACTGCTGAGAAAAAGGTATATTCCTTTCTATCCCCATTCAATTTTCTCCAGACATCTATCTTGTCTAACTTTTCTAGTAATCTATTCACCTCTTTCACTTCTTTCTTATTTTTTGGCTAGATTTATCTAATTCTGAGAGGAGGAGATTCAGATCCCCCAATAGTATAGTATTACTGTCTAATTCCTCTTGTAACTCATTTAACTTCTCCTTTAAGAACTTGGATGCTATACCACTTGGCGCATACATATTTATTATTGATATTACTTCATTATCTATAGTACCTTTAAGCAAGATGTAGTTTCCTTCCTTATCTGTTTTAATGAGATCTATTTTTGCCTGCACTTTGTCTGAGATAAGGATTGCTACCCCTGCTTTTTTCATTTTAGCTGAAGCATAATATATTCTGCTCCAGCCTTTTACCTTTACTCTGTGTGTATCTCTCTGCTTCAAATGTGTTTCTTGTAAACAGCATATTGTAGGATTCTGGTTTTTAATCCACTCTGCAATTTGCTTCCGTTTTATAGCAGAGTTCATCCCATTCATATTCACAGTTATTATTACTAACTGTCTATTCCCCTCCATTCTATTTACCCCCTTTGTACTTTTCCCCCCTATTCCTCCTCACTGATGTTTTGCTTCTTACCCCTGCCTCCCCCAATCTGCCCTCCCTTTTTATCACCCCCCTCTCTTTTCTTTACCCTTTTCTCCCTTGGTTTTGTCCTCCTTTCTATCAGTCCCCCCTTTCCCTTCCCCTTTTGCTTCCCTAAAGAATGAGCTAAATTTCTTTATCCCAATGAACGTATATGTTATTCCCTCTTTGAATCAAATCTAATGAAAGTAGGGTTGAAACAATGTTCACCCCTCCTTTCTTTCCCTCTATTGTAATAGGATTTTTTCACCTCTTCATATGATATAATTCACCCCGTTCCACCTCCCCTTTCCTCTCCTCCCCATAGACTCCCTTTTTAACTCCTTAGTTTTCTTTGTATCATCACATCAAAGACAATTTATATTTATACCCTCTGTGTAAAGTCCTTCTCCCTGCCCAAATACATTTACAGTTCTTAAGAGTTATGAGTATTATCTTCCCATGTAGGGATATAAACAGTTTAACCTAATAGGGTAACCTTTTTTTTTTCCTCCCCCTCTGTTTACCTTTTTAAACTTCTCTTGAGTCTTGTATGTTGAGACCAAATTTTCTATTCAGTTCTGGTCTTTTCACCAGGAAAGACTGAAAGTCCCCAGTGTCATTAAATGTCCATCTTTTCCCCTGAAAGAAAATGCACATTTTTGCTGGATAATAGATTCTTGGCTGCAATCTAAGCTCCTTTGCCTTCTGGAATATCATATTCCAAGCCTTGCGGTCCTTTAATGTTGAAGCTGCCAGGTCCTGAGCAATCCTGACTGTGGCTCCATGATATTTAAATTGCTTCTTTCTGGCTGCTTGGAGTATTTTCTCCTTCACCTGATGATTCTGGAATTTGGCTACAATATTCCTTGGAGTTTTCCTTTTGGGGTCTCTTTCAGGAGGTGATCGGTGGATTCTTTCAATGATGATTTTATCCTCTGATTCTATGATATCAGGGCAGTTCTCCTTAATAATTTCCTGGAATATGGTGTCTTGATTCTTTTTCTGATCATGGCTTTCAGACAGTCCAATGATTCTCAAATTGTCTCTCCTGGATCTGTTTTCCAGATCAATTGTCTTTCCAATGAGGTATTTCACATTTTCTTCTATTTTTTCATTCTTTTGATTCTTCTTGACTGATTCCTGGTGTCTCATGGATTCCTCATTTTCCAACTGTCCAATTTTAATTTTTAAGGCATTGTTTTCTTCAGTGAGATTATGCACCTTTTTTTCCATTTGGCCAAGTGAATTTTTTAAGGCATTGTTTTCTTCAATGAGATTATGCACCTTTTTTTTTTTTCCATTTGGCCAAATGAATTTTTTAAGGCACTGTTTTCTTCAGTGAAATTATGCACCTTTTTTTCCATTTGGCCAGATGATTTTTTTAAGGAATTGTTTTCTGAAGTCAATCTTTGTGCTTCGTTTTCCAAGCTGCTGATTCTTTTTTCATAGTTTTCTTGTTTTGCTTTCATTTCTCTCCCCATTTTTTCTTCTACCTCTCTCAATTGATTTTTTGTTTTGTTTTGTTTTGTTTTTGTTTTTGTTTTTTTAGTGAGGCAATTGGGGTTAAGTAACTTGCCCAGGGTCACACAGCTAGTGTTAAGTGTCTGAGGCTGGATTTGAACTCAGGTCCTCCTGACTCCAGGACTGGTGCTATATCCACTGCACCACCTAGCTGCCCCACTGTCAATTGATTTTTAAAATCATTTTTGAGCTCTTCCAGGAAGGCTTTTTGTTCTTGAGACCAATTCACCTTCCCTTGTGAGGCTTCACATGTTGGCAATTTGAGGGTATTGTCTCCATCTGAGTTTGTGTTTGCTTCTTCCCTATTGATACAGAAGCTCTCCATGGAGAGGGCTCTTTTTTTTGCTTCTTAGTCATTAGTGCAGCTTATTTATTTATTTTTTAACTTGAGGTCTGCTCTGGGGGCACCAGGGTCCCTGTTTTGGGCTTCTTGTGCAGGGGTATAGGTGCTGTTTCACCAGCTTTTTACACTGAGGAATTTAAGTGTCTGCAGTTCCATCCCCCCGACCCCTGCACTTCCTGTCCGAATGCACTAGTATCAGTGGGCCTAGTCGCGCCTATCCTGTTCGTGGCCCTACAGCTGGCAACTTGCCCTCTTGACTGGTGCAGGTAGGTTTTTCCACTGTCCTGCTTGGCCACCAGATTTTTGAGCCAGGTTCCAGGGGCCTCAGTTGTTCGGCTGTGGCCCGCAGGGGAAGCTGCTATTTTGGACCTGTTTCTTAACAAGGGAGGGACTAACTGCTGAGTCAGCGATTGTAGGAACCTTATCGTGAAGCAGCCATTCCATCTTTGAATTTGTAATAGATGAGGAATGAAAAGCTGGACACCATCTGATATATACTCTAAATTCTGAGAGAACAGATTTCCCCCCCCAAAAAAAATCTAGATAAAGGATAGTTAAAATCCCAGGAATTAATTCTATAGGGGACCTGAAAAGCAGGAGGGAAAAAGGAGAAGGTAACCATATGGGGGTATGGTTGAAGTGTCCAGAGAGTCAGAACCAGAGTCAGAAGAGGAGTGAAGGACGTGTGGCTTGAGCACTTCCTCAAAATGGAGATTCTGAGAAAATCTCAACAGTTGGAGGAGGGAGCTTTGGGGAGGGATCTTCCTAGGTAAGAAGAGAGTTGAGACACGAAGTCATGATTAACTTCATTTCCTTTTTTGATAATTACAAAACTGTCAAACGTTTTGCTAAAATCTCAGTAAACCACACATCATCTTCCTGATTTATCAAATCAGGAATCTCATGCTACTCTTGTATGGAGACATGTAAGCTAGACTACAGGACAGTTAAGTGAATTTGGAACTAATTGAATGGCTGAATCCAAAGAACAGTCATTATTTGCTCAGTGTCAACTTGGAAGGGGAACAATAGAACAATCCTATATGTCCTTGGCCCTGGGCTCTTCAACATTTTTATTGGTTACTTAGATATAGGCATAGATTGCAAGGCTATCAGATTTGCAGACAACATACAACTAGAAAGAATAGCTGAAAAAATATATGTTAGTTATGATCTAAAAAGTCTATGTCAGCCTTGAACTCTGGGCCAAATGTTAAAAAAGACATTTAATTGGGATAAATGTGAAATCTTAAACTTGAATTAAAAAAAATGTAATTTCCTAGCTACAGGATGGGGAAGGCACGACTAGCACAGCAGTTCATGAAAAAAAGATTTGAAGTTTTCGAGTATTTTATTGGATGCTCATACAACTCAGCTGATTGATTTGGGCAGTCCCCCAAAACTGATGTAATCTTGTGCTGCATTAAGGGGGTTTAATATCCAGGACTAGGGTGCTAATGGTCCTGTTGCATTCTGCCCTGGCTAGGCAAATTCTAGAGTATTGCATTTACTTTTGGGCACCACATATTAGGTGACTTGAAAGTGCTCAAAGGAAGGGTCCTGGTGTGGTATGGGCCTCAAGGCTGGGCCATGAAGTTCAGTTGGAGGAAATGAAGATGTTTGGTCTAGAGGAGAGAAAATTTAGGAGATATGAGATAACTATCATAATGTATTTGAGGGACTGTCATAAGGAAAAGAGACTAGGCTTTTTTTTTCCTTTCAGAATGAGAACTTGCAAGAACTATCATGGTAGTAGGTGGAATGTAGTAGGTGCATAATTAAATACTCTTTGCTTGATTATTCAATCTGGGGAAAAACTTAACAGAGTTATCCAAAAGGAGAATGTTCCGTAATCTCTGGGCTACTCTTCATTGGGTAATGTCCTCAAGCAAAGACTGGATGACCTCTTGTTAAGGTTTGTTTTTGAGAAAATTTTTAGTAAGGTCTGGGTTGGACCAGATGTGCTCTGAGGTCTCTTTCAACTCAGAGACACTATTATCCCTCTTTAGACTATGATATACACCATTGGAAAACTCACCCTTGAGCATGAGATTCCCGATTCTTCAAAATATTATTCCCCTAAGAAATCATTCATGGAATGGATGAAGCATATTTCTCCTCTTTTTGATTGAGGTAGATGACTTCAAGCCCTATCATATATGGTCACTTTATAGGTTAGTTTTGCTTAATTATTTGCTGTTGGTGTTGCTGTTCTAGTAGACGATTTATGGAGGGGGAAGGACATGGTTTCTGGGAAATGGTTTTGATATTAAAAGGAAAAGGCACCAATAAAACAAATATGAAGCCAACTCTGAAATGGTTTTCCTATAATTGTCATCATCATCACCACCACCACCACCATCACTACCACCATTATTATCACTGACATACATAGTACTTTATGCTAACAAAGTACTTTGCATCCATTATCTCATTTCATTTTCACAGCAGCCATGTAAGTTAGGTAGTTCAATTGTTATAAACCTCATTTTATAGATGAGGAAACAGTGACTCAGAGGAAAGTTGCTTGCACCAACATGACACAGAAAAAATGAGTCTTGAATTAGGTTTCTTGATTTCAAGGCCAATAAGACCAATGATCTTTAGGGAGGGAAATTTATTTGGTTTGATGGGATCTCTCTATTTATTCTTCATCAATTATGTTGTCATGGAAGACATGGAGGGTGTGTTCACTCTAAATTTCCAAATCATTGTTTGAAATGTTGCACTTCTGGGGAAAAGAGACCTCTCCTTGGCTAATGAGAGGGTGACTGGGGCCAAAGCCTACTTTCATGATCAGATATAAGACATGGGACCCCTTTGGCCCCAGTTACCCTCTCATTAGCTTCATGTGCCTCCTCTGGTTCCTTCTACAGTACTTCAGTAGCTGTGTCCTGTGATCCTCTAGCCCATAAATTACACCCTAATAAATGCCTCTGAGTCTACCAGGAAAGGATAATAGCCCAGAGCCAAAAAGGAAAAAAATCGAAATGTTTTATGACTGACAGGTCAAATGCTTTTGCTGTTGATGGCAGAGGTCCTGGGTCCTATAGACTGAGCATGCACAGAGTAAGAATTCAGAGTGGAGCAGCTCAAGGTGGACCACTGACTCATTGTATGTGATCCAGGACTCATCAACATTGAAGCTAATCTCCTCATCATGGAAGTAGGAAAGGCAGGTAACTGCCATTTTCATCCATGTGGAGACACTGCCATAGGTCAGAAACATGTTGCCTGTTAAACTCTCCACTTTGCATCCTTCCACCCACTGTAAATCTTTTAATTGGTGTTTAAAAAGTGACTAAGGGAGCAGCTAGGTAGTGCAGTGGATAAAGCACTGGCCTTGGATTCAGGAGGACCTGAGTTCAAATCTGGCCTCAGGCACTTGACACTTACTAGCTGTATGACCCTGGGCAAGTCACTTAACTCTCATTGCCCCATAAAAAAAAAAGACTAAGAAGTGATGTTAGATCCCAGCAGTATCTTCTGAATTGTCAAAGAAAAACTAATTTATATTCAGAAGAGTTTGGGAGTATTTTATCATATCTAGTTTTTTTGAAAACTGATGATACAGTAGAAAGAAAGGAATTGGTTTCAATTCCCTGTTTTGCCACTGACTGCCTATTTGACCTAGTGGTACAGTCGAAAAAGCACTGGCTCCATAGTCAGGACTTGGGTTCAGATTCAACCTCTGGTGCTTACTATTAATGTGACAGTCCCTTAATCTCCCTAGGCCAAAATTGCCTCATCAGTAAAATGAGGGCCTAAACTAGATGATCTCTGGGGTCCCTATCAACCCTCATGGTCCTATGATCTCTGACCTTCAGTTGCTTAGCCTGTAAAAGGAAGGGGTCGGACCAGATTCCTCTTAGGCAGGTATTACAAGCATTGAGTGCTTATGATGTGCCAGGCACTCTGCTAAATGCTAGGGATACAAACACTAGCAAAAAGAAAGATGGTCCCTGCCCACAAGGAGCTTATATTCCAATGGGGAAAGACAACTTACTAAAAGGGAGCTAAAAAGCTGGGATGGGGATGGGGTGCTAGTGCAGCAGTCAGTGGCAAAGTTCAGAGTCAGTAGCAAGTCTCTTCCAGTACAATGTAAAGTATATGATGCTGAATTTGCACTCAGGAGACACCTGAGTTCAAATCCTGCCTCCAATACTTTAGTAATTGTGTGACTATGAGCAAGTAACTTAAACTCTCTGAGCCTGTTTCCTTAGCTGTAAAATGGTGATAGTAATAGTCACTACCTCATAGGACAGTGGTGAGGATCAAATGTGTTAATGGATCAAAGTAAAGTACTTTGCAAACCTCAAAAGACTCTTTCTCTCTCTATAAATATATGCACATATCTTATAAATGCCTATATGGGTACATATATATCATAGACACATATGTCAACTATTATTATAAATCCATGGTTTCTACTCCTTGATTCAGAGATCCCACTACTAGGCATAT
Organism: Dromiciops gliroides; assembly: GCF_019393635.1. NCBI lineage: Eukaryota > Metazoa > Chordata > Mammalia > Microbiotheria > Microbiotheriidae > Dromiciops > Dromiciops gliroides. The sequence goes on along the minus strand of NC_057861.1, from coordinate 618,075,490 downwards.
ACCCCAGGAAGATCAAAGATAGGTAATGGTCTAATATGTACCAAAATCTATTTGTAGCAATACTTTTTATATTAGCAAACAACTAGAAACAAAGTTCTCACTAGGGGAACTGATAAAAAACCCTGTGGGACACACAGGCATATACATAAATATATACATAAATATAATGAAATATTACTACACTTTAAGAAATGATCAGTATGGTGAATGCAGGGGGAGGGGCATGGAAAGAGATATTAAATGATACAAAGTCAAGGAATCAGAACCAGTAAAACAAAACAATCAGTGATGATGACAATGTAAATGGAAAGAATATCAATAACAAAAATCAGAACTAAATCTCGAATAATGATAATTATCAATCTTGCTTCCAAAGATGAGATATAAAAATGTATCCCCCTCCCCTCTTCAAAGAAGCAGGGGGGATTATGGAGGTGGAACACAGAATACACTGTTGGACCTGATTGATGTCTTTGTTAACTTTGTTCAATTGCCTCCCCCTCCCCTCCCCCTCCCCCCTCCCCCTTTCATTCTTTATGTGTGGCTCTCTACTCTGGGGAAGGGAAGAGATGTATTGATTGGTTAATTAAGATGATGTAAAAAAAAGCCAAACTGAATAAAAACAAAAACTCTAATCCTATTTTCCTTGTTAGAAATATATCTTGAGTCTGAGTTAACCAAATTATTTGAAACCATGATATATCATTCTCTAATCATGTTAATGCCAGGTTTGATACTATGTCAGTATATAATCATGAGAGGGATGGTCAAAGCTGTTGGCTCAGCCCAGTGCAGTGGAGAGAGCCTTGGCCTCAGGGCCAGAAAAACCTAGGGGCATAAAGTTCTGCCTCTAACATGCAGATTCTGTGATTCAAGGGAAAGTCACTTAACCTCTCAGTGCTCTGAGCAATACTCTAAAGAGAGGGTGCTGAGCTTCCTTGGAGAAAGGAAGGGAAGGGAAAGGGAAAGGGGGAAAAAGGCATTTATATAGCACCTACTATCTGCCAGATAGAGCACCAGGCTTGGAACCCTGCAAAGAGTCTCGGGGACCACCAGGAGTTCCTAGACCATACTTTGAGAGCCCCTACCCTTTATCAATGAAACCACAGGTTCAATTACTATCTTAAAAATATATGTTGTTGATTGATGTCTTTTGTTTTTACATCACAATTATTTCTGGGAACCAAAAAACTCTATCCAACTTTCTCTCCAGATTGAATACTTATTGTAACATAAAATAAACAATTATGCAAAAATACCTGATCCATTTACTGTTAAAAATGTATACAATGTTCTGCCCTAGTCACTTCTGATCTTCTTGAGGCAACTGCTTTCCATAGCTCTGATTAATGAGGCCAGCTTTTCTTTGACTCCAAGGCTGCCTGAAATCTTCCCTGATCTATCCAGTTGAAATTGATCCCTCTGAATCCCTATTGTGCCTATGTGACATTTAGTTAAGTAACAATCAATCAACTAGCATTTATTAAGTGCCTACTATTGTCCTAGGCAATTGCGCTGAGTACTGGTTTTGCCGCTTCTGGTGGTGATAGTGATGATGGTGGTGGTGGTAATGGTGATGTTGGTGATGATCACCAGAGACCTGAATCTCAATGGGTACATACTCTGTGGATTACATCCTTCACAAGTCTTTGGAGCAAAGAATTAGGCTCATTCTATGACAATACAATTGCAGCTTGAGCCCTGCACCTCACATCTCACTAGTCCCACACCTAACAACCATGAGATTCCTGGGTTTTACCCTGCTCCTGTTTCAGCACTGCCTCTTATCCCTGGCCCTCTTAGTACTTACCATTCAATTACTTGGTTCATGACCTTGGTCTCTTGTCACTTTGAATCTGACCTTGGAACTCCAGCTTGCATTATCCTACCCAGGTTTCCTCATTGATGAAGGTTCAGTCAACACATTGGACCTAATTCAATCAGAGCCATTGGGCAGGAGTAGAGGGAAAATTGGGGAAACAGAACACTATCATTATCCTCCAGTGACCCCCCCATGTTTCTGGGTAAGGAAGTGGATTTTGGGGTTGATTTTTATTTTACAAATTTCCAAATTTTGTTTTCCGAACTCACAATATTTGAGAGGATACACACAAACTCTTACCCCCTCCTTGAATGATTGATTCTCCAGGTTTTCTGTGGAGAAGTGCTTTTTCTTTGCTGTGCTTCACCATCCTTCACCATTCAGCTGTGGCTTCTTGTAGAGGAGGAGGAGGACCAGCTAACCAATAATTTAGAATTTCTCTGCTTGATGGCTGGGCTTTTAGAAAACAATCGAAAGCTTCAGAACTGCATGTGGGCAAAATGAACTTCTGACAATTTTTCAAAGACCTGACAGATGAAAACTTCTACTATCCTGACAACATCTCAAAATGTACTTACTGAGTGAAGATTTCATCAAATGACCTGAAAATGGGTAAAGGGCTCTTTCAAGGTCCCAGACTAACCTGTGGGGAATGGAGTCAAAGAGACAAAGACAGTTCCCTTCTCTTGTCCTTCCTTTGTACCATCTTGCCTCTTCAGGAGCATGCTCAGACTGTGAGCATTTACATCTTGGAAAATGGCAGATACCACAATCAGGGCTTGCTTTATTGTTTCATTGATTATCTAGATTTAAGAAAATGCTACTAATAATACAGATTAAACTTAACAGTGTGTTGTGCATACATTTCCCCTCTTCCAAAGTCAATTGTTAAACATTTACTATCTCATCACTGCCTGTGTTCTTCCATTCAAATTCAGCCACACATAGGGATGGCCACATGCTAAAATCTCACCATTACTTATGGGTTCCAGCACTTCCCTAATTTAGAAATGCTCACATTCACCTATTTGACCACAAACACTTGTTATTCTACCTCTCACTAAGCCTCCATTTTCTCAAGCCTATTCCTCACCCTCATTGAGACCTCTGCCTCTCAGTGTACTTCATCAGATCATCATCCCTGTTCCACTTTCCCTTTCCTTCCTCTCCAACGTCACCCCTCTCATTGGCCATTTCAATTCTCCACCATCCTCTGATCTTAAATTCCCTGCCACTTATCCTATCACTACTCATCTCTTCCTAAACTTTAGCCTAGGATAACTTCCACCATCTTCCTCTTCCTCTCCTATTGACAAGCCCTTGAACACAGCTGAATGAAGTCTTAGAACCATGCTGACTGTGTTCTTTAGAAATTCCAAAGACCTTGCCTCTGACTTTGGTGAGAAAATGGAGGCCATTCAATGTAAGTTATCTTTATTCCCATTTTCTTCATAACAAAACCCCTTTACATGATTTCAGTCGCTCTTCCTTTCCTCAAGTCTCTGACAAAGAGGTGGTTCTTCTAGCCAATGCCAACCTTTTCCAATGTGCACTTGATCTTATAACCTCTTGTCTTCTCCTGCAGATTGCATTCTCAAGCTCTCCCCCTTTTCTTCAAATATTTAACTTTTCCCTATCAACTGTCTTCCCTACTCTTCTTTTTTTAAAATCTCTTTTAGGGTACCAGCCTAGTAGTGGTATTGCTAGGTTGAAGAGTATGCATGGTTTTATAGTCCTTTGGCCAGAATTCTACATTGCTCCACAGAATGTTTGAGTCCGTTTACAATTTTACTAAGAGAGTATTTATGTCTCATTTTCCCCACATATCCCACAACATTTGTCATTTTCCTCTGCTGTCCTATTATCCAATCCAATAGGTGTGAGGTAGTACCCAGAAGTGTTTTGACTTGAATCTTTCCTATCAATTGTGGGTTGGAGTCTTTTTTCATATGGCTCTGGGTGGCTTTGATTATTTCATCTGAAAACTTCATGTCTTTTGATCATCTATCAGTTGGAGAATGGCTCTCTTTTTAACAAATTTGACTCAGTTCTCTATGTGTTTGAGAACTGAGACCTATCAGACAAACTTGCTTCAAATCTTTTTCTTCACAGTTACTATTTCTAACTGTATCACCCTCCATCCTATTTCCTCCCCTTGATATTTACTCTATTTTCTATCTTCTTTCACCTTATCCCTCCTCAAAAGTGTTTTGCTTCTTACTGCCCCTCCCCAATTCATCCTCCCTTCTTTCACCCCTCCCTCCTTACCCCCTTCCCCTCCCACTTTCCTGCAGGGCAAGATATGTTACTATATCCACTTGAGTGTGTATGTTATTCTCTTTTTGAGCCAATTCTGATGAGAGTAAGGCTCACTCACTCCCCCTGCTCCTCCGCCATCTTCCCTTCCACTCCATAAGCTTTTTCTTGTTTCTTTTATGTGAAATACTTTACCCCATCCAATCTCTCCCTTTCCCTTTCTCCCAGTGTATTCCTCTCACCCTTTAATTTTATTTTAAAGATGTCATCATGGGGCAGCTAGGTGACACAGTGGACAAAGCACCAGCCCTGGACCCAGGAGGACCAAGCCCAAATCTGGCCTCAGACATAAGATATCCACCAGCTGTGCAACCTTGGGCAAGACACCCAACCTCAACTACCCCACAAAAAAATACAAAACAAAACCAAAACAAAACCACACTAAACAAAAAAATAGATGCTTTACAGATATCATCCCTTCATGTTCAATTCACACCTGTGCCCTCTGTCTAAATATATTCCATTCAGCTGCCCTAAATACTGAGAAAGTTCTTATGAGTTAGAAGTATCATCTTCCCATGTATGAATGTAAACAGTTTAATCTTTTAACTAACATCCCTCATGATTTCTTTTTCCTGTTTACCTTTTTATGCTTCTCTAGGGTCTTGTATTTGAAAGTCAAATTTTCTATTCAGCTCAGGTCTTTTTTATCATGAATACCTGAAAGTCCTCTTTTTCATTGAAGTCCCATCTTCCCCCCTGAAAGATTATACTCAGTTTTTCTGGATAGGTGATTCTTGGTTGTTCCTTTGCCCTCTGGAATATCATATTCCATGCCCTCTGATCCTTTAATGTAGAAGCTGCTAGATCTTGTGTTATCCTGACTGTAGCTCCACAGTACTTGAATTGTTTCTTTCTGGATGCTTGCAATATTTTTTCCTTGACCTGGGGTCTCTAGAATTTGGCTATAATATTCCTGGAAGTTTTCATTTTGGGATCTCTTTCAGGAGGTGATGGGTGGATTTTTCAATTTCTATTTTACCTTCTGTTTCTAGAATATCAGGGCAATTTTCCCTGACAATTTCTTGGAAGATGATGTCTAATCTCTTTTTTTATCATGGTTTCCAGGTAGTCCAATAATTTTCAAATTATCTCTCCTGGATCTATTTTCCAGGTCAGCTGTTTTTCCAAGGAGATATTTCACATTTCCCTCTTTTTTTTTTTTTTTAGTGAGGCAATTGGGGTTAAGTGACTTGCCTAGGGTCACACAGCTAGTAAGTGTTAAGTGTCTGAGGCCGTATTTGAACTCAGGTACTCCTGAATCCAGGGCTGGTGCTCTATTCACTGCACCACCTAGCTGCCCTTGCCCTCTATTTTTTCATTCATTTGGATTTGCTTTATTGTGCCTTGATTTCTCATAAAGTCATTAGCTTCCATTTGCTCAATCCTAATTCTTAAGCAATTATTTTCTTCAGAGAGCTTTTGTATCTCCTTTTCCATTTGGCCTTTCAAGCTGTTGATATTTTTTCATAACTTTCCTGCATCACTCTCATTTCTCTTTCCCTTTTTTCCTCTACCTCTTTTACTTTATCTTCAAAGTCCTTTTTGAGTGCTTCTATGGCTTGAGACTAATTCATATTTTTCTTGGAAACTTTGGATGTAGGAGCTTTGACTTTGTTAACTTCTTCTGAGGCTATATTTTGATCTTCCTCATCACCAAAGAAGCTTTCTATGGTGCACATTTTTTTCTGTCTCTTCATTCTCTATCCTATTTCTTGACTTTTAACTCCTTCTTAAAGTAGGGCACTGCTTCCAGGATGCACTGTCCCAAGCTTCAGGGAGTCCAAGGTTGTACAATGTGAGGGGAGAGGTACATTCTCCATTCTCCTGGCCTGTGCTCTGGTCTATAAGTTACCTCAGGCCTGCTTGCTCTTTCTTTAACCAGTCCATGAGCTGAGTTCTAGAAGTAGCTACCACTGCCTCTAGCACAGTCTGCCTGGGGCTGAATCTATGTGTTGATGCCATGGGGCTGGGCTCCACTCTCACCCTGATACAACAGACCTTTCCTGCTGACCTTCTAAGACTTCCTTGACTAGAAAATGATCTCACCCGTCCTTTTGTGGGTTCTGCCGCTCCAGGAATTGTCTATGGCATTATTTGCAGCTATTTGAAGGGACTGTGTCTGCCTTCCCTACTCTTCTGCACTGCCTTCAAACATGCTCTTTTATTAATTTTTTTTTTAATTTTTGGTGGGGCAATGGGGGTTAAATGACTTGCCCAGGGTCACACAGCTGGTAAGTGTCAAGTGTCTGAGGCCGAATTTGAACTCAGGTACTCCTGAATCCAGGGCCGGTGCTTTATCCACTGTGCCACCTAGCTGCCCCAAACATGCTCTTTTCCCCCATCCTTAAAAAAACTTCATAAGACCCATCTATCCCTTCAGGTTAGAATCCTATATCTCTCTTTCTTTTCTCAAATTCCTTTAAAAAGCTATCTAGACACTTACTAGCTGTGTGACCCTGGGCAAGTCACTTAACCCCCATTGCCCTGCAAAATAAAAAAAAACAACAAACAAAATAAATGCTAGCTATTATTAAAAAAAAAAAGCTATCTAGACTTGCCTTTACTTCTTCCCCCCCCCCCACTCCTGAGCAACCTTGCTAATAAGTATAGGAAAAAAAGGGTCTTGTTCAGAAGATCCTTCTGGAATACTAGTGCTGTACTCTGAATAGTAAAATTCCATGGGGCCCAGTGTTTCTTTAGTTTTTTTCAACCTCTTTAAACTCAGAGATAGAAAAATGGTACAAAATTGGTTTTCTTTGGAATCTGAAGAATCAAATCACATCTATCTTTACCGCGGTCATTTAGAACATCTTTGTTGTTGTTGTTGAATCATTTGTTATTTATTTTTCAGTCTCATTAGACTCTTCATGACCTCATCTGGGGTTTTCTTGGCAAAGATACTGGAGTGATTTGCCATTTCCTTCTCCAGATCATTTTACAAATTAGGAAACTGAGGCAAATAGGGTTAAGTGACTTGCTTAGGGTCACATAGCTGGTAAGTGTCTGAGGCCGGATATGAAACAGGAAGATGAGTCTTCTTGACTCCAGGCCTGGCGCTTTATCCACTGAGCCACTTAGCTGCCCTGGTTTTAGTCTTGTCCAACTCTTTGTGTATGTGTGTGTGTGTGTGTGTGTGTGTGTGTGTGTGTACATATATGTGTGTGTATATATATGTGTGTATGTACACACACTTATTTTCTTTCTTGTTGGACCTGAGGCTATTATTTCTTAACTTCTACTTGTTTTCCTGAAGAAGAGAGCTTCTCTGCCTGGCAGGCCTTTCAGAAAAAAACAGAAAGGGGACTGGAATCTGGGCTCCCTGGGGTCTGAATGTGTGTGAGCTGATTAACATTAGGGGCACTTTCTCAAGCCTTTTGGATTTGTGAAGCAGGCTTCTAATCCTAACAGACATTTCCCCAAACAACATTACCTTTCACCGACTTTCTTTGTTTTACCACTGTTTGTTGTGTCAGCCCCTGGAGGCTGTGTGCACATGGGCAGCTCATGTTCAGTTTGGAGAGTTGGGGGTGGGGAGAACCAAATGATAGAAGCAATCACCATAGCTAACAAATCATACCCCTATGACACCCATGGGCCCAGAACTGAGGCCTAGAAAGGAATATTCCTTTCCCACCATTCTTCAGGGACCTCCTTCTGAAGATTTTTAAGCCACAGGGATTACCAGGCCTCTGCAGGGTCAGCCATGTGCCCTGCCAGGGGAAATAAGGGGCCTTTTAAACTCTCATTGCATAAAGGGGCAGCAGAGGGCTTTGAAGGCTCATCTCATCTGCTCGTCCATCTGCATGGCCTCTGAAGGGCAGCACAGCACAGACTCAGACTTTGAAAGAAAGAAGGGCCCTTCGAGATCATTTGTGAAATAGATAGGGTCTCCAAAAATATTCTCTATAAATCAAATTATATTTTAAGTGCAGAAGGTAAGGTTGTTGGCCTTATAGGTTGTTACCTTTAAAGGGGAGCTGGAAGTCCATTCTTCTTTTTGGAAAGTAAAGAATCTTTTACAATCACCCTTATCCTTTGAGCAGCCCCCTTTTCAGTGCTGAGGTTATACAGATGAGTCAAGGTCAAGACTGAGGTACCCTGGCTAGGCTCCTGAAGCTATGGAACCCTGGAGTTAGCAATGTCTGTCCTAGTCACTCAGGCGATTATGAGCAGGAGAATCATTGAAAGCTTCTGCAGTGTTCCCAAGTAAGGGCCCAGGCTATGTCCTAACGGTGCTTTATTTGGAGAAGGGAGATTTAATATAAGACAATGAACTTTTGGGTTGTCTTTGGAGCCAGTGGGGGATGAGCTAAGGAGAATGAAGAGGGAGGAAATATACTCCAACTAGAAGGCAGGGGTTTGTTCCTTTGTTGAGGGATAGAAATCTGTGGTTAATATGGATGGCTGTTTGGAGAATGTATATCAACTCTTGTTCAGAGTTGGATATTACTGCGCATTTGCCTTTGACTCATTAAACTGTCTACTTTCACTACCCTAAAAGGCCAAGGTAATTTTCAAAATTTAGGATCTAAAAGGAAATTTGGAATTTTCTAGCAGGATAAAGACATATGAGCCAAAGAGTGATGAGTAACTCCTAGACTGAGCCCCCAAAGTAAAGGGGAACAATGGAACACTGAGTGATTGGCTGTTCACTCAGAGGACATTCCCGTAGTTCTAACTGCTGCCAAAATCTATACCCTCATTATATATGTAGTGGGGGAAAAGTTGGGGGTGGGGTTCTGTAAAAAAAAAAATCCCTTTCTTAAGGGGTTGTACCCTTTATACATGCAGTCGACTAGAGATGTATAGTTAGCCTCATCTAAGAGCAAGGATGAAATAGGAGCAGATCTGGCAGCATATGGAAGCTTGTATCTTTCCGACCTTTCAGTGGCAGCCCTTGTGTGGGCTCATTCATTCAGCTAATATGTATTGAGTGTCCTGTGTGCAACCACTATTGTGAGACACACAAGAGAAGTTGAAAACATAGTCTCTCCCAGGCAGGATTTGACAGCTTCATTGTAGAAACTACTGTAGCTTCCTAGCTGCTGTGAAAAGCATATCAGGCACTGGCTCCTGGCCTCCACGGAAACGACTTGCTTCTTGGGGAGTGATTCTCTACTTGACCAGGCTCTAACCTATCTTTCCAGATTGATTTCACATTATACCCTCTCATACACCCTATATGCCAGCTCATCTGGCCTCCTGGCAGTTTCCTCTTTGTGATATCCTATCTTTAACTTTGGTATCATGGTGGGGGCTGTACTCCAGGCTAGGAATGCCCTCCCTCCTCACCTTTGTCTCTTGGAATCCTGAGCTCCCCTTAAAGGCTCAGCTCAAAGGTTTCCTCCATGGCCCCAATTGTTAATGGTCTATTCCACCAATTAATTTGTATTTATTTATCTTTGCATTTTTTTGTTTCTCCTGTGTTATGATGAATGTATGGATCACCTGGATTTGATGGAGCTGCCTTATTATCCAAAAGGATTTTATGAAACCCTGGATTAATAGGAGCAAAATGCCCTTTGAACTCCAAACTGAACCCAGATAGCTATCTGCTGACTTCCTTCCCCAGGATAGCAAGTCCCTATCTTGTAAAAATATCTGAGCATCCTCATCCTTGCCAAACCCTTTTTTTGGAATCATATAATCTTATCATAGTGTTTCCATTAAATCGAACTATCAAACTAATGGGTATTTCCTACATTCTTGTTATGACTGAAATTGTTAAACTGATTTGCATTAAGTTCATTCTTATTATACTATTTGCTTTTAGGTTGATTCGTATCATGCTAATGAAACTGATAACACCCCATAACCAGTGAGCAAAGAAGCATTAAATACCCTCAGAAAGAGGGAGTCTTTACGCTCCTTCTTTGGAAGGGGTCTCCACATGATCCATTCTCGCTTGTTCTTGGGACAAATAAACTGGTACTATGTTTTCCCTTAGCAGTTCTCTGATCTGTTTTTTTTTTTAATAGGAAGATGTAGAGAAACTAAATTTGACACCTGGTAGGTAGAATGCAAGCTCCTTGAGGGAAGGTACTGTTTGGTTTTTGTTTTTTGCATCCCAAGTGCCTCAGGGACTGGACTATGATTTCACTGTTAACAGTAAAATCCTGGTTAAGAATCTCAGACATCTATCTAGGTGGTGCAATGGATGAAGTGCCTGGCCTGGAGTCAGGAAGACCTGTGTTTGAATCTGACCTCAGACACTCACTAACTGTCTGACCCTGGGCAAGTCACCTAATCCAGTTTGCCTCAGTTCCTTATATGTAAATGAGCTGGAGAAGGAAATAGCAAACCACTCTAGTATGTTTGCCAAGAAAATCCTGAATGGGTCACAAAGAGTCAAATGCTTCTGAAATGACTGAACAACAACAAAAAGAATCTCCTTTATCAATTCAGGTTGGCACTTTCTTTGCAAAGTATAAATTAAGAGCAGGGCTTCTTAACCTGGGGACCACACACCTCCAAGGGGTAAGCAGATAGATTTCAGGGGATTTATTGGTGAACTTGTATGAGAAAATTTTGCATCTTCATTTTTCTAATGTCTAACTACAATTTAGCTTTTTCCTTCAAGTATTTAAAATCATTATTCTGAAAAGAGGTCTTTGGGCTTTACCAGGCTGCCAAAGGGGTACAAGACATCAAAAAAGGTTAGGAACCCCTATCTTAGGGTGTTAGATGACTTGCTGAGGCTCTCCCAGCTCGTATCTATTAGAGGTAAGACTTGAACCCAGGGTTTCTAGATCCAAGGTCAGCTCTCTGTCCACTACCCTACACTTTCAAGCAGCACAGTGCCTGCTACAGAATAGATGCTTAGTAAATACTTTGAATTGAATTGAAATGGATTGGGTTGGATTGGTTTGGGTTTCCAGATTCCAGATGCATAGAGACTCCTTTGGGACCTCATTATATGTCAGCCAATCACACAGCTTCTGCATGGCAGGAATGGTCTTGGCAGCAATGCCAGGGCAAGGAACCAGTCTTGGCTCTCAGTTCTGTCACTATTTCTGTTACCCTGGTGGTGTTAGTTTTTGGGAATGGAATTGAAATGCATTTGTTAAGCAGTTACTGTTTCCCAAGGACACAGTAAGCATGGGGAATACAAATACAAAATCAAGACAATCCCTATTGTCAAAGAGCTCACATTCTAATTAGAGAAGATTGTGTGTGTGTGTGTGTGTAAATTCCCATGGAACCCTTTGGCAGTCTGGAGAAGCCTGTGGAACCCTTCTTAGAATGTTTTTAAATAATGGAAGGAAATGGTAAATTTCAGTTAGTGGTTCATGAAAATAAGGATGTAAAATTTTTCCATAAAAGTTCATTGTACCCCTAAAATTGATCTGCTGACCTCTTGGGGGTCTGTAGACTCCAGGTTAAGAATTCCTGCTCTGAGTTTATACATTTCATAAAGGGTGCCATCCTGAACTAATAGAGAATTGATATGCGTATATGTGTGTAAATATACATATATGAGTATATATGTGTATGTGTGTCTATATATACATATATGTATATATAATATATGTGCGTATATGTATATAAATTCCGTGTGTGTGTGTGTGTGTGTGTGTGTGTGTGTGTGTGTGTGTGTGTACAGAAAGACCCAGAGGTCCTTAGGGTAGAAGGGGAGAGCAGATGGCAATACCTGGGGGTCTAGAGATCATAGAGACAGGGCAGATGTGAAGTCTAATGATCCATAGTGGCCCTCCATATTACCCAAAGAATCATAACTGGTGACTTCCTGCTTGTTGAAGAGATATGAGTGACCATGCCCAATCTACAGTCAGAAGCTTGGAGAGAGAGAGGCACAGGACCCACAACTCTTGGGAAGGGGAGAATTTCCTCCACTAGTGCACAATCTTCTATCTTCTTCAAGAACTTGCCCCACTGGTCTCTCCCTATATACCAGATGTCTGGAGCTCCAGGATATAGCCTAGGGTAAAAAGAAGACAGATTCCCAGCCTTAGGTAAGAAAATCTTGAGATTGCAGCAGGAGGAGAAAGAGATCAATCATCATGGGAAAGGAATATGATGCCTAGGCTAGGCCATCATTCCATCCCATCATTCCTCCCCACTTCAAAGTGGGTACTCCTGAGTCAGCCCCACGTAACAGGGTTAAA